>NC_140593.1:1240993271-1241593271 GCF_964204655.1 Triturus cristatus
ACCATCATACACAAGCCCGGAAAAGCTGAAAACCCTGCCGACTATATGTCCAGACACCCGACCAAGACGAGCCGATGCGAGCAATCGATTGCGGACGAATACATTCATTTCGTGGTAGATCAGGCTAGACCCCCTGCAGTCCCGCTGGAAGCCATCTGCGAAGCGACACAATCTGACGTCACCCTACAAGAAGTAAAGAGCAGGATACAAACGAACAGCTGGCGACAGGCGCACACAAAGGAACAAAATGACCAAGAGATGGCAGCGTTCAAGCACGTCCATGAAGAACTGTCCATAGCGACCAACGGTCTCATCTTAAGGGACACGCGAATTGTAATCCCACGACAACTAAGACAAGGGGTCATAAACTTAGCACATGAAGGACACCGGGGCATAGTAGCAACGAAAAGAGCACTCCGCGAAAGAGTCTGGTTTCCAACACTGGACCAAATGGTGGAAACAACACTGAAGGACTGCCCACAATGTCAACTGGTGAGCCGTCCAGATCCTCCTGCACCGCTACAAATGTCTCCACTACCGGAGGGCGTCTGGCAACACGTTGTCATTGATTTCTTTGGGCCATTCAAGTCAGGCCAATATGTGTTGGTCATCATAGACGAATATTCCAGATTCCCCATTGCACAACTATGCACATCCACAAAAGCATCCAGCACCATATCAATACTAGAGGAAGTTTTTGCTGCGTGGGGAATTCCTCAAGTGGTGAAATCCGACAACGGGCCCCCATTCAACAGCCACGACTTTGCCGAGTTTGCCCAACACCTCAATTTTAAACACCGAAAGATCACACCACTATGGCCGCAGGCGAACGGAATGATTGAACATTTCATGTCCACGATCAAGAAAGCAATACAACAGGCGGAACTCACTCGAAAGAGCATCCAGACAGCCCTGAAGGAGGTGCTAAGAGCCTATCGAAACACACCCCACTCCACCACGGGCAAGTGTCCGGCCAACCTCATGCTAGGACGGCCCGCGCGCACTAGACTACCAATGATAGGTGCCCCCGCGAGTGAACAATACCGCGACTCTGACCATGAAGATATTGCAGCCACAGACAGGCTGAAGAAAGAGAAAATGAAGGACTACGCGGATGAACGGCGACATGCCTCTCCCGCTGAGATCCGAGAAGGAGACTGGGTGTTAGCGCGACAAGAGCAACACCGAAAGACTGACTGCAGATATCACGAAACTCCACTGAAAGTGGTGCAACAGAAAGGAACTATAATCACTGTGGAAACTGACGGAAGACGAGTTACCAGGAATGTGACATACTTCAAAAAGTGCAGCCCGAATGTCAATGAACTACTGACTGAACTGCGGGTTGAGAAAAGAGAACCAGAGACACTGCCCCGCTGCAGTCAGGCCCTGATAGAAATGACTGGCGAACATGAGCGAGGCAGTACTGATCATCAATCACGCCCCCAGCGGACCATTAAGAAACCGTCTCGCCTGATTGAAGAACTGTAAAGTTGAAAATATTCTCTTTTGTTGTTTCTATTTTGTTTGTTTACAAGGGGGGGAGATGTAATGATGTAAGGGGCACTAGGACCCTGCCGAGGGAGAACGAGGGCGGGCGGAAAGGGAGGAGCCGGGGACCAGGAACGGCAGTTAACCGATACCCGAAGTACAGCGTGGTCGCAGAATAAAGAAGCTCCATAATACACAGCGTGTCCGTGTTCCTTGTCCCTGCAGGACACTACAAATGTGACAGGACTCCTTTCAGCCACCGAGGCCAGGAGCCTCAATCCTGATGGACGAGGTAACAGCCCCCTCCATGAAACCAGACACAGTATGGTTTGAAGAAGGAGATGATGGTGAATAAAGGGCTTGTCACCCAGGCCTTTCATCTCCTGGAGATTACACATGCTTACACATGCTTCATAGCGCCATGAAACCACCCGGTGTACGTGTGCTCTATAAATCCTTATTAACATTAACATTAACAGCTGTATGTCCACCCTACTGGGCGGGAGGATGGCAGAAGGCGAGGGCTGCACCAGTCCCACTGGTACCTGCAGCCTTCGCCAGTATCACCAGCAGGCACAATATTCACCTCAGGGGGCTCTGACAGAAGGACGTGTGTTTGAATCTTGCCCCCTATCTCAGCCCCCTGTAGGCAGTTGTGGAGGGAAAGGCCTGCCGCCCTCACACACCACAGGAACAGGAGGCACGGAGGAGGCTCCAGAGCGAGACACTGAAGGTCCTGTGGGAAGGTCCTCCCCTCGCACACTCACACACATCTCTAACACCCATGTCACACATGCAAACACCCCTCGTCATCCGTTGTCCGTGTGCTCTCCTTGCCTGCAGGTGTCGGTGGAAGGAGCCGCCTGCGGGTGGATCGCGTCCCCTCTAAGAAGCCGTTGGCCCTGGACATGGGTTGGGGTCTGCAGGGAGATGGGAGGGTGGGAGAGGCTCCTTCTTGCTCGACTGGTGCTCGGTAGAGACCTGTATCCTCGGCACTGGGGCGCCTAGAAGAGGAAAAGTGAGACAGGAAAGAGTGAGACAGAGAGTGAGACAGTTTTGCCACTATGACTTATTCAGCACCTCCACACAGACAGAGACAGACACACACACACACACACAGACAGACACACACACACATCCAACCACCCTCCTTGGAAGCCCACCGTGAGCCCAGTTCACCCCCAGCCTTTCATGTACTTGCTGACTCCCGGGACCCTGCATGCTGGAGTCCGCGGGGACAGCGTCTAAACCCGTGTCTGGATTCCTTGACGTGACTCGTAGAGTGGCTCACAGGCGGCGACGACTAAATAACCCCACATCCTCCATGTTAAGAAACTTTCCATGGCTGTTGTGAGTGTGAACAGATGTGTGAGCGAGCCCCAGATGTACACTGCTGCCTACAGCTGTGCATCACAGCATCACTGAGCGAGGGGTGGAGGCACAGCTGGGTGAGGCCACACCCCCTCGGTGCCCTTCACACAGACTACAGATGGGTTATGAGACAGAGAGAAGCTGTGATCTTGCCCCCCAGAGCTGAAGTGAAAGAGAGGCTCGAGATACGACAGGGGGTGCAGCTGGGCAGAGCTCCCCCTCCCTCAGCCCGGTCCCTCCTCCATGAACACCTCCAAGTCTGAGGAGCAAAGAGCAGCCCTGATTGGTTAGTTGAAACACGTACAGGTTCCCCCGGCCCCTCCACTATGTAAGAAAGAGATGGAGGGGAACCAGACGATGACAGTGGGGGGCTCTGCAAGGGTCTGAATCTCTACGGGGTTCCCCTCAGTCCCAGGGCAGGTTTAGTAAGTGCACCTCTGACTTCAAACGTCTCTTTTCAGTTCATTTCGTCGCAGAAACAATGACATGAATGATTTCCGTATGTTCCACAGTTTGTTTCAGTGCTGAATAAACGCCCATCTTGTTTGATATCAAAGGTAGAAAGAATAGTTTATCCTCATGAACAGTGAACATTCTACTCAGAAACCAGGCTTGTCTCCACCTGCCCCTTACTCCCCACATTGGCTGTTCCATAGGAGACAGCTCTGAGCAGGGAGCCACCACTTTACACACACTCTGGCTTCACGATGAGTCATATGGGGTTAAGGATATTTGGACTTACAGGACCTAGTTAAAGTTGAAATAAATGTTGCTTTTATTTGTACATTTCTTTGTTGACATTTTCATTGTATGTGAAGAACAACCCCGATGAAATAGAAAGTACTGCATCCAACATAAATACTATACTAAGAAGGACCCCACAAACGAGTAAAAAGGGATCTAAGAAAGAATGAAAAAGAAAGTAGAGGAACAAACGAGCCGTCCGACTTACATACGGTTTAAGCAACGCCTGATATACCCTATCCACACACTGAACAACCATCCAACAAACGAATGACTCAAGCCACCAACCTCAAACATTTCACCCAAAACCAGATCCCAGGATTTAACCCCTATAAACCTGGCGTTCATTCGCAGCTAGCCGGGAAAGATCAGCTAGCCGTTCTTGATCCACGGGCACCCGTGCGGTACGCCAATGCCATCATTCTGGCCACCATAAGAGCCGTCGACATCCATCTTCGCCAAAGAGAAGCCGCACTATCTCGGCAACAAAACTGTATAAAAAGGCCAGCTCGTCTGACTCTAAAAAGGAATAAACTAGTTGAGCCTAGCGTCTCCCGTGTATAGCGCTTTATATATACATACAGGGCATGACCAAAGCATGTGATACAAATCACATGCAACGTATGGACACCTCCAACATACCGCACTGGGAACCAGACGAGCCATATATAATTTGAAAGTACCCCAATACTAGTACTGGGGGATTTTGAAATAGTCGTATATTGAGTTTGATTCTCTGAGAGATCGATCGAGATACTCTTGTATTTCCTTCTAGTGAACCTCCGAGTACTTTACACCCAGCCGCTCCACCAATAGGATAGAGGCGCAAAGCAAGTATCATGTGAGTAGAGATTGGCAATGAGTATTTGGTACATATTCGTCGCCCCTCCCTTGGAAAAGCCCCACAAGGTGTTTCGTTTAGGATCGGCGAGGCAAAGAGATGGCCCGGATCCCACCGAGCTCACCTCTTAATCAATGCCGCGTTTGCCAACACCTCCAGAGCTGTGGCTGGGGAAGCGAAAAGGTTGATTTTAACATCTCCAAGGAACAAAACAAATCTCCATCAAGGAGGTCTCCAGTTGTTTTAATTCCCTGCTTTTCCCATAGAGCCCATTTTATCGGCTGTCGGTCCAAAGTGATCCCTCATTGTGCCAACGTGCCGCATCTCTATGGACGGTTCTATCAACGCTCAAGAGTCGGTGTGAATCTATCCATGCGGCCCACGGAGCCCTTAAGGTGGGAGGACAGAGCGGAGCTGTCAAACATAGCTCAATCTGGGAGCCGTCTCCATCTTCATCATCTGTACCATATCCCAAAAAGAGCCCTTTAGGACAGACCCGAAGCCTCTAAAGAGGCGGCCTCTCACGCAGCCTGTTCCATTGTATTCATCAATGGTTGGATATTAGCAACCTCCATATTGTCTATTTATGAGCAAACCCGGTACTTCAAACGCGAGCCCATCCATGAGAAGCCAAAAACATCCCGCGGAGTTCTACCATCCTATGCGTGACTGGCGGCACCCCACATTTACAGCAGTTTATTTTATATCCAGAGAAGATCGAAAAGGCCTGAATTACAGACGTGAGTTGGGGAACAGGAGAGTCTGCGTCACTCAGAGTCCATCAGATATCATCTGCGTGTAACAGGATCTTGCAAGCACCAACGAGTGCTTCGATTGCCGCACAAGGGGCGAATGATGGCTTGCTGCTACCAATGGTTTCATTGCTAAAAGGAACAGCAATGGCGATCGGAGACAACCTTGTCTCGTGCTCCACGAGATATAAAAGTGCTTTGATAGACGGCCTCCACAGTCAACGTGCACCACAGGAGCAGAGTAAAGCCACCAGAGTTTGGATAGAAAGCGGGGCCCTCTCCCTGCCCTGCTTAAAGTACGGAAAAGATGCCCCCACTCAACCCGATCAAAAGCCTTCTCTGCATCCAAAGAGAGCAACAGCTTATCGTCCAAGTCATTTCCTACTTTCCATATCAGACTGGACAGAAGACGCATATGATTAATATAAGAACATTCTGGCACAAAACCCGCGAGAGAGCTGTAGATGAAACTAGGGAGGACTTTCTTCAGGAGGGCTGCAAGGAGCTTTGGAAGACCCTTCCTGTCCGCATGGATGAGTGGAATGGGTCAGTAGCTTGCGCAGGCAGCTGGACTTGGGACTGGCTTCAATAATGGCTGATGAGCGCTCTATTAAACTCCGCTCGAATGACTGCACCACCCTCTAGACTAGAGCCTCAAAAAGCCTATAAAGAAGCAAGATCATCAACTCCCTGTTAATCTGATAAAAATCAGTTAGGAAACCATTGTCACCCGGGGTCTGCTGTTGAGCATTCTCTGAACAGCCTCTGAATCTTCTCCTCCGTGATCTCCTCCTCAACGAGCTGCCTACCATCCTCAGACAAGTAGGGGGATGAAGATCCCCCAAGAAATGCAACTCAGGGGTGTTATCCACAGGAGCATCTGAGTTATAAAGTGCTGAGAGGAAAGGTGCAAATGCTCTTGTCGTCTCCACCGGGTGAGTGAGCGATCCTTGCTTCTCGCTGTGGGTTGAGTGGCAGACTTTGCCTCCCTTTGCTGCGCTGTGCTTCATAAGTCTACCTGCCTGTTCCCCTTGCTCCTAATGGCGCCACTTCAAGTGAAGCCGAGTGTATTCTGCATGCGCTGTAAGACATGTATTAAGATCATATTTTGCTCACTCTAACTGATGAAGAAAGCCGCTTTGGATGCCAAACATAAGTCTCGGTGCGACCACATATCGCCCTCTCTAATCAGGTTTGCACATCACGTGTTTCCAGCTTGCGGACCACTGAATCACACACGAGCATACGTCTTAAGGTGGCTTCCCTGTCTCCCATAAAAGCTGAAGAGAATTCGTAGAGTGTTCATTATTTAAGAAGAATTTAAGTAAATGGCCAACAAGTTTATGTTTGCTCTCCGGAGTACGATGATGTGGGAGATGCAGCTGCCAGCGCTTGAATGTAGGGGGCGCACGCCCTGGATTCAATTCCAGAACCGTCAGGACATGATCAGAGAGTCCCCCAGGTTCAAGAGTGGCAGCACTAAGGTAGACCTGCGAGGCATCACACATTAATAAGGAGCCTATCCGGGAACAGGTCCCATGAAGACGTAAAATACAAGTATAGTCCCTATCTCTTCGGTGTGTTTAACGCCAGGGATCAGACACGCCGTGATCGCTCGGCACATCATGCAGGATTGCTCGATCCCTCGCATTCGCTCGGTGCCTTTGACAAGAGCGATCCCAGTGGGGATCAACAGCTGGATTCCAGTCTCCCGCAGCGATTGTCTGGGTGTGACCAAACTCAGTCAACAGTCTGGATAACGATGAGAACAAAAGACGCCCGAGCATGGTTGGAGCGTACCCTGCCCCCGCAGTCAGAATCTGATCCATAGTTTCAAAGTTCACGAAAACCTCACGGGTCTGCCCGGGTCTTCAGAGCGATGACAGGTACAGATCTGTAGAACAAGACCGCAACTCCCCATCTTTTCGGAGATGCCAGAGGATCAGAATGTGTGGTGGGCAATAAACTACTACCAACAACAGGACCCACCCAGTCCCTCCTCAACGTGCTTGACTCTAGGGCTGAAAGATCCGTCTCCTTCATTGAGGCAATGTCTGGGGGTTTTGAGGCCATAAAAGATAGCACCTTCTTCCTCTTACTGTAGTGTGTGAGGCCATTAACATGAAGGGATTGGATGCACAATTCTTTGAGGTGTATGTAGGAAGATGAGGGGTCGATGTCCCAGAGGATGCCCGTCCTTGAGCAATCGGTAAAATTAGAATGTTCAGATGTCCTTAGGCATGGGAGACCCTCAACCCATCAATGCATAGTCCAGAAAGAGATGAAGGACAGAGCTGAACTGGTGAATAAAAACTAATAGGTAGTAGTGGTCCCTATGAGGGAGAGAACCGCACATCAATATGAACTACGTATTTGTAACTGACAAAAATAAGTGAGAACAATTTTTTCGCTATAATTAGACCGGGGTGCTAAAGTAGCTTAATACACCTACTACCTAGAGGTGCTATTAGCACATTAGAAACTAAAGTGCATACAAATACACTAGAGAAAAAAAGCCTGGCCTCGCACTCCTCCAATCCCTCAAAAAAGCTATTACAGCTCAGCCATTATTATGTATGTCAATCCAAGAACAGCATTGTACAAGTAATAAGCAAGGTCTGAATTCAAATGCAGTCCTTGACAGGTGCTAATAAGAACAATCTAACGAGGCAACAGTTATGCAGCCCATGTCAGTAGTACAAAGACGTCATCAGGTGGTAATTCATTCACTTTTTATTATTTTTTAAAGATTCCCAGCACACGATTTTGCTGACACGTGTTTCGTCTATACTTAGACTTTTTCAAGGCAATTTGGGAATAATGGTATGGTATAATTCGGAATGGATGCTTCTAAGGTCAACGTCCATTTGCGCACTCCAAAGCAAGAAATCATGAATTGTACCAGGCAGCCAAAATGACAATGCGGACTTCCGTGAGACACTAATAAGTGTTGCATTGTCAACGCATGCCATTACATTGCATTTAAGGTAAGCGTTGGATAGCGGAGGGGTAAAAATTACTATTCCCACTCCAGTGAGTGCAACAGTAGGGAAAGTGTTGGATAGCGTAAGGGTAAAAATTATGCGTTGTAATGGTATGCGCTGTAGTGACATGCATTGTAATGACATGCGTTGTAGTGACATGCGATGTAATGGCTGCGTTGTAATGGCATGCGATGTAAAGGATGTTGCGTTGTAATGACTGCGTTGTAAAGGTAGTGCGTTGTAATGACTGTGTTGTAAAGGTTGTTTCCCTCCAGGGACAAGTGTTATATATATATATACACTGCTTCTCCTGTGAGATCCAATCCTGCCTGCTGCACCTCATGATGTCACCCTTCAAAGCCTTGCCTCTCAAAGACCTCATCGACATCCTTAGCCTCCTCGAAGCCATACCTATCAAGATGATGACCTTCCCGCATCCCTCAACAATGCCTTCTTTAAAGAAGTTCTCTCCTCCCACACCTAAGTAAAACCCAGCCCAGACCATGGTGACCTTGCCAACTACCGGCCCATCACTCACCCACCATTCATCGACGAGATCTTTCAAAAAGCAGTTTATGCACAATTTCAAGATCAGTTCAATGCCAACCATCTCCAGCAGACAACGGCGTGCAACGTGTACCCCAGAAGGTCGACGGTATGTTATATAGATAAGCCGCCAGGACTATCCTAGTGTTAAACAAAATATGCACAGGTTCAAAAAACACACCTCATACCTAAACCTTGGGCCTTCTGCACCCCAAAGCATATTTAGAGGTGCTCAGACCCTGTGGTCACTCACTGGAAAAATGCTGGTCAAACTGGTAAACTCAGCTGTTCTCTGCTCATGAGATAGCGCACAATTATTTTCTGTACAAAGTTTGCAGTGCTCACTAATGGTGAGACGTTACAGAATTGATGAACATTTTAGTCACAATACTAATTTCTCTATTTTGTTTTCTACCCAACCACAGAATATGAAAGGGCCAATGCACCCTGTTGGTGTGTAAGTGTGGCATGCATGACGGTAAGTGTTTATCCAGCACAATGCAGCGAATGAGAGAGTATCCCTACAGGTAGCATAGAAGGGGAAAAATAAAATTTAGGGATTTGGTGTTGATGCTCCTGAAGAAAGCCACGGGCAAAGAGAAGTGGTTGAAACATGTAGACCGTGTTTTTAATTCAGGATATCACTAATTGTCCCTACTAGCATCAGACATGTTTTTAGTCCTGCCAAGCACCCAACATACAATACATAAACATTGAGGAGAGAGGTTTGAGGCAATTTTAAACGTGAATTTTTCAGATCCCACCATTCAGAATGTTATATGAGAGCTCGCATCATTTGAAGGTTGAGTCCACACCGACACAATAGGTGTCTGGGTGAAGATTCAGTGATGAAAGATGACACTAGGTGCTTCTAGTGGGTGAGAGTCCTTTTAACAAATATGTAGGATTCCCTCTCTGGTGATTTGAATAACGGTGGCTGTTCGGGTGCACGCAATAAGGCCGATAAGTACCCTTTAACTGTGGTCACAGCAAGGCCTTGCTGGGCTATAGAAAGACAAATTAATAGTAGGTCAGGTAACTGTGCCAGAAGGGGCTGGAAGTTTTGGGAGGAATACCATACAACAAACGTCTCCCAGCGTCTCGCATACACAGTTTTGATAGAGGGACGACCGGCTGCCAAGAGGACACCAACAACTTCAGGAGGAAGATTGAAAGCCATCACCTGTCACCTCTCGATCACCACGCATGGAGGTGTAGATTGTGAGGGTTCGATGCCAGACCATCTCCTGCTGGTGCAACAGGAGGTTCTCCTGATGCGGCAGCCTGTTCAGAGGACAGATGCTCGTGGCCAGAAGATCCGGGTACCACACTCTCCTCGTTCGGTGCCAGTCCACGAGGATGACTTGAGCCCACTTCTCCCTGATCTTTTGTAAGAACTCTGGGCAGGAGAGGCAGAGGTAAGAAAAAGTTGTCCTAGAAGTTCCCAGGGCGTCGTGCGACTCCGCACAATGGGAGAGGCGGGACAAAGGTGACTGTGCTTTCATTTCTTGTGTTTCCTTCATTTGTTCGACCTACCTGATTATCTGTTCTTTGAAGATGATCGTTCATGGGAACGACCTTTGGAACGAGTTTGCGTCCATGCCCTCGACTTCAACCGTGACCTCCTCCTCCTGTCCATCTTCTGACCTTTTGTGATACAAAGTTTGGCTTCGCAGTCGCGAACCGCCTTTGGGTTCACTCACTTGACCCACAATGTCAAATCATTTTTTGAAGCTGTGAGACCAGAGAGAGACCTTGTGGGGGGCCTGTCACTGACATCTGTTAGTGACAATCCCAACACGGTTTATACCCTGTGTTTTTTTTGGGGGGGGGCTCCATTGTGCAACAGCCTGTTGTTGAAGTAGGCAAAGACTGGCACCCATGACCTCCAAAGGTGTGCTTCCACCACCACCATCACTTTCATTAACACCCAAAGTGGCACGGGTGAGATCGAAGGGGATCACAGCAATCTAGCAATGCTCCTGTCTCACCACGAACCGAAGACAGCGCTGATGGGTCTGCAGGATGGGTATATAGAAGTAGGTGCCCTGCAGGTCCAACCCTACTATCCAGTCTCCAGGGTGACGGGCAGACAGAACCTGGGCCAAAGTGGCCATCTTGAATTTTACCTTCCGAAGGAAGACTTTGAGAGGGTGCAGGTCTTAAATAGAACGAAGACCTCTGCGCCAGAAGGTAGTAGGAAAACAAGCCACGCCCTACTTTTGTAGCGACCAAAAAGGCTTGCAGTTCTTGCCGCAAAACAGAAAGATGATCCTCCGTCAGTCATTGAGGAGACGGTGGATGGGTCGGTGGTACAGAAAGTAAGGGTGGGGCAAGCGATTGGCATGACCCAGGCCAAGGGTGCCCATCTTCAGAGGGGCGCTGGAAGCTATCTACATTAAGGACATGTAAACAGCAGCGTTCCTTGCTCTTTGAACAGTGATTACAAATAAAATGCCTTAATCATTTTTATTTGCCAGTGGTGCATTTTTAATAGCCCATTAACCCCCTCCTTCCCTTCCCATCAAACTCCTGACGCCAAGCACCGATAATCCACCCAACTCTGGCAACACAGCATGGTGGAGCTAAGCTGTGAGTGAATGAGATGAGTTAGGGAAGTGCAGAGATGTATGTGTTCACTGCTTTGGTGTAAACACCTAGTGACTGACCTGTGAACACTAAATGCCCCCTGCTACCTCATCTCGTTCAGACGCAGCAGTGAGGGTGCCAGTTTTTCCCCGCACGGATGCGCTATCCCAGCAAGGGTCAGATCTGATGAGCAGGTAAGCATTCTCCCCACGGGTAGAGATGGCACGCTGTGTGCCCTACAACTACATGCAGCTGCCACTGAGCACAACCAGTCCTTCCTCAGGGGCGGTAATACAGAAAAGGGGCCCATAGCCACCTTGCACTAGTCCCTGGGTGAACTTTCAGACCTGTTAAAAACGAGTCTGGCGTCTTCAGACCTAGAAGTATACGGTCTGGTGACCACGAGCTATTCAAACTGGCCCAGGGTGGTGTCACTTGGAGTTAACACTCTGGGCGGGGTATCATCGCTCGTCGGTGTCACTAAAATGTCCTGAGAGCAGAACTTTGAAAAATAAAACTTAGCTCCTGTAAGGAAAAGCCTCTTTTCGTTTAGTCACCCTCATGTTTTTGGACTCATGCTGCTGAGTGTTCGACTCTTAGAGTGCACTTAGGCCTGCTAGCCAGACCTCAGTGCCGGTGCCCTGACCCGAAAATGTGCATGTTACATTGGCTATACCCAACTGGCATAGTCTAACCTACCCGTAAGTCCCTAGTATATGGTACCCAGAGCATTTCAGTTAGACGGTCACCCCAGGGATTACAGCACTGATTGAGCCACCCTGGGTGCGACACAAGTAAAACCAGCCTTCCCTTCCGCCACTGCTGACTGGAAGAGCAGTTTTAAACTGCGAGCCCGACTCTGCCATTTAAAACGATGGCGAAGCCAAACCTCCCTCTGTAATATGCGTAGCGCACCCCTATGGCAGGCCTATCAAGCCGCGAGGGGGGTGCAACATATTTCATGAGCAGAACATGCAATTTTACATGTTCTGGCAGTAAAAACACAAACCATCACAAACCTGTCGCTTTTAGTATGGAAAGACTTAGTCGTCCCATTGGCAAGTACAGGGTCACCTGCTGACCCCTCAATTGTGCTAACTCAGTGCCTCCAAAGTGGGCCAACCAAGGTATCAAACAACTCGGTACATTATGCCCGACTTGGTTTTTAAGTCGCAATTAATGTAACATGTGGCAGTGTAGAACTTGGACATAGTTGCTAATTTGCCTTTAAATCTCCTGTGCCTTTTTCCACGAGGCAGTTTTCTACCCTCCAGGGGAGACTTGTTCCTTTGAGTGAGCCTCGCTGCTAGGAACCACAGCTACACAGCCCGCCACAGTGCCCTGTCACTGTGCAGCCGCACTGCGCGGGTCCCTGCCACAGGTAGCCATCCACCACATGACCCGGTCACTGTGCAGCCGCACTGTGCGGGTCCCTTTCACAGGTAGCAGCTCACCACAGTGCCCTGTCACTGTGCAGCCGCACTGCACGGGTCCATCTCACAGGGAGCAGCCCTCCGTAGGGCTCGGAAACTGTGCAGCGGCACTGCCCAGGTCCATGTCACAGGTAGCTGCCCACCACAGTGTCCTGTCACTGTGCAACCACACAGCGCGGGTCCCTGTCACAGGTAGTGGCTCGCCACAGTGTCCTGTCACTGTGCAGCCGCACTGCACAGCTGCGCGGATCCCTGTCACAGTGCCCTATCACTGTGCAGCTGCACTGTGCGGGTCCCTTTCACAGGTAGCAGCTCGCCACAGTGCCCTGTGACTGTGCAGCCACACTGCGCGAGTCCCTGTCACAGGTAGCAGCCTGCCACAATGTCCTGTCACTGTGCAGCTGCACTGAGTGGGTCCCTGTCACAGGTAACAGCTTGCCACAGTGCCCTTTCACTATGCAGCTGCTGTGCGAGTCCCTGTCACAGGTACCACCCACCACAGTGCCCTGTCAATGTGCAGCCACACTGCACTGGTCCCTGTCACAGGTAGCGGCTTGCCACAGTGCCCTGTCACTGTGCAGCTGCACTACACGGGTCCCTGTCACAGGTAGCCGTCTGCCGCAGTGCCCTGTCACTGTGCAGCTGCACTACACGGGTCCCTGCCACAGGTACAGCCTGCCACAGTGCCCTATCACTGTGAAGCCACACTGCACCGGTCCCTGTCACAGGTAACCGTCCACCACAGAGCCCTGTCACTGTGCAGCCGCTCTACACGGGTCCTTGTCACAGAATCCTGTCAATGTGCAGCCACACTGTGTGGCTCCCTGTCACAGTTACCGTCCGCCACAGTGCCCTGTCACTGTGCAGCCACACTGCACGAGTCTCTGTCACAAGTAGCAGCCCGCCACAGTGCCCTGCCAGTGTGCAGCCACACTGCATGAGTCCCTGTCACAAGTAGCAGCCCGCCACAGTGCCCTGCCAGTGTGCAGCCACACTGCACGAGTCCCTGTAACAGGTAGCAGCCCGCCACAGTGCCCTGCCAGTGTGCAGCCACCCTGCACGAGTCCCTGTCACAAGTAGCAGCCCGCCACAGTGCCCTGCCAGTGTGCAGCCACACTGCACGAGTCCCTGTCACAGGTAGCAGCCCGCCACAGGGCCCGGTCACTGACCAGCCACACTTCACAAGCCCCTTTCAGAGGTAGAAGCCCGCCACAGTGCCCTGTCACTGTGCAGCCGCACTGCACAGGCCCCTGTTAGAGGTAGAAGTCCGCCACAGTGCCCTCTCACTGTGCAGCCAAACTCCGATAGTCCCTGTCACAGGTAGCAGCCTGCCACAGTGCCCTGTCACTGTGCAGCCACACTGTGCGGGTCCCTGTCACAGGTAACAGCCTGCCACAGTGCCCTGTCACTGTGCAGCCACACTGTGCGGGTCCCTGTCACAGGTAACAGCCCGCCACAGTGCCCTGTCACTGTGCAGCCACACTGTGCGGGTCCCTGTCACAGGTAACAGCCCGCCACAGTGCCCTGTCACTGTGCAGCCACACTGTGCGGGTCCCTGTCACAGGTAACAGCCCGCCACAGTGCCCTGTCACTGTGCAGCCACACTGCGCGAGTCCCTGTCACAGGTAGCAGCCTGCCACAATGTCCTGTCACTGTGCAGCTGCACTGAGTGGGTCCCTGTCACAGGTAACAGCTTGCCACAGTGCCCTTTCACTATGCAGCTGCTGTGCGAGTCCCTGTCACAGGTACCACCCACCACAGTGCCCTGTCAATGTGCAGCCACACTGCACTGGTCCCTGTCACAGGTAGCGGCTTGCCACAGTGCCCTGTCACTGTGCAGCTGCACTACACGGGTCCCTGTCACAGGTAGCCGTCTGCCGCAGTGCCCTGTCACTGTGCAGCTGCACTACACAGGTCCCTGCCACAGGTACAGCCTGCCACAGTGCCCTATCACTGTGAAGCCACACTGCACCGGTCCCTGTCACAGGTAACCGTCCACCACAGAGCCCTGTCACTGTGCAGCCGCTCTACACGGGTCCTTGTCACAGAATCCTGTCAATGTGCAGCCACACTGTGTGGCTCCCTGTCACAGTTACCGTCCGCCACAGTGCCCTGTCACTGTGCAGCCACACTGCACGAGTCTCTGTCACAAGTAGCAGCCCGCCACAGTGCCCTGCCAGTGTGCAGCCACACTGCATGAGTCCCTGTCACAAGTAGCAGCCCGCCACAGTGCCCTGCCAGTGTGCAGCCACACTGCACGAGTCCCTGTAACAGGTAGCAGCCCGCCACAGGGCCCGGTCACTGTGCAGCCACACTGCACGAGTCTCTGTCACAAGTAGCAGCCCGCCACAGTGCCCTGCCAGTGTGCAGCCACCCTGCACGAGTCCCTGTCACAAGTAGCAGCCCGCCACAGTGCCCTGCCAGTGTGCAGCCACACTGCACGAGTCCCTGTCACAGGTAGCAGCCCGCCACAGGGCCCGGTCACTGACCAGCCACACTTCACAAGCCCCTTTCAGAGGTAGAAGCCCGCCACAGTGCCCTGTCACTGTGCAGCCGCACTGCACAGGCCCCTGTTAGAGGTAGAAGTCCGCCACAGTGCCCTCTCACTGTGCAGCCAAACTCCGATAGTCCCTGTCACAGGTAGCAGCCTGCCACAGTGCCCTGTCACTGTGCAGCCACACTGTGCGGGTCCCTGTCACAGGTAACAGCCTGCCACAGTGCCCTGTCACTGTGCAGCCACACTGTGCGGGTCCCTGTCACAGGTAACAGCCCGCCACAGTGCCCTGTCACTGTGCAGCCACACTGTGCGGGTCCCTGTCACAGGTAACAGCCCGCCACAGTGCCCTGTCACTGTGCAGCCACACTGTGCGGGTCCCTGTCACAGGTAACAGCCCGCCACAGTGCCCTGTCACTGTGCAGCCACACTGCGCGGATCCCTGTCACAGTGCCCTACCACTGTGAAGCTGCACTGCACTGCACTGGTCCCTGTCACAGGTAGCAGCCTGCCACAGTGCCCTGTCACTGTGCAGCCACACTGTGCGGGTCCCTGTCACAGGTAACAGCCTGCCACAGTGCCCTGTCACTGTGCAGCCACACTGCGTGGATCCCTGTCACAGGTAGCAGCCCGCCACAGTGCCCTGTCACTGTGCAGCTGCACTGCGCGGGTCCCTGTCACAGGTAGCAGCCTGCCACAGTGCCCTTTCATTGTGCAGCCGCACTGCACAGGCACCTGTCAGAGGCAGAAGCCCGCCACAGTGCCCAGTCACTGTGCAGCCACACTGCACAGGCTCTTGTCAGAGGTAGAAGCCCGCCACAGTGCCCTGTCACTGTGCAGCCACACTGCACAGGCTCTTGTCAGAGGTAGAAGCCCGCCACAGTGCCCTGTCACTGTGCAGCCGCACTGCACAGGCACCTGTCAGAGGCAGAAGCCCGCCACAGTGCCCAGTCACTGTGCAGCCACACTGCACAGGCTCTTGTCAGAGGTAGAAGCCCGCCACAGTGCCCTGTCACTGTGCAGCCACACTGCACAGGCCCCTGTCAGAGGTAGAAGCCCTCCACAGTGCCCTGTCACTGTGCAGCCGCACTGCGTGGGTCCCTGGCACAGGTACCAGCCCTCCATGTTTCATTGGCAGTGGGGGACTACCCTTCATGGCTGCCTGACCGGCAGCTAGTAGGTCCTTAGTTCCTGGTCCTCTCCTGTTCCCTGGGACTGGATATCAACCCCCTACGGATACCTAGCAGTGGAGAACTGCCGACCCGGCTCCCTGACAGTGCGCAGCAGTGGGAGCGGCTGAATCTTTAATCCTCTGAAGGGCACTGAGCATACAGCAGGGCTCGCCTGCCTTTTCTGTAATAAGAGCTACTTTTGTTCAGTGAAAATCCTCATGAACGACTATTATTAGTGTTGTAAGAGTGACCACATCAGACAAGATCACCTTAGTGGCTCCCATATACAAGATTACCAGCAGGGATCCCCCCAGTGCCTCTGAGGGGTGCCAGCAGGGATCACCCAGTGCCTCTGGGGGGCCCAGCAGTGACCCCCCCAGTGCCCCAGGGGGGTGCCAGCAGTGATCCCCCAGTGCCTCAGGAGGGTGCCAGCAGTGATCCCCCAGTGCCTCAGGAGGGTGCCAGCAGTGATCCCCCAGTGCCTCAGGGGGGGGGGGGTGTCAGCAGGGATCACCCAGTGCCTCAGGAGGGTGCCAGCAGTGATCCCCCAGTGCCTCAGGGGGGGGGGGGTGTCAGCAGTGATCCCCCAGTGCCTCAGGGGGGGGGGGGGGTGTCAGCAGGGATCACCCAGTGCCTCAGGAGGGTGCCAGCCGTGACCCCCTCAGTGCCTCAGGAGGGTGCCAGCCGTGACCCCCCCACTGCCTCAGGAGGGTGCCAGCAGGGATCCCCCACTGCCTCTGGGGGGTGCCAGCAGTGACCCCCCAGAGCCTCAGGAGGGTGCCAGCAGTGATCCCCCAGTGCCTCAGGGGGGTGCCAGCAGTGCCCCCCGTGCTTCAGGAGGGTTGCTAGCAGTGCCCCCCCCCCCCGAGTGCCTCAGGGGGGTGCCAGCAGTGACCCCTCCAGTGCCTCAGGGGGGTGCCAGCAGTGATCCCCAGTGCCTCAGGGGGGTGCCAGCAGTGATCCCCCAGTGCCTCCGGAGGGTGCCAGCAGTGACCCCCCCAGTGCCTCAGGAGGGTGCCAGCAGTGACCCCCCCAATGCCTCAGGAGGGTGCCAGCAGTGATCGCCCAGTGCCTCAGGGGGGTGCCAGCAGTGACACCTGTGCCTCAGGAGGGTGCCAGCAGTGACCACCCAGTGCCTCAGGGGGGTGCCAGCAGTGACCCCCCCAGAGCCTCAGGAGGGTGCCAGCAGTGACCCCTCCAGTGCCCCAGGGGGGTGCCAGCAGTGATCCCCCAGTGCCTCCGGAGGGTGCCAGCAGTGACCCCCCCAGAGCCTCAGGAGGGTGCCAGCAGTGACCCCTCCAGTGCCCCAGGGGGGTGCCAGCAGTGATCCCCAGTGCCTCAGGGGGTGCCAGCAGTGATCCCCCAGTGCCTCCGGAGGGTGCCAGCAGTGACCCCCCCAGTGCCTCAGGAGGGTGCCAGCAGTGACCCCCCCAATGCCTCAGGACGGTTGCCAGCAGTGACCCCCCCCCGTGCCTCAGGAGGGTGCCAGCAGGGATCCCCCACTGACTCAGGGGGGTGCCAGCAGGGATCACCCAGTGCCTCAGGAGGGTGCCAGCAGGGATCCCCCACTGACTCAGGGGGGTGCCAGCAGTGACACCTGTGCCTCAGGAGGGTGCCAGCAGTGACCCCCCCCGTGCCTCAGGAGGGTGCCAGCAGGGATCCCCCACTGACTCAGGGGGGTGCCAGCAGGGATCACCCAGTGCCTCAGGACGGTTGCCAGCAGTGACCCCCCCCCGTGCCTCAGGAGGGTGCCAGCAGGGATCCCCCACTGACTCAGGGGGGTGCCAGCAGTGACACCTGTGCCTCAGGAGGGTGCCAGCAGTGACCCCCCAGTGCCTCAGGGGGGTGCCAGCAGGGATCCCCCCAGAGCCTCAGGAGGGTGCCAGCAGTGACCCCCCCAGAGCCTCAGGAGGGTACCAGCAGTGACCCCTCCAGTGCCTCAGGGGGGTGCCAGCAGTGATCCCCAGTGCCTCAGGGGGGTGCCAGCAGTGATCCCCCAGTGCCTCCGGAGGGTGCCAGCAGTGACCCCCCCAGTGCCTCAGGAGGGTGCCAGCAGTGACCCCCCCAATGCCTCAGGAGGGTGCCAGCAGTGATCGCCCAGTGCCTCAGGGGGGTGCCAGCAGGGATCACCCAGTGCCTCAGGAGGGTTGCCAGCAGTGACCCCCCCCGTGCCTCAGGAGGGTGCCAGCAGGGATCCCCCACTGACTCAGGGGGGTGCCAGCAGTGACAGCTGTGCCTCAGGAGGGTGCCAGCAGTGACCCCCCAGTGCCTCAGGGGGGTGCCAGCAGGGATCCCCCCAGAGCCTCAGGAGGGTGCCAGCAGTGACCCCCCCAGAGCCTCAGGAGGGTGCCAGCAGTGACCCCCCCCCCCAGTGCCTCAGGGGGGTGCCAGCAGGGATCCCCCCAGAGCCTCAGGAGGGTGCCAGCAGTGATCCCCCAGTGCCTCAGGGGGGTGCCAGCCATGACCCCCCCAGTGCCTCAGGGGGGGTGCCAGCTGTGACCCCCCCTGTGCCTCAGGAGGGTGCCAGCCGTGACCCCCCCCCCCCAGTGCCTCAGGGGGGTGCCAGCAGTGACCCCCCAGTGCCTCAGGGGGATGCCAGCAGTGACCCCCCCGTGCCTCAGGAGGGTGCCAGCCGTGACCCCCCCCCCAGTGCCTCAGGAGGGTGCCTGCAATAATGTAAAAGAGCGTTTTGAATGTGTAACACCTTTACATGGATCATACGCCGCCACAGCTGCAATGCCCTGGCGCGAAGGTCATACTGGTAGTAATAAGTCTCCCCACAGCCACATGATTTATTATTGAATAATGAGCTTTAAATACATTTTGTAAATTCAACCATTTTCCATCAAACATCTTAAGAGCTCTGAAAATACACAGAAATACAGAGTTTTTAATTGTAGTAAACAAATATGAATTCAACCAAGCTAAATCTGCACATTTAGTAGGAGGCTGCACACAGGAGAGCTGCACACAGGAGGGCTGCACACAGGAGGGCTGCACACAGGAGGGCTGCACACAGGAGGGCTGCACACAGGAGGGTTGCACACAGGAGGGCTGCACACAGGAGGGCTGCACACAGGAGGGCTGCACACAGGAGGCTGCATACAGGAGAGCTGCACACAGGAGAGCTGCACACAGGAGGGCTGCACACAGGAGGGCTGCACACAGGAGGGCTGCACACAGGAGGGCTGCACACAGGAGGGCCGCACACAGGAGGGCCGCACACAGGAGGGCTGCACACAGGAGGGCTGCACACAGGAGAGCCGCACACAGGAGAACCACACACAGGAGGGCTGCACACAGGAGGGCTGCACACAGGAGGGCTACACACAGGAGAGCTGCACACAGGAGGGCCGCACACAGGAGGGCCGCACACAGGAGGGCTGCACACAGGAGGGCTGCACACAGGAGAGCCGCACACAGGAGGGCCGCACCCAGGAGAGCCACACACAGGAGAGCCGCACACAGGAGGGCTGCACACAGGAGAGCCACACACAGGAGAGCCGCACACAGGAGAGTCACACACAGGAGAGTCGCACACAGGAGAGTCGCACACAGTAGCGCCTCACATAGGAGGACCGCACACAGGAGGGCTGCACACAGGAGAGCCGCACACAGGAGGGCTGCACACAGGAGAGCTGCACACAGGAGTGCTGCACACAGGAGGGCTGCATACAGGAGTGCTGCACACAGGAGGGATACACACAGGAGGGCCGCCGCACACAGGAGAGCTGCACACAGGAGGGCTGCACACAGGTGGGCTGCACACAGGAGGGCTGCATACAGGAGGGCTGCATACAGGAGGGCTGCACACAGGAGGGCTGCACACAGGAGGGCTGCACACAGGAGGGCTGCACACAGGAGGGCTGCACACAGGAGGGCTGCACACAGGAGAGCTGCACACAGGAGAGCCGCACACAGGAGGGCTGCACACAGGAGGGCTGCACACAGGAGAGCCGCACACAGGAGGGCTGCACACAGGAGAGCTGCACACAGGAGGGCTGCACACAGGAGTGCTGCACACAAGAGAGCGGCACACAGGAGGGCCACACACAGAAGGGCCGCATACAGGAGGGCCACATAGGAGGGCCGCACACAGGAGGGCTGCACACAGTAGAGCCGCACACAGGAGAGCCGCACACAGGAGGGCTGCACACAGGAGGGCTGCACACAGGAGGGCTGTACACAGCGAAGCTGCACACAGGAGGGCCGCCGCACACAGGAGAGCTGCACACAGGTGGGCTGCACACAGGAGGGCTGCACACAGGAGGGCTGCATACAGGAGGGCTGCATACAGGAGGGCTGCACACAGGAGGGCTGCACACAGGTGGGCTGCACACAGGAAAGCTGCACACAGGAGAGCTGCACACAGGAGAGCTGCACACAGGAGGGCTGCATACAGGAGGGCTGCACACAGGAGGGCTGCACACAGGAGGGTCGCACACAGGAGAGCTGCACACAGGAGAGCTGCACACAGGAGGGCTGCATACAGGAGAGCTGCACACAGGAGGGCTGCACACAGGAGGGCTGCACACAGGTGGGCTGCACACAGGAGGGCTGCATACAGGAGGGCTGCATACAGGAGGGCTGCATACAGGAGGGCTGCACACAGGAGGGCTGCATACAGGAGGGCTGCACACAGGAGGGCTGCACACAGGAGAGCTGCATACAGGAGGGCTGCATACAGGAGGGCTGCATACAGGAGGGCTGCACACAGGAGGGCTGCACACAGGAGGGCTGCACACAGGAGGGCTGCACACAGCGAAGCTGCACACAGGAGGGCTGCATACAGGAGGGCTGCACACAGGAGGGCTGCATACAGGAGGGCTGCACACAGGAGGGCTGCACACAGGAGGGCTGCATACAGGAGGGCTGCACACAGGAGGGCTGCATACAGGAGGGCTGCACACAGGAGGGCTGCACACAGGAGGGCTGCACACAGGAGGGCTGCACACAGGAGGGCTACACACAGGAGGGCTGCATACAGGAGGGCTGCATACAGGAGGGCTGCACACAGGAGGGCTGCACACAGGAGGGCTGCACACAGCGAAGCTGCACACAGGAGGGCTGCATACAGGAGGGCTGCACACAGGAGGGCTGCACACAGGAGGGCTGCACACAGGAGGGCTGCACACAGGAGGGCTGCACACAGCAGAGCTGCACACAGGAGGGCTGCACACAGGAGGGCTGCACACAGGAGGGCGGCACACAGGAGGGCTGCACACAGGAGGGCTGCATACAGGAGGGCTGCACACAGGAGGGCTGCACACAGGAGGGCTGCACACAGCGAAGCTGCACACAGGAGGGCTGCATACAGGAGGGCTGCATACAGGAGGGCTGCACACAGGAGGGCTGCATACAGGAGGGCTGCACACAGGAGGGCTGCACACAGCGATCTGCACACAGGAGGGCTGCATACAGGAGGGCTGCATACAGGAGGGCTGCACACAGGAGGGCTGCATACAGGAGGGCTGCACACAGGAGGGCTGCACACAGGAGAGCTGCATACAGGAGGGCTGCATACAGGAGGGCTGCATACAGGAGGGCTGCACACAGGAGGGCTGCATACAGGAGGGCTGCACACAGGAGGGCTGCACACAGGAGAGCTGCATACAGGAGGGCTGCATACAGGAGGGCTGCATACAGAAGGCTCGCACACAGGAGGGCTGCACACAGGAGAGCTGCACACAGGAGGGCTGCACACAGCGAAGCTGCACACAGGAGGACTGCATACAGGAGGGCTGCATACAGGAGGGCTGCACACAGGAGAGCTGCACACAGGAGGGCTGCACACAGGAGGGCTGCATACAGGAGAGCCACACACAGGAGAGCCACACACAGGAGAGCTGCACACAGGAGAGCTGCACACAGGAGAGCCACACACAGGAGAGCCACACACAGGAGAGCTGCACACAGGAGAGCTGCACACAGGAGGGCTGCACACAGGAGGGCTGCACACAGGAGGGCTGCACACTTCACACACATGAGAGCTTCAGACAGGAGGGCTGCACACAGGAGGGCTGCACACAGGAGAGCTGCACACAGGAGAGCTGCACACAGGAGGGCTGCACACAGGAGGGCTGCACACAGGAGGGTTGCACACAGGAGGGCTGCACACAGGAGGGCTGCACACAGGAGAGCCACACACAGGAGAGCTGCACACAGGAGGGCTGCACACAGGAGGGCTGCATACAGGAGGGCTGCACACAGGAGAGCTGCTCGCTGGAGGAGCCTGGTGCAGAGAGAGCAGTTCTCCTCTCACTTCAGATTTTACCTCTCTCTTTCCCTGGAAGCCACGCTTTCACCATCATCCTCCTCACGGCTACAGTAGCCTTCCTCGTGGGGTTGGTCCACCTCAGTCGTGTCCAGGGGCTCCTCCTGCACTGTGGGAGGTATGCAGGTTACCTCAGAGTTCCGCCTGAAGAGAAGCAGAGGGCATGAAATAATGAACCGATACCTCCTGCAGCACCTATCCCACCCACACCTGACACCGCCCAGCACCCACCTGTGCACGCTGTGGCCCTTCTTCTCGCTCCCATGGGTGCCAGGGGCCCCAGCCTCCTGCGGAGCCGCTTCAGTGTCCTGGCAGGGAGCAGCGCCATTAGCCAGGCGGGAGGTAGTCACCAAGGAGGAGCGTCGCGGGGGTGGGGGCAACTTCACCTCAGGGGTGATGCTTCCCACGCCCCCCATGGCCAGGATGGTCTGCGCCACCACGGAGGCCCGGGAGTTGCGCCGGTCCAGTTGGGCTATGCTTGGGGCAAAGAGGCTATCGGTGTTCTGGGAGAAAAGGATATAAAATATGGTTACTCAGGACATCAACGCACAGAGCACCACTGTCCCAAAACACTCACACCACAGAGGGAGGGGGCTCTGCAGGCCTCCTTTGGAGAGGGAGGTCCTGGGACATTTACCAGGACAGGGCGGGTGTCCATTCTGCCCTTGTGGGTCCCTGGGCTCATTTGGAGTGGGGAAGGGGGGCAGCTGAGGTTCAGACAGAAGAACCTCCGTTGGCTCTATTAGAAGACATAAGACACTCCTTGCAGAGGGCCAGCGACGGGAGGGCCACCAGGCCCACTCGCCGGGACCTCCTCCCTATCTTGGAATTGGATTGCGTTCAGGGGCAGCGATGCATATGTCATTCTATGTCATATTAGAATGAATATGTGATCGATTTTAAGGAAACTGTAGAAGAAGTCTAAAACGTACATCTTTTTGAGCCAAAATCTGGCCCCATGAGCTCAACGGGGGAAGGGACGCTTGTAGTCACACACTGAAAAAAGTAAGGAAAGACTTAGGATCAAAACTTTTATAGATCCAACTAAGTAATGAGTAATTGAGGAAAAGTGATCGTTGTCAGGCTATGCCGCACTCGCATGTTGAAAGCTACTCCCTTGCCGCGCACATTCTAATATGACATAGAATGATGTTACTTTTACCACAAGCACCTAACATAGCGATAATGTTAAGATCTACCGTAATGGATACAGGGGTACCTTTGGTGAATCGGTGCCACGGAATGAGGCCTGTTATCCACCGTGGCATACACATGAAAGAGACAGAGTGTGTGATTCATGTTAAGTGTTTTGTATTGTTTGTTTGTATTTTAAACCTTCTAAAGGGCAGCACGTACACAGTCAGCGATATAGCTAGGATTGATCTCGCACAATAGCTGAAAATGAAAAATATATCACACGTTTTTCCACATGTGGTGATGTGTTTGCTAGTTACCTCTATTTGCTTTCATTGAAATGAATATAATAACTTTTACCTCCTATCTTTCCAGATCTAAAAAGAACAAATACCGATTGGATATCGTATTATATGCATTGTTAGACCTGGCGCCATTGGCGTGGGTCACCCTTCCATTTTTGTCTGTGCCTCAATGTGTTTTGTGTTGGTGTTAGCGGCTCAGGGCACTGTGCCACTGCCATCCAGTGCCACAGTGCAAGTGCTCCCTATGGTAAAATGTATTATGTGAATTGACTTCCACGTTTGGCTTATTTGGTTTACTATCAGTCCCTAGTAGAGTGCACCAGGGGTGCCAAGGGCTTGTATATCCAAATACTGCTAGTGGGCTTGCAGCACTGGTTGTGCCACCCACCGAAGCAGCGGGGTAAAATGTGTCTAGGGTCTGCCACCGCAGAACCCGCGCGCGGTCTGGTACCGTTGCGCTGACTGAGCAAGTGTCCCCACTTGCCAGTCCCTAAATCTTCCCTTAACTACATGTTAGTCACCCCTCTGGTAGGCCTAAGCGCAGGGTGCATTGTAGGCATACGGTAGGACATGCCCTGATGTGTGTGGCATGTCTTAATAGTGAATTACAGCCATTTTCGTTTTTCACTATTGAAGGCTACCTGCTCTCCATAGGCCAGAATGGGCTGCTAGGATCGCTACACGCTGTGACCCCAGTGGACTCAGAGAGCATGGTAGAAAGTCATGTTTAGTATGCCTGAACTCGGGATAAAAAAATACATCTTTTAGTAAAGGTTATTTTAATATCCTGGGTTTGCAAATGCTGCTTTTAGAAAGTTAGCCTTTGCGTGCCTGACCATCTCAGTCCGCCTCTGCTGTGGGTGTGTGTTCTGCCTAGCAACAGTACAGGAGCAGGGCTGGGGGATTCCAGGAGACAGGTTGGCTGCCAGGTGGTGGGTAGAGAGATTACACCAGGATGGGTGGGAGGAGTACACCTTGACTCTTGAATAGACCTGGGCTCGCCACCACAAAGCCGGCTCCGCCCCCCTGTGGAGCGGCTGATGTCTCTGCCCTGCTGCTGAAAGGAAAGAGCAGAGTCACCAAAACAAAGTACTCCAGAACTGGACTGAGCCAGGCCCAGGCCCCCTGGCGCTAAAGAACAAAAGAATCACTGTATAAAAGTAGGAGCCTGGCTCCTAAGAAATCAGATCCAGATTGAACCACGAAGGAACTCTGCCCGACTAGAAGGACCTGGAAGAAGCTGAAGGAGGAGTAACTTTCCCTGACCTGAGGGACTGGCCTGCAGTAGGTGCCTTGCTGAGGAAGGAGAGGAAAAAGACTGAAAGAGACTTTTGCACTTTGTTTTTCAACTATCTCCAAGGGCTTGGAAGAAGAGCTTGCCCCCTGAACTGAACCCCAGGACCAGTGGGTTCACCGTGTCTCCGCTCGTCTGAGAACTGCGCACCTTGCCACCCCTCCTAGGGCCGTGACACCCAGAAGCCTGGCCGCTTCCCCTCGCAGAGAGCCCCGCTCTGCCTGAGTCGCTCTGGACCCATCGAGGCTGGCCGCCCCGCTTCCCTGTCACCTGCCTGCCACTGGAGCGTGCCTGGTGCCCTCTCGCCCTCCCGCCGGATTTCTAATTGGGAAGTGAAATCAAGCCTCGGACGGCCGCCCGTACGTCGTAACGTATCCGGCCGCCCCGCTTCACCTCCCAGCCTGAGTCTGACCGTGCCGCCCTCCGCAGTGACCTCCTGCACAGTCCGTGTCGGAGGCCCTGGGCCGCACCTGTCTACCGAGAGCCGCCCGCTGAATTCTTGATCCGGAGACCCGCGAGGTGCAGAACCTGCATCTCCCCCGAAGACTCGTCCAAGCACATCGCACGTTCCCAGGTACAGTGAACTCTCTACCGGACTCGGGGTCCGCAACGTTCTGATTTCCCCGTATCACCTTACCCCGGGTGCACTGCGCATCATCGTGACTGGACCGACTCAACCGAGCCCTGTGAAGCGCTCGGGATCGAATAAGTTACCAAAGACAAGAACAGTGCCTAATTATCATCTTGTGGCTTCCAGTTCGCAACCGTTATTGATGGTCTTGTACATGCCTGCGTAACCAAGAATCTTTTATATAAAGCATCCGTATTTTTGATACAACTTACGCCTGGTGTCCATTTGTGGGGGATCGTTGTGGTTTACTGTGTGTGATCATAAATACTTAACTGACTAGCGCCCTGAAGTTTAGCCCTGACTGCTCGCGCCACACTACCTATAGGGTGAGCAGGGGTTGTTCTGAAGGGGTAATTCTCTCGCCCTGAATAGAAGAAGGGACCACTGCTTGTCACAAGTACCTACCTGTGCCAACCAGAGGTTCCCCATTCTAACATGCATGTTTCGTTTAATATTCATTAAGAAGCCCTATGTGGTATCACTAATAGGAGAGGTACCAGGGATCATTGTTATGGTCCTGAAGAAAAGTCTTGGGGTAATGGCTTGAAAGATGTTGACCGTGAGATACGCACACTTAGACGTGTGCCTCTCCTTTCCCCTTTTTTAACAATACCAGCATGGAGGAGTGATTTTATATTTAGTGCCTACTTAGCCAGGTATTTTTTAACCGTAGTGTAGAACCTCCCTGTTGGAAGGCGGACCCCGAGGAGTCGGTGAGACCACCAAGGGGGGGGCCCTCTCACTGCACGAAGTAGCCGAGCGCTGCCGAGAAGTCTCCTGAGAGATCCTTCTCCTATCCCGTACTAGCACAGTAACACCACCACACCGGACTCAAGGAGGTTGTCTCAAGACAAGCAATTCTTTATCATCAATAAAAGGTTACGAGTTCAATATTTACACGAAGGGATCGAGGGATCCACCAAAAGTCTCAATGTCTCTTTGGAAGGGTAGGGGTAGCGGGACAGTCTTTGGCAGGAATGTGGTACGAGGGTACCTGGGGCCCAGTTCTTATCCTCACGCTGGAGGACCTCTGATCTCGGAGGGGTCGAGCCGCGACGGCGTCAGCAGGGCTCTGGCGTACAGTTCGTGGAGAGCCGCGATTCAATCAGCAGGGCTCTCAAGATGGTCTCTGTTCAGCTCGAGCCGCGACGTCGTCAACAGGGCTCCGAGGAAGGTTCCAGCGAGGTTGGGCCGCGACAGCGTCAGCAGGGCTCCGATGTTCCAGGTGGTTCAGAAAGAGTTCACAAGAGGGAGCCGCGACGCAGTCAGCAGGGCTCGTGATGTTTCCGACAAGAGTTCTTCTCCGTAGGGTCAGCCGCGATTCAATCAGCAGGGCTCTCGACTCCGGGATACAACTGCCGAGCTGTGGTGGGGTCGCCCCAGATATAGGTCTGGAGCCCTTTGATGTCCGGACCTATGCGCCCGAGGGGGCGGAGTGGCCGGGTGGAGGTGGCCAGACGCCCAGCAGGAGAGGCGCCAGGCCCATGGGAGTTGCCGGGCGATCACACCTCGAGAGGGGAGGACAGTTGGGGGTCCCATCGATACTGTCCTCCGCCGGGGGCGATGAATGGTTCCTGCGGCACCCCCTGGCTAGTTCGTGGTGCCTCGATGTCGGGCTTCGCTGGGGTCGAGGCCGGGTTGGTGCACGGGGTGACGTGGATGCCAACAAGATGGCGGAGCCACGAGGAGTATGCGACCACGTGCAGCTCCGGGTGAAGGGCCTTGGTGCAGTTCAGACAGGTGGCCCGTGAAGGCCGGGGCGGGGAACGGGCACAATCCAGGGGGTTAAGGACCACGCCACGAGGCCGGGTCCAACAGGCGTCCCCCCCAGCCGAAGGCATAGAGAGTCACCCATCTCCTTGGGGATTCTCCTCGTCAAGGCGGAAGAAGCGGGACAGGCCGTCGGCGTTGGCGTGGTCATTGCCGGGCCGGTGTTCGACGTCAAAGTCCATCCCTTGTAGCGAGATGGACCACCGCAGCAGCTTGGGGTTCTCGCCCCGCATTTGCATTAACCATTGCAAGGGCCGGTGGTCGGTCTGGACCCGGAAGTGGGTGCCAAAGAGGTAGGGCCGGAGCTTCTTGAGGGCCCACACCACAGCGAAGGCCTCGCGCTCAATAGTGCTCCAGCGTTGCTCTCGGGGCAGTAGTCGTCGGCTGATGAAGGCCACTGGTCGGTCGAGCCCCTTTTCGTCGGCTTGGGATAGGACGGCCCCGATCCCATACTCGGAGGCGTCCGTCTGTACCACGAACTCCTTCTGATAGTCCGGGGCCTGCAGCACCGGGGCAGTACACATGGCTGTCTTTAGGGTGTCGAAGGCTGTTTGGCAGCGGGGTGTCCAGTGTACCTTCTTGGGCTGCTTTTTGGACGTTAACTCTGTGAGGGGGCCAACAATGCTCCCATAGTCCCGGATAAACCGCCGGTAGTATCCGGTGAGACCCAGGAAGGCCCGGACAGCGGTCTGGGTAGTGGGGGGTTCCCAGGTCTGGATGGCATCTATCTTCGCTTGGAGGGGGGCCACCTGCCCGCTCCCCACTTGATGGCCCAGGTAGGTCACGGATCCGTGGCCGATTTGGCATTTGCTGGCCTTGATTGTGAGCCCGGCCCGCTGGAGGGCGGCCAGGACGGCCTCCAGGTGGAGGAGGTGCTCGGCCCAGTGATTGCTGTACACGGCAATGTCATCTAAGTAGGCCGCGCTGAAGGCCTCAAGCCCGGCCAAAACCTTGTTCACCAGTCTTTGGAAGGTGGCCGGGGCGTTCTTCATTCCGAAGGGCATCACCCGAAAGTGGTAATGCCCATCCGGAGTCGAAAAGGCGGATCTTTCTTGGGCGCCGGGGGTGAGCTGGATTTGCCAGTACCCGGCGGTGAGGTCCAGCGTGCTCAAGTAGCGAGCGGCCCCTAGGCGGTCGATCAGTTCGTCGGCCCGGGGTATCGGGTGTGCGTCCGTCTTTGTTACTCCATTCAGTGCTCGGTAGTCCACGCAGAATCGCAACTCCGGGGGGTGACCGGGAGCTGCGGCCTTGGGCACCAGGACGACAGGGCTGGCCCACGGGCTGTCGGAAGGCTCGATGACCCCCAGGGCCAGCATCTTCGCTACTTCGGCCTAGATGCAGGCCCGCACTCGGTCAGGCACCCGGTAGGCTCTGTGTCCTATGGGGGGGTTCTCCCCGGTGTCGACGTCGTGGACGCACCAGTGGGTCACCCCCGGGGTGAGAGAGAAGAGGGCTGCGTAGTCCCGCAGTAATCGCTGGCAGTCGTTGCGCTGCTCCGGGGTCAGGGACGAGGCGAGTTGGACACCTTCGATCGATCCATCATGGATGTTGGACTGCAAGAGGTCGGGCAAGGGCTCGGAGTCGTCCTCGCTCCCCTCGTCGGTCGCCAGCAGCAGGCTCAGTTCGGTCCGGGCGAAGTGGGGTTTTAGCCTGTTCGCATGTAGGACCCGGAGGGGGTTCCGGGGGGACTCCAGATCGACCAGGTAGGTGACGGGACTTTTCTTCTCCACCACCTTGAAGGGCCCGGTCCACTTGTCCTGGAGGGCGCCGGGTTCGACCGGGGCCATGACCCATACTTTCTGACCTGGCTCGAATTCTACCGTAGAAGTGTTGCGATCGTACCACCGCTTCATGTCCTCCTGGCTGGCCTCGAGGTTGGCTTCGGCCATGGCTCGGAACTTGCGGGTCTGGTTTCGTAGGGTCAGGAGGTATCGGTAGACGTCAGGAGGGGCGCCTTGGAGCTTCGTCTCCCAGCCCTCTTTGACCAGGCTGAGCGGTCCGCGGACCGGATGTCCGTACAATAGTTCAAACGGGCTGAACCCCAGGGACTTCTGCGGGACCTCCCGATAGGCAAACAGGAGGCAGGGCAGCAGGACATCCCATTTCCGCCTGAGGGGTTCTTCCAGGCCCTGGATCATCCCTTTCAATGTTCGGTTGAACCGCTCAACCAGCCCGTTCCCCTGAGGGTGATATGGGGTCGTGAACTTGTATGTGACCCCGCATTGTTGCCACAGGGACCGCATGTACCTGGAGATAAAGTTCGTGCCACGGTCGCTCACCACTTCGCGGGGGAATCCCACTCGGGAGAAGATCCCCATCAAGGCCCGGCCTACCACAGGGGCCGTTATAGTTCTGAGCGGGACCGCCTCCGGGTACCTGGTGGCGTGGTCCACGAGGACCAGGATGAAGCGGTGGCCCAGGGCGGTTTGGGGGTCCAGGGGTCCCACAATGTCGATTCCGACTCGTTCAAACGGGGTGCTGACGGCGGGAAAGGGCTGGAGGGGGGCCTTGACCCGACCCCCCGTCTTTCCGCTGGCTTGGCAGGTCTGGCAGGACCGGCAGTGGTTGTCCACATCTCTCCGCATCCGAGGCCAGTAGAAGTGGGTCACCAGACGACTGTACGTTTTGTCTTGCCCCAAGTGTCCGGCGAGGGGCACATCATGGGCCAGGTTGAGAAGGAACTCCCGGAAGCGGAGGGGGACCACCAACACGCGGCCGGCCCCGAGTTCTGCCACTTTCTGTTCACTGTACAACAGGCCCTCGGCCCAGTAGATCCAGTGGGTGCCGGTCTGGTCACCGTTGGCTTGCGCGGTCGCCTGCTGTCGGACCCCTTCGAGAGAGGGACAGGACTGTTGCTCTTGCTGGAACTGCTCTCGGGTGGGGCCCCCTTCATGTTGCCATTGCGTCAGTTCTGGTAGGGCGCTCGGAGAAGCCATCTCTTCGGGGGAGGATTCGCTGGGCCCGGGGTCGGTGTCCGCCTCCTCCTCGCTGCTGGCGGGAGGGGGTGTGAGCCCCTCGGGTCGGGCCGTCCCGGAGGTCGAGGAGGAGCGGGGGGCCTGGGCGGTCATGGACCGGGTGATGGCGCAGGCCCAATCAGCCAGTCCCAACATTCGGAGGTGCTCTCGTCGTTCTACTTGAGCCCAGGGGGAACTCTCCAAGTCGTTCCCCAGGAGGCAGTCGACCGGGGCGTCGTCGCGCACCGTCACCTTCAGCAGGCCCGTCACCCCTCCCCACTCGAAGGGGACCAGGGCCATCTGGCATAGGCTTTCACTGTTGTCGGCCGTCCGCTCAGGGCACAGCACATTCGGTAGAATCTGTTCAGGGGTCACCAGGTGGCAGCGGACAGCGGTGATACTGGCGCCGGTGTCGCGAAGGGCTTCGGCCCGTTGTCCGTTGACCGTGACCTGCTGCCGGTACTTCTGGGTGTTGGTTGGGATGGGGGTGCAGGGTACCATCTCTCGGCTACCCAGGCAGACCAGGGACATGGCTGCCGGCTCCCACTCAGTGTTCTCTCGGTCGAGGGCCTCTTCTTCCTCCTCTCCCCCCAAGGCGGCGGCTGTCAGCTGCCGGGGCGGGGGCCCGCCGGCCCCGTTTCTTCGGTTCAGGGGGCAGGCCGGGTCGCTGGCAAAGTGTCCGGTTTGTTGGCAGCCATAGCAGGTCACTGGTGGCCGTGGTCCGGGTCGGGCCGGGCCCACCCTTCGCGCTAGGCTCGGGGAGAGATGTGGCTGCGGTGGCCCTCGAGGGGGGCTCCTGGGGGCCCCAGCGGGAGGGTCTCGGTTCCTGTTCGGCCCTCCCCCCCCACCGCGCTGGCGTGGGGGTCCGTTGGGGTTCCTCTGGTACTCCCCCATTGAGCTCCGGGGGACCCGGGAGTTGACCCATCGATCGGCCTCGACGGCAAGTTTGCGCGGGTCGGTCATTTTGCTGTCGAGGAGGTGCTGTCTCAGTTCCACGAAGCAATTATTGGAAAGGTGTTCCCAGACGATGAGGTCGACCAGTTGTCCGTAGGTGGTTACTTTGCTGCCTTTGATCCACCCTTCTAGGGCCCGACTGAAAAAGTCCACATATTCCACCCATGTGGTACCCGGGATTTTCTTGCAGTCTCGGAACCGCTGGCGGTACATCTCCGCTGTTAGTCCGTATCGGGTGAGCAGGGCCTCCTTCATGTGATCGTAGGAGGTCATCACCTCCTCCGGTAGCTGGAGCAGCGTGTCCCGCCCTTCACTCAGGAATCGCCCCCACAGGCCTGCGCCCCAGTCTTTTCGGGGCACCCGATGGGAGGTCATGGCCACCTCGTAGGCCTTGAACCATTGTTGGATATCGTCATTCTTGTAATACTCCTTGACGACCTCCTTCGGAATATGCACCTTGGCCTCGGGGGGCGGTAGAGTGTCTCTAGTACTGGGGGTGTCGGTCCCTCCGTTCTTGGCCTTGATCTCGAGCTCCTTGAGACTGCGCTCGTGCTCAAGAGTTATTTTCTTTTCCTCCAACTCCCGGTGTCGTCTCTTCTCTTCTATTTCTTCTTGAAGGCGTAGCTGCTCGAGGGCCAGTTTCTTTTCTGCCAGCTGGAGTTCGCCGTCCAGCCGCAGTCGGGCGAGCTCTAGTTCGTGGCTCCGGACCTTTTCCCGCTCTCGTATTTCTTCCTCGGAGAGGCCGGTTTCTAGGCTCTTTCTTCCTCCGGTTGCCGGGGTCAGTGCGGTTGCTGTGGTCTCCGTCAGGGGCAAGGGCCCTTCTTCCTGGGAGGGGCCTGCCCCAGCCTCCAACCATGCCCTCAGAGCTTTCTGCATCTCTTCCTTGGTACCGAGGCTGGTGGTTGCAATGCCTTTGTCTCTGCAGAACTGTTTTAATTCTTTGTGCGTATATTCCTCCAGCCGTTCGGGCTGGAACTCCATTGTCGCGTTGTTTTCCTGGTTGCTCATGATGCTATTTGTTTGGATGGGTAGCTAGTGGGTACTGGCTGGTACGTACTGCGTTCGGCTCGGATCCCGTCGCTGGCCACCAAATGTTGGAAGGCGGACCCCTCCCCCACCTAGATATCCCCTGGTGGCGTGCCTCATCATCGGGCTCTTCCCGCCCCGCTGCGACCGACAAAGGCGTGGGAGCACTTTGTTAGATGGATACTATAAAGACAATGATGGTATAAGAGTGGGAGTGTTGGACCCGGCCTCGTGGCGTGGTCCTTAACCCCCTGGATTGTGCCCGTTCCCCGCCCCGGCCTTCACGGGCCACCCGTCTGAACTGCACCAAGGCCCTTCACCCGGAGCTGCACGTGGTCGCATACTCCTCGTGGCTCCGCCATCTTGTTGGCATCCACGTCACCCCGTGCACCAACCCGGCCTCGACCCCAGCGAAGCCCGACATCGAGGCACCACGAACTAGCCAGGGGGTGCCGCAGGAACCATTCATCGCCCCCGGCGGAGGACAGTATCGATGGGACCCCCAACTGTCCTCCCCTCTCGAGGTGTGATCGCCCTGCAACTCCCATGGGCCTGGTGCCTCTCCTGCTGGGCGTCTGGCCACCTCCACCCGGCCACTCCGCCCCCTCGGGCGCATAGGTCCGGACATCAAAGGGCTCCAGACCTATATCTGGGGCGACCCCACCACAGCTCGGCAGTTGTATCCCGGAGTCGAGAGCCCTGCTGATTGAATCGCGGCTGACCCTACGGAGAAGAACTCTTGTCGGAACCATCACGAGCCCTGCTGACTGCGTCGCGGCTCCTTCCTGTGAACCCTTTCTGAACCACCTGGAACATCGGAGCCCTGCTGACGCCGTCGCGGCCCAACCTCGCTGAAACCTCCCTCGGAGCCCTGCTGACGACGTCGCGGCTCGAGCTGAGCAGAGACCATCTTGAGAGCCCTGCTGATTGGATCGCGGCTCTCCACGAACTGTACGCCAGAGCCCTGCTGACGCCGTCGCGGCTCAACCCCTCCGAGATCCGGAGGTACTCCAGCTTGAGGATAAGAACTGGGCCCCAGGTACCCTCGTACCGCATTCCTGCCAAAGACTGTCCCGCTACCCCGACCCTTCCAAAGAGACACTGAGACTTTTGGTGGATCCCTCGATCCCTTCGTGTAAATATTGACCTCGTAACCTTTTTATTGCTGATAAAGAATTGCTTGTCACAAGACAACCTCCTTGAGTCCTGTGTGGTGGTGTTACTGTGCTAGGACGTGATAGGAGAAGGATCTCTCAGGAGACTTCTCGGCAGCGCTCGGCTACTTCGTGCAGTGTGAGGGCCCCCCCCTTGGTGGTCGCACCGACTCCTCGGGGTCCGCCTTCCAACATTTGGTGGCCAGCGACGGGATCCGAGCCGAACGCAGTACGTACCAGCCAGTACCCACTAGCTACCCATCCAAACGAACAGCATCATGAGCAGCCAGGAAAACAACGCGACAATGGAGTTCCAGCCCGAACGGCTGGAAGAATATACGCACAAAGAATTGAAACAGTTCTGCAAAGACAAAGGCATTGCAACCACCAGCCTAGGTACCAAAGAGGAGATGCAGAAAGCTCTGAGGGCATGGTTGGAGGCCGGGGCAGGCCCCTCCCAGGAAGAAGGGCCCTTGCCCCTGACTGAGACCGCAGCAACCGCACGGACTCCGGCAACCGGAGGAAGAAAGAGCCTAGAAACCGGCCTCTCCGAAGAAGAAATACGAGAGCGGGAAAAGGTCCGGAGCCACGAGCTAGAGCTCGCCCGACTGCGGCTGGACGGTGAACTCCAGCAGGCAGAAAAGAAACTGGCCCTAGAGCAGCTGCGCCTTCAAGAAGAGATAGAGGAGAAGAGACGACACCGGGAGTTGGAGGAAAAGAAACTAACTCTTGAGCACGAGCGCAGTCTCAAGGAGCTCGAGATCAAGGCCAAGAACGGAGGGACTGACACCCCCAGTACTAGAGACACTCTACCGCCTTCCGAGGCCAAGGTACATATCCCGAAAGAAGTCGTCAAGGAGTATTACAAGAATGACGACATCCAACAATGGTTCAAGGCCTACGAGGTGGCCATGACCTCTCATCGGGTGCCCCGAAAGGACTGGGGCGCGGGCCTGTGGGGGCGGTTCCTGAGTGAGGGGCGGGACACGCTGCTCCAGCTACCGGAGGAGGTGATGACCTCCTACGATCACATGAAGGAGGCCCTGCTCACCCGCTACGGGCTAACAGCGGAAATGTACCGCCAGCGGTTCAGAGACTGCAAGAAAATCCCGGGTACCACATGGGTGGAATATGTGGACTTTTTCAGTCGGGCCCTAGAAGGGTGGATCAAAGGGAGCAAAGTAACCACCTACGGGCAGCTGGTCGACCTCATCGTGTGGGAACACCTTTCCAACAATTGCTTCGTGGAACTGAGACAGCACCTCCTCGACAGCAAAATGACCGACCCGCGAAAACTTGCCGTCGAGGCCGATCGATGGGTCAACTCCCGGGTCCCCCGGAACTCAATGGGGGAGTACCAGAGGAACCCCAACGGACCCCCCCGCCAGCGCGGTGGGGGGGAGGGCCGAACAGGAACCAAGACCCTCCCGCCGGGGCCCCCAGGAGCCCCCCTCGAGGGCCACCGCAGCCACATCTCTCCCCGAGCTTAGCCCGAAAGGTGGGCCCGGCCCGACCCGGACCACGGCCGCCAGTGACCTGCTACGGCTGCCAACAAACAGGACACTTTGCCAGCGATCCGGCCTGCCCTCTGAACCGAAGAAACGGGGCCGGCGGGCATCCGCCCCGGCAGCTGACAGCCGCCGCCTTGGGGGGAGGAGAAGAGGAAGAGGAGGCCCTCGACCGAGAGAACACTGAGTGGGAGCCGGCAGCCATGTCCCTGGTCTGCCTGGGTAGCCGAGAGATGGTACCCTGCACCCCCATCCCAACCAACACCCAGAAGTACCGGCAGCAGGTCACGGTCAATGGACAACGGGCCGAAGCCCTTCGTGACACAGGCGCCAGTATCACCGCTGTCCGCTGCCACCTGGTGACCCCTGGGCAGATTCTACCGAATGTGCTGTGCCCCGTACGGACGGCCGACAACAGTGAAAGCCTATGCCAGATGGCCCTGGTCCCCTTCGAGTGGGGAGGGGTGACGGGCCTGCTGAAGGTGACAGTGCGCGACGACGCCCCGGTCGACTGCCTCCTGGGGAACGACTTGGAAAGTTCCCCCTGGGCTCAAGTAGAGCGACGAGAGCACCTCCGAATGTTGGGACTGGCTGATTGGGCCTGCGCCATCACCCGGTCCATGACCGCCCAGGCCCCCCGCTCATCCTCGACCTCCGGGACCGCCCAGCCCGAGGGGCTCACACCCCCTCCCACCAGCAGCGAGGAGGAGGCGGACACCGACCCTGGACCCAGCGAATCCTCCCCCGAAGAGATGGCTTCTCCGAGCGCCCTCCCAGAGCTGACACAATGGCGACACGAAGGGGGCCCCACCCGAGAGCAGTTCCAGCAAGAACAACAGTCCTGTCCCTCTCTCGAAGGGGTCCGACAACAGGCGACCGCGCAAGCCAACGGTGACCAGACCGGCACCCACTGGATCTACTGGACCGAGGGCCTGTTGTACAGTGAACAGAAAGTAGCAGAACTCGGGGCCAGCCGCGTGTTGGTGGTCCCCCTCCGCTTCCGGGAGTTCCTTCTCCACCTGGCCCATGATGTGCCCCTCGCCGGACACTTGGGGCAAGACAAAACGTACAATCGTCTGGGGACCCACTTCTACTGGCCCCGGATGCGGAGAGATGTGGACAACCACTGCCGGTCCTGCCAGACCTGCCAAGCCAGCGGAAAGACGGGGGGTCGGGTCAAGGCCCCCCTCCAGCCCTTTCCAGCCGTCAGCACCCCGTTCGAACGGGTCGGAATCGATATTGTGGGACCCCTGGACCCCCAAACCGCCCTGGGCCACCGCTTCATCCTGGTCCTCGTGGACCACGCCACCAGGTACCCGGAGGCGGTCCCGCTAAGAACTATAACGGCCCCTGTGGTAGGCCGGGCCTTGATGGGGATCTTCTCCCGAGTGGGATTCCCCAGCGAAGTGGTGAGCGACCGCGGCACGAACTTTATCTCCAGGTACATGCGGTCTCTGTGGCAACAGTGCGGGGTCACATACAAGTTCACGACCCCCTATCACCCTCAGGGGAACGGACTGGTTGAGCGGTTCAACCGAACATTAAAAGGGATGATCCAGGGCCTGGAAGAACCCCTCAGGCGGAAATGGGATGTCCTGCTGCCCTGCCTCCTGTTTGCCTATCGGGAGGTCCCGCAGAAGTCCCTGGGGTTCAGCCCGTTTGAACTATTGTATGGACACCCGGTCCGCGGACCGCTCAGCCTGGTCAAGGAGGGCTGGGAGATGAAGCCCCGAGGAGCCCCTCCTGACGTCTACCGATACCTCCTGACCCTCCGAAACCAGACCCGCAGGTTCCGAGCCATGGCCGAAGCCAACCTCGAGGCCAGCCAGGAGGACATGAAGCGGTGGTACGATCGCAACACCTCTACTATAGAATTCGAGCCAGGACAGAAAGTATGGGTCATGGCCCCGGTCGAACCCGGCGCCCTCCAGGACAAGTGGACCGGGCCCTTCAAGGTGGTGGAGAAGAAAAGTCCCGTCACCTACCTGGTCGATCTGGAGTCCCCCCGGAACCCCCTCCGGGTCCTACATGCTAACAGGCTAAAACCCCACTTCGCCCGGACCGAACTGAGCCTGCTGCTGGCGACTGACGAAGGGGGCGAGGACGACTCCGAGCCCTTGCCCGACCTCTTGCAATCCGACATTCACGATGGATCGATCGAAGGGGTCCAACTCGCCTCGTCCCTGACCCCGGAACAGCGCAACGACTGCCAGCAATTACTGCGGGACTACGCAGCCCTCTTCTCTCTCACCCCGGGGGTGACCCACTGGTGCGTCCACGATGTCGACACCGGGGAGAGCCCCCCCATACGACACAGAGCCTACCGGGTGCCTGACCGAGTGCGGGCCTGCATCCAGGCCGAAGTAGCGAAGATGCTGGCCCTGGGGGTCATCGAGCCTTCCGACAGCCCGTGGGCCAGCCCTGTCGTCCTGGTGCCCAAGGCCGCAGCTCCCGGTCACCCCCCGGAGTTGCGATTCTGCGTGGACTACCGAGCCCTGAATGCAGTAACCAAGACAGACGCACACCCGATACCCCGGGCCGACGAACTCATCGACCGCCTAGGGGCCGCTCGCTACTTGAGCACGCTGGACCTCACCGCCGGGTACTGGCAAATCCAGCTCACCCCCGGCGCCCAAGAAAGATCCGCCTTTTCGACCCCGGATGGGCATTACCACTTTCGGGTGATGCCCTTCGGAATGAAGAACGCCCCGGCCACCTTCCAAAGACTGGTGAACAAGGTTTTGGCCGGGCTTGAGGCCTTCAGCGCGGCCTACTTAGATGACATTGCCGTGTACAGCAACCACTGGGCCGAGCACCTTCTCCACCTGAAGGCCGTCCTGGCCGCCCTTCAGCGGGCCGGGCTCACAATCAAGGCCAGCAAATGCCAAATCGGCCACGGATCAGTGACCTACCTGGGCCATCAAGTGGGGAGCGGGCAGGTGGCCCCCCTCCAAGCAAAGATAGATGCCATCCAGACCTGGGAACCCCCCACTACCCAGACCGCTGTCCGGGCCTTCCTGGGCCTCACCGGATACTACCGGCGGTTTATCCGGGACTATGGGAGCATTGTTGGCCCCCTCACAGAGTTAACGTCCAAAAAGCAGCCCAAGAAGGTACACTGGACACCCCGCTGCCAAACAGCCTTCGACACCCTAAAGACAGCCATGTGTACTGCTCCGGTGCTGCAGGCCCCGGACTACCAGAAGGAGTTCGTGGTACAGACGGACGCCTCCGAGTATGGGATCGGGGCCGTCCTATCCCAAGCCGACGAAAAGGGGCTCGACCGACCAGTGGCCTTCATCAGCCGACGACTACTGCCCCGAGAGCAACGCTGGAGCACTATTGAGCGTGAGACCTTCGCTGTGGTGTGGGCCCTCAAGAAGCTCCGGCCCTACCTCTTTGGCACCCACTTCCGGGTCCAGACCGACCACCGGCCCTTGCAATGGCTAATGCAAATGCGGGGCGAGAACCCCAAGCTGCTGCGGTGGTCCATCTCGCTACAAGGGATGGACTTTGACGTCGAACACCGGCCCGGCAATGACCACGCCAACGCCGACGGCCTGTCCCGCTTCTTCCGCCTTGACGAGGAGAATCCCCAAGGAGATGGGTGACTCTCCATGCCTTCGGCTGGGGGGGACGCCTGTTGGACCCGGCCTCGTGGCGTGGTCCTTAACCCCCTGGATTGTGCCCGTTCCCCGCCCCGGCCGTCACGGGCCACCCGTCTGAACTGCACCAAGGCCCTTCACCCGGAGCTGCACGTGGACGCATACTCCTCGTGGCTCCGCCATCTTGTTGGCATCCACGTCACACCGTGCACCAGCCGGCGCGACCCCGCTCAACCCGGCCTCGACCCCAGCGAAGCCCCGACATCGAGGCACCACGAACTAGCCAGGGGGTGCCGCAGGAACCATTCATCGCCCCCGGCGGAGGACAGTATCGATGGGACACCCAACTGTCCTCCCCTCTCGAGGTGTGATCGCCCTGCAACTCCCATGGGCCTGGCGCCTCTCCTGCTGGGCGTCTGGCCACCTCCACCCGGCCACTCCGCCCCCTCGGGCGCATAGGTCCGGACATCAAAGGGCTCCAGACCTATATCTGGGGCGACCCCACCACAGCTCGGCAGTTGTATCCCGGAGTCGAGAGCCCTGCTGATTGAATCGCGGCTGACCCTACGGAGAAGAACTCTTGTCGGAACCATCACGAGCCCTGCTGACTGCGTCGCGGCTCCTTCCTGTGAACCCTTTCTGAACCACCTGGAACATCGGAGCCCTGCTGACGCCGTCGCGGCCCAACCTCGCTGAAACCTCCCTCGGAGCCCTGCTGACGACGTCGCGGCTCGAGCTGAGCAGAAACCATCTTGAGAGCCCTGCTGATTGGATCGCGGCTCTCCACGAACTGTACGCCAGAGCCCTGCTGACGCCGTCGCGGCTCAACCCCTCCGAGATCCGGAGGTCCTCCAGCTTGAGGATAAGAACTGGGCCCCAGGTACCCTCGTACTGCATTCCTGCCAAAGACTGTCCCGCTACCCCGACCCTTCCAAAGAGACACTGAGACTTTTGGTGGATCCCTCGATCCCTTCGTGTAAATATTGACCTCGTAACCTTTTTATTGCTGATAAAGAATTGCTTGTCACAAGACAACCTCCTTGAGTCCTGTGTGGTGGTGTTACTGTGCTAGGACGTGATAGGAGAAGGATCTCTCAGGAGACTTCTCGGCAGCGCTCGGCTACTTCGTGCAGTGTGAGGGCCCCCCCCTTGGTGGTCGCACCGACTCCTCGGGGTCCGCCTTCCAACACAGTGGTTCTGTGGAAACTTGTGCCAGGCCAGTGTAGACAGACTCAAGGCCCCTTGTACAAAGTACCTATCATAGCATAGATACATCCAGGAGATATATTAGCCACCCGAGGAGAAAGATCTCAGAGGTCTCCCACAACAGACCTGCCTAAGGAACAACATCACCTGCTGTGCGGGGGCACAGTGCTGCTCAAACAGCTGCAGACCATTCATACTTCAAGAAGTGTCTCAGAGCTCCCCTCACATTGGAACTACCACATGGGTACAATGCTCATACCGCACAGAATCACAGGACCCCCCCAACACAACTGGGAGAAAAACAGCCCCAGGAGCAGCAGTGCACACAGACCATGAGTCTCGCAGACAGGACCTGGGCGCCGGCTATGGGGTACAGTGACAGGGACACAGCACAGAAGGAAGGGGCTCGATGAACCATATCTCCAACCTTGCATGAGGCGCGTCGCTCCAGAACTTGTCCAATGAGATCGTCCTCCATGTCACAGGACAAGGCCCGGCGGATCTCAGGACCCAGGTCCTGCAGGGTCTTCAAACCAGCCTGCAGCACAGAAGGAAGGGAAAAGAACCAAAGAAAGGCACAGCTAGTGAGAAGGAGAGAACTGAATGGGAGGAAGAGATGCACAGAGGAGAGAGAAAGTGAGAGAGAGGAGGCCAACGAGAGAGAGGGCTAAAACCAGAACAAAAGAGAGATAACAAGAAGGACTGAGATACCCACCGATGTCTGTGCAAGCCTCTCACCTGCAGAGTGGTGGAGTTGCTGGGCAGCATTTCTGATCCCAGAAGCCCCTTCTCCTTCCGTCGACGGAACTTCCGGAAGTAATCCTGGATCAGGAAAGTGGCATAGAACTTCCCTACAGTCACCTCCTCTTCTGTGGGCATGAATGATATGATAGGGGAGAGAGTGTGAGCAGCGCTCACTGAGAATCATTACAGCACCCATAGGGGCGTCACCTGGCAGTGGGTAGAGCAACAGAACCTGGGGAGATACTGAGGGAAACCAGGGAAACCCCAGTGGATGCAGCAGAAAAACATAATAATAAATCAATGCATGCACATGCCATGGAGTGAGGTAACACAGCACCGGGAAAACTCATGGCACAGGAAGGTATTCTACTGATTTCTGGTTCTCTGTCTGTTGCTTATCACACCTTGGACGTTAGAATGTCATTCTTAGCATTGTTTCTATAACTCCCTTTATCTGGACATCACGTTGTTTCATAAGAGCATCTGAATTGTGCTACAAGTGACCGTGTAACCCGAGAGCCTCCCTCAAGATGATGGTTGTGAGACAGCAAGACTGGGACACTCTGGGAAGATCCCGTCCACTTCTGTGATCTACCTGCGCCCAGGAGTGAGAGGAGCTCGGATAAAAAGCAAGAAGTCTCTCCTCCTTGTTGCCCTAGTAGTACCAGTGATTGAGTGATGAGGAAGCATACGTGCAGGCTGGCTGGAACTCAATGTTTATACCCACAACCCAACACACATCTACAGGGTTTCGAGAGGAGAGTCCGCTGGACAACAGATTGCAGGCTGTGAGGTCCAGAGAAAAATTGGACCACCTGAAGCGGAACAACCGTTTGGTGCAAACATTGGCCGTGTTCCCTGTAGGACATAATTTATCCTACACTCAGAAAGCCCGAGTCACAAAGGTAAACGTAGATGTTTGGTCTCCGCATGCTCCGCAAGATCTACAGGTGGATCCCGACAGATAGAAGAGCAGTCACCCAGGCCCTCGTCAGAAGCAGACTCGACTACGGAAACGCCCTCTACGCGGGAATCCCGACCAAGCTCATCAAACGACTGCAATGCATCCAAAACGCCTCGGCACGACTGATCCTCGACGTACCACGCCATGGCCACATCACCCCCCACCTGAGAAACCTGCACTGGCTCCCTGTCAACAAGAGGATATCCTTCAAGCTCCTCATCCACGCACACAAGGCACTCCACAAGACCGGCCCAGCCTACCTCAACAGACGACTTTCCTTCTACATCCCCGACTGCCAGCTCCGCTCCGTCGACCTCACACTCGCCACAGTCCCGCGCATCTGAAGAACAACCACCGGCAGGAGATCCTTCATCCACCTTGCCGCCAAGACCTGGAACACCCTCCCACTGAGTTTACGACAGACCCAAAACCTGCTGACCTTCAGGAGGCTACTCAAGACCTGGCTGTTCGATCAGTAGCGCCCCCCACCCCTCCAGCACCTTGAGACCCTCACGGGTATGTAGTGCGCTCTACAAATGTTTGATTGATTGATTGATTGATTGGTTGGTCTTAACTTAGCCCAAACATCTAAGTTTACGACTTGGGAATTCACAAAGGGCACTTACGAGTGCTATCTTTATGTCCGCACTCAGGATGGATCTCTGCCCCGAGTATGGACATCAAGACACTACATGTAAATGCCCTATGTGAATTCCCAAAGTCGTAAATTTAGACTTTTGTTCGTATATTTAAAATCAGGGGTTAATGATAGGGAAATACCTAAACTTTAATGAGTATGGTGTCCCTAGTATCGGGTCGACATGTTTCGAACTATCCCTAAAAGCTCTTCAGGACCACACGAGGACCAGCCTGTGCGTACCACTCCTAAGCAATCCTATGAATAGGAAATGATGGGGTGCACACCTAATGTGTGTACACCTTAATACATATGGTTAAACCCATTCCTTCATGCTATGGTCTAGACGGATACTCTCATCTAGAAGCCCTACCGTTCCTTCATGATGTTGTCCAGAAGGACACAAGCAACACTTGAGAGAGGGATCAGGCCGTTAAGGATCGAGCAGGGTAGCTGTGTACTTTCAGTGAGAGATGATTTCGCACAAAATCTCATGGTTGTATTACAGATGGACCTTGGGCTTGAGGCTCATATGGTATTACGGAGCACTCAGAGACTGAGCTTCAGGAGGAGGATCACCTCATCCATGATATAGGGGGTAAGGGTTTAGGGACATACCTTCTGGTGGGGGTATCACCTCAAAGACATAGGGGGTAAGGGTTCAGGGACATACCTTCTGGGGGGGATCACCTCAAAGATATAGGGGGTAAGGGTTCAGGGACATACCTTCTGGTGGGGGGATCACCTCAAAGACATAGGGGGTAAGGGTTCAGGGACATACCTTCTGGGGGGGATCACCTCAAAGATATAGGGGGTAAGGGTTCAGGGACATACCTTCTGGTGGGGGGATCACCTCAAAGACATAGGGGGTAAGGGTTCAGGGATATACCTTCTGGGGGGGATCACCTCAAAGATATAGGGGGTAAGGGTTCAGGGACATACCTTCTGGTGGGGGGATCACCTCAAAGACATAGGGGGTAAGGGTTCAGGGACATACCTTCTGGGGGGGGGATCACCTCAAAGATATAGGGGTAAAGGTTCAGGGACATACCTTCTGGGGGGATCACCTCAAAGATATAGGGGGTAAGGGTTCAGGGACATACCTTCTGGTGGGGGGATCACCTCAAAGACATAGGGGGTAAGGGTTCAGGGACATACCTTCTGGGGGGGATCACCTCAAAGATATAGGTGGTAAGGGTTCAGGGACATACCTTCTGGGGGGGGGGATCACCTCAAAGATATAGGGGGTAAGGGTTCAGGGACATACCTTCTGGGGGGGATCACCTCAAAGATATATGGGGTAAGGGTTCAGGGACATACCTTCTGGGGGGGGATCACCTCAAAGATATAGGGGGTAAGGGTTCAGGGACATACCTTCTGGGGGGGGATCACCTCAAAGATATAGGGGCAAGGGTTCAGGGACATACCTTCTGGGGGGGGATCACCTCAAAGATATAGGGGGTAAGGGTTCAGGGACATACTTTCAGGTGGGGGGATGGCTTCATTCACGATATAGGGGTAAAGGTTCAGGGACATAACTTCAGGTGGGAGGAAAACCTCAAAGATATAGGGGGTAAGGGTTCAGGGACATACCTTCGGGCGGGGGGATCACCTCATCCAAGATCTTTTGTTTGGTTCGCTTCCAGATCTTCTTGATCACGGCTCGCAGTTCCTCATTTGCTGCCTCCAGGTTTCCTGTTGGGCCAGAAAGAAGGGACATCAGTAAGGAAGCGACCAGCCCTCCTGACAGAGCTGCGCCCATGTTTAAGCCACACCAGGGCCCTGGAAGAGTCAATCCAAAGAACCAGACAATACCATGCTGCAGTCTCTGCTATTTCAGAATTTAGCCCTCTATTGCTGTACCGGTGCCATGATACTGCAGACCTGGCACTCAGCGCCTACTGCTATTGTAGGGCAGAGGCACTACACAGCCCTTCCAATGCTCTTCAGCTGTGACCAGCAGTGTTCTGGACCCACACCAATCTACCACTGTGCCTTAAGCAGTTGCAGCTTTACCTTTTAAAATAAAATGGCATTTATTAAAACTTAGGAAATGTAGGACAGGTACCATGAGAAAAAAGACATAGAGCAAAGGGCCCTGACATTTTGCAGGGCTAAGAGGCCTCCTTAGGGCACTGTAGCAAAAACAGCACCTGGGTACGGGAAGTATGAGGCGATCACAGTGGTCTCCGTCATGCCAGGATCTCAGCGGTGTTCGCCACACAGGGGTCTCAGAGGTCATCATCACACAGGGGTCTCAGCAGTCTCTGTCACACCAGGGACTTAGCGGTCATCGTCACACAGGGGTCTCAGCAGTCTTTGTCATACTGGGGTCACAGCGGTCTTGGTCACGCCAGGGTCTCAGAGGTCCTTGTCACGCCAGAGTCTTAGAGGCCTTCGCCACACATGGGTCTCAGAGGTCACCATCACACAGCGGTCTCAGAGGTCATTGTCACACAGGGGACTCACAGGTCATTGTCACCCAGGGGTCTCAGCAGTCTTTGTCATACTGGGGTCACAGCGGTCTTGGTCATGCTAGGGTCTCAGAGGTCCTTGCCATGTCAGAGTCTTAGAGGCCTTCGCCACACATGGGTCTCAGAGGTCATCATTACACAGCGGTCTCAGAGGTCATTGTCACACAGGGGTCTCACAGGTCATTGTCACCCAGGGGTCTCAGCGGTCTCCTTTGCACCTGGGTTTCAGCGGTCTTGCCTCAGCAGTCTTGGTCGTACCAGGGTCACAGCATTCTTGGTCACGGCAAGGTCTCAGAGGACCTTGTCACACCAAGGTCTTAGAGGTCTTCGTCACACCGGGGTCTCTGGGGTCCTCACCACACTGAGGTCTATGCGATCTGTGTCACACCGAGGTCTCCGTTACCTTGCTGAGGACTTGCTAACAATCGATGGACCAATGGTGCATGCTACCATGCATCAAGTGACCGCTGTCCTTATTCACCGACCTAAGCTGGGACAACGAAGTGGGTCTGAACCAAGGCTGCCAAGAAACTGTCAAAAATGTCACTTAGCTCGAAAATGCTGAAACCCCTGGACGCGGTTGGCATGGAGTTGGAAGCAGGTCTAGACTAAGGAAGGCCCCACTGTGCAGTGCTTCTGTGAGTTAGGGTAGACTCTTAGCACGGCTTAATGCTGTGCATCTGGTAAGTTAGTGCAGACCCACAGCACAGCTTGAGGGAGCTTCTAACGAGTCAGGGGACGCTCGCAGCACACAGGGCACTTGACCGTCTCGTCCTCAGGTTCAAGCTCTCTCCACTGTAGCTGTTGTTCCTTCTCTGTACAGAGGTGGTGGGAGCCATGATCTAGCGCTGTGACATTAATCGTAATAACCTGGTGAACTATCAAGCTAGGACTGTGCCCTCTGTACGTGGTGAATCCGAGGGCAGCGCAGTGCTGTACAAGGTCAAAGACGAACACTAAGTCAGCGAGTGAAGAGAGAGGTAGCAGGTTATGGACGCTTAATGCGTTGTGATGTAGTGCATGCTTCTGGAACAAAAATGTTCATTCAATTTTCACAGAAAAAACAATTCCGGCCATATAACGTTTATACAATAAAATAATGGAATGGTTTCTTCCCAGCATCCTAGTTCTCTCTCAGGGGACTCTCCATTCAAATCACGAGCAGTGAATAATCCGGACAAACAAGCGGGGATCCCAGGGCAACTCTCTACGGTATATCTTCTGGAGTATAGATGTTCGCTTCTCTTCAGTAAGGCCTGGACAGGCCCTTCAAATAGTAATCCTTTGCAGCCCATGAGAAGGCTATGTTTGCCGATTGCTTCAGATTGCATTTGAGAAAGGGTAACAGATATAAATAATCTGGAAAATAAACTGGAATTGCATTATTTGAATATGTAAATCTCATTCACAAACCCTTTTTAAAAGGAAAAAGAAGAAGGAGAGGACAATGGAGCTCTATAGGCTGCAACTGTGTAGATATGAAAAGAGGCCCTGCGCCTTTAAGGACTCACAGCCACCAGTACCCCATCATGCCCAGCAGGTGGCAGTCGCCTCAGTTCTTTTTACCGAGACAGTGAAATTATTAGAAAGGGAAATGAAATGTACATTAATCATCTCTGTTTCTTCTACTGAGGAGGAGGGAGGGTTGCTTATGATTCCAATGGAGATTCCCCCGAGAGAGAACTAGGATTACAGGTAACAAACCTTCCCTTCTCTCTCAGGGGCTCTCCATCGATAACCATAAGCACTGAATAGAGTAGCAAGCCCATCCCGACCCACTGTGCGCGAAGAGAAAAAGGACGATCTTTTGAGAAACTTAGCAAAGAGATCACTCAGAGAAGCCCGACCTGCTTAAGCATCTGTTCTTGCATCTGACTCCAAACACTAGTGTTTGACAAAAGTGGGAACAGATCTCCACATAGCTGCTTTACATATTTCAGCTGTGGGTATGTTTATCATTAAAGCAGCTGTAGCTGCTGTCCCTGTAGTGGAATGAGCTTCAGGTTTACCCGATTGAACCATATTTGCTTTGTGGTAGCATAATTGTTTGGATGTGGCTAAACCTGAATGGACCGGGCCATAGTTTATGAACAATTGATCAGACTTGCTGATAGCTTTTTTTTTGTCCTTATGAAATTATAAGACTCACCTGACACCTCGAGTATAAAACGTTCTTTCAGCTGGAGTGGACGGGTACTGAAAGAAACTAGGCAAATAAATGGTCTGGTGACTGTGGAAATCCGAAACAACTTTTGGTAAGAATTTCGGATGAGTTCTTATTGCCGCTTTACTACTATGGAACCCGTGTATGGTTCTTGAGAACATAATGCCTGAATCTCACTAACACTATGTGCTGATGTAACGGCTGCGAGGAAAGCAGCCTTCCATGAAAGGTTTGCAAAGTGGCTTTATCGATGGGCACAAAAGGAGACTGCATTAGAAGTGAAAGAACCACGTTCAACTCACAGGGAGGGGAGGGATGACATATTGGAGGGAAAACATTTTCCATACCCTCTAAGAAGTCTTTAATATAAGGAATTTAAAAAAAACAGAGGTTTGTGAAGGACATTTTCTATAGGCAGTAATTGTCTCCAAATGAACTTTAATAGAAGAGAATTGTACGCCTGATTTGTCCAGGTAAAGCAAATGTGGAAGAAGAGCTTCTTCTTAGTACTTCATTGGATCAAAGTTCTTGTTAGAACCCCAGATACAGAATGTCGTCAATTTGAAAGAATAAGCTGAATGCGTCGATGGTCATTTAGCCTCCTTGAGAACATTCATGCATTCTTGTGGAAAGTTCACATGTTCATATTGTACGAGCTCTGGAGCCATGCTGCCAAACTCAAAGACGAGAGACTGGGATGAACCATCTGACCTCCGAACTTCATGAGAAGGCCCGGTCTGCACAGCAGCCTCATGGGTGGACACTCCAACACGTGAGGAAGGTCTGTGAACCACCACGGTAGGGGCCACTCTGCAGCTGTCAAAATCATTCTGGCCTTCGCGTAGGACAGTTTGATGATTACAGATGGGATCCGAGGGATCGAAGGGAATGCGTAGAGAAGTCTGCCAGATCATTCTTCAATGCCCCTGGTTGATAGCACCTTGGTAGCACGTCGAGGCAAAATGTGGGCATTTGTTTGTGTCTGCAGTTGTGAATAAATCAATGTAACGTGTCGGGAAGAACCCACTCATGGTTTTCCTGAAGAATTGTGCTGAGGGAGTCTGCTTGAAGATTTGGAGCCTCTGGAAGACGGGTTGCAGAGATGCTCAGGTCTCTGGCTATCGACCAATTATAAACTGTCTGAGCTCCATGAGACAAGGCCCTGCATCTTGTTCTCACTTGTTTGTTGAAATATTACATTGTTGTTGTGCTGTCTGAAAATGAAGAGATTTCTCTTGTAGGATAGAAGAAATGCCTTCAGCACAAAATTAACTTTTCGTAGCTCAAGGAGATTTTTGTGATAAGTCATTTTCTTCGGAGGGAATATGCTACTTACCAGTATGCATCTGTTCTTGGCATGTAGAGCTGCAGATCTACACACTATGCATAGATCGCCATCTGGTGTTGGGCCCGGATGTTTGCACTTGTTTTTGTCCTGGAAAGTCTTTGTAGTCACGAGATAGGTGACTCCTCCTTAGGATAATAGTGCGCATGGGCATCGGCTCCATCCTCAGATGGTTTTTCGCCAGCAGGGAAATGATGGAGCTTTGTAAGAAACAGAAAAGATGTCCATGTGTGCTGTATCTAAGTAAGATAATACTGGAACAGATAAAGGTAGCCGGGGAGGCGGGTGGGCATGTGTAGATCTGCAGCTCTACATGCCAATAACAGATGCATACTGGTAAGTAGCATATTCCGTTCGAGGCATATGAGCTGCAGATTACACACTATGCATAGATTGTATAGCAGTACCCCCCGTTAGCGGCGACCACCAGTATCTGCTGCAGTAGTTTGAAATAGTGTTTTGAGTACAGCCTGGCCCACACCTGCCTGTTGTTTTGCTTGCATATCTACAAAGTAGTGTTTTGTGAATGTGTGCGGTGTAGACCATGTAGCTGCTCTGCAGATGTCATCTAAGGGAAGGTTCCCTAAAAATGCCATGGAAGCCCCTATTTTTCGTGTAGAGTGGGCTTTAGGAGGAACAGATAAAGTACGTTTTGCTTTGTGGTACCACATTTGTATACATTTAACAATCCGCCGAGCTATCCCCGATTTTGATATGGGGTTGCCCTTGTGTGGTGGTGAGAAAGACATGAAAAGTTGTTTGGTCTTACGAAAGGGTTTTGTTCTCTCGATGTAATAAAGCAATGCTCTTTTAACATCTAAAGTATGAAGAGCTCTTTCTGCGAGGTGGGGCTTCCGGGCCAGAGGCGGAGCTTCCGGGCCAGAGGTGGAGATTTTGGCCATGGCTAAATCTCCGCCACTGGCCAGAATCCCCACCTCCGGGCCGGAAGCTCCGCCTCCGGGCCGGGAATTTCCGGCCCAAGTGCGGACGTAAAGTTAGTAGTCGTAAATCCATTCTGTGAATACCAAAAGTAGTAGGTGCATTCTGTGAATACCAAAAGTAGTAAATGCATTCTGTGAATACCAAAAGTAGTAAGTTTAGGATTTTGTCTTAAGTTAATTCTGTGAATCGGGCCCCCTGCACGTGGCGGGACTTCAGATATACTGTAAAGAAGTCTCCAGGATCCCTGCACGTGGCGGGACTTCAGATATACTGTAAAGAAGTCTCCAGGATCCCTGCACGTGGCGGGACTTCAGATATACTGAAAAGAAGTCTCCAGGATCCCTGCACGAGGCATGACTTCAGATATACTGTAAAGAAGTCTCCAGGATCCCTGCACGTGGCGGGACTTCAGATATACTGTAAAGAAGTCTCCAGGATCCCTGCACGTGGCGGGACTTCAGATATACTGTAAAGAAGTATCCAGGATCCCTGCACGAGGCGGGAGTTCAGATATACTGTAAAGAAGTCTCCAGGATCCCTGCACGTGGCAGGACTTCAGATATACTGTAAAGAAGTCTCCAGGATCCCTGCAGGTGGCGGGACTTCAGATATACTGTAAAGAAGTCTCCAGGATCCCTGCACGTGGCGGGACTTCAGATATACTGTAAAGAAGTCTCCAGGATCCCTGCACGTGGCGGGACTTCAGATATACTGTAAAGAAGTCTCCAGGATCCCTGCACGTGGCGGGACTTCAGATATACTGTAAAGAAGTCTCCAGGATCCCTGCACATGGCGGGACTTCAGATATACTGAAAAGAAGTCTCCAGGATCCCTGCACGAGGCGTGACTTCAGATATACTGTAAAGAAGTCTCCAGGATCCCTGCACGTGGCGGGACTTCAGATATAGAGTAAAGAAGTCTCCAGGATCCTTGCACGAGGCGGGACTTCAGATATACTGTAAAGAAGTCTCCAGGATCCCTGCACGTGGCGGGACTTCAGATATACTGTAAAGAAGTCTCCAGGATCCCTGCACGAGGCGGGACTTCAGATATACTGTAAGGAAGTCTCTAGGATCCCTGCACGTGGCAGGACTTCAGATATACTGTAAAGAAGTCTCCAGGATCCCTGCACGTGGCAGGACTTCAGATATACTGTAAAGAAGTCTCCAGGATCCCTGCACGTGGCGGGACTTCAGATATACTGTAAAGAAGTCTCCAGGATCCCTGGGCCCGATTCACAGAACTAACTTAAGACAAAATCCTAAACTTACTACCATTTTGGTATTCACAGAATGCACTTACTGCTTTTGGTATTCACAGAATGCACTTACTACTTTTGGTATTCACAGAATGGATTTACGACTACTAACTTTACGTCCCCACTCGGGCCGGAAATTCCGGCCCGGAGGCGGAGCTTCCGGCCCGGAGGTGGGGCTTCCGGGCCAGAGGCGGAGCTTCCGGGCCAGAGGTGGAGATTTTGGCCATGGCTAAATCTCCGCCACTGGCCAGAATCCCCACCTCCGGGCCGGAAGCTCCGCCTCCGGGCCGGGAATTTCCGGCCCAAGTGCGGACGTAAAGTTAGTAGTCGTAAATCCATTCTGTGAATACCAAAAGTAGTAGGTGCATTCTGTGAATACCAAAAGTAGTAAGTGCATTCTGTGAATACAAAAAGTAGTAAGTTTAGGATTTTGTCTTAAGTTAATTCTGTGAATCGGGCCCCCTGCACGTGGCGGGACTTCAGATATACTGTAAAGAAGTCTCCAGGATCCCTGCACGTGGCGGGACTGCAGATATACTGTAAAGAAGTCTCCAGGATCCCTGCACGTGGCGGGACTTCAGATATACTGAAAAGAAGTCTCCAGGATCCCTGCACGAGGCGTGACTTCAGATATACTGTAAAGAAGTCTCCAGGATCCCTGCACGTGGCGGGACTTCAGATATACTGTAAAGAAGTCTCCAGGATCCCTGCACGTGGCGGGACTTCAGATATACTGAAAAGAAGTCTCCAGGATCCCTGCACGAGGCATGACTTCAGATATACTGTAAAGAAGTCTCCAGGATCCCTGCACGTGGCGGGACTTCAGATATACTGTAAAGAAGTCTCCAGGATCCCTGCACGTGGCGGGACTTCAGATATACTGTAAAGAAGTATCCAGGATCCCTGCACGAGGCGGGACTTCAGATATACTGTAAAGAAGTCTCCAGGATCCCTGCACGTGGCAGGACTTCAGATATACTGTAAAGAAGTCTCCAGGATCCCTGCAGGTGGCGGGACTTCAGATATACTGTAAAGAAGTCTCCAGGATCCCTGCACGTGGCGGGACTTCAGATATACTGTAAAGAAGTCTCCAGGATCCCTGCACGTGGCGGGACTTCAGATATACTGTAAAGAAGTCTCCAGGATCCCTGCACGTGGCGGGACTTCAGATATACTGTAAAGAAGTCTCCAGGATCCCTGCACATGGCGGGACTTCAGATATACTGAAAAGAAGTCTCCAGGATCCCTGCACGAGGCGTGACTTCAGATATACTATAAAGAAGTCTCCAGGATCCCTGCACGTGGCGGGACTTCAGATATACTGTAAAGAAGTCTCCAGGATCCCTGCTTGTGGCGGGACTTCAGATATACTGTAAAGAAGTCTCCAGGATCCCTGCACGTGGCGGGACTTCAGATATAGAGTAAAGAAGTCTCCAGGATCCTTGCACAAAGCGGGACTTCAGATATACTGTAAAGAAGTCTCCAGGATCCCTGCACGTGGCGGGACTTCAGATATACTGTAAAGAAGTCTCCAGGACCCCTGCACGAGGCGGGACTTCAGATATACTGTAAGGAAGTCTCTAGGATCCCTGCACGTGGCAGGAATTCAGATATACTGTAAAGAAGTCTCCAGGATCCCTGCACGTGGCAGGACTTCAGATATACTGTAAAGAAGTCTCCAGCATCCCTGCACGTGGCGGGACTTCAGATGTACTGTAAAGAAGTCTCCAGGATCCCTGCACGTGGCGGGACTTCAGATATAGAGTAAAGAAGTCTCCAGGATCCTTGCACGAGGCGGGACTTCAGATATACTGTAAAGAAGTCTCCAGGATCCCTGCACGTGGCGGGACTTCAGATATACTGAAAAGAAGTCTTCAGGATCCCTGCACGAGGCGTGACTTCAGATATACTGTAAAGAAGTCTCCAGGATCCCTGCACGTGGCGGGACTTCAGATATACTGTAAAGAAGTCTCCAGGATCCCTGCACGTGGCGGGACTTCAGATATACTGAAAAGAAGTCTCCAGGATCCCTGCACGAGGCATGACTTCAGATATACTGTAAAGAAGTCTCCAGGATCCCTGCACGTGGCGGGACTTCAGATATACTGTAAAGAAGTATCCAGGATCCCTGCACGAGGCGGGACTTCAGATATACTGTAAAGAAGTCTCCAGGATCCCTGCACGTGGCAGGACTTCAGATATACTGTAAAGAAGTCTCCAGGATCCCTGCAGGTGGCGGGACTTCAGATATACTGTAAAGAAGTCTCCAGGATCCCTGCACGTGGCGGGACTTCAGATATACTGTAAAGAAGTCTCCAGGATCCCTGCACGTGGTGGGACTTCAGATATACTGTAAAGAAGTCTCCAGGATCCCTGCACGTGGCGGGACTTCAGATATACTGTAAAGAAGTCTCCAGGATCCCTGCACATGGCGGGACTTCAGATATACTGAAAAGAAGTCTCCAGGATCCCTGCACGAGGCGTGACTTCAGATATACTGTAAAGAAGTCTCCAGGATCCCTGCACGTGGCAGGACTTCAGGTATAGAGTAAAGAAGTCTCCAGGATCCTTGCACGAGGCGGGACTTCAGATATACTGTAAAGAAGTCTCCAGGATCCCTGCACGTGGCGGGACTTCAGATATACTGTAAAGAAGTCTCCAGGATCCCTGCACGAGGCGGGACTTCAGATATACTGTAAGGAAGTCTCTAGGATCCCTGCACGTGGCAGGACTTCAGATATACTGTAAAGAAGTCTCCAGGATCCCTGCACGTGGCAGGACTTCAGATATACTGTAAAGAAGTCTCCAGGATCCCTGCACGTGGCGGGACTTCAGATATACTGTAAAGAAGTCTCCAGGATGCCTGGGCCCGATTCACAGAACTAACTTAAGACAAAATCCTAAACTTACTACCATTTTGGTATTCACAGAATGCACTTACTGCTTTTGGTATTCACAGAATGCACTTACTACTTTTGGTATTCACAGAATGGATTTACGACTACTAACTTTACGTCCCCACTCGGGCCGGAAATTCCGGCCCGGAGGCGGAGCTTCCGGCCCGGAGGTGGGGCTTCCGGGCCAGAGGCGGAGCTTCCGGGCCAGAGGTGGAGATTTTGGCCATGGCTAAATCTCCGCCACTGGCCAGAATCCCCACCTCCGGGCCGGACGCTCCGCCTCCGGGCCGGGAATTTCCGGCCCAAGTGCGGACGTAAAGTTAGTAGTCGTAAATCCATTCTGTGAATACCAAAAGTAGTAGGTGCATTCTGTGAATACCAAAAGTAGTAAGTGCATTCTGTGAATACCAAAAGTAGTAAGTTTAGGATTTTGTCTTAAGTTAATTCTGTGAATCGGGCCCCCTGCACGTGGCGGGACTTCAGATATACTGTAAAGAAGTCTCCAGGATCCCTGCACGTGGCGGGACTTCAGATATACTGTAAAGAAGTCTCCAGGATCCCTGCACATGGCGGGACTTCAGATATACTGAAAAGAAGTCTCCAGGATCCCTGCACGAGGCGTGACTTCAGATATACTGTAAAGAAGTCTCCAGGATCCCTGCACGTGGCGGGACTTCAGATATACTGTAAAGAAGTCTCCAGGATCCCTGCACGTGGCAGGACTTCAGATATACTGAAAAGAAGTCTCCAGGATCCCTGCACGAGGCATGACTTCAGATATACTGTAAAGAAGTCTCCAGGATCCCTGCACGTGGCGGGACTTCAGATATACTGTAAAGAAGTCTCCAGGATCCCTGCACGTGGCGGGACTTCAGATATACTGTAAAGAAGTATCCAGGATCCCTGCACGAGGCGGGACTTCAGATATACTGTAAAGAAGTCTCCAGGATCCCTGCACGTGGTAGGACTTCAGATATACTGTAAAGAAGTCTCCAGGATCCCTGCAGGTGGCGGGACTTCAGATATACTGTAAAGAAGTCTCCAGGATCCCTGCACGTGGCGGGACTTCAGATATACTGTAAAGAAGTCTCCAGGATCCCTGCACGTGGCGGGACTTCAGATATACTGTAAAGAAGTCTCCAGGATCCCTGCACATGGCGGGACTTCAGATATACTGAAAAGAAGTCTCCAGGATCCCTGCACGAGGCGTGACTTCAGATATACTGTAAAGAAGTCTCCAGGATCCCTGCACGTGGCGGGACTTCAGATATACTGTAAAGAAGTCTCCAGGATCCCTGCTTGTGGCGGGACTTCAGATATACTGTAAAGAAGTCTCCAGGATCCCTGCACGTGGCGGGACTTCAGATATACTGTAAAGAAGTCTCCAGGATCCCTGCACGAGGCGGGACTTCAGATATACTGTAAGGAAGTCTCTAGGATCCCTACACGTGGCAGGAATTCAGATATACTGTAAAGAAGTCTCCAGGATCCCTGCACGTGGCAGGACTTCAGATATACTGTAAAGAAGTCTCCAGGATCCCTGCACGTGGCGGGACTTCAGATGTACTGTAAAGAAGTCTCCAGGATCCCTGCACGTGGCGGGACTTCAGATATAGAGTAAAGAAGTCTCCAGGATCCTTGCACGAGGCGGGACTTCAGATATACTGTAAAGAAGTCTCCAGGATCCCTGCACGTGGCGGGACTTCAGATATACTGTAAAGAAGTATCCAGGATCCCTGCACGAGGCGGGACTTCAGATATACTGTAAAGAAGTCTCCAGGATCCCTGCACGTGGCGGGACTTCAGATATAGAGTAAAGAAGTCTCCAGGATCCTTGCACGAGGCGGGACTTCAGATATACTGTAAAGAAGTCTCCAGGATCCCTGCACGTGGCGGGACTTCAGATATACTGTAAAGAAGTCTCCAGGATCCCTGCACGAGGCGGGACTGCAGATATACTGTAAGGAAGTCTCTAGGATCCCTGCACGTGGCAGGACTTCAGATATACTGTAAAGAAGTCTCCAGGATCCCTGCACGTGGCAGGACTTCAGATATACTGTAAAGAAGTCTCCAGGATCCCTGCACGTGGCGGGACTTCAGATATACTGTAAAGAAGTCTCCAGGATGCCTGGGCCCGATTCACAGAACTAACTTAAGACAAAATCCTAAACTTACTACCATTTTGGTATTCACAGAATGCACTTACTGCTTTTGGTATTCACAGAATGCACTTACTACTTTTGGTATTCACAGAATGGATTTACGACTACTAACTTTACGTCCCCACTCGGGCCGGAAATTCCGGCCCGGAGGCGGAGCTTCCGGCCCGGAGGTGGGGCTTCCGGGCCAGAGGCGGAGCTTCCGGGCCAGAGGTGGAGATTTTGGCCATGGCTAAATCTCCGCCACTGGCCAGAATCCCCACCTCCGGGCCGGAAGCTCCGCCTCCGGGCCGGGAATTTCCGGCCCAAGTGCGGACGTAAAGTTAGTAGTCGTAAATCCATTCTGTGAATACCAAAAGTAGTAGGTGCATTCTGTGAATACCAAAAGTAGTAAGTGCATTCTGTGAATACCAAAAGTAGTAAGTTTAGGATTTTGTCTTAAGTTAATTCTGTGAATCGGGCCCCCTGCACGTGGCGGGACTTCAGATATACTGTGAAGAAGTCTCCAGGATCCCTGCACGTGGCGGGACTTCAGATATACTGTAAAGAAGTCTCCAGGATCCCTGCACATGGCGGGACTTCAGATATACTGAAAAGAAGTCTCCAGGATCCCTGCACGAGGCGTGACTTCAGATATACTGTAAAGAAGTCTCCAGGATCCCTGCACGTGGCGGGACTTCAGATATACTGTAAAGAAGTCTCCAGGATCCCTGCACGTGGCGGGACTTCAGATATACTGAAAAGAAGTCTCCAGGATCCCTGCACGAGGCATGACTTCAGATATACTGTAAAGAAGTCTCCAGGATCCCTGCACGTGGCGGGACTTCAGATATACTGTAAAGAAGTCTCCAGGATCCCTGCACGTGGCGGGACTTCAGATATACTGTAAAGAAGTATCCAGGATCCCTGCACGAGGCGGGACTTCAGATATACTGTAAAGAAGTCTCCAGGATCCCTGCACGTGGCAGGACTTCAGATATACTGTAAAGAAGTCTCCAGGATCCCTGCAGGTGGCGGGACTTCAGATATACTGTAAAGAAGTCTCCAGGATCCCTGCACGTGGCGGGACTTCAGATATACTGTAAAGAAGTCTCCAGGATCCCTGCACGTGGCGGGACTTCAGATATACTGTAAAGAAGTCTCCAGGATCCCTGCACGTGGCGGGACTTCAGATATACTGTAAAGAAGTCTCCAGGATCCCTGCACATGGCAGAACTTCAGATATACTGAAAAGAAGTCTCCAGGATCCCTGCACGAGGCGTGACTTCAGATATACTGTAAAGAAGTCTCCAGGATCCCTGCACGTGGCGGGACTTCAGACATACTGTAAAGAAGTCTCCAGGATCCCTGCTTGTGGCGGGACTTCAGATATACTGTAAAGAAGTCTCCAGGATCCCTGCACGTGGCGGGACTTCAGATATAGAGTAAAGAAGTCTCCAGGATCCTTGCACGAGGCGGGACTTCAGATATACTGTAAAGAAGTCTCCAGGATCCCTGCACGTGGCGGGACTTCAGATATACTGTAAAGAAGTCTCCAGGATCCCTGCACGAGGCGGGACTTCAGATATACTGTAAGGAAGTCTCTAGGATCCCTGCACGTGGCAGGAATTCAGATATACTGTAAAGAAGTCTCCAGGATCCCTGCACGTGGCAGGACTTCAGATATACTGTAAAGAAGTCTCCAGGATCCCTGCACGTGGCGGGACTTCAGATGTACTGTAAAGAAGTCTCCAGGATCCCTGCACGTGGCGGGACTTCAGATATAGAGTAAAGAAGTCTCCAGGATCCTTGCACGAGGCGGGACTTCAGATATACTGTAAAGAAGTCTCCAGGATCCCTGCACGTGGCGGGACTTCAGATATACTGTAAAGAAGTATCCAGGATCCCTGCACGAGGCGGGACTTCAGATATACTGTAAAGAAGTCTCCAGGATCCCTGCACGTGGCGGGACTTCAGATATAGAGTAAAGAAGTCTCCAGGATCCTTGCACGAGGCGGGACTTCAGATATACTGTAAAGAAGTCTCCAGGATCCCTGCACGTGGCGGGACCTCAGATATACTGTAAAGAAGTCTCCAGGATCCCTGCACGAGGCGGGACTTCAGATATACTGTAAGGAAGTCTCTAGGATCCCTGCACGTGGCAGGACTTCAGATATACTGTAAAGAAGTCTCCAGGATCCCTGCACGTGGCAGGACTTCAGATATACTGTAAAGAAGTCTCCAGGATCCCTGCACGTGGCGGGACTTCAGATATACTGTAAAGAAGTCTCCAGGATGCCTGGGCCCGATTCACAGAACTAACTTAAGACAAAATCCTAAACTTACTACCATTTTGGTATTCACAGAATGCACTTACTACTTTTGGTATTCACAGAATGCACTTACTACTTTTGGTATTCACAGAATGGATTTACGACTACTAACTTTACGTCCCCACTCGGGCCGGAAATTCCGGCCCGGAGGCGGAGCTTCCGGCCCGGAGGTGGGGCTTCCGGGCCAGAGGCGGAGCTTCCGGGCCAGAGGTGGAGATTTTGGCCATGGCTAAATCTCCGCCACTGGCCAGAATCCCCACCTCCGGGCCGGAAGCTCCGCCTCCGGGCCGGGAAATTCCGGCCCAAGTGCGGACGTAAAGTTAGTAGTCGTAAATCCATTCTGTGAATACCAAAAGTAGTAGGTGCATTCTGTGAATACCAAAAGTAGTAAGTGCATTCTGTGAATACCAAAAGTAGTAAGTTTAGGATTTTGTCTTAAGTTAATTCTGTGAATCGGGCCCCCTGCACGTGGCGGGACTTCAGATATACTGTAAAGAAGTCTCCAGGATCCCTGCACGTGGCGGGACTTCAGATATACTGTAAAGAAGTCTCCAGGATCCCTGCACGTGGCGGGACTTCAGATATACTGAAAAGAAGTCTCCAGGATCCCTGCACGAGGCGTGACTTCAGATATACTGTAAAGAAGTCTCCAGGATCCCTGCACGTGGCGGGACTTCAGATATACTGTAAAGAAGTCTCCAGGATCCCTGCACGTGGCGGGACTTCAGATGTACTGAAAAGAAGTCTCCAGGATCCCTGCACGAGGCATGACTTCAGATATACTGTAAAGAAGTCTCCAGGATCCCTGCACGTGGCGGGACTTCAGATATACTGTAAAGAAGTCTCCAGGATCCCTGCACGTGGCGGGACTTCAGATATACTGTAAAGAAGTATCCAGGATCCCTGCACGAGGCGGGACTTCAGATATACTGTAAAGAAGTCTCCAGGATCCCTGCACGTGGCAGGACTTCAGATATACTGTAAAGAAGTCTCCAGGATCCCTGCAGGTGGCGGGACTTCAGATATACTGTAAAGAAGTCTCCAGGATCCCTGCACGTGGCGGGACTTCAGATATACTGTAAAGAAGTCTCCAGGATCCCTGCACGTGGCGGGACTTCAGATATACTGTAAAGAAGTCTCCAGGATCCCTGCACGTGGCGGGACTTCAGATATACTGTAAAGAAGTCTCCAGGATCCCTGCACATGGCGGGACTTCAGATATACTGAAAAGAAGTCTCCAGGATCCCTGCACGAGGCGTGACTTCAGATATACTGTAAAGAAGTCTCCAGGATCCCTGCACGTGGCGGGACTTCAGATATACTGTAAAGAAGTCTCCAGGATCCCTGCTTGTGGCGGGACTTCAGATATACTGTAAAGAAGTCTCCAGGATCCCTGCATGTGGCGGGACTTCAGATATAGAGTAAAGAAGTCTCCAGGATCCTTGCACGAGGCGGGACTTCAGATATACTGTAAAGAAGTCTCCAGGATCCCTGCACGTGGCGGGACTTCAGATATACTGTAAAGAAGTCTCCAGGATCCCTGCACGAGGCGGGACTTCATATATACTGTAAGGAAGTCTCTAGGATCCCTGCACGTGGCAGGAATTCAGATATACTGTAAAGAAGTCTCCAGGATCCCTGCACGTGGCAGGACTTCAGATATACTGTAAAGAAGTCTCCAGGATCCCTGCACGTGGCGGGACTTCAGATGTACTGTAAAGAAGTCTCCAGGATCCCTGCACGTGGCGGGACTTCAGATATAGAGTAAAGAAGTCTCCAGGATCCTTGCACGAGGCGGGACTTCAGATATACTGTAAAGAAGTCTCCAGGATCCCTGCACGTGGCGGGACTTCAGATATACTGTAAAGAAGTATCCAGGATCCCTGCACGAGGTGGGACTTCAGATATACTGTAAAGAAGTCTCCAGGATCCCTGCACGTGGCAGGACTTCAGATATACTGTAAAGAAGTCTCCAGGATCCCTGCAGGTGGCGGGACTTCAGATATACTGAAAAGAAGTCTCCAGGATCCCTGCACGAGGCGTGACTTCAGATATACTGTAAAGAAGTCTCCAGGATCCCTGCACGTGGCGGGACTTCAGATATACTGTAAAGAAGTCTCCAGGATCCCTGCACGTGGCTGGACTTCAGATATACTGAAAAGAAGTCTCCAGGATCCCTGCACGAGGCGTGACTTCAGATATACTGTAAAGAAGTCTCCAGGATCCCTGCACATGGCGGGACTTCAGATATACTGTAAAGAAGTCTCCAGGATCCCTGCACGTGGCGGGACTTCAGATGTACTGTAAAGAAGTCTCCAGGATCCCTGCACGTGGCGGGACTTCAGATATAGAGTAAAGAAGTCTCCAGGATCCTTGCACGAGGCGGGACTTCAGATATACTGTAAAGAAGTCTCCAGGATCCCTGCACGTGGCGGGACTTCAGATATACTGTAAAGAAGTCTCCAGGATCCCTGCACGTGGCGGGACTTCAGATATACTGTAAAGAAGTATCCAGGATTCCTGCACGAGCCGGGACTTCAGATATACTGTAAAGAAGTCTCCAGGATCCCTGCACGTGGCGGGACTTCAGATATACTGTAAAGAAGTCTCCAGGATCCTTGCACGAGGCGGGACTTCAGATATACTGTAAAGAAGTCTCCAGGATCCTTGCACGAGGCGGGACTTCAGATATACTGTAAAGAAGTATCCAGGATCCCTGCACGAGGCGGGACTTCAGATATACTGTAAAGAAGTCTCTAGGATCCCTGCACGTGGCAGGACTTCAGATATACTGTAAAGAAGTCTCCAGGATCCCTGCACGTGGCGGGACTTCAGATGTACTGTAAAGAAGTCTCCAGGATCCCTTCACGTGGCGGGACTTCAGATATAGAGTAAAGAAGTCTCCAGGATCCTTGCACAAGGCGGGACTTCAGATATACTGTAAAGAAGTCTCCAGGATCCCTGCACGTGGCAGGACTTCAGATATACTTTAAAGAAGTCTCCAGGATCCCTGCACGTGGCGGAACTTCAGAAATACTGTAAAGAAGTCTCCAGGATCCCTGCACGTGGCGGGACTTCAGATATACTGTAAAGAAGTCACCAGGATCCCTGCACGTGGCGGGACTTCAGATATACTGTAAAGAAGTCTCCAGGATCCCTGCACGTGGCGGGACTTCAGATATACTGTAAAGAAGTCTCCATGATCCCTGCACGTGGCGGGACTTCAGATATACTGTAAAGAAGTCTCCAGGATCCCTGCACGTGGCGGGACTTCAGATATACTGTAAAGAAGTCTCCATGATCCCTGCACGTGGCGGGACTTCAGATATACTGTAAAGAAGTCTCCAGGATCCCTGCACGTGGCGGGACTTCAGATATACTGTAAAGAAGTCTCCAGGATCCCTGCACGAGGCGGGACTTCAGATATACTGTAAAAAAGTCTCCAGGATCCCTGCACGTGGCGGGACTTCAGATATACTGTAAAGAAGTCTCCAGGATCCCTGCACGTGGCGGGACTTCAGATATACTGTAAAGAAGTCTCCAGGATCCCTGCACGTGGCGGGACTTCAATTTGGAAAAAAGGGGGTGGTGATGGACAGAGTTTCTGAATGATGCAGAATACTCTTACCAAGTCAAGAGATCATGGTTTTAATCCATCACCGTTTTTTAGCTCACTGCACCATCCCAGCTCAGAACCTGGCTACATGCAAATTAGTCTGTACCTGTCCCAGTGCATGATGGGAACAGGGCAAACCAAACTACCAAGCCAATTCTTATACTGGGAAGGAAACAAGCTTCCGGGGACCGGTTTCTGGCATCACAGCCTTCGTCGGCCCGGCTTGCCTGAATCCTGATGGTGCAATGAGCAAGGGACTCACGTCTGAGCATACCCTCCCACACTGAGTGTGGATAAAAACGATTTGGAAAAAAGGGGGTGGTGATGGACAGAGTTTCTGAATGATGCAGAATACTCTTACCAAGTCAAGAGATCATGGTTTTAATCCATCACCGTTTTTTAGCTCACTGCACCATCCCAGCTCAGAACCTGGCTACATGCAAATTAGTCTGTACCTGTCCCAGTGCATGATGGGAACAGGGCAAACCAAACTACCAAGCCAATTCTTATACTGGGAAGGAAACAAGCTTCCGGGGACCGGTTTCTGGCATCCCAGCCTTCGTCGGCCCGGCTTGCCTGAATCCTGATGGTGCAATAAGCAAGGGACTCACGTCTGAGCATACCCTCCCACACTGAGTGTGGATAAAAACGATTTGGGAAAAAGGGGGTGGTGATGGACAGAGTTTCTGAATGATGCAGAATACTCTTACCAAGTCAAGAGATCATGGTTTTAATCCATCACCGTTTTTTAGCTCACTGCACCATCCCAGCTCAGAACCTGGCTACATGCAAATTAGTCTGTACCTGTCCCAGTGCATGATGGGAACAGGGCAAACCAAACTACCAAGCCAATTCTTATACTCGGAAGGAAACAAGCTTCCGGGGACCGGTTTCTGGCATCACAGCCTTCGTCGGCCCGGCTTGCCTGAATCCTGATGGTGCAATGAGCAAGGGACTCACGTCTGAGCATACCCTCCCACACTGAGTGTGGATAAAAACGATTTGGAAAAAAGGGGGTGGTGATGGACAGAGTTTCTGAATGATGCAGAATACTCTTACCAAGTCAAGAGACCATGGTTTTAATCCATCACCGTTTTTTAGCTCACTGCACCATCCCAGCTCAGAACCTGGCTACATGCAAATTAGTCTGTACCTGTCCCAGTGCATGATGGGAACAGGGCAAACCAAACTACCAAGCCAATTCTTATACTGGGAAGGAAACAAGCTTCCGGGGACCGGTTTCTGGCATCACAGCCTTCGTCGGCCCGGCTTGCCTGAATCCTGATGGTGCAATGAGCAAGGGACTCACGTCTGAGCATACCCTCCCACACTGAGTGTGGATAAAAACGATTTGGAAAAAAGGGGGTGGTGATGGACAGAGTTTCTGAATGATGCAGAATACTCTTACCAAGTCAAGAGATCATGGTTTTAATCCATCACCGTTTTTTAGCTCACTGCACCATCCCAGCTCAGAACCTGGCTACATGCAAATTAGTCTGTACCTGTCCCAGTGCATGATGGGAACAGGGCAAACCAAACTACCAAGCCAATTCTTATACTGGGAAGGAAACAAGCTTCCGGGGACCGGTTTCTGGCATCACAGCCTTCGTCGGCCCGGCTTGCCTGAATCCTGATGGTGCAATGAGCAAGGGACTCACGTCTGAGCATACCCTCCCACACTGAGTGTGGATAAAAACGATTTGGAAAAAAGGGGGTGGTGATGGACAGAGTTTCTGAATGATGCAGAATACTCTTACCAAGTCAAGAGATCATGGTTTTAATCCATCACCGTTTTTTAGCTCACTGCACCATCCCATCTCAGAACCTGGCTACATGCAAATTAGTCTGTACCTGTCCCAGTGCATGATGGAAACAGGGCAAACCAAACTACCAAGCCAATTCTTATACTGGGAAGGAAACAAGCTTCCGGGGACAGGTTTCTGGCATCACAGCCTTCGTCGGCCCGGCTTGCCTGAATCCTGATGGTGCAATGAGCAAGGGACTCACGTCTGAGCATACCCTCCCACACTGAGTGTGGATAAAAACGATTTGGAAAAAAGGGGGTGGTGATGGACAGAGTTTCTGAATGATGCAGAATACTCTTACCAAGTCAAGAGATCATGGTTTTAATCCATCACCGTTTTTTAGCTCACTGCACCATCCCAGCTCAGAACCTGGCTACATGCAAATTAGTCTGTACCTGTCCCAGTGCATGATGGGAACAGGGCAAACCAAACTACCAAGCCAATTCTTATACTGGGAAGGAAACAAGCTTCCGGGGACCGGTTTCTGGCATCACAGCCTTCGTCGGCCCGGCTTGCCTGAATCCTGATGGTGCAATGAGCAAGGGACTCACGTCTGAGCATACCCTCCCACACTGAGTGTGGATAAAAACGATTTGGAAAAAAGGGGGTGGTGATGGACAGAGTTTCTGAATGATGCAGAATACTCTTACCAAGTCAAGAGATCATGGTTTTAATCCATCACCGTTTTTTAGCTCACTGCACCATCCCAGCTCAGAACCTGGCTACATGCAAATTAGTCTGTACCTGTCCCAGTGCATGATGGGAACAGGGCAAACCAAACTACCAAGCCAATTCTTATACTGGGAAGGAAACAAGCTTCCGGGGACCGGTTTCTGGCATCACAGCCTTCGTCGGCCCGGCTTGCCTGAATCCTGATGGTGCAATGAGCAAGGGACTCACGTCTGAGCATACCCTCCCACACTGAGTGTGGATAAAAACGATTTGGAAAAAAGGGGGTGGTGATGGACAGAGTTTCTGAATGATGCAGAATACTCTTACCAAGTCAAGAGATCATGGTTTTAATCCATCACCGTTTTTTAGCTCACTGCACCATCCCAGCTCAGGCGGGACTTCAGATATACTGTAAAGAAGTCTCCAGGATCCCTGCACGAGGCGGGACTTCAGATATACTGTAAAGAAGTCTCCAGGATCCCTGCACGTGGCGGGACTTCAGATATACTGTAAAGAAGTCTCCAGGATCCCTGCACGTGGCGGGACTTCAGATATACTGTAAAGAAGTCTCCAGGATCCCTGCACGTGGCGGGACTTCAGATATACTGTAAAGAAGTATCCAGGATCCCTGCCCAAGGCGGGACTTCAGATATACTGTAAAGAAGTCTCCAGGATCCCTGCACGTGGCGGGACTTCAGATATACTGTAAAGAAGTCTCCAGGATCCCTGCACGTGGCAGGACTTCAGATATACTGTAAAGAAGTTTCCAGGATCCCTGCACGTGGCGGGACTTCAGATATACTGTAAAGAAGTCTCCAGGATGCCTGCACGTAGCGGGATTTCAGATATACTGTAAAGAAGTCTCCAGGATCCCTGCACGTGGCGGGACTTCAGATATACTGTAAAGAAGTCTCCAGGATCCCTGCACGTGGCGGGACTTCAGATATACTGTAAAGAAGTCTCCAGGATCCCTGCACGTGGCAGGACTTCAGATATACTGTAAAGAAGTCTCCAGGATCCCTGCACGTGGCGGGACTTCAGATATACTGTAAAGAAGTCTCCAGGATCCCTGCACGTGGCGGGAATTCAGATATACTGTAAAGAAGTCTCCAGGTTCTCTGCAAGGACTTCAGATATAGAGTAAAGAAGTCTTCAGGATCCCTGCATGTGGCGGGACTTCAGATATACTGTAAAGAAGTCTCCAGGATCCCTGCACGTGGCGGGACTTCAGATATACTGTAAAGAAGTCTCCAGGATCCCTGCACGTGGCGGGACTTCAGATATACTGTAAAGAAGTCTCCAGGATCCCTGCACGTGGCGGGACTTCAGATATACTGTAAAGAAGTCTCCAGGATCCCTGCACGTGGCGGGACTTCAGATATACTGTAAAGAAGTCTCCAGGATCCCTGCACCTGGCGGGACTTCAGATATACTGTAAAGAAGTCTCCAGGATCCCTGCACGAGGCGGGACATCAGATATACTGTAAAGAAGTCTCCAGGATCCTTGCACGTGGCGGGACTTCAGATATACTGTAAAGAAGTCTCCAGGATCCCTGCACGAGGCGGGACTTCAGATATACTGTAAAGAAGTCTCCAGGAACCCTGCACAAGGCGGGACTTCAGATATACTGTAAAGAAGTCTCCAGGATCCCCGCACTAGGTGGCACTTCAGATATACTGTAAAGAAGTCTCCAGGATCTCTGCACGTGGCGGGACTTCAGATATACTGTAAAGAAGTCTCCAGGATCCCTGCACGTAGCCGGACTTCAGATATACTGTAAAGAAGTCTCCAGGATCCCTGCACGTGGCGGGACTTCAGATATACTGTAAAGAAGTCTCCAGGATCCCTGCACGTGGCGGGACTTCAGATATAGAGTAAAGAAGTCTCCAGGATCCCTGCACGAGGCGGGACTTCAGATGTACTGTAAAGATGTCTCCAGGATCCCTGCACGTGGCGGGACTTCAGATATACTGTAAAGACGTCTCCAGGATCCCTGCACGTGGCGGGACTTCAGATATACTGTAAAGAAGTCTCCAGGATCCCTGCACGTGGCGGGACTTCAGATATACTGTAAAGAAGTCTCCAGGATCCCTGCACGTGGCGGGATTTCAGATATACTGTAAAGAAGTCTCCAGGATCCCTGCACGTGGCGGGACTTCAGATATACTGTAAAGAAGTCTGCAGGATCCCTGCACGTGGCGGGACTTCAGATATACTGTAAAGAAGTCTCCAGGATCCCTGCACGTGGCGGGACTTCAGATATACTGTAAAGAAGTCTCCAGGATCCCTGCACGTGGCGGGACTTCAGATATAGAGTAAAGAAGTCTCCAGGATCCCTGCACTTGGCGGGACTTCAGATATACTGTAAAGAAGTCTCCAGGATCCCTGCACGAGGCGGGACATCAGATATACTGTAAAGAAGTCTCCAGGATCCCTGCACGAGGCGGGACTTCAGATATACTGTAAAGAAGTCTCCAGGAACCCTGCACGAGGCGGGACTTCAGATATACTGTAAAGAAGTCTCCAGGATCCCCGCACTAGGTGGCACTTCAGATATACTGTAAAGAAGTCTCCAGGATCTCTGCACGTGGCGGGACTTCAGGTATACTGTAAAGAAGTCTCCAGGATCCCTGCACGTGGCGGGACTTCAGATATACTGTAAAGAAGTCTCCAGGATCCCTGCACGAGGCGGGACTTCAGATATACTGTAAAGAAGTCTCCAGGATCCCTGCACTTGGCGGGACTTCAGATATACTGTAAAGAAGTCTCCAGGATCCCTGCACGAGGCGGGACTTCAGATATACTGTAAAGAAGTCTGCAGGATCCCTGCACGTGGCGGGACTTCAGATATACTGTAAAGAAGTTTCCAGGATCCCTGCACGAGGCGGGACTTCAGATATACTGTAAAGAAGTCTCCAGGATCCCTGCACATGGCGGGACTTCAGATATACTGTAAAGAAGTCTTCAGGATCTCTGCCCGTGGCGGGACTTCAGATATACTGTAAAGAAGTCTCCAGGATCCCTGCACGAGGCAGCACTTCAGATATACTGTAAAGAAGTCTCCAGGAACCCTGCACGAGGCGGGACTTCAGATATACTGTAAAGAAGTCTCCAGGATCCCTGCACGAGGCGGGACTTCAGATATACTGTAAAGAAGTCTCCAGGATCCCTGCACGAGGCGGGACTTCAGATATACAGTAAAGAAGTCTCCAGGATCCCTGCACGAGGCGGGACTTCAGATATACTGTAAAGAAGTCTCCAGGATCCCTGCACGAGGCGGGACTTCAGATATACAGTAAAGAAGTCTCCAGGATCCCTGCACGAGGCGGGACTTCAGATATACTGTAAAGAAGTCTCCAGGATCCCTGCACGAGGCGGGACTATTCAGTGCTGGGGGAGAATCCGCATTTGTGTCGATCTCGCACTCCATCTATGGTAAAGCCCCGTACATCCCTTCGAACTCTGCATTCCACGCCATCCTGGTTGAGCGAGGCCTGCCTTTGTGTTATTTTCTATTCTGTACAAAGGTGGATGTGGTGTTGTGACGCAGTAACTTACAGGTTGAGTATCTGGAACACCTTCAGGTGAGCCCTGTCCAGACAGTGGTACAAGTACGACAACACGCATTTGGGGTTGATTGATGCACACAGCACAAGATTGAGATGAAGTGTGAACCTTGAGGTATTCCAGCTATTATCTGCACTTAATATGCCTGGTGCACATGGGGGATGAAGCACATTTTCATGTACCTTTGGTAATTTATAAATGGAAGGTGCCTCAGGACTTTTATTGGTGATGGGAATCTGACTGGTAATATTGTGTAAAATTGTCCTGCACTTTTCTATTTAGATTTTGTTTTATTTAAATGTTTGTGGAATATGTGCTCTGTGCGGTTTGTTGAGTATCCCTTCAGTGTCCCGGATGCAGTGAGATGTGCATAGTTCAAACGGTTGTAATGTGGGTTTTAACATAATGGAATTTGATACAGTCATGAATAAAAACTTTTTTATGTATAAAATTAATAAAAGGGCACACATGTTTAGTTTACTCAAAGTCAGAAGAAGAAGACAAACACATGCACCATGTGAGAATTATATAAGAATGAATGTGTGAGACGCACCGAGTTAACGTTACACCTGGATTGTTCAGCAGACCCCTCTTCTCACAAACCCCAGAATCCTCACTTGGGGTGTCTCTTCATCAGGCCGAGCTCCACCAGGGAGAGGTGCCGCTCAGCCTGCAGACCGCCTTCCTCTAATGGGACCAGAATCCTCACTTGGGGTGTGTGCTCAGGGGTGTCAGACCTCCACCAGGGAGAGGTGCCGCTCAGCCTGCAGACCGCCTTCCTCTAATGGGACCAGAATCCTCACTTGGGGTGTCTGCTCAGGGGTGTCAGACCTCCACCAGGGAGAGGTGCCGCTCAGCCTGCAGACCGCCTTCCTGTAATGGGACCAGAAAAGTCACTTGGGGTGTCTGCTCAGGGGTGTCAGACCTCCACCAGGAAAAGGTGCCGCTCATCCTACAGATCGCCTTCCTCTAACGGGACCAGAATCCTCACTTGGGGTGTTTGCTCAGGGGTGTCAGACCTCCACCAGGGAGAGGTGTCGCTCAGCCTGCAGACCGCCTTCCTCTAATGGGACCAGAATCCTCACTTGGGTTGTCTGCTCAGGGGTGTCAGACCTCCACCAGGGAGAGGTGCCGCTCAGCCTGCAGATCGCCTTCCTCTAACAGGACCAGAATCCTCACTTTGGGTGTCTGCTCAGGGGTGTCAGACCTCCACCAGGGAGAGGTGCCGCTCAGCCTGCAGACCGCCTTCCTCTAATGGGACCAGGATTCTCACTTGGGGGGTCTGTTCAGGGGTGTCAGACCTACACCAGGGAGAGGCGCTGACCGGCCTGCAGACCGCCTTCCTCTGATGGGACCAGAATCCTCACTTGGGGGGTCTGTTCAGGGGTGTCAGACCTCCACCAGGGAGAGGTGCCGCTCAGCCTGCAGACCGCCTTCCTCTAATGGGACCAGAATCCTCACTTGGGGTGTTTGCTCAGGGGTGTCAGACCTCCACCAGGGAGAGGTGCCGCTCAGCCTGCAGACCGCCTTCCTCTAATGGGACCAGAATCCTCACTTGGGTTGTCTGCTCAGGGGTGTCAGACTTCCAGCAGGGAGAGGTGCCGCTCAGCCTGTAGACCGCCTTCCTCTAATGGGACCAGAATCCTCACTTGGGGTGTCTGCTCAGGGGTGTCAGACCTCCACCAGGGAGAGGTGCCGCTCAGCCTGCAGACCGCCTTCCTCTAACAGGACCAGAATCCTCACTTGGGGTGTCTGCTCAAGGGTGTCAGACCTCCACCAGGGAGAGGTGCCGCTCAGCCTGCAGACCGCCTTCCTCTAATGGGACCAGGATCCTCACTTGGGGGGTCTGTTCATGGGTGTCAGACCTACACCAGGGAGAGACGCTGACCGGCCTGCAGACCGCCTTCCTCTGATGGGACCAGGATCCTCACTTGGGGGGTCTGTTCAGGGGTGTCAGACCTCCACCAGGGAGAGGTGCCGCTCAGCCTGTAAACTGCCTTCCTCTAATGGGACCAGGATACTCACTTGAGGTGTTTGCTCAGGGGTGTCAGACCTCCACCAGGGAGAGGTGCCGCTCAGCCTGTAAACTGCCTTCCTCTGATGGGACCAGGATCCTCACTTGGGGGGTCTGCTCAGTGGTGTCAGACCTCCACCAGGGAGAGGTGCCGCTCAGCCTGCAGACCGCCTTCCTCTAATGGGACCAGAAAAGTCACTTGGGGTGTCTGCTCAGGGGTGTCAGACCTCCACCAGGAAAAGGTGCCGCTCAGCCTACAGATCACCTTCCTCTAATGGGACCAGAATCCTCACTCGGGGTGTCTGTTCAGGGGTGTCAGACCTCCACCAGGGAGAGGTGCCGCTCAGCCTGCAGACCGCCTTCTTCTAATGGGACCAGAATCCTCACTTGGGTGTTCTGTTCAGGGGTGTCAGACCTCCACCAGGGAGAGGTGCCGCTCAGCCTGCAGACCGCCTTCCTCTAATGGGACCAGAATCCTCACTTGGGGTGTTTGTTCAGGGGTGTCAGACCTCCACCAGGGAGAGGTGCCGCTCAGCCTGCAGACCGCCTTCCTTTTAATGGGACCAGAATCCTCACTTGGGTTGTCTGCTCAGGGGTGTCAGACCTCCACCAGGGAGAGGTGCCGCTCAGCCTGCAGACCGCCTTCCTCTAATGGGACCAGGATCCTCACTTGGGGGGTCTGTTCAGGGGTGTCAGACCTACACCAGGGAGAGGCGCTGACCGGCCTGCAGACCGCCTTCCTCTGATGGGACCAGGATCCTCACTTGGGGGGTCTGTTCAGGGGTGTCAGACCTCCACCAGGGAGAGGTGCCGCTCAGCCTGTAAACTGCCTTCCTCTAATGGGACCAGGATCCTCACTTGAGGTGTTTGCTCAGGGGTGTCAGACCTCCACCAGGGAGAGGTGCCGCTCAGCCTGTAAACTGCCTTCCTCTGATGGGACCAGGATCCTCACTTGGGGGGTCTGCTCAGGGGTGTCAGACCTCCACCAGGGAGAGGCGCTGACCGGCCTGCAGGCCCCCTTCCTCTGATGGGACCAGAATCCTCACTCGTGGGGTCTGTTCATCAGACCGAGCTCCACCAGGGAGAGGCGCTGCCCGGCCTGCAGATCGCCTTCCTCTGATGGGATAAGGGCAGCAGGCCGAGCTCGTCACTGCTAAAGGGAAGAACAAAGGATCTGCCCCTGGCCTCCTCCTTTGAGGGGCTGTTTGCTCCAGCAGGCCAAAGAATCCAAACGAAACTCCCCACATCCTCTCGACAATGTGCTGTGAGCGAAGGGGAAGCACCGAGGCAGGCTGGGGTACAGGAGAGGAGGGCTACCGAAAAGGACTGGAAATGCTCCAATAGAAGTCCAGGAACTTGTGGGGGCAACAGACAGACAGATGGACACACACACACACGCCCTCAGCTAAGGGCACCCTAACCCCTCGTAACATCTGTAAGGAAATGCCTCGGTTTGTATGGTCACCCCAAAGTTTCGTAATGATTGCTGGTTCTTCTACTCTGAGACTGCACCGAGGCCTGATAGCCGACCTCCGCGCCAGTGCCCTGACCTTAAACCAGGTATGTGTCATTGGCTTCAAGCTAATTGGCCGCCGCTAACTGACTTGTAAGTCCCTGGTATATGGTGTCAAGAGTACCCGAGACCTGTAAGTTAGAGCGTACCCCAGAGACTGCAGCACTGGTTGTGCCACCCTGAGTGACACAACGGCGAGACATGGCTCCCCCTCCGCCACTAGGACTAGGAGGGCCGTTCTAAACTGATAGCTGGACTAGGCCATTTAAAGCAACGGCAAAACCAATACTTCCCTTCTTAATATATGAGTCTCCCCTAAGGCAGAGCTCTCGAGCCCTAATGGCAGGGTGCTGCGTATTAAAACGTGGGCCTGTGGTTGACACCTGCAATTGGCATTTTTACTGGGGAAAAGGCTGGCAGCCCCATTGAAAGTGCAGAGTTAAGGGCTGCCACAGCAGCCCTGCTAACTTGCGATTACCACATTTGTTACTGCAAGGTATCAAACAACCCACTGCATTAAGCACAACTTCATGCCCAAGTCACAATTATTGTAACTTGGTGCAGTGTGCGACTTTTACAAAGTTGCTACTTTGTTGTCCAAAGTTGCCTGTGCCCGTCTACGGTTGCACATGGGGTCTGTCCCATAGACAGCCTTCTGCCCTCCGGGGGAGACTCCATGGAAAAGACACAAAGAAAGCTTAGGTGAGGGAGAAGTGCTGCCTCTCCAGGAAGACACATGGGTGTTGGCCCAAAAGGCGAGTTTCAAAGTGGAAGCCGCTTTCAAGGGCCGTATGTGAGGGGATGCTCATATGCTGAGGTAGACAGGCTGGCTCTCAGGAAGAAGAGGGAGAAACCACTTGTCAAACCAGTTTTTCATGGGTGTGTAGCCCCCTTGGTAGCTATATCGCTGGTTTGGGCTAGGGAGCTCTACACGGCAAGAGAGGGATTCTGCAATCTTGAGGGTGGCCAAAATGTAGAATTCCAGAATGGCCACATGCCGCACTTTGCAGAAAGTGGTCATCGGGAGGGAGGGAACCTTGTAGCAAATTGACCACTGGCTGCATCCATCCTGAGGGCATTGTCTGGGTATAAAAAGGGCACCCCTGGCACCCAGAACTCCCGACGGACTGGAGAAGAGGACCGAAGGAGGACTGGCCTGCTACACGAGGGCGGGTGAAGAAAGACTGCACCGGCATGCACTACACCTGCTGAACCTGGTGATTGGCAAAGAAGGGACTGTGCCTGCTGTGACCTGCTCATGGACAAGGTGACTCCTGAGCCCAAGCAAGCAACCCCAAGGGTCATTTGGCTGACCTGCTGCACAGCACAGGGGGTCACAACAGCTGCAGGAGCCTGCAGTTGCTTGTTGGTAGTCCAGATCTTCTAAATGGCACTCCTCACGGCTGTCCAGCACAAGGGATCAAGAACTGAAGGCCAAAGTTGACCCTCAGTCCGCAGAACCCAGTAGAGTCATCGGACTGCAGTGTGGTCACCCAGAAGGCAAGTTATTGCCCAAGGAAAGATTCTGCTGTGACTCAATACGGGGTTACAACAAACAATTGATGGACGGAATGCTGACAATGCAGACATTCTCCCCCAGTCAAGAGATCTGGGTTAAATCCATCGTTCTTTTGCCCACTACACCACCCCAGTTTAGACATGGCCATATGCAAATCAGTCTTGACCCTGTGCCTCATGGGAACGCCACTGGAGTCAAGCTATCCTGGCTGATGACAGCTGAAATGCCAGAAACTGGTCCTAGGAAGCTTGTTTCCGGTCCAGGGAAGGCATGGCCTGGCAGTTCGGGCTGGACTGTTCCCATGAGGCACAGGGTCAGACTGATTTGCATATGGCCATGTCTGAACTGGGGTGGCAGAGTGGGCTAAAGAACGGTGATGGATCAAACCCAGATCTGTTGACTGGGTGTGAGTGTTCGATTGGTTCTGATGCTCCGTCCATCACCACCCCCTTTTGAACTGCTTTGTACGCCATAAGTTGGCAGGGTATGCTCAGACGTGAGTCCCTTGCTCACTTTGCCACTGGATTCAAGCAAGCCTGGCTGAAGACGGCTGAAATGCCAGAAACCGGTCCTAGGAAGCTTGTTTCCGGTCCAGGGAAGGCATGGCTTGGCAGTTCGGGCTGGACTGTTCCCATGAGGCACAGGGTCAGACTGATTTGCATATGGCCATGTCTGAACTGGGGTGGCAGAGTGGGCTAAAGAACGGTGATGGATCAAACCCAGATCTGTTGACTGGGTGTGAGTGTTTGATTGGTTCTGATGCTCCGTCCATCACCACCCCCTTTTGTACCGCTTTGTTCGCCATAAGTCGGCAGGGTATGCTCAGACGTGAGTCCCTTGCTCACTTTGCCACTGGATTCAAGCAAGCCTGGCTGAAGACGGCTGAAATGCCAGAAACCGGTCCTAGGAAGCTTGTTTCCGGTCCAGGGAAGGCATGGCTTGGCAGTTCGGGCTGGACTGTTCCCATGAGGCACAGGGTCAGACTGATTTGCATATGGCCATGTCTGAACTGGGGTGGCAGAGTGGGCTAAAGAACGGTGATGGATCAAACCCAGATCTGTTGACTGGGTGTGAGTGTTTGATTGGTTCTGATGCTCCGTCCATCACCACCCCCTTTTGTACTGCTTTGTTCGCCATAAGTTGGCAGGGTATGCTCAGACGTGAGTCCCTTGCTCACTTTGCCACTGGATTCAAGCTAGCCTGGCTGAAGACGGCTGAAATGCCAGAAACCGGTCCTAGGAAGCTTGTTTCCGGTCCAGGGAAGGCATGGCTTGGCAGTTCGGGCTGGACTGTTCCCATGAGGCACAGGGTCAGACTGATTTGCATATGGCCATGTCTGAACTGGGGTGGCAGAGTGGGCTAAAGAACGGTGATGGATCAAACCCAGATCTGTTGACTGGGTGTGAGTGTTTGATTGGTTCTGATGCTCCATCCATCACCACCCCCTTTTGTACTGCTGTGACTCAATACGGGGCAACTAGGATCTCAGTGACTGGTAGGCATCTGCCAGACTCGAGAGGCCCTCAAGGGACGTTGATCCTTGTGGTCAGGACCGTCTCATGAAGACCGAGGAGTAGCCACAGGAAAACCCCGTCAACCGCATCACATCCACAACATCCTTGAGCATCTTCAGCATCCTGTATCCCTTGCATCAGGACCATTTCCATAGACGTATATGGCAAGGGAATACAACGCTGGAACTGACTGAAGACTGCGTGTTTTCTGGCGGTGACTGTCCGTGAGGGATTTGCTGGTCCCCGTGACATGCTCCCTGTCGGTGTTGGTCACTCAAAGTAACTGCATCGATACTTACACAAGTTTTTCTTGAAAACGTTTCTAAGTGTCAGATTCATTGAATTTTCCAATGCTGGTTAGTGGTTAAGTGACAAGTGCATATTTACTGCACCTTGGAAATGCTGCGTCCCCGGAGCCCTCCAGTGGATCTTTTTTGTTTTGGTGCCCAAAATTACATAAAAGTACAGTCCATTTTTATAAAGTGCTGCCAGATTTCCTGAGTCTCTTGTGTATTTCTCCTTTGATTGTTACAGTGGTGTTTAAATGCTTTACGTTTGTTCCTTTGTGTGAGCCTTGTTTCTTAGAGCCACAGCTACCCGGGGTTGAGCGGAGGGATTCACAAACAAAACCTACTGGCCCTAAGGGGGTTGGCTTGATATGGAGTTCTGCCATGCCTTACCTGAGACGATTCCCTTGCCGAAGAGTGAAATCCAGTCTAGTGTTTCACTCTGTCTCTCACTCCCCTGCTCTGCTTCCACAGTCCCCTGTCATGGGTGGTAATTGCACATTGACCACCTGCGCAGGTGTTCAGGGACAGCAGCGGTACTTAACGGTGCACACATCCAGGACCCGATGCACAGTGGACCGCTTTGAGGGCTCTGGTTTCCCAACGGGCACAAGCAAACTGCTCCAGTGTCTCGAATCAGCGGATGAAGCCAATCTGCACCTTGGAGCGATGATTTGATTTCATTTGATTTACAGACTTATAGAGCGCACGTATGCCCGAGGGCGTCTTGGCACTATGGGCACGATGGGCACACACCAACCTGCCCACAGATACCTTCATCGCCTTCCGATCACTGCTCAAAGCTAACCGAAGATACTCGGCCTACAGATCTATGCTCAAAGAAGCGCCTGCTCTCCTTCAGGGTCTATGATCGAGCCCAGCCAGGTTCCTCGTCACTTCCTGCAAAGAAATCCATATTTCGGGAGTGATAATTGGTACACAAGGACTTCTCCTCTGGAATCAGCATGCAGCCTCTTTAAAAGACACTGCTGACCTCCTGAAGAGTACCACATCTTCAGAGGGTGCCAAAGACCCTCTTCTTTCAATAAGTGTATCCCTTTATTCGCCCACAAGAGGCTTATATACATTTGTAACCTACAGATATGTCAGAAATTTACACAATTTTAGGGCATCTTCTGCGGACATATGCGTCCCGTGCTTCGGCAGTACCTGCAGTTTACTGTGGGGTCTGACATGTCCAGCTCCACGGTTTCAGCCCCCTTGGATGATGACTGTGGGGCACAGAATTTGTAGCCCTCATGTACCCCCAGTCATTGGGCCACTCCCCCAAGGTGCCTTTGATTAACAGACCTCCCCACTTGCTCTCCACATTCCCCAATCTTGTATCCCCTTCCTGGGGGCGGGCCATGTCTTACCGTCAGTCTTAATCCGGAGTGAGGTCCGCACCAACGCAAACAGTGTGGCATTGTAGGTGACGGTGCCATCCGAGTTCAAGGGCATGTTCATGGCTACCAGGCGCTAAAGAGAAGAGACGAGAGCACATTACACCCCAGGACAGACAACCTCACATACACAGACAGGGAAAGTGCCCCATTCCACAGTAAAGTGGCAGAGAGACAGGGAAAGCACCCCATGCCCCAGGGCAGAGGGCACCAAGTGGAGCCCATTGGGAAACCCTCTGAGCTTAGGGTAAAAACAGCAGTGTAATGCTGAATACACTCTAGGGTAGAGGGCACCTGATGCCCCAGGACATAGACAAGGAAAGTGCCCCAGTCCACAGTAAAGTGGCACAGAGACAGAGGGCATCAAGTGAACCCTCTGAGCCTAGGGTAACAACAGCCGTCTAAGGCTGAATACACTCTAAGGTAGGGAGCACCCGATGCCCCAGGACAGAAACACTCACAGCTGAAAAGGGGGTGGCAGTTTGTGCCTTTTGCTTTAGGGTAGGTGGACGATGCCCCAGGGTAGAGGGCACACAATACAGGGTCAGGGAGAGAACATCAAGTGGCAGTGGGCACAGGCAACAGGGCAGAGGAAAGAGTACAACACGGCCTTGGACGGAGACAACTGACGCTCTGGATAAACGAAGAACTTGTTCAAACTCAGGATAGGTGAGGAGCCTGCCCACCCTCAGGATAGGTGAGGAGCCTGCCCACCCTCAGGATAGGTGAGGAGCCTGCCCACCCTCAGGATAGGTGAGGAGCCTGCCCACCCTCAGGAAAGGTGAGGAGCCTGCCCACCCTCAGGATAGGTGAGGAGCCTGCCCACCCTCAGGAAAGGTGAGGAGCCTGCCCACCCTCAGGAAAGGTGAGGAGCCTGCCCACCCTCAGGATAGGTGAGGAGCCTGCCCACCCTCAGGAAAGGTGAGGAGCCTGCCCACCCTCAGGAAAGGTGAGGAGCCTGCCCACCCTCAGGAAAAGTTAGACGTTCACTCATCCTCAAGACAAGTAATAAGTGAATCACCTGTAACTATAAGGCTCCAGTGTCAGTATCTCTCCCAGATTCAGGCTTCAACACTTTACTGTTGTCAGGCTGGGAACCCTTGGAACTCTACTGTTGAAAGCGGTCTTTCTGCTTCCTTCGTTAATGCTGAACATCATAAAACACAAACACCCTACCCACCCCTTAAATACCCTGAGCTCTGCAAGAGGTGGAGAGGAGGGAGCGTGGCCAATACCCCTCCTCTGGGACTCCAACTGACAGGTTTTCAAAGCCCTGATAACAAACAGGTTTGTCTGACTTGCTGAAAAAGCTGGTGGCCTCTAAACAGAATTTAAGGCATCTTATGTCATTTAAGGAATGCAAAGATCTTTCTGCTGCAGTTTTTGGCTCTGAAACAAATGCACAAAGTTCTTTTTGTGTCTAAAATCGAATGTTGAAGGCACCTTCAGAATTAATTGTTCCTGTGCGTAATGCAAAAAAGGTTCCTTGCATGAAAGGGCTTGTAGCCACATACTGTGCGGGCTGGAATGATGGCCAGCAGGATAGGTGCTTGCCAAGAAATATGTTGGGTATTCGCTTTATGGAGGGATTCAAAGGGTGGACGCATTAAGGCTTTAAAACTGTATTCAGTTGCCACTCTAGGGCCAGTTTCGACAAAGGAGGAAAGATCCTAAATAGTCCCTACATAACACCAGAAAAATAAGTACAAGCTGTTTGGTTTCCTTAAAAAGTTGGACATTACAGTGGGATGCACCCTAATCGAAGTAGGCTTCGAAAATACATCGAGAATTCATAACACATTGTGAGTGGGTCGAACCATTGTCGCTTGGCCCACAAGACAGAACATTTCCTCTTGGATTTATAGGTGTTGACTGCAGACGATGCTCTTGCAGGTTCTACAAACTGTCTACAATCCCTTGGAATCAGCAGATTCCCTGGTCAGCCGTGCTGCCAATGTGAACGATTGAGGTTTATGATTCTACCGTTATTTCAGGACTGCAGGCATGGTCTGATATGAACTGGACCGGAGTTTATGCCGGCATGTTCCACGGTTCTACATACTACCATTGGTGGGGCCAAGCTAGAGCCATCAATAGAGCTGTGCATCATTCCATCTTCAACTTGCAAATGGCTCTTGGTATTGGGGGAAAGGCATATATGAATGTCTCTGTACAGCTGGGCAGTCCATTGCAAATACATTTCCACTTGGCCGTGGACATGGCCACATGCTGGCAAATCAGCTGCATTTGAAGTTTTTCTCTGTTGCAAACATGATCCAATGCCGAGCGCCCCATCGGTGACATATGAGATGCAGCTGGTTGTCGTCTCGCTTCCACTCATGAATGTCTGAGCATTGCCGGCTTAAACCATCCACTTTATCCATGGACGTCATTTGGAGGTTGTCGGGAGTCGCACTTGTGATGTCTAGCTTGCCCCTTGCTACTTCTGGCACTACCTTTGCGACCCTGGCCTCTGAGGGGGTGAAACATTTGCCTCCTCTAAGGCCAGGGGTTGCAAAGGAAGTGCCAGGAGTAGCAGGGAGCAAGCTAGAGGTCAAAGCTGTAACCCCTGGTTACGCCTACACGAGGTCCATGGCCATATAGTAGTGCACTTCCGGAACTTGTTCCGCTGATATGTCTACTTTGAGGTGAATGGCCCATTCCCACAGTTTGTGGGCTTGGCTCCTTCCTGCTTCAGTATATGTCCATATTCATGACGTTCTCTGCTTGAATCCTGATATGTGCATCGCGTACCAGTGATAAGAAATCCTTCAAAGCCAGTCTTATTACTATTGGAGCTGGAACATTTAGAAGCATGTAACATGCAATCGTTGGCCATGGTCCATTCGCTTTCAGTCCTTCAGGACAAGCACCTCATCCCGTAAGGCTTGCATCTGTCGTTAAAAACAGCTGGGGCTTTATTGGGTTCAACGGTTGGCCTTTGATATCAATTTACGACCACCACTTGAGCAACTTTTTGGTAGGAGAGATCACGTGTACAAGATCATCCCAAACTCCTGGTATTTGCTTCCATTCTGTACTCAGTTGCTCCTGAATAATCTTCAAGTGCAATCGACAATGAGGCAGCAGAAGGATGTGTGAAGACCTTGTCCCCAAGAACGCATCCAGCATTCTGACAGTGGTGGTGTTTCTTGTCTGTAAATACACAGACTGCTGAATCAGTTTCTCTTCTATATCCTGTGATGGATATTCCAGACCTATATCCGTGGCAATGTTTGCCCCGAAACACGTGAGATTCTTGTTTGGTCCTAAGTGTGATTTTTGAAGTTGATCGTTAATCCCAACAGAAACGGCTTTTCTTTATCACGTTGGTAGTATGCCGTGTGAGGTTGTAAGTTCTCGCTCGAGTGAGCCAGCTGTACAGGTATGGATGTGCCATATCCCCTTGTTGCCGCATGATAGTGGCTGTCAGTGCTAGGCACTTGGTGAAGACTTCTGGTGCGGATTATAGGTCAACGGGTAAGGCCCTGAATTGGAAGGGACGATTTGACACCATAAGATGGAGGAATCTCCTGTGCTTCTTATGTATTGCAATTTTGAATCAAACATCTTAAAGATCTATTGATTCCAAGTAAATACCCTCTCTCAAGAAAACCCTAAGGCATCATGTACTTGTTGAGATTCCTAAAGTCTAGGATCGTTCACCAATCCCCTGATTTTCTCAAAATTGAAAATAAACTTAAGTAAAAACCTTCAGACCTTTCTTCAATTGCTGGGTTAGCCGTCTGTCTAAAACCTACAGCGCCGGCGTCCACTGCACAATGAGGAAGGTGAAACTTGCACGCCTTCCTCTAATGTGGCCAGTGACTGTGTTGTATCCTCCCTGAGGCACCAGTACATCATTTAAGGTGGAGAGATCGTCTACTGGAGATACTTTTGCTGGAGGAGCGTCCCTCAGGGTTGGATCATAATCTCGTATAGAAGATTGTGAGGTAGTTGAAGGTAAATATCTCCCATGGTGAGCTTGAGACCTTACCTATCTTCTACCTGACCGCCTTAACTGAGAAGTGGCAGATCTTGCAGTAGATGATCTTTTAGTTCTAGACCTAGAGCGAGTTCCGTGCCTTCTACTCCGGGATCTCTGTTTTCTTGGAGTGGATATCTGTCTGACTGGAGACGGAGCAGAAATGGCTTGCCCTACGAGTTTTGGAGATGTGACTGGACCAGGAGACCGTGAGATAGAAAGGACTGCCTCCGGCGTGTTCCTTGAGTGCAAATATGTTTGAAAATAATCCGAACCTGCAGTATTCCTTCTGCGCTTACTTAAGCTTTCCAACCATCTTGGTGGCAAGTGGAGATCTAGATCTTGACGTTACCGATGTTGGTATTGACCACGACTAATGCAACAGTGAAATCTTTGAAGTCGACGGAGGACTCAACATCAACTGAAGATTCTTTGCTGCAGACGGCGGTGTGTTTGACATCAACAGTGGCTGCTTGAATGTCAACCTTGGTGGTGTCATTGATGGAGTAAGTCTTGCCGTTGACAGGAGTTGCTTTGTTGTTGACACGGAGTCTTTGATGTCGACAGTGAATGCCTCGACGTCGATCTTGGTAATGTCATCGACAGAGGGGGACTCAAAGTGAATGGTACTGGTCTTGCCATCAATCGAGAGGTTCTTGACACATGCCTTGATGTCGATCGACTATGTGATGTCGAATGGAGCCTCAATATAGACTTCGATGGAGTACCTGTCGACGGCGAACAGTTAGGCAGGTCCTTGATGTCATGGTCCTTGACGTCAAACTCATCGACATCAATTGAGGCTGATATCTCTCCCCTTGATGCGTCTCTCCTTTGATCTGCCTGTAGGGAAGTCCTTGGAGCGGGCGGAAAGCGTTATGGTATTAGACTGAGCTTCACCATGCCTTCTTTGAGGAACCAGCATGCTTCTCCTGTTGTTTTTCTTGCTGTTTCCCCTGTAGTGCATCAAGTCTGATGTTTTCTCTATCGATCAGTGTTCTTCTGGAGAGGGTGTTACAGTGTCTGCATGAATTAGGATGGTGATCTTCGGAAGGCAGTGGATACAGACGGTATGGAGATCTGTTTAAGGCATCTTCTTCCCACAGGATGGTCACTTCACAAAAAGTGAAGGTACTCTGATGACCAAATCATCAATTTTAGTCAGAAAAAAGGTGTTAACATAGTTTAATCAAAAAAGAAATTGAGTAAAACCTGAAAACAAGATTCCATAAATCTAATCTCTGGATATTTACCAAAAAAGGCAGAGCTCGCTGCCACAGGATTCAGTTTCCAGGAGCCGGAAAAATGAACTGACCTAACTGTAACCTCTGGGGCATGATGGGATACTGAGGGTACTGGGAGGTTCTTAAAGGCACAGTGCCGGTTGCATGAGTCAAATGTATTACTTGCAGCCTATTGGCTAATTTTATCCTTTGTTTCTTTTCATTTTAAAGAAAGCTTGAGAAAGGTTTACTGTATTCACCTTTATTCTATGGTGACTTATGAAAGTAAATCTTTATTTTTTTAAATGAAAATGACATGTGGACTTCTTAGCCTGTTTATAGTCTGCAATTTTTGTTGGTGTAAATAATTTTCTACATTATGCAGATTAATTAGATCGCGCGTCGGTGAGACTATTCAGCGCTTATGACTATTGATGAGGATCCCCTGGAAGATAAGCTTGGTGCTCGCCCAGCCCTCATAATACTTACGGAACAAGATACCTTTACTTGACATGCAATTATAAGTGAACAAAGGCAGAAGAATGACCTGTGGACCCCAACTCACCTTACAAGCCACCCTATGAGGGCAAAGCTTTCCGAAGCCCAGTGGGGGCTGGATTCGGCGCAGCAGGGTCACTACGTCCAGATGCTTAATACGGCCTCTAGGAGAGAGAAAAAGTGTTCAGGGAGGAGTGAGTGACTAACACTGCCCACTACTTTACATCAAAGTTGGTATCCTCCCCTGCCCACCACACACCTCGCCCAAAACACCACATAATGGCCAAAAGGTACCCACACCTGCTCATACCCCTGTCAGGTCAATGCACCTATCCTACTCACAACATCACCAGAGGCGTGGGCTCAAGTGTTCATCCGTACTCACAGCCCCCACAACGGAGAAGTTACCACTCCTACCAACAGCAGCTTCTAGAGGCCAGTGCCCAGGTCTGCCTTCAACACCATTGCGTTGCTGACATCTCCACTCATTGCGAAGTGTCTAGCCCTGCCTGCCTTGGGCACCCAGATGCCAGTGTTCAGGTCCATCTATCAAACCGTTAACTGAATAAACTTCCACTTCGGACAAGTATCCACCCCTGCACACACCCCTAGCCAGGGTTAAGTGTCCATCACTGTCCAGGATCCAAGGCTTTGACTAGTGAATTACTGAGAACTCACTGTGAATAATACTGGTCAGCAGATCACACCTACTACAAGTCTTACTGGATACACAGATTTAACTTACTACAAGTATTACTGGGTGTTCAGATCTCACTGAATACAAGTATTATTAGCTGAGCAGACCTCGCTTACCGTGAGTCATTTTACGGCAGGCACACCACACATTTAGTGAGCAGTGTGCATTAAGTACATCTCAATACAGTTTGAGTAGCTACAAATTTAGCAGATCTCACTTGCCTTGTGTAGTTACATGTTGGACATTTCTGACAGCGGGTCTGTAGTTACCAAGTGGATCTGCCTTGACTGGCGAGATCTTACTCCTGTGTACTTTGCATAGCACTTATGTGTGTCTTTTCTCACAATTTTCCTAAACGATTGCATTCATGCAATCTCAAGCTGGCAGCGACATAGCTTGAGCAGTCTTTGGCACACATGACATGAGACTCTTCCCCTAGAGGTCACGCGGGTGTATGTGTCCATACACCAGCTCCAATGCGGTAGTACCATGACCCTCACTACTTTTAACATCATGCTCAGGTGCAACAACAAACAGATTCAAGCACAACTCTGGTCCTCACATTTGACTTAGAAACATTACCTATATAGGCCTCGTGACGGACACACGCTCTTCCATCCATCGCACACTCATGGAGAAGCATGCTACTCATCCACCCGTGCACTTCTGAGCTTGACAGCGGGTATGAAGCACTGTGCATGGAAGGCATGAGTCAAGTGGATCTCACCTTGAATAAAGTTAACTGGAAGATCTCATTCTGAGAAGTAGAGATCAGGTGTAATAGGAAGGCAGTAAGAGCTGGATGGATCACACTTACTTTGAGAAATACCGGGTGGGTGAACCTCTCTTTAATATTATGGGTTTGGTGGTGCAGGTTGGGTGATATGAGGTGGTGAATTTCACTTTGAGTAGTGTGGGTTTGGGGTCACAGAGTGGTTGGATCTCACTGAATAGTGCAGGTTTGGAGGTAGAGGTTGGTTGGATCTCACGGAGTAGTGTGGGCTTGGAGATAGAGGTGGGTTGGAGCTCACTGAGTAGTGTTGGTTTGGAGAGACAGGTTGGTTGATCTCGCTGACTAGTGTGGGTTTTGTGGTGCAGGTCAGTAGGATCTTGCTGTGTAGTGTGGGTTTGGAGGTACAGGTTGGTTGGATCTCACCGAGTAGTGTGGGCTTGGGGGTACGGGTTGGTTGGATCTCACTGAGTAGTGTGGGTTTAGTGGTACACGTTGGTTCGATTTCACTGGGTTGTGTGGGTTTGGGGGTACAGGTTGGTTGTATCTCACTGAGTAGTGTGGGTTTGGTTTTACAGGTTGGTTGATCTCGCTGAGTAGTGTGGGTTTGGAGGTATAGGTTAGATGGATTTCACTGAGTAGTTTGGGTGTAGTGGTACAGGTTGATTGGATCTCACTGATTAGTGTGGGTTTTGTGGTACAGGTCAGTAGGATCTTGCTGAGTACTGTGGGTTAGGAGATGGAGGTGGGTTGGATCTCGCTGCGTAGTGTGGGTTTGGAGGTACAGGTTGGCTGGATCTCACCGAGTAGTGTGGGTTTGGGGGTACGGGTTGGTTGGATCTCACTGAGTAGTGTGGGTTTAGTGGTACACGTTGGTTTGATTTCACTGAGTTGTGTGGGTTTGAAGGTACGGGTTTGGTTGGATCTAACCAAGTAGTGTGGGTATGGTGGTACAGGTTGGCTGGCTCTCACTGAGTAGTGTGGGTTTGGATTTATGGTTTTTCTTGGATCTTACAGAGTAGTGTGGGTTTTGAGGTACATGTTAGATAGATCTCACTTAGTAGTGTCGGCTTGGAGGTACAGGTTTGGTTGCATTTCATTGAGTAGTGCGGGGTTGGTGGTATAAGTTGGTTGGATCTTACGTAGTAGTTTGGGTTTGGAGGTGCGTGTTTGATTGGATCTCACTAAGTAGTGTGGATTCGGTGTTGCATGTTAGGTGGTACACGTTAAGTGGATCTCACTTACTTGGCCTCCGGATCATATTCAGACCAGATCCTCTTGAACTCATCCAGGTGATGCGGACCCAGAATTGACCAATCACGTGTGAGGTAATCAAAGTTATCCATAATGACCGCCACAAAGAGGTTAATAATCTGTGAGGGTGAAAGGGGTACCAGAGGGGAGGAGAAAGACAACGAAGGAGGGCCACAGCAAAGGGTGAGGTGGGGGGGCAGAGGTGACGTAAGGTGGGACCAGCCAGAAACAGGAAGGACACAGAGAGGAAGAATGAGGGTCAAGACAGAAAGTGGGAGGGGCGAGGAGCAAGATAAAATGAAGTAGGAGGGCCAGAGGGTAGTGTGTAGGAGTTGGAGGAGAAGAAGAGAGAGAGAGGAGAAGGAGGAGAAACCAGAAAGGAGCAAGGAGGAACCACAAGGCAGTAATGAGGTAAAACAGAGGTGAGAAAAGAGGAGGCACATAACATAGAATGAGGATTCAAAGGGAAGGAAAGCAGTATCAGGTGTGAGACAGGGAGGGCCAAGGGAAAGAAGGCGAGGAAAGAGGTGTAAAGAGTGGAGGAAGAAGGTACCAAAGGGGAGGAAATAAAAAGCACAGTGGAGGAAGCAGGGAACACAGAGAAGGGAAGTAGGGCAGCAGGGAAGGAAGAGACCACCACACAGGAGGGAGAAGAAAACAGAATGGGGAAAAGAGAGTTAGAGACAGACAGAGATCGAGTAGTGAATACCAAATACATGAAGCTGTGAGAGAAAGACAGGATTGAGAAATATCATAAGCATTGGTGTGAAATTTATCAGTGAGGTGTCGGATAGTAAGATGTTGGTCAGTGGGAGTTTGTAAATGACTAATCAGTGTGTGAGGGGGTGGCCTCTGGGGGTCCTTCAGTGAGATGGCTGTCAGAGTGAGTGTGTCCGTGAGGAATCTGTTTGATGAGTTGGTCTGTGGTTGTCCTTCAGTGAGACTTTAGTCAGTGTAAGTCTGTCAGCAATGAATCGGTGTGTGAGGAGTTAGTGTGTGGGAGTCGTTCAGTGATGTATTAGTCAGTGGGAGTCTGTGAGTAAGGAGTTGGTCTGTGAGGTTCCTTCAGTGAGATGTCTGTCAGTGAGCTAGGACCATAATAGATCTGTCCACAACACTCTTCAGTGGTTACCAATAAATGTTTGGCCCATCTCCAAAAGAGCTTCAGTGGAGCACCAAACACTATTGAGCAGCTCCCTGCATTACTTACCCCAACATTCTGCATTTCAAGGGAGCTTCACTCACTTCTGAGCTTTATTCCCAGGTGTTTTAAATATTTTGGGTGTTCCAGAGGCAACGCAGGACACCCACAGCTTAAACTTTTGTTGGGGGCCACTAGGAAAACCCAGGGTCCCTGAGGCCTCTTACAAGCGGCCCAATGGGCCACATAGGAGCCAGTAACACTTTTCTATTTTGTTTTTAGATCAATGGGGTGCCTTGGTGACCATCCAGGGCACCCTACATAATTGTATATGTCAGGGGCTTCGGGGAAGAACCAGGGCCCCGGTGGCTTCTCTGGCAGAACTCGGCAAATTTCATTATTAGTAGGTGTCCCGGGACACATACAATAAATCCCATGTTGGGGAAGGCGGGGTGGAGCCCTCAGGCCCCTGCAGTTACAGACGGCTCCCCGACAAGCACTATCCTGAGCGCTTATTTACTATGCTCCTACCGGGCCGGTAACAGCAGTTTTCACTGCTCCAGCCTGTGCTGGAGCAAAGTTCTGTTCTCTGCCTGGGAGAGTCCAGAATGGGTATGCCCATATTCTCCCAGGCAGGAAACTGCAGTGCCCTGTGGGATGGTATCCCAGGGACACTAAAACATATCGGAGCCAGGGGAATGGGGTCCCCATGGACAAATACTGGCTATGGGGAGGGAGCCACGTGCCCGACTTGCCTTAATAGTACTGTTTGGTCCTGGGGGCTGTGGTCCCCAGGGCGGCTTTGATGCATGGAGAGTAGGGCCACACGCTCCCGTCTACATTATAAAAATACCACCCCTGGGGGGTTTCCGAGGCTTCATGATAGCTCAAAGAGGGGGGCCACACTCCCCCCACCCCCAAAAAATAAGAAACACGTCACCTCCCCCAGGCCCTAGCTCACAATGGGTGGGGGGAGGATTTGAAAAAACACAGATCTATTTTAATCTGTGCCCCCTTGCATGTATTTTAATTTTTTTGTAGAACAGGTCACTGAGTTCCTGAGTCCTGAAATGGATGCAGCCACATCTTTGTTGATGTGGTGGCAGCCAATCAGATATTATCTCAAGATCTGTTGATTCGGAGGATTCTCCGCAGCGTGAAATGTACGTTTTTGATCTTAATTTTGCAAAAACTGCTGAATAGATTTACACTAAATACAAAAAGCACACTTTCTGGGCCAAGATCTAGCGTTCTGTCAAATTTGGTGCATTACCGTTGAGCAGCTTTTGTGTTATCGCTGTTCAATTTTCCTCTTTCTTGGACCTCACCACTGGGTGAGTGTGTGTGTGTGTGTGTGTGTGTGTGTGTGTTATGCTATGTTATAAGTTTTGTAAAGCGCACAGCTGCCCCAGCTAAGGGGCGTCCCAGCGCTGGCGACTGCAGCTGTAGAAAGAGGCGACTGAGAGAAAGAACATCGGGCCTAAAATGTCGGAAAGAGATGAGTTTTGATTACTTTATGAAATGCATTGTGATTATTGATACTTCTGATGCAGACAGGAAGAGAGTTCAAAAGTTTTGAAGCGAGGATGCGAAAGGAGCGCCCTCCCGCTCGCACTTTCCTCACCCGAGGGACAACAGCAAGGTGCTGGCCCATGGATCGTTATTGACGGGTGGGTATGTAGAGTGAGAGGAGATTCGCCAGAATATCCGGGGAGTGGAGATTCAGGATTCTGTAAGCGATGAAGAGAGACTTAAACTCAATGTGTTTCATCACCGGCAGCTAATGTAGTCTGCGGATGGCGTTGGTTGTGTGACAGGCTCTCGGTTGGCCAAGTAGTGTCCTGGCAGCCGCATTTTGTGCCCTTTGCAAGCGGAGGACGTCAGCTTTATTAGCTCCTAGATAAAGTGAACTGGCGTAGTCCAGCCTCGATTGAATGGTGGCTGGACCTGACGGACGGTGGGGTCAAAGAAACCCAACAGTGGTTTGAGCCCGCGCAGGAGTCCGAAACAGGTCCCAGCTACCATTTTAGTTTGTACCTGAAAGTTAAGGGCGGAGTCAACCCATACTCTCAGGTTTTTGACTGCCTGTTTAGGGGCGGGCGAACAGCCCAGAGTCAAAGGCCACCAGCGCTTGCTCCACAGCTCAGTGTCTCTCTCCACTAGCAAGATCTCAGATTAGCTCGCATTTAACTGCAGACAGTCGGCAGCCATCCAGTCTGCTATGGCTGTTAGACCGTTCCTGAACTTATGCGCGTCCTGCGCTGAGGTGTCAGATAGTGCCACCACTAGCTGGGTATCGTCAGCATAAGATCACTTGTTCTTTTAAAAGCACCACAGAATTGCTTGCCAACGCATTTCATCCCTCTTGGGACTTCTCCCTACACTTTGGAGGAGCCAGACAACTGCATTTGTACAGAAGACTCAATATTTTGATCATTGACTCCTTGAAAATACTTGAATAGATTGAGCTACCGGATGCAATTGATGTTTAACAACGGTCACGGAGCACACAGATTTAATACTGGTAACGCGGGGACTTTTAATATTTCTATATTAGGGAGCATATGATAAATGTCGGGACTCCCAAACCTAATAATGGAATTGGAATCATAAGAGATTCTTTGCTTTGATATAATGGCTACCTCCAAACCATCGTAATATACGAAGAAACATTTTCTTTTTTTTTTTACTTAGCGACTTATAATGACACAATACCAACAACGCTTATTTTAAGAACAATACACGGTTTCACCAACCCTGCTGTTAAGTTTGGCTTGAAGTCACATTTAACATCAACAGCAGACACAGACTTTGAATGAGCCCTGAAGAAGTCCCAAGAGGGATGAAACTCTTTGGCAAGCAAGTGTGTGGTGCTTTTAAAAGAACAAGTGATTCTCAACAAAAGACTGTTTCTAACTACAATCAAGATGCATGATTTTTTTAGACTCTCTTCTGGGACGCTATCCAGTTTTCAATACATTTGCCTATTTTGTTTAAGTAGGATATACTAGGACATTTAAATAACAAGAACACTTATCCTTCTCGGGTGCAGGGTCAATCCTTAGTTATTAAATGCATCCAATGTAGGTTTCTTTAATAAGGGAACCACCATGACCCGTTTCCAGGCCCTGGGGACTACCACCGTGGACAGGGACATGTTGATCAGCTTACAAAAAGGCGAGAGGAGCAGAGGCAGTGATTTAAGAAATGGCTCTGGTTTAAGAGGGTCTGCAGGAGAGCCTGAATGACCTTTCATGCAGATCGTGTGCATCTCCTCTTGAGAGATCGGTGGAAAGACAGAGAGTGTGGGGGTAGCACGAGGCCTACGTGCGGGGCCTGTTCTGATCGCGGTGCGGGGGAAGGCCCTGTAGATGTTCTCGACCTTCTTAATGAAGACGGCGGCGAGATCTTCACATCGCTGGTTGGAGGAGAGAGCGGGAACTTTAGGCTGCCCTGCAGATTTAAGATCTTTCAGAATCGTGAATATGCATTTAGCAGGGTGACTGCTGTTTCTGATCTCGTCAGCAAAGTAAAGCGCCCTTTCCTTCTGGATGGCTGTGGCTAATTGTTTATGGCTGCCCGATAATGCCCCTTCAGAACTGGATCATAGTCCCGTCTCCACGCCCGTTCCAACCTTTTGAAGGCTTTCCGAACTGTGGCCAGATCACTATTATACCATGGGCCGGATTGGCCATCACAGCTCTGTGACCACTTGACAGGGATGAGCGTGTCAAGGGAATGTAGAATCCAATCAGATAAGGCTTTTTAGGCCGCATCTGGGTCATCCGACATGCTAGGTGTATGCACGAGAAGGAGGGCATGAAACTGTTTGATGTCGAGTTTATGCCAAGGGCGTTTAAGGACCGAATTCCAGGCTACTCTCTGGAGGGGCTCTACTCCCAGAAGTGCCATGGGTACAAGGTAGTGGTCAGACCAACTCATCGGGATAGGTGGGTTGACTGTGAGGGTAGATAGATTGGAGAAAACCGGATCTAGCAGGTGTCCAGCAGAGTGGGTGCAGCCTAAGACATGTTGTGTAAGCTGGAGGGCGGCACGATCTGCTCGAAAATTGCCTATTTCACAATCATGTTTGTTATCCAAGTGCAAGTTCAGGTCACCAATAATGCTAAAGTTGGCCGATCTAATAGCCAGTGTGCCTGCTGCATCAATCAGTGCATCCCTGAACTCTTTAGAGGGGCCAGGTGGGCGGTAAACCAGGAACCCAGACATAGTAAAGGTGACATTAAAGGCGATCTTAAAGCGCGCACACTCACAGCCCGCCAGGGTCTCTTTGATGAGAGTGCAGGTGTAACTAGATTTACAGATAATATCAATGCCACCACCTCTAGTCCCTTTGTTAAGAGTCGCGATGTTAAAATCTTGGGGCAGAGCCAGACCAGGCTCCGCCTCCGTGCTAGCCGTGAGCCATGTCTCTGTAAGGAAGAAGATGTCTGATGACTCATCTTGCAGCAGATCGTGCACTTCAGCAAAGGGCTTTACTAAAGAGTGGCCGTGCGCAGAGGGGGGTGGAGGAGATGCGACGGCCCAGTAGTTGAATCCACAATTTCTGCAACAGTGTGTGTTTATGTGTGCGTTTCGGTGTGTGTTGTATTTACTCTAAAAATAAAGGTTAAAGTAATGTTACAGTTAGGAGACAATTTCAGTGACAACGTAAAGTTTTAAACAAAAAAAACTGAAATTCAGTGACATCAGTGATGTCATCAAGGATGTCATTTGAGATGTCATCAGTGATGTCATAAATGATGCCGTAGAACATGTCATGAGAAGTGTAATATGTGAGGTTATAAGCAGTGCATGGCGTGGCGCAAGTTATAGTTGGCTATTCTAACTATAACTGGTAAATTTCTGTAGGTTTTTTTTTTTAGTTCAAAATGTTAATGCTGTCACTGACATATTCACCTAACTAAAACGTTACTTTAACCTTTATTTGTTGCATGGATTTCTACTTTTTTTTTACCATGAAGTAATATTTATTACCATACATAAAGCCATTACCCAACCGCGCACGGCCGTTGCAGGGTGGTAGGCCACAGGGCGTTAAGCTTTTATAGGGGAGGGCCACTATGTGCCTCCCCCACCCCGAGTCTAATTAAGTCCATCAGACCCTTGAACCCATTGGATTTATGTTTTTTAAAGGGGAAGTCGACATAGGCCAAGCGCCTGAGCCTTATTAGGCTCTGGAGACCCCATCCCTACGGCGTTTTTTCTGAATGGGGAGGGGGGCTGCAGAGCCCCCCTCCCCAAGCCTCTGTAGGCCTTGGAGATACCATCCCCCCAGGGCCGTACATATAAGTTAAAAAGGGAGGGGAGTGAGTGCTGTCCCCCTCCTCAAGTCTCTGTAGGCCCTGGAGACCCCATCCCCCCACAGGCCTTTTTATTTTTATTAAAGGGGAGGGGCCCTCGCGGCCCCCGTCCCAGAGCTTTTTTAGGCCCTGGGGACCCCATCCCTCAGGGCTGTACAAATAAGTTAAAAGAGGGGGGGGGGTGCAGCCCCCCTCCCCGAGCGTCCCTAGGCCCTGGGGAACCCATCCCCCAGGGCTGTACATATATTTTAAAAGGGGAAGGGCGGCATGTTACCCCCTCCCTGAGCCTTGTAAGGCTCTGTAAACCTCATCCCTCAGAGCCTTTTGCTTTTTAATTAAGGGAGAGGGGGATGCACGGCCCTCCTCCCAATCCTTGTTAGGTACTGGAGACTCCATCACTAGGGCCATTTCTAAAATTAAAAAGGTGTTATCGACCCCAGGAAACCCATCCAACAGGGCCCTGAACACTTAAAGGTGGGTGCCCTGGTGCCCACCCAGGGCACCCACCATTTAATTGTTGGGGGCCGCAGGGAAACCCTAAGGCCCCGCTGCCCCAGTCAGCTGCCCGCATGCAGCGGGGGCTGGCATTGTTCCAGCCTAGAGGGAGCAGCTCTTAATACAGCTCCATCCGGGCGGGGCTCTGTGGGCCCACCGCCCCCTTTTTTATTATTTCGACCCCGGGGCAGGCTTGCAGGATTGCAACACTGTTTGCTGATTTTTATTTTTCATTTTGGCCCCCATGGGGCCTAGAAGGTCAGTTTATCCCTAGCCTGCCCCTTGGATTATTCTTTTTTTTAAAGAATTCAAGACAGGAGACTAAGTCCCTGAGTCCTGTAATGGCGACCAGCAACATTTTTCTTATGTTGCTGGTAGCTAATTAGACCGCGTGCTACCGCAGGAGTCTAAATAACACAGGAGCGAAATGGCCGAAAGAAAGTAAAGCTTCCTGGGGCAATCAGAATGATCTAGTCTATTTTTAAACTAGCACTCCCGCAATAGTTTCTTGACCTTCCAGATATACAATTATTTTTCAACCTTAATTTCCCAACAATCACTGAACAGATTTACAGCAAATTACAAAAAGCACAATTTGTGGACCAAGATCTAGGTTTCTGCCAAATTTGGTGTAATTCCGTTCAGCGTTTTTTGTTGTAGCTCGCCCTAAAGAAGTCTATGGAAAATGCATGGGGATTTTGTGTTTTAGGACTCCTTTTTCTCGTCCCCAACTTGACAGATCACCCCAAAACTCTGCATGCACAAACTAGTCAAAAAGCAGCACCTTTTCCGAAGGTTTCGTGGGGATTTGTCAAGCGGTGCCAAAGTTATTAGCAACACAAAAAAGCTTTTCCTATGGAATAGCTGACCTAACTGTAACTACACAATGGCGACTGCCACTAAGTAATAGTCACTAAAATATTCGGTCTGGTAACTATAACTCATGTCCTATGGTTACTATAACTTATGCCCGTGCCATGCACCATTTTCTCATCAATAATTTCATTGCAAATGTTTCAGTGATATTATCCATGATGTCAAAGAAGATGTAATGAGTGATGTAATATCTGGGATAATTACCAGTGCAATAGGGCATGAGTTAGAGTTACCAGATCTAACTATAACTGGTAAGTTTCAGTGTTTTTTTTTGTTTAAAATGGTACGTTGTTACTAAAATTCTTACCTAACTATAACATCCCTTTATTCTTTGCTTTTTTCAGTGAATTTCTATGGTATTCTTTTAAAGCAAATTTAGATATAATTATACCTAACTATAACATCACTTTAATCTTTGGAGTTTTCAATTAATTTCTATTTTTTTATTAACGTAAATACATTTTTATTACCATATGTAAAGCCAACCCCAGGGCGTGCGTGGCAAGGGAGGTCGCGTGGCCAGGTCCTGCATCCAAGCCCAAACCCTTTAAGCTGCCATCCCCTGCCACACGCAGCCTTCGGCCCTGTCAGTTATTGATGAGAAAACTGTGCATGGCAGGGTCCCGAGTTATAGTTACCTTAGGGCACAAGTTATAGTTACTTGAGATAACTATAACTGGTGCATTTAACCGAAGCAACTGCCGCCTGGGCATGATGGGATACTGGTGGGTTCTGGGTACTTAAAGGTGCAGGCGCTTTTTTCCAGTTTACATATTGGCAGTCTAAAGGGCTACATTGCCCTTTTTTCCTTCATCCTTCCCCTTTTTAAAAATGGTTTGTGAATGAGATTTAAGTAATCAAATAACCTTCTATGTTTATTTGGCCTTTTTTATATATTTGCATATATAGTCATTGCCCTTTTTAAATGCAGTCTGAAGAATTTTGGCTATTATAGCCTTTTTTATAGGCTACACAATTCTCATGTCTTAAGTGTCTCTTCAAGCCTTCCTGAAGGAAAGCGTACATCCACACTTAAGAAGGCATTTTATCAAAAGGTGCTCTGGGATTTCCACACGTCGATGGGACTATTTAGTGCTTATGACTATCAATGGAGACCCCCTGAGAGAGAACTATAACTTGCACCCCCGCCATAGACAGTTTTCTCATCAATACTTTTATTGCAGATCTTGCAGTGATATTATCAATGATGTTATAAAAGATGCCATGAGTGATGTAATATGTGGGGTAATTAGCAGTGCATTGCGTGGGCGCGAGTTATAGGTAACTTAGGGAACGAGTTATATTTACTTGAAATAACTTTAACTGCTGAATTTCAATGGTTTCATGTGTGTGAAATGTGAGCCTAACTATAACGTCCCTGTAAGATTTGTTTTTTCCAGTGAATTTCAATATTTTTAGCGTGATGTAAGATTGATTTCCATATATTAATCCAACCCCCCACATGCAGCAACCCCACGCTGCACGCAGCCTTTAGCCAGCTGCCTAAACCTTGCTGTGGCGATACCCACAGCATAGTCTACTGTAGCTAAAGAGGCTTCTCTCATTCCTGCAAGACTGCCTTAACCTCCACTCATTTGTTCTCTGGATCTAAGGTCTAAACATGGTGCACATTTGGAGGCTGTATCTGACCAGAATCGCTACCCAGTTGACTGCCCTTGTTTTGTAGTATTTTTCAGGCATCCTCCCTTCCTATCTGCAGGAGTGCATGGAGAGATAAGGATACAAGGCCTCGACAGAACCTTGCACGGACATCAAATCCACAAAAACATTTCTGTTGTGCTATGCTGGAGTGTTATCAGGGAATCTAGGTTCTCAGTGTTGCATTACCACTGCAGATGAGGTTGTTGTGGCTGTTGCAATGGTAGAGGTGGAAACTGCAGAATAGGTGATTGTTGTGCAATCTGTTGGGTCTCTGGCTAAACAGAAATTGTAGCACAATAGTTTGCCATTATCTGTTGGAGGTCTTTACCAGGCATATTGTAATCTGAAGAAATGATTGCTCGCGGGGTTCCTCTTACTAGAAATATGGATCGAAACAACAATGATACTGAGGGTCATATCGTCATGGCTTATCATAAGGACGTTTATGGTGCGGTCAGTGCTGGTCAAAGACATCATAACCTACCAGGTTTCCTTGATCTTAGAAACATGGAGCTTTAATGTGTGACTCCTCCTTGTGAACATCTTGACATGTTACCTTCATCTGGGTTTGTTTACAGGCTGGTCCAGAAGTTTCTACACTCTCTGACACCTCGGTATCTAGGCTCCTGGGTGGTGGTTGCCGCAATACCTTGCCTAGCAGAGTACGCTTCAGTAGTAGGAATGTGGCAACTCCTTTCTTATACATCAGTTTCTTGGGGACTTTTGAGGATATATCATTTAAGGAGATGGCATCAACGGCATCACCAGCCGAGGAGTCCAGGAATATTGATATTTTATCGCTAGCGGTGCCCTCAAGGAAGGGATCAGAGAGACCTCAAGGCCCTCCACTCTAGCGATGCCCTCAAGGAAGGGATCAGAGAGACCTCAAGGCCCTCCACTCTAGCGATGCCCTAAGGGAAGGAGTCAGTGAGACCTCAAGGCCCTCCACGGTAGCGATGCCCTCAAAAGCTGATGCCCAGACTCACCAGGAAGGCGCAGAGCATGAAGAAGCTGATGAAATAAACAATGGCAAAGTTGCTTCCACAGGTGAACTCCTCCCCCGGTGCATAGTCCGACTCAGGGTCGCAGCGCTTCCCAGGGAGGCTCGCCAGCATGATCTCCTGCCACGCCTCACCTGTGGCACACCTGGGGGGTAGAAGGACATGAGGGTCACAATTACCACCGGAGCAGGCAGCTGCCTGGACTAAACCCATCCACACACCCCTGCAAAAAGACTGACAACCCTAACTCTAGCACAGACAGCCCTCTACTGGCCAGGCCCAGGTGAGAGTCAACCATGTCTCCTGCTCTGCCTGCCCTGGTAGTGATTGGCGGGAGTCAGTCATACATAAGGACCTGTGTGACATGTGACTGACCCTGCCTCCACCCTGCCTCCACCCTGTCTGGTTCTCTCTTCTCCAGACCTCCCTGGGGTCAAGTCCATCGTTGTCCTCACAGCACCCGAGCAGGCTGCTTCAGTTGGCTGATCCTTCCCTCCTTTCTAAGCCTGTTGAATGAGTAATGAGTATTTGGGGGTGCAGATGGTGGGGGCCCCGGTGTCTAGTCACAGTGCCTTCAGGAGTATATCACACAACCTGCTCCATTCCAGTACCCCCCACACCTGTCTGGATTGTCCTTTCTCCTTTTTGAGGGAGGTTTTCTATTATTCTGATAACTGCTTGAAGAGTGGGAAACATGAGCCCACTAAAGCTCTTGAATGGACAAAGAGCTGCAGAAAAGTCCCAATATGATTGTTAAACAGCTCCCCCACAAGTCAGGCATCTACTGTGCAGGGATGGGGGTCTCACACATGTACAGGAAGAGCAGCAGCACCGCCTGACAAACCTTGACTATTAGTAGGAAGGGAGTGATGGAAATATCCTAGGCTCATGGGGCAGGTCTCAGCGCAGGCACCTCAAGTGCACCAGCACAGCTTGAGAAGCCACAGGTTATAGCAGGGAAGAGGCAATAAGTGCACCATACACAGGTATGGTAGGCCTGAGAGAAGGGGCGATAGGTGTACCCAAAGAGACATAGCGGGCCTGAGGGAAGAGCGATAGGTGTACCCTAAGACACATAGCAGGCCTGAGGGAAGGGGCGATAGATGCACCATCAGACACATAGCAGGACTGAGGGAAGAGGCTATAGGTGTACCCTAAGACACATAGCAGGCCTGAGAGAAGGGGCGATAGGTGTACCCTAAGACACATAGCAGGCCTGAGAGAAGGGGCGATAGGTGTACCCTAATACACACAGCAAGCCTGAGGGAAGGGGCGATAGATGCACCATCAGACACATAGCAGGACTGAGGGAAGAGGCTATAGGTGTACCCTAAGACACATAGCAGGACAGAGGGAAGGGGCGATAGGTATACCGTAAGACACATAGCTTGCCTGAGGGAAGGGGCGATAGGTGTACCCTAAGACACATAGCAGGCCTGAGGGAAGAGCGATAGGTGTACCCTAAGACACACAGCAAGCCTGAGGGAAGGGGCGATAGATGTACCCTAAGAGACATAGCAGGACTCAGGGAAGGGGCGATGGGTGCACCCTAAGAGACATAGCAGGACTGAGGGAAGGGGCAATAAGTGTACCCTAAGACACATAGCAGGCCTGAGGGAAGGTCCTCATAGGTGTACCGTATGCAGGTATGATGGGCCTGAGGGAAGGGATGATAGGTGTACCCTAAGAGACATAGCAGGACTCAGGGAAGGGGCAATAAGTGTACCCTAAGAGACATAGCAGGACTCAGGGAAGGGGCAATAAGTGTACCCTAAGACACATAGCTTGCCTGAGGGAAGGGGCGATAGGTGTACCCTAAGACACATAGCAGGCCTGAGGGAAGGTCCTCATAGGTGTACCGTATGCAGGTATAGTAGGCCTGAGGGAATGGGCGATAGGTGTACCCTAAGAGACATAGCAGGACTCAGGGAAGGGGCAATAAGTGTACCCTAAGAGACATAGCAGGACTCAGGGAAGGGGCAATAAGTGTACCCTAAGATACATAGCAGGCCACAGGGAAGGGGCGATGGGTGCACCCTAAGAGACATAGCAGGCCTCAGGGAAGGGGCGAGAGGTGTCCTCTGAGCAGGCAGGGCAGCACTCACCTGAAGAGCAGCAGCACAGCTTGTGGAAAGGTCTGGAAGTTATTGTTCCGGCTGATCTGGGTTCCATCTTGCATGGCGATCTTGCCAAACGTCTAGAAAAGAAAAATCATTGTCAGCTGGTGAGCCACATAACTACGAATGTGTGCGTCACAAAATGCAACGATCTATTGAAACACAACTCTTGGTGTCAGTACCCAACTTAAGAATGCATGTAGCTATGCCAAGCAAGCTCCAAGCAAACAACACAGCAGATGTTTGCAGATAGCAACTGAGATCCTTCTCAGCACACAGCACAAGACGGTTTGCAAATATGCAACAGAATATTTACAAACTAGGGGGACTGTGGGAAGGTGCATCTCATGGCTATTATAACTGCAGAGTTCATTATTCAATATAAATCTTTATCAGGGGAGGTGCAGTTCAGTGTATCAGCACATAAGAAAAAAGACTGGGCATGACAATCCTGGGTGGATTGTTTAAGCGGAGGCCCCTTCCCTTCCCGCCTGTGCTTGAAGGTCTTGTAGGGTGAGATGGTCACATCAATGGTGAGATGGTCACACCATAGGTGAGATGGTCAGACCATGGCTGAGATGGTCACACCATGGGTGAGATGATCACACCATGGGTGAGATGGTCAGACCATGGCTGAGATGGTCACACCATGGGTGAGATGATCACACCATGGGTGAGATGGTCACACCATGGCTGAGATGGTCACACCATGGCTGAGATGGTCACACCGTGGCTGAAATGGTCCCACCATGGCTCAGATGGTCACATCATGGGTGAGATGGTCACACCATGGATGAGATGGTCACACCATTGGTAATATGGTCACACCATGGCTGAGATGGTCACACCATGGGTGAGATGGTCAAACCATGGGTGAGATGGTCACACCATGGGTGAGATGGTCAAACCATGGGTGAGATGGTCACACCATAGGTAAGATGGTTACACCATGGGTGAGATGGTCACACAAATGGCGAGATGGTCACACAAATGGTGAGATGGCCACATCATGGGTGAGATGGTCACACCATGGATGAGATGGTCACACCATGGGTAAGATGGTCACACCATGGGTGAGATGGTTACACCATGGGTGAGATGGTCACACCATGGGTGAGATGGTCACACCATGGGTGAGATGGTCACACCCTGGGCGAGATGGTCACACCATAGGTAAGATGGTTACACCATGGGTGAGATGGTCACACAAATGGCGAGATGGTCATACAAATGGTGAGATGGTCACATCATGGGTGAGATGGTCACACCATGGATGAGATGGTCACACCATGGGTAAGATGGTCACACCATGGGTGAGATGGTCACACCGTGGGTGAGATGGTCACACCATGGGTGAGCTGGTCACACCATGGGTGAGATGGTCTCATCATGTCTCAAGGATGAGATTAGGACTGTGAGTACAAAGCGTGGACTCACCGTGATGTGCATCCTTTGTGCCACCAGTGGTGCCATCATACCCAGCAGATCACCCGCTGTGTCTGTGTGGGAGCTCCTAGCAAGAGAGCCACCTCCACCTGTTTCACATCCGGGGACCTGCCAGTTGAGGCACAGTCCTGTGAGCACTGAGCACATTATTGTGCTTCCAGCTCCTGCAGCGAGTTCCCTTGCCCGGGGTTCACAAGTTGGATATCAAATAAGGACGCAGACGACATTATTGGGCAGTGACCCCTCTGGTGCCAGCCATGAGCTCCTGTAAGAAGCTAGACTCCTGGTTATAGGTAGTGTGGAGGGAGGGGAATCACTGGAGACTAGTCGCGACACCCACTCATTCCATATAGGTCCACAGGTGCTAAAAAAGGGATCTGTCTATTCGGTATGTCATTACCGCCACTGAGAAAAAAGTTCTTGACTTCTTGCTTGCAGAACTATGGAAAATGTACTGGCTTCTGGTGGTGCAATGTCTAGAGTCTGACCAGGAGGCCTTCGGAACACACTTGTAGAGTTTGCCACTGAGAACCGTCTCTTACATAGCACTATCTCTTACGAGTCACGGAGCGCACTTTCTTACACACCGCCATCTGGCACAAGTCACACAGTGCACTCTCTTACATACCACCATCAGGTAAGAGTCACGGAGCGCACTCTCGGGAACAGCACCATCTGGTACAAGTCACGGAGCGCACTCTGAGGAACCGCACCATCAAGCATGTGTTGATAAACACAGCTTCAGACAGAGCACCATCTAGCGTGTGTTGATAAACACAGCTTCAGATAGAGCACCATCTAGCGTGTGTCGCTGTAGAACGAGTTGCTCACCTTCAGTAAGGCATTATCTGGCAGAGAGTCCATCATATTGTTCTTCGGATAGAGACTTCTAGCTGCAGATTTCTTACCTTAAAATAATCCCCAGGTGTCAGACTGTATATGGAAAGTTTTGAGCAGTACCCCTGTGCGCCACTAGGTGGTGTCGTTTCTCTCCACGTGTCTTAGTTGGCGTCGTCTGCACCAGAAGTGACGTGCATGGAACTTATATAGGTGCCACCTAGGTGCACTGATGTCAGTTACTTTTGAGACTTTCCACGCCAGGAGCACGGAGCCCTGATGAGCACTGACCACCGGGGTGACAAACTAAGGCCCTTAAGAGGATGTGACCTATACAGTAATCGGTTCGTACAGCGGGAAGAATGGCAGGGTCGGTAAGGAATATGCGTCTAGATAAAATCTCTACCAGATAAGGTGTTACCAAAGGTAAGTAACTTGTTCATCGGACAGAGACATCTAGCCGCAGAATCCTTACCTTAGAATAGATACCCAAGCAATCCCTCCCCGGAGGTGGGATTGCAAAACCAATTAGATCAGGAAGTCCAGGCAGCAGCGCTTGTTGAATGTGTGCAGTGAGGTCACAGCCTTGGCTCTGGTGGAGTGCGCTGGGGGATGCTTCTTGGCAAGTGTGCAGCAGATTTTAATGCATAGGACAATCCACCATGAGAGGGTCCTTTTCAGTGCGGCCTTCCATCCTTTTGACTCCCACAAAGCCTACGGAGAGCTGATCGTCCACCCGGAATTCTTTTTGTGCGGTCAAGGTAGAATGCCAACGCTCTAAAAGGGAAATCCTACTCTTTGGTAATAACCCATCTTTCTGGTCCACTAAGTGGTGGCCATCTGAACTTGGACCTCTCCCGATTCCCAGCGTCAAAGCAAATAATCTTGATATAGTCTTTGACACAAAACTATCTTTTGATGAACAGATCAATCATACAGCCTTCTCATGTTACTTTATTCTAAAAGTTCTAAGGAAGATCCTGCCGTATATACCCTCGGCTCTGCATAAAACTGTAGTCACAGCACTTATATCCTCAAGACTGGACGACTGCAATTCCCTCTTTTTCAGTATCCACTAAGGAGGTTAAAGAAAGCTGCAGGCTCTTCAGAATACAGCTGCCCGTCTTCTCCTAGGCATCCCAAGACACAAGTCGGCAAGCAACCCAGGCCCTAATACACCTACATTGGTTACGAGTCGAAAAACGTATCAAATTCAAAGCCCTGTGCATTGTTTTTAAATGCTTACACGGCCTTGGCCCAGCTCAACTCTCTTAATCTTTTCTTCCCTATGTCCCATCCGATCTCTTTGTTCTTCATCTAGTCGCAACCTGGTCGTCCCCAAGGTCAAAACTGTCCGATGCCGTGAGAAAAGTTTCATCTTCAGCACTTCCAGGTTGTGGAATTCCTTACCATCTATGGTTGAAAGCAATCGGAACCTCTGGTATTTCAGAAAAAGTTTTAAAACTTGGCTGCTTAATCAGCAAATGCTATAAAGGTCTCACCGTTCTCTGTGCTTACTCTAGTAGGTAGCGCCTAGACACCTCTGGATATTAGCTGCACATAATAAATACTATTTTCATTTCATTTAATTTCTTTTTGGGTCCAGACAGTGGAGTCTCCCCTCCTCTTTGGAGGGAAAATGCAGGGCAAAGAATGTAGGCAGGGTAATGTTCTGGCCACATGGAAAGGGGTTCTAACTTTGGAGGGAAGGAGGCACATGTTCGGCGAACTAGCTTGTTCAGATAAAAGGGGGCATAAGGAGGGCACTCAGAGAGCGACTGCAGTTTGCTGACCCTACTGGTCGATGTAAAGGTTACTAAAAGGGCAGTTTTTATAGTCAAGACCCTCAGAGGACGATTGTGCAGGGTTTCAAATGGTGCAGATGTGAGAAAGGCGAGGACCAGACTGAGGACCCGCTGAGGCATGACGAAGGGTGCAGGTGGAAACATACGTTGTAGGCTTTAAGGAACTTAGCCACAACAGGTGACTTAAAGAGGTAAAATTTATCAGGCAACAGCAAGAATCCCAAGATGACAGAAAGGGGACCCTCAACTGTTGGGCCAAGGACAATGCGAACAAGAGAACTTTTCATAAAGGGATAAAGGTGCAGAAAGGGGGTCAACATTGTGGGAACCACACCATGACACAAACTTGGCCCAATGGCAGGCGCATACACCTGGGTGGCAGAATAACATTACTGATGTCGTGAGGAAGGTCGAAAGCTGTCAACTTGTTACTCAACCTCCATGCATGAAGATGGAGGGCGCACAGGTCCAGGTTCAGACCCCTCCACTGTTGCTGCGACAGATAATCCTCTTGAAGAGGCAGGATGATCGGAGGACGAATGGCCATGCTCAACAGCCCGGGATACCAGACTCTCCGCGCCCAACCTGGAGCCATGAGAATGACTTGAGCCTGGTTGTTTCTGATTTTCTTGAGAACTCGCGGCCGCTTAGGGGCGTTGGCTGCGCCGTTGGCTTTGTAGTGGGTGTCGAGGAAGGTTTCAGTCTCGTAAACGAGTCTGTTCCAGATGCAGCAAGGGATGCGTGGGCCCGACTGGTGCATATAGTGGACCTGCCAGCATGGAGTCAGTAGGGGCCCCTCCCAAGCCCATGGGGCCCAAAGGCACGGCAGAGGGGCAGGGCTGCCTAAATATGAGGCGCATTGCCTAATAAAACTCATTGAGCTCGGCAGGGGTCGCTCCAGCAAATTGGGGAACTGAGGAGCAGACCCGGGTTCAAGTTCCACCGACTTGTGGGGCCTGGAGTGCAGATGCTCCCACATCTCGTCAGAAGACTTCGACGGAAGAAGCAAAGTCGAAGACCTCTTCAACTTCTTTGATTTTTTATGCATGTGGGACTTACCCGACGACTGGGAATGTGACGACGAACGTATCGAGAAGGACTCTGTGAACCGTCTTGGGATCTTTTGTGTGAACGGAACCTAGAGCGTCGGAGAGTCGACCAACATCGGGCAGCGAGCAGCTTGAGGGACTACTCCCTCAACGCCTTGGGATGCATGGCGTGGCAGTCCTAACAGGCCTTGGAGTTGTGGTCCCACTCCAAGCACCACAAACACACCAAGTGGGGATCTGTCAACAACATTTGCCTGTGACAGGCCCCACATGGTTTGAAACCAGCCATTTTCTTGTGTGGTGGACCTTCACACCAGGAGAAATATCTCAAAAAAGGTTGACAAAACATCGAAAAAAGCCAGTCAAAAAGTGACTGAGGGGTAGCTCAGACCGGATCAGCGCTATCTGGTGCAGAAGGAAAAGAATTGACGTCAGCGCACCAAGGTGGCACCTATATAGGTACCGCGCACATCACTTCTGGCACGGGCTATGTCACCAGGCAGAGCCAAATGACGGCACCTACTGGCACGCTGGGGTACTGCTTGAAAATCTTCTGGGTTCAGTTTGAAGCATGGGGATTATTCTAAGGTCTAGAAGTCTCTATCAGATCACACTCTCTTAGACAGCACCATAAAGTATGGGGCCAAGAGCACACTCTCATTCACAGCACCAACTACTGTCAGACACAAAACCTTCTACTGTGTGTCGCTGAGCACTGAGAAACGGCACAATCTTATTCCAGCTACTTTCCAAGTCAATAAGCATGGAGGACGTCATTTAGAGATGGTGAGAAGTGAGGAAAAGCTGTGCTGGGTGGAAATACCACCTTTGTTTTGTATTATACAATGCAAGAATAGAACATTGCGTCGAGGGCAACAGCTTTTGGTGTTAACATTGTACCTATAAATGTATAAGAATTTGCAGAAGCACTGTATCGAAACATTACTCCTGTTTACAGCTCCATGTGCAGCAATACCCCACAGTACCCTAAATCTCAACCAGTCGCACATTGCAGCGATATCATCCCATCAAACATCAATTCAAAACTATCGCTGCATTTTTCGAACAAGGGATCTTCCCAGACTTCCTGAAATGCAAATAAATAATGACGCTGCTGAAGAAATCAAGTCTCAAGCTGCAGGTTTTGTCCAATTCCTAATCTCCTGTGCTTGGGTAAGACAATAGAAATATGTGTTTAAGTCAAACTATCCAACTGCATCAATGCCGGGAACCCCTTGGGCTCTCGCCAGTCTGGCCTGTAAGTGGGATGCAGCATTGGAACTGCCCGACTATAAACAGTAGATGATGTCCATTGATGCTGCATGGGGAGACTCCCGCCTCCTAGTAGATCTCAAAGCAGAGCTTGGCACAATCAATGATAATCACCTCCCCTCCTTGCCTGAACGGTGATTCGGGATCCACGGATTAGTTCTAAGCTGGCTCAGTTCCTTCTCCAACTGATCGCATATAGCTGTTCCACTCCGGAAAATACATGTGGGGCCTATATAGACAGCACCTCTGCTCGTTGACGGCAGATTCTTTCGAGGCTGTCCACTCACCCAGAGGCGGAGGACCAGGAGCACATTGGTTGTGACCAGTGTGAAGATTCTTAGACTTCTTATTAATAGAAAGAGTTCAATCAAAGAATGGGGAGGACGGGAGGGTCAGTGAGGAATCTGCGCCTAGATAGAGTTTCTACCAGAAAGAGCATTACTGAAGGTAAGTAACTTTTATTCTGATAGAGACGTCTAGCTGCAGATTCCTCACCTTTTGAATAGATACCAAAAGCAGTACCTGTTAGGAGGCGAGTCTGTGAATGGACTAAAACCACAAAGTCCAGCAGGACCGAGAGGACAAAAGGCCCCTCTGCAAACCTGACTGTCCAGACAATAAGGCTTTGGGAACATATGGAGGGACACCCATGTAGCCAGCCGCTTGATGGATGTCTAGGACAGGGACTCTGGTTGCTAACACAGTGCCAGCAGCTTTAGCCCTTGCAGAGTCAGCATGCAGTCCTTCCGGAGGCTGCTTTTTGCAGAGCATGATCCAGGGGCAGATGGTCCTCTTCTGCACTGCCTTGCCCTTTTCATTTCAGAGAACTACACACAGTGCTGATCGTCCACCTGGTGTTCCTTGGTATGATCTATGCAAAAGCGATGCGCTCATTTGGTGTTTAAGCGATGGAGCACAGAACACCAGCAGGGTGATAGCTTGACGATGTGGAATGGCATCACAACTTTTGGTAGAAATGATGCTTGCGTCTGCAGAACGAGTTTGTCTGGGAAGAAGGTAGTGTTAGGTGGTTTGACACAAAGAGCTTGAAGCTCACTCATCGTGTCAAGGTGAAGGCAATAAGGAAACACAGTCTAAATGGTAAGGAACCGTAAGGGCAAGCTGTGAAACGACTTAAACAGAGTGCACATCAGATATGTGAGCACCAGATTAAGGTCCCATTGTGGCATTACAAAGGGAGAAGGGGGAAGCATATGTTGTAGCCCTTTCAAATATCACATCACAACTGGTGACTTCAAGAAACAGAGCTGATTTGGCAAATGTAAGAAGGCTGATAGGGCCAAAAAATAACCCTTTACTGCGTCCAAAGCAGACCCTTCCAAGGCAAGAAACAAAACAAACATAAGAACGTCAGATAACTTGACCTGGACATGGGTCAGTCTAGCGTGTGCCTCACCAAACCAAAAATTAGTCCTAACAACAGGCATATACATTTTTCGTCTAGGGATTTCTGGCTGACAAGATGACATCAACCACCTTCGGAGGAAGATCAAAGGTGTTCAGCTGTTGCCGATCATCAATCTCCAAGCCTGAAAGCAGAGATTGTGAAGGCCCTGGTGCAGAACCCTGCTCTATTGCTGGGACAGCGGGTTCTCCCTGAGGGGCAGCATGATCAGAGGAGAGCTGCTCAAGCCCAGCAATTCTGGATACCTTACACTCTGTCCCCAATCCGGAGCCACTGCGATAACTTGAGTCCAGACAGAGCTTCTTCAGAACTAGGGGCAGGAGTGCTTTCAGCAGGAGGCATCCAGGAGTCCCGAGTTCCACTCGAGGCAGAACGTGTCTCTGAGTGAGCGACGCCTTGGAAATCTCATCAATGTCAAAATAGATTGAGCCATGGTTCTCCCCATTTGCGAAAGAGACCGTGCACTACCTCCAGATGTAATTGCCACCTGTGATCCACTAGGTGTTGATGGATGAATGTGCCCACCCTGGCATTCAAGGAGCCTGCCGGGTGTTTCACCACTAGGAAGATCCCTTGGCGGTCCAACCATCTCCAGACGCACAGGGCCTCCTGGCACAGGGTCCGTGACACTGCCCCATCCTGCTTATTGCAGTACCACATTATGGAGGTGTTGTCTGTGGGCACCTCTACTAGGTATGGAAGGTAGGAAGGCTTTCAACGCCAAGCGGGTAACCCTCAGCTGCAGAAGGCTGATTTGGAGCCGGGACTCTGACAGAGACCAGAGGCCTCTGATTTCCACCTCTCTCAGACAGCCCCCCCAGCCCGGAAGCGATGCATCTGTCTCCACTGTCAGCTCTGTGCGGAGAAGGGAGGAGAGTCAGCCACTGATCCAACTGCGGTTCAGTAACCCCCAGTTCACGTCTTTTGCAGACTCCTCCAGAATCTGAACATAGTTGGAGAAGTCTACTTGATGTCGGGCCCACTGGACTTCCGCTCCCTTTGCACAGCCCCAATATGCCACCTGGCATGCTCGGCCAGCAGGATGGAAAAGGCCATTAGTACAAGCAGGCTCAGAGTCGACCTCACTGAAATCGAGGACCGAGGCTGAAAGATCCGTATTGTAGCCTCACTATGCTGGACTTTTTTCCGGTGGAAAGGCAGGAAACCAAACCATGTCCATAATGGCTCTGATAAAGGCGAGCAGCTGTGAAGGAGTCCGGTGTAACTTTGACAGGTTGATAATAAAACCCAAAGATGACAGGCAGTTCGCCGTAGTTTGGAGGTGGCTGAAGACTGCCTGAGGCGAGCCCACCTTCAACTGCCACTCATGGAGGTACGGGAAGACTGGCACCCCCGACCTCTAAAGGTGCAGCTACCACCGCCATCACTTTTGTGATCACCCGAGGGGATCTGGTGAGACCAAAGAGGAGCACAGCAAACCGAAAATGCTCCTGTCCCACCACGAACTGCAGGAAGCACTGATGGGCCGCCAGAACGGGTATTTGGAAGAATCCTGAAGGTTCAGCAACACCATCCTGTCTCCAGGATCGAGGGCAAACGAGACCTGGGCCAGGGCGAGCCTCTTGAATTTCTCCTTTCAGAGGAAAGCACTGAAAGTGCGCAGGTGTAGAATAGGATTAAGGGCCAGAAAGCGAGTGGTAGCACTGCTCACTTTAAAATGCTCTAGAGTCAGCCTTGTCCCCAGACAGGCGAGTACAGTCAAAGGGCATGTTCATCAGGAAGGACTGGACATCGCTGGAGAACCAAGTCGATCGCAGCTACGCATGGTGGCAGATGGCAACACAGGTGCCGATAGCCCACCGGATGGAATGGGTGGTGTCCAAGTAACAACAAATCGTGAACTTAGCTGCATCACAATCATCTTGAATTGCCTGAGTGAGAACAGGTGGATGTCTTCGGGGACAGAAGGGAGGACTGGTGGCCCAGAGTCCTAAAGCGCGTGGGAATATTGTCCTAACTAGCAGCTGACATTAACCGATTGAGGTACCAAACTGGGTGAGGAAAATACCCATTTCCCAAACGTCTCCACTTGCTCAGATTCCCTTTCAGGACGGGTGGTAGGAAAGTGCTGGGATTAGTCTGGCTTGAGGAGGTTGGCACCATGAGACTTTAGGGAGAAGGGTGCAGTGAGAGGAAAGCAGGGTCACCTGGAGTAGGGCAATGCGCCTGGCAATCTGCCGATTGAGGAGACGGATAGAGCACAGTTTAGCCTCGCCCTCAATAGGGTATCTGTCAAGGCCTCATTAAATGGAAGGAGGGGCTCAGAAGATCTTTAGGCTGGAGGGCTTCCATGAACACACTGGTCTTAATCTTCAAGGTGGGGAGCTGGAGATCAAGTACCTAAGTCCCATACACCATGCTGTGTATGAAGCGGATTCCTCAGTGGGTGAGAGTAGGCCCGCGTTCAGGGAGCTAAAGAGACCATTCAACTCCTGTAAGTCACCAATTATCAGGCTGGTAGGGTTGAGCTAACTCAACATGCAGGTCACAGGCACTGTCAGAATCTGTACAAAAACAGAATGTAATGTGTGAGTTCTCCATTGACGGTACTATGGCAGCAGGAATGAGAGTTGTGACGCCTCCGCCTCGTCTCGACAGGCGTATGCGAGTGGTGCCAGGGGCCAGAATCCTGCTTCCATTTTTGTGCTTCTTTTTGACTTACTGGACGACCATGAAGAAGACCAGCCTCTCGATAGGCTACGGCGACTCTGGGACCGGGATTGAACTTTTTTTAGCAGACTGCAACTTGGAACGGTCCTTGTGCGAGTTTTTCTTATACTCGGCGATGTAAAGCTTTGCCTCGCGGTCCCTGATAGCCTTCTGGTCAATTGGCGTGCAGTTGATGCAGACCTTGGAGTCACGACTCAATCCCAGGCACCACAGGCACACTTGATGGGGTGACATTCCTTGCACACTGAAGAAAAATTGAGAAAAATGTGTCTGAGAGACACAAAGGGACCTTCAGATCTGTGTCTGGTGGCGGAGAAAGAAAGGAACTGATGCCAGCAAGCAGGGGTTGTGCCTATACCGGCTTCGCATGTCACTTCTGGAGCGGGACAGCATCAGTGTTGAGCCACACGCGGCCGCCTGAGGGTGTACGGAGGTACTCCTGAAACCGTTCCTGATCCAGTCCGAGGCCTGAGGAATATTTGAACGGCGGGGAATCGGCAGATAGAAGTCTCCATCATAAATACACCTCACGTCTATATTCTGGATTAATAGGAGTTCATCTTCTGGCAACATAGGGAGTGTTTTCCTCAGCATTCTCAGATGGCCGAGGCGGGTAGAGGTTAATTTGTGTTTAGCAGTTTTCCACAGGATACACAGGAGCGGGACAATCACCAAGTCCTGCCGGCCACTGCTCTTTCATCCATACAGTGGAATCACCTCCAAAAATCCAAACTTGAGTTTTGTTGGAGTTTAACTAGAAGATTGTGGGTGAAGCGCTCTGCTGCCTTCTTCATACAACTGGTGAAAATCAGTTCATCGGTTTGGAAGCCCCAGTCATGGTAAGAGTCATCTGGCGTCTTCAACGTAAGTCATAAGAGCTATCCTGTAAGATTTGGTTATTCGGGCTAACGCTGCCATATAGATATATTAAACGCTGTCAGACTCGGAAGATCCCTAAGGGACGTGGCATGCTGGATTCTCAAACTCTGACCTACCAATGCTGGCACCACAGCCAGAATTGAAAGCAGCCGCTTGAAGGCCTCATCTTTGATCATGAGGTCCCTAAACCAAGTTAAAAGCACTGGAACAGGACACTTCATCGAAGGGTGCAAATAAGTCAAGCACGATCCAGTCCTCGATGTGTCCCGTGTCTTGCATTCATTCACAATTGTTAGTTTCGGATGGCTGAGCTCCACGATGGGCCAGAAAGGCCGCCTGAAAATCCGCCAGCACAGGTATTAATGAAATCAGAGAGCTGCCCATTGATAAGGTTTTCAACTAGCGTGGCCACAAATAGGAGCAAAGAAATAGACCGAAAATTATTAAGTGGGATCTGCAGTTGTTTTTCTTTTTTAAAAGAGGCGTGATTACAGCCTCGGAAAATTCCCCGTTCTATAGGACTGGTTAATGATATTCTTGAGGGAAGCAGTAAGGGCATCCATAGAAAGACCCAGAAGAGTGCCGGATCTAGGATCCGTAGGCGGCCCTGACTTGGTTTTATCCTTCACTTCCAAGGGTCACTTCATGAAGCTGCTTGAGTGGGCGGGGCATGAGCGTCCGGCAGATATGAAGATCCTGAGCCACGCTCTGAGGCCAATCAAGGAAGGAATCAAAGATCGACCTGACTTTTGTGAGAAGGGATGTGATAGGGCAGTATACTTCTCTTGACACTGACCCGCAATGATGATCTAACACATAAGGTTCTTGCCACAGTGTGGTATCCACATACTATTCTGTGCATGAACGGTGTATCAAAAGGTTAAATAACTAAATAAATAAATGCCTGAGGTAGAACAAAATGTCAATCTCCAGAGGATCTTTGGCGGCTGAAGGGATCCAGAACGCCCTCTCAATGATCTGCTGGTGGACACCAATGTAAGCCACAACATGCCTGTCTATGTAACGTCCGCGTTCAGCATGAACACATGAGAGCGGCAAGCTTGGGAAGCATGACCAGACTCGGCCAAGGGTGCAGAGCAGAGGTCTTGAGCACCTAGCGTGATCAATGCCACCCTGACACCCAGTGCCTATCCAAGCGCAGTGACCTGAAGAATAGAACATGCCCAAGCTACACAGAAGAGGTCGTCAGCACCCAGCGTGGGCACTGCCACCCTGACACCCAGTGCCCATCCAAGTGCACTGACCTGAAGAATAGAACCTGCCCAGGGTACACAGAGGAGGTCGTCAGCACCCAGCGTGGGCACTGCCACCCTGACACCCAGTGCCTATCCAAGCGCACTGACCTGAAGAATAGAACCTGCCCAGGGTACACAGAGGAGGTCGTCAGCACCCAGCATGGGCACTGCCACCCTGACACACAGTGCCGATTTAAGTGCACTGACCAAAAGAATAGAACCTGCCCAGGGTACACAGAGGAGGTCTTCAGCACCCAGCATGGGCACTGCCACCCTGACACAAAGTGTCCATCCTAGTGCACTGACCTGAAGAATAGAACCGACCCAGGGTACACAGTGGAGGTCTTCACAGTGGAGGTCTTCAGCACCCAGCATGGGCACTGCCAATGCCGGAGCCACTCAAGGGCACTGGGGAGCAGGAACAAACACACCCCAGAGCGATGGTCCTCAATACCCAGCTACTCTGACACTGAAAAGGGCAATAGTGTGTGAGAAGAGGTCGGGCTCAGACACTCACGAGGAATACATTCCTTCTAGTGCACTCATCCGGAGTGCCCTGGAGCTTGTGAAGAGCAGGTCAATGTCAGCCACTACTGACACAGTCTACACTCTCTGCACCCTCTGATGGGTCCGAGCTGTGCCAGGCACAACGGAGAGTCCTGCAATCACAAGAGGAGGTGGAGAGGGACAATGAAACGATGTGCACCGTACATCCGTAAACTAGTAACACGTCTAACCACAGTGCGTTCGGTGCACCAAAGGGGAGTGCGGAAGAACATTATATCCTGTATTAACTATCGCTAGGGTGAAAGACCAGATCCAAAAGTTTTGGATAAGGAAGCCTCGCTCACGTCATGTGGCATGCTTCGTCATACGCTTCCTCACTCCACCTTGGTACGAAGGTACTTCCAGTGCGGACTCAACCTCGTCTATTAATCTGCTATAGGAAGTAGGACCCTCACATTCATCAGGGCAGTTAAAAGAAGAGATACAAATCCCTCCTAAACTAGAAAGGAAGACATTCGGCGGACCGGGGAAATCACTGTAGGTTCATGGACGGACGCTGCTCCTTGGCAAATGTGTGACTACAGGAGCCGCCCCCACCTCCCCCCCAGGCATCTGACCATGTTGTAAAGTACTCGCTCTAGCTGGGTGATTAGTTCCATGCAAGCAAGGTACGAAGGCTTCGTTTCACTTGCATGTAGAGGTGTTTCTCTAGTTTAGGAGGGATTTCTATCTTTGCCTTTAACTGTCCTGATGAATACCAGAGACCCTTAGTTAGGCTAGTTTATGGGCAGAAACATGTCGGTAGACAAACAACATACTCCCTTTAACAGATTAATAGATGTAAGGGTCACAGTACCCATAAACATCCCCCGTAGTTCTTTTAACTATACCTAGGGTACCAGATCATAAAGGGATATCCTATAGGTTACCATAAGGTGTTTTTATCTTGATCAAGTCCGCCCTTGTAGTACCATCTTACCAGGGTGAGGTGAGGAAGCGAATGATGGAGCATGCCACATTACGTGGGCGAGGCTTCCTCATCCAGAGCTACGGGATGTGGTCTTTCACCTAGGGATAGTTAACACAGGATATAATGTTCGTCCGCACTCCCCTTTGACACCCGTACTCATCGTGGTTAGAGAATGGAGAGTCGTTCTGAGTGCCTGTGACCTGTAGCGTCATGGGAGCTGTGACCCAGAGGGAGCAAGCACACCGGCACCCACAGCAAACATCCCCGGCACTCGCAACCCTGGGTCCAGTCTCTGCCCTTGCAGGTTAGACTTACCTGCATCCCGATGACTGCATAGATGAAGAATATCATGGCAATGAGAAGAGCGACGTATGGCAGAGCCTAGGATAGAGGAAGAGAGAGGGACAGAGTGAGAATGAGAGACGGAGAGAGAGAGAAAAACAAAGAGGTAATGGAGAGACATGTCACAAGAGAGAAAAAAGAGGCAGGGAGGGAGGGGTGGGTGAAGGAGAGAGAAAAAGAGAGGGAAAGCAAGAAAGGGAAGAACAGAGAGAGAGATGCAAAAAGAGGTTCAGGAAAGATCATAGGAGAGAGAAGAAAGGGATGGGAGTGTGGAAGAGAGAAAAACAGAGATGGAGAGAGAGAGAGAAAGAGAGGAAAATGGATTTAAGGAACGATCAAAAGAACACAAAAGGAAAGGAAAGAGGTGGGTGATAGAGCGTCAGAGAGAGATAGATTGGGTGGGAAACAGAAAAGAGAAAGAGAGAGAGACAATGAGGGGCACGAGGTGAGAGAGAAATCACAAGCCAAAGCATTTATCTAGATTGGAGCACACACTGGTAGGAGTGCTTGAAACAAACAAGCAGCTTTTTTGAAGAATAACAACTATTCATTAATTTTTATACAAAGGGGTGGGGGGGTTGGGGCACATTCATTTGGAGAGGACCTCGCATGCAACCTCCATGCAGGAAAAGTCTCCTGGACGAAGAGTAAATCTTCTTAAACCATTCCAGTCAAACCTTGACAGCCTTCATTTTGGAAGAAAAAGAGGTTTGTGAACAGTGTGTCCCATAAGCTTTTATGGCTGCAAGGTATAACTCTCTAAAATAAAAATGTATCCCCTACTTTGCTAAGTCAAGATGGTAAGGGAGTATAGCCACCTCTTGGCATCTGAAAGGATTGATATTCTTTGCAGACTTCGAATCCTCTTCCACTGGAATGAATACGAGTTCTGGTGGAAGCCCATCGGCCTCTTTGAAGATGATCATAGAATCTTCTGGCAGATTTAAATGCCCACATTGCAGGAGTTTAAGAGGAAGACCGCCAAGCTCAGTGATGGGAATATGGAATGTAGGATATGGGCCACAAACTTGAATATGAGATCCGATCTATAAGGTAGTCTCTTGTGTGGACGCTTCGAGAGGTGGAAAAGGACAGTGTGTCACTGATTCTCTGGCACTTTGGAGCTATGAGATGTGGTCTCATCCTGTCCTTCAGCAGATTGACGATCACTGTTGGGCTCAACGGAATTGGAGGAAATGCGTCAACAAACTTCTTTGACCAGCTGATTGAACCAGCTATCCCGAGTGTTCCTGGTTGGTAGGACCTGATTACGTAATCTGGGCATTTCTGTTGTCTGCGTTTGTGAATAAGTCAATGTACAGAAAACACCATTTGCAAAAGATATCCTATGGGATTTTGTCAGATAATACCCAATTGGGATCTCTTGTATTTGCCTGCCTGGAGAATCTGCTTACACATTAAGTATTCATGCTATGAGGATCGCTGTCATGTGCAGGCTCCTTGCAATCAAACATCTCCAAAATCTTCTGGGCTCTAGAGACCGCACTCTTGTTGAGCTAATCCACTGATGTGGTGCAGTCTCTTGACACAAACAGGAAAGACACTGTGAAGCTGGATATAAAATATCTAAGGGCCAGATGAACCGCCGTCAACTCCAGGAGCATGCTGTGGTCGGCGTTTTCTTTTGACAACCACAATCCTTGGTCTGAAGACCGCCCTCAAGGCTTCCAGCCAAGAAGAGAAGCTTCTGCCAAGGCCTTCAGGAGATTGACGGTCAGCACCACCAGTCTCAGGGAGTGTATTGCGGTCGGTGAAAGAGTTCATTTTCCTCCCAAAAGCTTGAGTGTTCGCACCACTGGATATGATAAGTAGTTTCCTACGTGATTCACGTTCGATGAATTAGTAGGTGATCCATGTGCGCCCCACAACCCGACAGAGAGGCATCTGTCACTATTGTCTGAGGGGGAACATCCTGATGAAAAGGCACCCCCTTGAGGGAGATTTTTGGGCTTGCACCACAAGTTAAGGATTGCCTCCCTTTGACGGAAAGTATGATCTTGTCTGCCCTGTATTGATCTCACTGATCCTCCAGCCATTCTTGTAGTGGGCTCATGTGGAGACGGGCATTTGGCATCAGATATATGCAAGACGCCCTCGAGCCCAGGAGAGATGACACTTTTCTCACCGTAGGATGAGAGGCTTTCATGAGAGAGTGACTTTTCAGACATATGGATAACAGTCTCTCCTATGAAGGATACGCTTTTGCTTTTATGGTGTCTATAATCGCTCCTGGACAATGGAGAGACTGGACTGGTGATGAAGTCGATTTCTAGTGAATGACATGAAGCCCTTGTCGATTCAGAGTAGAGAGAGTTAATCAATATTTAAGCTCTGCTTGTTGTTGCGTTGACTCCTGGATAAGCCAGTTGTCTAGGTATGGCTAGATGGATATTCTGAGTTACCTGAGATGTACGGCAACCACTGCCACGCACTTTGAAAAAGGTCTGGGGGCTGACTTGAGGCCAAAAGGAAGAACTTTGTACTGGTAGTGATCGTGTCCTACCACAAATCACAGGAACTTGTAGTGTTTTCTGGCTATTGGAATGTGAAAGTAGGTATCTCGAAGATCTATGGAACTGATCCAGTCTCCATCGATATGAAGATACATTTGATTTAATGCTACCATTCTGAACCTTTCTCTCTGTACCCATTTGTTTGCAACTTTCAGATCTAGTATGGGTTTGAATTAGTTTTTGGGACCTTTTGTTTCACCAAAAAATAACGGGAATAAATCCCTGTTCCCCATTGGTTGGGAGGAACGAGCTTGGCCGCATGCTTCTGCAGAAGGATGTTCACTTCTCATCTCTGCATTTCCAGATGTTGATTGGTGGATTTTGTTGGAATATTTGGAGGCGGACTAGTGAATCTTAGATAATAACCATTCTAAACAATATTCAGAACCCAACCATCTTTAGTCATAGTTTTCTACTTTGCTAGATATTGTGAAATATTTCCCCCTCATGGAGTAGGTAATGGAAGAAGGGGAAGAAAAGACTCACTGTTTGGAGCCCGTAGGAGGCTTTCCTGTTTGGGTAGGTTGGTGGCCAGCTTTTCACTTATGTTGACGCCTTTGGTGTTTCTGGACAGGTCTTTGCTGCTGCTGTTGGTGGCGCCGTGCAACCCTCTGTGGATAGAATCACCTTTCATAAGTTTTGTAAGGGTGCTTTCGTTGCTTCTTGCGTTTCGCCAGGCCAGTCGTCTGCAAGATCTCCATCTTGGTCTTCGTTCGAGTCATTTCATTATCTGTTTGACTCCCAAAGGGTTACCAGAAGAAGTCAAGAATGTCATATGAGGGCCAAACCATGACAGTAGCCATGGGCTGCCAGCAAAGAGGAGTCAGCAGCCGCGCTAATCAGCTGGTTCAAGACCATCATGCTCTCATTCAAGATTTTGAGGAAACCCTCTCTGCGGTGTCTTTGGAGGTCTTCAACAGACTGCTGCAGGGAGCTCCACACGACTCTGTCACACCTGCCTAGCAGTGCAGAGGCCCTTGCTGCTTTCATAGTTGTGGCAGCTGTGCCTCATACCTTGCGTCCCACTGAATCCAGTTTCTTACTCTCCTTGTCTGCTGGGACTGTGGATGAAGGAGTACTAGAATGTACTTTCTGTGCAGCCAAAATACCAACAGAATGAGGTAAAGGATCCGATCACAGGAATAATGGGTCCTGCTCTGGAAGCCGAGATGGAGCTGCTTTGGCTGCAGCTGGCGTAGGTAACAGCTCCATGGCTGGTTCTAATAAACCCAGAACTAGCGGTAGGAGAGGTCTTGATGCTGCACGTTAGTGAATAGTTTAAAAAATCACTATTGTTATCAGTGATGGAGCAGGTAATGAAATGCTCAATTTCGTAGCCCCACGTACAAACAACTCTTGGAAAGTGATGAGGTCATCAACTGGCAAGACTCTTGGTTGGGGAGAATCCGTCAGTGTCAGTGAGTATCTTCCAGTACTGGAGGAAGAGGTGGAATAAATTGACCTTCGTCTTGATCGTGACCTAGATCTGGACCTAGGACGATAATGATGAGTGTGTTGAGAGGAGTCTCTTGATGAGGAGTTCTGATAAGGATGGCAATGCCACAAAGGCAATCGTGCTCTCGATCTATGATGAGATCTGGACTGAGGAGACCTTGATCTTTGAGGGGAAGCGAGAAGCTTCCAAAGGTGTCTCTGTCTGAGGAAGAGGCGAAATTCATGGAGTTGGCGCTGAAGGAACTGGCGGAGGTGGACGAGAGTCCGGAAGAAGGAAGGATGAGTGATGATGACTAATATGCCCTGGAATATTCTGAGTCAGAGGTTGATGGTAATCGTCTTGGTCTCGACCTTATGACGCTTCCACAGGTCTGAAATGCCTTGACATCGACAGGCTTATCGACGCCGATTATCCTCTATGGTTGACGTCAACAGACTTTCCAACATTGAATGTCTTCTGTGTCACAACATCGTGGAATCCCTCAACGTCGACCTAAGGTTCTAAGTAGAATGTCGTCTCCTTCTTGGCGTCAGCCCAGAACCAACGGCAAGCATAGAGGCACTTGACCTTATCTTGATGTTGATGTGCTCAATGTCGACCTGGAACAACGTCATTTTTGAAGATTGTCTATCTTTTTGGATCTCCCTTTAATGGAATCCTCAGAGGAAGGTGGAAGAAACCTGGTAGAGGACTGCCCGCTCTCCTCGCTCAAACGACGTCCCACCTTCAGGCTATGCCTCTTGCTGTCTGCATCGCTCTTCTTTTCCATGAAGGCGTATCTTCTCCCTGTCTCAGGGTGCACCTCAAAAAGGCCCTGCAGCGTTGACATTGGTCAGTGATAAATTAAGTGCCAACCTGGCCTTACTGGAGAAAGACGAACATCTGCACTTAAGAAAATACATTGTAAAGAAGTGCTCCGGGGTCCCTGCACGTGGGCGGGACTATTCAGTGCTTATGATTTCAATGGAGATTCCCTGAGAGACGACGACTATCAGACTCGGATTCCATGGATTTCAGATCTCTTCTGGTGAGGGTGACTCCTTGTCATTTGCAACAGCTCTTGCTTGTTTGAAGTGACCACGATTGCTGGAGATGAGGACAGTGGTTAGATGACCTCAAGGAATGCAAGTAGCATGGCTTCTGTCTCAAGATTGTTATTTCTGAAAACATGAAGCTAATATTTTTAGAAGAACAAGGCTAATATTTGTGGAATAAAAAGCAAATCTCTAAATAATCTGAGGAAGATTTGCAGTCTTTTCAGAAGAGTTGTCTTGTTAATGGGAACAGGCTGAGAAGGGGTAAAGAAATGATACTTGTAATCCTAGCTCTGCATCGGAGGCATCCTCGAGACATAAAGATAGAATAGTCCAGCCTACGCATGAGGACCCCAAAACCCTTCTTTATGCAATATGCTACTTACCAGTATGCATCTGTTCTTGGCATGTAGAGCTGCAGATCTACACACTTTTGCATAGATCGCCATCTAGTGTTGGGCCCGGATGTTTGCAGTTTTTTTTCCTCTTGGAAAGTCTTTGGAAGTCACGAGTTTGGTGACTCCTCCCTTGGATCGTATTACGCATGGGCTTCAGCCCCATCCTCAGATTGTTTTTCGCCAACAGGGAAAGATGGAGCGTAGTAATAACAGGAAAGATGCCCATGTTTGTTGTATCTAAATAAGATAAACTGGAACAGATAAAGGTAGCCGGGGAGACGGGTGGGTGTGTGTAGATCTGCAGCTCTACATGCCAAGAACAGATGCATACTGGTAAGTAGCATATTCCGTTCGAGGCATATGAGTTGCAGATTAAACACTTGTGCATAGATTATATAGCAGTACCCACCCTTAGCGGCGACCACCTGTATCTGTGGCAATGGTTTGAAATAATGTTTTGAGTACAGCCTGGCCCACACTAGCTTGTTGCTTAGTTTGCACATCTACACAATAGTGTTTAGTGAAAGTGTGCGGTGTTGACCATGTAGCTGCTCTGCAGATATCATCTAATGGGATGTTCCCTAGAAAGCCATAGAAGCCCCTATCTTACGTGTAGAGTGGGCTTTAGGGGGAACGGAAAGCGTTCGTTTTGCTTTGTGGTCGCAAATCTGAATGCATTTGACAATCCACCTAGCTATTCCCGACTTGGAGATGGGGTTGCCCTTGTGTGGTGGAGAGAAAGAGACAAACAGCTGTTTGGTCTTACGGAAAGGTTGTGTTCTCTGTATGTAGTAGAGTAAGGCTCGTTTGACATCTAATGTGTGGAGAGCTCTTTCTGCAACGGTTTGTGGTTGCGAGAAGAAAACTGGTAGTCCTACCGCTTGGTTTATGTGAAAGGGAGAAATGACTTTAGGGAGGAATTTTGGGTTGGTACGGAGAACAACCTTGTTATGGTGCATTTGTAGAAAAGGTTCTTGAATGGTAAGTGCATGTATCTCACTGACCCTTCTGAGGGAAGTGATGGCTACAAGAAAAGCGGTTTTCCATGTTAGGAATTGGAGTTCACATTTGTGCAGAGGTTCGAAGGGAGGCCCCATTAATCTGGTGAGAACGATGTTTAGGTTCCACACAGGTGAGGGTGGCAGTCTGGGTGGAATTATCCTTTTAAGGCCCTCCATGAAGGCTTTAATGGCAGGTACTCTAAAAAGTGATAGATGTTGCCTGTTTTGCAGATAAGCTGCTATGGCTGCCAGGTGCGGACTAATGGACGTATAGGCTAGATTGCAACTTTGCAGGTGTAGTAAATAGCCTATGATGTGTTGAATGGACACATCTAGGGGATTGATGGTGTTGTTGTGACAGTAGACAAGAAAACGTTTCCACTTGGCGGCGTAGCACGTTCTAGTGGTGGGTCGCCTAGCTTCTTTGATGACGTTCATACAGTCAGGGGTAAGATTGAGGTAACCGAATTCTAGGATTTCAGGAGCCAGATCGCAAGGTTGAGCTGAGCTGGGTCCGGGTGCCTGATCTCTCCATGGTTCTGGGTTAGGAGGTGTGGAGAGAGGTGTAACTTTTGGTGCGGTACTACGGATAGTTCCAGCAGCGTGGTGTACCACGGTTGTCTGGCCCATGTTGGAGCTACTCGAAGGAGTGTGAGGGAGTGCTGTTGTAGCTTTCGCAGCACTAATGGAATGAGTGGGAGAGGTGGAAAAGCGTACGCAAATCTGCCTGACCAGTTCATCCATATCGCATTGCCTTTGGACAATGGGTGTGGATATCTGGCGGCGAAGCTTGGGCATTTGGCGTTTTCGTGGGTGGCGAAGAGGTCTATCTGTGGATGCCCCCACATTTGAAAGTACGGGTGAAGAACTTGTGGATGGAGTTCCCACTCGTGGATCAGTTATGTTTGTCTGCTCAGCAGATCTGCCATAGTGTTTTGGACTCCTGGGACATGTTGGGCCAGGAGAAAGATTTTCTGGGGTATGGCCCATCTCCATATGCTCTGTGCTAGGTGAGAGAGCTGTGGAGAGTGTGTGCCGCCTTGTTTTTGAATGTAGTACATGGCTGTCATGTCTGTGCGGACTAGGACTGCCTTGCCTGAAATCTGTGTTTGGAAGGATTTCAGGGCTAAGAATATGGCTAGTAACTCCAGATGGTTGATGTGGAGTAACTTTTGTTGAGGTGTCCATCTGTCCTGCATGGTGTGATGTAACAAGTGAGCTCCCCAGCCGGAGAGCGATGCGTCCGTTGTCAGTATTATCTGAGGAACCGGGTCCAGGAACGGTCGCCCTCTGGAAAGGTTATTGGTGGTCCACCACTGCAGAGAGCGATGGGTACGACCATCTACCAACACCAGATCTGTTAATTAATCTTGGGCCTGGTTCCATTGGCGCGCTAAGCACCCTTGGAGAGGACGCATCTGGAGTCTTGCGTGAGGCATTATGAATATGCAAGAGGCCATCATCCCAATTAGTTGCATAAACACTTGAGCTGGAAGGGAGTGTTGTGCTGTAAATTTTGCGCGTAGAGCGTGAATGCTTGTGATCCTGGCCGGACTGGGGTAGGCTAGCGCTTTTGAGGTGTCTATGGTGGCACCGAGGCATTGTTTTACGGGGGACGGTTGCAGATGGGACTTTGCGTGGTTTACCGTGAAGCCCAGTTGGTGAAGTAGCTGGATAGTGGCATGCGTGTGTTGTACACACTGGTTGTATGAACTGGCTTTTATTAGCCAGTCGTCTAGGTATGGGAAGACATGGATGTGTAGTCTCCTGAGGTGTTCTGCCACGACTGCTAGGCACTTGGTGAATACCCGTGGTGCTGTTGTGACTCCGAATGGGAGTACTTTGAATTGGTAGTGTTGGTTGTCCACTACGAATCTGAGGAACTTCCTGTGAGCGTTGTGTACAGGAATGTGGAAGTAAGCGTCTTTTAGGTCTAAAGTGGCCAGGAAGTCGTTTTGGGAGAGCAGGGGAAGTACCAGCTGAAGTGTTACCATGTGAAAATGGTCCGAGTGTATGTATGTGTTTAGGGGCCGGAGGTCTAGGATGGGCCGTAGAGTCTCGTCCCTTTTTGGTATGAGAAAATATAGGGAGTAAACCCCCAGATTTTTTTGGTTGGTAGGAACGTGTTCTATCGCCCCTTTTTGTAGGAGGGAGATTACCTCCTGCTTTAGTAATGCTAGATGTTCCTGTGACATTGGGCGTTGTCTGGGTGGAATGTTTGGGGGTGGAGATTAGTTCTAGGCAGTAGACTGACCAAATTATTTGTGTCACCCATTTGTCTGAGGTGATGGTAGACCAGACATGAAGGAAATTTTGGAGTCTGCCCCCGAACGGAGTGGGATGGTCTGGGGGGAGGGAGGGAAGTCATTGGGTAGGTGCGGAGGCAGAGCGGGTGGTGTTTGTTTGCCTCTGCCTTTATTATTGTTGCCCCTGTAGCCGCCTCTTTGGTAACCCCTTGTGAAGGTGGATTGGGTAGGAGCTTTGTATGACGTGGAAGCGGTATCAGAGGAGTAGCCTCTGGATGTGCTCCGAAAGGAGGAACGGCAAAAGGAGCGCCTGGGAGGGTGTGATTGTAAGGCTCCCATATATTTCGCCGTGTCGGTGTCTTTTTTCATTTTTTCTAGGGCTCATCCACTTTTGGGCTGAACAGATGTTCCTGGTCAAAGGGATGGTTCAGGATGGAAGCTTCCACCTCTGGTTTAAATCGTGAGATCCTGAGCCAGGCAAGGCGACAGAGGAGGGCGCTAGTATTGATGGCCCTGGAGGTGGTGTCTGCTGCATCTAGGGCACAACGGATGGAGGTATTAGTGATGATTTTACCCTCCTGAATTAACTCACTTGCCCTGTTTTTGTATTTGTCAGGGAGGTGTTGCATTATGGCTTCTAACTCGTCATATTGGGCCCTGTCATATCTAGCCAGTAACGCTTGTGTATTGGCGATACGCCATATGTTGGCAGCTTGTGATGCAGTGCGCTTGCCGGATGCGTCCAAGAGTTTTGACTCTTTGTCAGGTGGTGGTGCATCGCCTGACGCCTGGGAGTTGGCCCTCTTCCGTGCTGTGGATACTACCAGGGAATCTAGCGGTGCTGGCCCTCTGATGTAGGAGGGATCTTTAGGGGCGGCTTTGTATTTTGTGTCAATGCGCGGGTTAATAACCCTGGATCTGACTGGGTCTTTAAAGACCTATGGCGCATGTTTTACCACTCCTTTGAGCATGGGCAGTATGGAGGTGGCCCTATGCGTGGTGTCAAAAGTATCGAGGAGGAAATCCTCCTCCACGGGGTCGGTATGGAGATCTACCCCGTGATAGTGTGCAGCCCTCTGGAGTAAATGGTTGAACCCCAATGAGTCTTCTGGTGGGGTTGGTCTCGAAGGATAGAGATCATCCTGTGGGACGTTAGGGATGTCGGGGTTGTTATAGTCGTCCCATGGGTCTGGGGAGCCTGTGGGAGTGGGGTCCCCTGTGGGTGAGTCATGGGGTGGGTGTGTTGGGGAATGATGAGGAGGGGGTGGAGAAGGAGAAGGTGGAGGGGGGAAGGTGGAGGGGGTGGAAGGTGAAGGTAGTGGAAGGGATTCTGAAAGGTGAGGCATCAGAGTCCTTCCTCTTTGGAGGTGGAGGTGGGGCAGGTTTTTCCAGCTGTCTCTTTTTGATGCTGAGCATCAAATGTCCGGTTTTGGGATCCTTGGCCAATGTCTTTTGCAAGGGTTCCGGTGTAAAGAGTTCTTCTGAAGGTGGTTTATCCGTCGGCGCCGAAGGCGTCGGGCCGTTGGTCTTCTGGCTTTAGTGTCCTGTTTGGAAGTATGTGGCTTGGAAAGGACTTTTTGTTTGGTCGGTGTCGAGATGGGTTTCGGCTTCGCGATCTCGGTGCCGGTGGCCTTGTGTGCTTTTGTTGGTTCCGGGGGTGGTGTCGGTACCAAATCGTTTTCTTGGACCGGAAGGACTTGCACGCTGGGCAATTTTGAGCCTCGTGTTCAGGGGAGAGGCAGAGATTACATACTTCGTGGAGATCGGTGTGGGGGAATTTGGACCCACATCGAGGGCAATTCTTGAAGGGAGTCCTTTCCATGAGCCAGGACCGCAGCTTGGGTAGGCCCGAAGGCCGGCATCGACGACTGGAATCAAAGGTGTTGATCGATGAGAGCCGCGTCGAGTGTGGAGATCGCGATCGAAACAATACCGCGAATTGGGGTGAGGATTGCGCGTCGATTGAACTGGAGACCTGTTCGGAACCGGAGCACGAAGATCAAATCCGAGCCCGATGGCGGAAAAAAACGATCTGAGGATGGAGCCGAAGCCCATGCGCAAAACAATCCAAAGGAGGAGTCACCGACCTTGTGACTTCCAAAGACTTTCCAAGAGGAAAATCAACTGCAAACATCCGGGCCCAACACCAGATGGCGATCTATGCACAAGGTTGTAATCTGCAGCTCATATGCCTCGAACATGTATATTTTTTTGATGTTGGAAGTAGCCACCTTACTGATGAACAGTCTGGCGACACCTCCATAGGTTTGCGACAGGGCAGCTTTAACTACATTTTATCTTCCGTCAACAGCTTCCATTACCCAGCATGCACTGTACTGGCAATTTGCTCAACAGCCTCAGTTCTTTTTGAACAGGAGAGCATGACACTCCATAGGGGAAAAAGTATACATAATAATATATATCACAGTGGCAGATGTCACTGTCTAGTTATAGTTAGTGACCGGGATCCATAGGAAATTGATTTTTTTGGTTTGCTAATAACTTTGGCAAAGTTTGACGAATCTTCACAAAACATTCCACAAAAATGGTTGTCAGCTCAGTTCCTTCTAGGAAAGTTTCAGGGTGATCTGTCAAGTGGGCGATGAGAAAAACAGGGGGGGTCCAGGGCAGTGAATACAATAATTTTTAGCAAAGGAAGCTTGCGACCCCCTTCCCTTTCCTCGATTATTAAATGGCCCTGGGTTCCCCATGCCCCGGGGCTTGTTAAAATAATTATATGGGGAGGGAGGGCTGAGGGCTCCTTTACCTGAGCCATAAAATGGCCCCAGGAACCCCATACACTGGGAACTAAATCATGGCAGTGTCACGGGGACCCCATACCTGAGTGCATTCTTGTTCCATGTCCGGGAGAGCACCAGCAGGATACAGAAATATTAGTCCCTGCCAACTCTCTCCTAGGTTTGCTCCCATTGGACGGGGCGCAGAAACAAAAGCTGCTTGTAGGAGAGTAGGATCTGCTTCACATGGGTACCCCCACTTTTTGCTGGTGTTTCACTATTTTTCGACCTTAGTCTGGCTGTGGCCTTGATAATCAGGACCACAGCCTAGCTGCTTCCTCTCTAAAATGGTTTCCATGTACATTAGGTACATATCTAATTGGATTCTGGAGTGCCCTATAAGCCTCTAGTATATGGTATACTATGTACCTAGGGCATAGGTACCTCCGAGGCCTACCAGGGGCTGAAGCATGTATTATGCCACCCCTGGGAAGCACTCCAAAATGACACCACAGGTCTGCTACTGCAGCCTGGGTAAGGATGTGCTTGCACCCCTTACAGTGGTATAGGCTACCTATATCCACATATATACAGACACATATAAACCTATAAGCCACTCCTATGGCAGGCCTTGACAATCCTGAAGGCACAGTGCTTGGTTTTGTGTGAGAGGGTGCCCAAGCATGAGCTGAGCCCCTCTGCTGCTTTCGGAAATACTTCCTTATGGCTGTTCTGTGATACAGCCATACCATATACTCTTAAGTGCATTATAACCTCGTAGTAAATGCTAACTTTGGGATGGCTGCATCAACACATGTCGTGTTTGGGGTCAAACGCTTTGGAATACTACCCCCCCCCCCCCCGGAAATTCTGGCGGCGGGGGTAGCATTCCACCTTCTAGAGGGAGAGACATGTTCACACTGGCTAAACCCGGTAGGACTTTCCTGAGCCCTGGCATCACAAAATGGATGCCTCTGCCACAGACACGGGTCTGGCCTCCTGCTGCTGACCAAAACTCCGGCAGGGGAGGCCTGGACAATAGGTTGCCTGTCGAAGGGAGATGTAACCACCTCCCCAGACAGGCAGATGTGAATTGGGGCTGGGCGGGAGCACTCTCTGGTGCTTTGAAGTCCTGCACTGGGGGCACGTTTGGCGTCCCTGTGCATAGCCCAGTTCAAACCGGTTGCAGGGGCTACCTGCCCCTGCTCTGGCGCGAAACTGGACAAAGGAAATGGGTGAAACCACCCCTCTTTCCTGGCCCACCCATTGGTGGGGCCTTAGAGTTAGTCCATCCCCTAAACTTACTATAAGTATAGGAATCCAGTCCCTAGGACTTTAGATTACCCTGGACGAAACTCTGCAATGTACATCCTGGACCTTTGACGTTCTATCCTGACTAGAAGACTGAAGAAATCTCCCTTGGGGTCAATGAGTGACTCTCCTGCTTGGCAGGCACCAAAGAAGCAACTGACCGGTCTGCAATTCTGAAGCTCCCGCCGGACGCCGAAGTCTCTGCATCCCCAGGGGTGGATTTCCAGACTTCACAGAGGCTACCCTGAGTCCACAGCAAAGCTGAGGTCCGTGGCTATCGTGGGTGATGTAGAACCATGACCCCAGGACACCGTGAACTTTTGCAGCAACACTATCTTCCTGGTCCTCCTCGAAGTTGTGCTTTGGGCTGCGAGTAGCCCCAGCCTTGAGCACCTCCTGCACCGAAGATTGTTGGCCTCCACTCCACGAGTTATCCGTGGGCCAGCTTCAAGTGCGACCGCTCGAGACTCCGTTGCGATCACTAGACCGTTGGCTAGCCGGTCCCCACGAAGGCAACTCCTTTTCTACTTGGGCTGTCCTGGTTGCTCCAGACATGCCCTGACTTACCCTCGCTGGGTGAGTCCCTCAGACCTTGCTGGTCTGCACCGCAGTCCTTTCTCTAAATTCCAGTGACTTACCGTTGCCAAGGCTTGTTGGGTCCAATCTGGTCGCCGACACCGCAGCATTCGACAGACTTTGAGGGACAGCTCGAATCCGGCTCGTGGACTCTTAGTCGACGCCCCCTGGACCTCGTGGATGAAGAGTCAAGACACCCATCAACTCACCTGAAGCACCAGACATCTGTGGGCATTGGTCCATCCTGCCCTCGGTCACTGGCTAGTGACCCAGACTCTGTCCCCTCTGCTTTCAGGTTCCTTACATCCTAGATCCAGGCTTGGATCTCCTCGGACACTTCTCCTCTTCAAGGCAGCAGAAGTTCTTTGCAGACTTCCATTAAAATCGACGACGCGACCCGACACCAAAAGGCACCTATGCACCCGGCTTCCCTGGGTGAGGTAACTCGAGTACTCCGGTGCTCATGTGGGTGCTAGCCCTAGAACTTCTTAAGTCCAAAAGGGTTTGGTCCAGACTCGATTAGAAGTGTCCCTAATCTTTAAATTTCCAACCCAGACATTGCCCATAGAAGCTAACGAGAACCCGCGGTTGTGTTCACGCACTGCATACAGTCCCCGTGGGTCCCCTGTGTCACTACCTTGGGTGGTTCCTTGGGGTCCCAGCGATTCTACAGGCTATAGGCCTTGTGTCTATTTCAGTCGTGGTTCTTATACCACTTTTTTGGTATATGGTTTGGTATGCCCCTAGGGCCCAAACGTGTATTTGTGCTATAACTGATGCTTGCTCACTTGTAAACTAAGTACTTCGAACTCCAGTCTCATAAAGAGACTAGAGGGATGTGTTTTATCTTAAATACATATATTTTGAATATATACCTGGTGTGGTTGTCCTTTCATTTGATCATTCAAGAGATTATAGACTGGTAAAACAAGCTGCTTTACATTCCTTTAAGACTCAGCTTGACGGCTGCTCTCCATAGCTACCACTAGGATAGCTTTCAATAAAGGTTGTCTTTAATCTATCACCATAAGGGGTTCTTTGGACTGATACAAGGTGCCCACTAGAACTAGTGGACAACATATATCAGGCCACCTTCTCACACTGCTCCCATTAGATGGGAGCAAACCAATGGAGCCAGCTCCCGCCGCCACCCAAGACGGGTGCTGGCGGCAGAGCCAGTGGAGCCGCAGGGGCAATAAGCCTCTGCCATGGCCTCCAATGATTTAAAGTTATTGAGTGCCCTGGATGGGACCGTGGTACCCCTAAAAAGTATGCCCGAGCGGGCAAAGGGACTCAGGGGCCTTCAGTCTCCTGCCGTGGCCCCCAATGTATGGAACAGTTCTTGGGTGCCTCAGGAGGGACCGGAGTACCCCCAAAAAAATTAAAGAAGAAAAAATACACAGGGAACAAATATGAAAAGAGTGGAACAGTCTGTCATTTCATGTTCACTGCTCCTGCCAGGCAGCGCCCCATCAAAAAAACACTGAAATTCACTAGTTGCAGTTAACTAAGTAACTATAACTCGCGCCCTCGCCATGCACTGCTTATTACCTTACATATTACATCACTCTTAATATGTTCTGTGACATCACTGGTAACATCACTGGTGAGAACTGGCCCTCCTCCCCGGGCCGAATTCTGCCACGGGGACCCCATCTCCGGGGCCCGACCAGATTTGAATGGGTAAGAGGACACGCAGCCTCTGTCTTCTACCGCCCCCCCCCCACCCCCCAGGGAGAGGCCAGGGAGAGGCCGGGGCCCAGGGAGAGGCCAGGGCCCAGGGAGCATCGCTAGTTCTCTTGGTTTGTGAAGGGAGCGCATGGAACCCTCCCTCAACCTCGAGGAGGCCCCGGGGCCCCATCCCCCTGGGCAGCTCTATAAAATAGGAGGAGAGGGGCGCGCACCCCCTTTGCTGTGCCCTAATAGGCCATGAGGATCCCATCCTCTGGGGCTGAAAGTTTTACAAAAGGGGAGAGAGGCTGCATGGCCCCCCGGTCCCTGAGCCTACCAAGGTCTCAAGGACCCCATCCCACGGGGCCAGCTTACACACTATGTCCCGGGAAACTGACCCCAGGACACAGTGGTTTCCCTGACTGCAATAACATAGGCAGGAAACAGAAGTAAGCTCCCACCCAGCAGGAACTTTGGAAATGATCGGAGGACTGATAGCCATGCTCAACAGCTCAGGATACCAGACCCTCCATGCCCAGTTCAAAGCCACAAGGATGACTTGGACCTGGGGGCTCTTGGTCTTCTTGAGCACGCTGGGTGGCAGTGGTATGGGTGGAAAGGCGTACAGGAGGCCTGAGGTCCACTCGAGACGAAAAGTGTGTCCGAGTGAGAGCCGCCTTGGAAATTCCAGCACGCAGAACTACTGGCATTGCGCGTTCTCGGATCTAACCAGGGCTCTCCCCACTGCTGACAGAGACCTTGCACCACCCACAGACGGAGACGCCACTCGTGATCCGCTAGGCACTGACGGCTGAGTTGGTTCGCCCTGGAGATCAGTGAAACTGCCAGATGTTAAACCAGGGATGTGCCCTGCTGTTCCAGCCATGTCCAGAGACGGCGGGCCTCTAGACAAAGGGTCCACGATCCCACCCCGCCCTGTTTGTTGCAGTACCACATGGCGGTGGTGTTGTCCGTAAACACCTGCACTGCCTTCCCTTGATGGAGGGTAGAAAGGCTTTCAAAGACAAGAGGATTGCTCGGAGCTCCAACAGGCTGATGTGAAGACCGGATTCCGCTGGAGCCAGAGTCCTCTGATCTCCACCTCTCCCAGGTGGCCGCCCCATCCTGGAGTGACTCATCTGTCAAGACTGTGAGATCTGGTTGGGGAAGGGAGAGGGGTCTCCCGCTGACCCTTTTGCGGTTCATTAGCCACCACTGCAGATCTTTTACAGTACCCTTCGAGATTTGGACCAGGTCAGAGAGATTTCCCTGATGCTGCGTCCGCTGGAACTTCAGCTCCCACAGCTGAGCCTGCATATACCAGCGTGCTTGTGTCACCAGCAGGATGCAGGAGGCCATGAGTCCCAGCGACCTTGGAGTTAGTCTCACCAAAATCCAGGATAGAGGCTGAAACATCGGTATCAGAGCCAGAATATCCTGGACTCACCGTTCAGGAGGATAAGCCCGAAACTGCACTGTGTCCAGAACAGCTCTGATGAAAGGGAGCATCTGAGAGGAAGTCAGGTGTGACTGTGGCACGTTGAAAGTGAAACATTGGCAGCCTGTGGTGAGCCCGCCTTCAGCAGCCAGTCTTGGAGATAGGGGAAGTCTGGCACCCCTGATCCCCGCAGATGAGCTGCAACCACCGCCATCCCCTTGGTGAACACCTGAGGGGCACTGGTACGGCCAAATGAAACACAGTGTACTGAAAGTGCTCGTGGCCAACTGAGAAACACAGGTAATGTCTGTGGCATGGCAGGATGGAAATGAGGAAGTATGCATCCTGCAAGTCCAACGCTACTGTCCAACTCTACTATTCATTCTCATGGGTCCAGGGTAGACAGGATCTGAGTCAGGATGAGCATCATGAACTTCTCCTTCTTGAGGAAGTAACTGAGAAGGCGTAGATCTAGGATAGGCCAAAAGCCTCTGTCCTTTTTGGCACCAAGATATAGACCCACTTCTGGCGCTGGTATCCTCTCTATGGCTCCCTCGGCCAAGAGAGCCATGACTTCCGGCCGGGAGAAGGGATAAATGTTCCTCCATCAGTCGGTCGTACGATGATGTATGGGGGGAGGGGTAGTCACAAAGGGGAGGGAGTTTGACTTCCAGCAGGGCAGGTGATGGCAAATCCTGCCGCCAACTGGGTGCCCATGATGTTATGGGGGGAGATTAGGAGGGTTTGGATGCTGTGACTGCCAAGGGTGTGTGGGGGCATGTGGGAGGTGTATTGGCCTGACCGCTGGCTGCCCAACCCACGGGGTCTGAGGGTACAGCATCCTCAGCCACGCAGAGGCTGGGTGACATGCGGAGCGGCTGGGAGATCTTGCAGTGCGGTGTACCATCATAATTACATTGCTGCAGATAAAATGCAGTTATAGCCAACTTGTCACAGACTTATGGAGGTGTCACCACACTGCTTATCACTGGGGTGGAGAATGAAAGGTAAGGGGATGGATAATTATGGTGAAGATGAATCACAGGTACTCGGTAACAAAGAGGCCTCTAACGAGGTACAGACTCTCGGTCACTGAAGAAGGGACCATGGGCTGCCGAGGGCAGAGACAGTATGGATGTGGATATAAGCAAAGAGCAGAGCATTGGCTACCACGAGTCCCCTCGTCCAGATCATTGCGCAGCCAGGTTATCGGCAGGAGCGGCTACCCATGGGGGATCCGTCAGTAGACATGCAAAGAAGAAAGAGAATGACTTACAAAAGGACAGTGAAGGAGCTGATGTCTTGAGCCAGAGGGCGGCAATAGGTGTTTCATGGCAGTGAATCATGTGTGGAACGATGACAGATTGGCCTGAAGGCACTGAGTCAAGTCTTTGCTTTTACCGTAGACGTTGGCCATAGGTATGAGGGAAGAGCCATCCTGCTCCGAGCACTGGCCCGACCCGGGACAATGCTAGGGCTTCCCAAGTGTATATGTCAATAATGGAGCAAAGGAAGCTTCTTCCCTGATTTAGCTTTAGGACACACATCGAAGGAGGACAGTTTCAGGATTGAGTCGGAAGATGTTGTCTTTACATTTCCTTCTGCCATTCCTGGGAAGAATGCCGCCAGAGGCGCTCTCATGTTTAGCTTCACCTACTTGTATAAGGTGACCAGGTAAAGGATGAGGGGGCATAGTGGGTGCAAAGAGATGTCTGAAGACCCAGGCGACTACTTTAGCACACGATTGATAGAATCAGGTCAGGCAATAAAAGAAGACGGTGAATATAGGGCTAGACGCACAGCAATCCTAGCAGCAGAGTTCCAATAGGTGATTTAAGAAGTGTAAGGATTTACCAACAAGCTGGTGGGACTGGTACAGCGTCAATCAGCTGCCAGGCTCCTCTACCTTTGAAAGGCGGTAGGACTAGGGAAGAGCCATCCCCATGTTAGCACAGCTGCCTCTGCATGGCCAAGAAGCCTAAAGAGTCAGAGACAGGTCAGGGTTCATCCTCTCTGAAGTGCCGGTGTGATCAGGATAGCCAATCACATGGCAGAATCAGATACCATTGAAAGACACTGTCCAAGTAAGTAATATGTCAGGCTAAATGGCCTCTTCATGGCCATTACAGCGGTGGCCGAGATGATCACATGTCAGGATAGCCTGTGGCTGCAAGGGCTGGGCAGAGACAATCCTTCGGCTTCAGAAGGAAGGGAAGAGCAGGATAACCCAGCAATAAGCTCTTCCCTCTCCACGGCACATTCTAGAACAGTCTCTCTCCTCCTCCCCCCATACATCAGAAAGCACTTGGAATCAGCATTCAAATCCACACTCACCTGGAAGGATTTGATGAAGGTCCACAGGAGGGTACGGATGCCCTCCCCCTTGCTTAGGAGCTTTACCAATCGCATCACTCGGAACAGACGGAAAAAAGTGATGGAGATACGGGAGCTGTCCTCTGAGCTCTGAGAGAGAGAAAGAGAGAGGAATGAGCATGGACTGGATCCGGGGAGCTTTTATGCAGAACAGAGGATAAGGCGCTTCACAGCAATGGAAGACTAGCATCATCAGCAGGAAAAGGTTCAGGTGTAGCAGCACAACCAATGGGAGAGTCCTCAACTGTAGCAATGGAGTCGAAACAACACAGGAACCACAACACACCCAATGGAAGAGACATCGACTGTAGCAATGGAGTCCAAACAACTCATGATCCACAACAAACTAATGGAAGAGACATCATCGACTGTAGCAATGGAGTCGAAACAACTCAGGAACCACAGCACGACCAATGGAATAAACATCGACTGTAACAATGGAGTCGAAACAACTCAGGAACCACAACACAACCAATGGAAGAAACATTGACTGTAACAATGGAGTCTAAACAACTCAGGAACCACAACACGATCAATGGAAGAGACATCCACTGTAACAATGGATTCTAAACAACTCAGGAACCACAACACGATCAATGGTAGAGCACTCAACTATAGCAATGGAGTCGAAATAACTCAGGATCCAAAGCACGACCAATGGAAGACAAATCAACTATAACAATGGAGTCAAAATAACACAGGAACCACAACATGACCAATGGAAGAGACATCGACTGTAGAAATGCAGTCGAAACAACTCAGGAAACACAACACGACCGATGGAAGAGACATCAACTGTAGCAATGGAGTCTAAACAACTCAGGAAACACAACACGACCGATGGAAGAGACATCGACTGTAGAAATGGAGTCGAAACAACTCAGGAAACACAACACGACCGATGAAAGAGACATCAACTGTAGCAATGGAGTCTAAACAACTCATGATCCACAACAAATCTAATGGAAGAACAAAGTATTGTACCAACAACTCTCTTACCACAACACAATCAATGGAAGCACACTCAACTTTAGCAATGCAATCAAAACAACTCTGGCACCTCAACACAAGCAATGGAAGCACACTCAACTTTAGCAATGCAGTCAAAACAACTCTGGCACCTCAACTCAAGCAATGGAAACACACTCAACTTTAGCAATGCAATCAAAACAACTCTGGCACCTCAACACAAGCAATGGAAGAACACTCAACTTTAGCAATGCAGTCAAAACAACTCTGGCACCTCAACTCAAGCAATGGAAGCACACTCAACTTTAGCAATGCAGTCAAAACAACTCTGGCACCTCAACACAAGCAATGGAAGCACACTCAACTTTAGCAATGCAATCAAAACAACTCTGGCACCTCAACACAAGCAATGGAAGCACACTCAACTTTAGCAATGCAATCAAAACAACTCTGGCACCTCAACACAAGCAATGGAAGCACACTCAACTTTAGCAATGCAATCAAAACAACTCTGGCACCTCAACACAAGCAATGGAAGCACACTCAACTTTAGCAATGCAATCAAAACAACTCTGGCACCTCAACACAAGCAATGGAAGCACACTCAACTTTAGCAATGCAGTCAAAACAACTCTGGCACCTCAACACAAGCAATGGAAGCACACTCAACTTTAGCAATGCAATCAAAACAACTCTGGCACCTCAACACAAGCAATGGAACCACACTCAACTTTAGCAATGCAGTCAAAACAACTCTGGCACCTCAACTCAAGCAATGGAAGCACACTCAACTTTAGCAATGCAGTCAAAACAACTCTGGCACCTCAACACAAGCAATGGAAGCACACTCAACTTTAGCAATGCAGTCAAAACAACTCTGGCACCTCAACTCAAGCAATGGAAGCACACTCAACTTTAGCAATGCAGTCAAAACAACTCTGGCACCTCAACACAAGCAATGGAAGCACACTCAACTTTAGCAATGCAATCAAAACAACTCTGGCACCTCAACACAAGCAATGGAAGCACACTCAACTTTAGCAATGCAGTCAAAACAACTCTGGCACCTCAACACAAGCAATGGAAGCACACTCAACTTTAGCAATGCAGTCAAAACAACTCTGGCACCTCAACTCAAGCAATGGAAGCACACTCAACTTTAGCAATGCAATCAAAACAACTCTGGCACCTCAACACAAGCAATGGAAGCACACTCAACTTTAGCAATGCAATCAAAACAACTCTGGCACCTCAACACAAGCAATGGAAGCACACTCAACTTTAGCAATGCAATCAAAACAACTCTGGCACCTCAACACAAGCAATGGAAGCACACTCAACTTTAGCAATGCAATCAAAACAACTCTGGCACCTCAACACAAGCAATGGAAGCACACTCAACTTTAGCAATGCAATCAAAACAACTCTGGCACCTCAACACAAGCAATGGAAGCACACTCAACTTTAGCAATGCAGTCAAAACAACTCAGGCACCTCAACACAAGCAATGGAAGCACACTCACCTTTAGCAATGTAGTCAAAACAACTCTGGCACCTCAACACAAGCAATGGAAGCACACTCAACTTTAGCAATGCAGTCAAAACAACTCTGGCACCTCAACACAAGCAATGGAAGCACACTCAACTTTAGCAATGCAGTCAAAACAACTCTGTCACCTAAACACAAGCAATGGAAGCACACTCAACTTTAGCAATGCAGTCAAAACAACTCTGGCACCTCAACACAAGCAATGGAAGCACACTCAACTTTAGCAATGCAATCAAAACAACTCTGGCACCTCAACACAAGCAATGGAAGCACACTCAACTTTAGCAATGCAGTCAAAACAACTCTGGCACCTCAACACAAGCAATGGAAGCACACTCAACTTTAGCAATGCAATCAAAACAACTCTGGCACCTCAACACAAGCAATGGAAGCACACTCAACTTTAGCAATGCAATCAAAACAACTCTGGCACCTCAACACAAGCAATGGAAGCACACTCAACTTTAGCAATGCAATCAAAACAACTCTGGCACCTCAACACAAGCAATGGAAGCACACTCAACTTTAGCAATGCAGTCAAAACAACTCTGGCACCTCAACACAAGCAATGGAACGGTGCTCAACTTTAGCAATGCAGTCAAAACAACTCTGGCACCTCAACACAAGCAATGGAAGCACACTCAACTTTAGCAATGCAGTCAAAACAACTCTGGCACCTCAACACAAGCAATGGAAGCACACTCAACTTTAGCAATGCAGTCAAAACAACTCTGGCACCTCAACACAAGCAATGGAAGCACACTCAACTTTAGCAATGCAATCAAAACAACTCTGGCACCTCAACACAAGCAATGGAAGCACACTCAACTTTAGCAATGCAATCAAAACAACTCTGGCACCTCAACACAAGCAATGGAAGCACACTCAACTTTAGCAATGCAATCAAAACAACTCTGGCACCTCAACACAAGCAATGGAAGCACACTCAACTTTAGCAATGCAGTCAAAACAACTCTGGCACCTCAACACAAGCAATGGAAGCACACTCAACTTTAGCAATGCAATCAAAACAACTCTGGCACCTCAACACAAGCAATGGAAGCACACTCAACTTTAGCAATGCAATCAAAACAACTCTGGCACCTCAACACAAGCAATGGAAGCACACTCAACTTTAGCAATGCAATCAAAACAACTCTGGCACCTCAACACAAGCAATGGAAGCACACTCAACTTTAGCAATGCAGTCAAAACAACTCTGGCACCTCAACACAAGCAATGGAAGCACACTCAACTTTAGCAATGCAATCAAAACAACTCTGGCACCTCAACACAAGCAATGGAAGCACACTCAACTTTAGCAATGCAATCAAAACAACTCTGGCACCTCAACACAAGCAATGGAAGCACACTCAACTTTAGCAATGCAATCAAAACAACTCTGGCACCTCAACACAAGCAATGGAAGCACACTCAACTTTAGCAATGCAATCAAAACAACTCTGGCACCTCAACACAAGCAATGGAAGCACACTCAACTTTAGCAATGCAGTCAAAACAACTCTGGCACCTCAACACAAGCAATGGAAGCACACTCACCTTTAGCAATGCAGTCAAAACAACTCTGGCACCTCAACACAAGCAATGGAAGCACACTCAACTTTAGCAATGCAGTAAAAACAACTCTGGCACCTCAACACAAGCAATGGAAGCACACTCAACTTTAGCAATGCAGTCAAAACAACTCTGTCACCTAAACACAAGCAATGGAAGCACACTCAACTTTAGCAATGCAGTCAAAACAACTCTGGCACCTCAACACAAGCAATGGAAGCACACTCAACTTTAGCAATGCAATCAAAACAACTCTGGCACCTCAACACAAGCAATGGAAGCACACTCAACTTTAGCAATGCAGTCAAAACAACTCTGGCACCTCAACACAAGCAATGGAAGCACACTCAACTTTAGCAATGCAATCAAAACAACTCTGGCACCTCAACACAAGCAATGGAAGCACACTCAACTTTAGCAATGCAATCAAAACAACTCTGGCACCTCAACACAAGCAATGGAAGCACACTCAACTTTAGCAATGCAATCAAAACAACTCTGGCACCTCAACACAAGCAATGGAAGCACACTCAACTTTAGCAATGCAGTCAAAACAACTCTGGCACCTCAACACAAGCAATGGAAGCACACTCAACTTTAGCAATGCAGTCAAAACAACTCTGGCACCTCAACACAAGCAATGGAACGGTGCTCAACTTTAGCAATGCAGTCAAAACAACTCTGGCACCTCAACACAAGCAATGGAAGCACACTCAACTTTAGCAATGCAGTCAAAACAACTCTGGCACCTCAACACAAGCAATGGAAGCACACTCAACTTTAGCAATGCAGTCAAAACAACTCTGGCACCTCAACACAAGCAATGGAAGCACACTCAACTTTAGCAATGCAATCAAAACAACTCTGGCACCTCAACACAAGCAATGGAAGCACACTCAACTTTAGCAATGCAATCAAAACAACTCTGGCACCTCAACACAAGCAATGGAAGCACACTCAACTTTAGCAATGCAATCAAAACAACTCTGGCACCTCAACACAAGCAATGGAAGCACACTCAACTTTAGCAATGCAGTCAAAACAACTCTGGCACCTCAACACAAGCAATGGAAGCACACTCAACTTTAGCAATGCAATCAAAACAACTCTGGCACCTCAACACAAGCAATGGAAGCACACTCAACTTTAGCAATGCAATCAAAACAACTCTGGCACCTCAACACAAGCAATGGAAGCACACTCAACTTTAGCAATGCAATCAAAACAACTCTGGCACCTCAACACAAGCAATGGAAGCACACTCAACTTTAGCAATGCAGTCAAAACAACTCTGGCACCTCAACACAAGCAATGGAAGCACACTCAACTTTAGCAATGCAATCAAAACAACTCTGGCACCTCAACACAAGCAATGGAAGCACACTCAACTTTAGCAATGCAATCAAAACAACTCTGGCACCTCAACACAAGCAATGGAAGCACACTCAACTTTAGCAATGCAATCAAAACAACTCTGGCACCTCAACACAAGCAATGGAAGCACACTCAACTTTAGCAATGCAGTCAAAACAACTCTGGCACCTCAACACAAGCAATGGAAGCACACTCAACTTTAGCAATGCAGTCAAAACAACTCTGGCACCTCAACTTTAGCAATGGAACGGTGCTCAACTTTAGCAATGCAGTCAAAACAACTCTGGCACCTCAACACAAGCAATGGAAGCACACTCAACTTTAGCAATGCAGTCAAAACAACTCTGGCACCTCAACACAAGCAATGGAAGCACACTCAACTTTAGCAATGCAGTCAAAACAACTCTGGCACCTCAACACAAGCAATGGAAGCACACTCAACTTTAGCAATGCAATCAAAACAACTCTGGCACCTCAACACAAGCAATGGAAGCACACTCAACTTTAGCAATGCAATCAAAACAACTCTGGCACCTCAACACAAGCAATGGAAGCACACTCAACTTTAGCAATGCAATCAAAACAACTCTGGCACCTCAACACAAGCAATGGAAGCACACTCAACTTTAGCAATGCAATCAAAACAACTCTGGCACCTCAACACAAGCAATGGAAGCACACTCAACTTTAGCAATGCAGTCAAAACAACTCTGGCACCTCAACACGAGCAATGGAAGCACACTCAACTTTAGCAATGCAATCAAAACAACTCTGGCACCTCAACACAAGCAATGGAAGCACACTCCACTTTAGCAATGCAGTCAAAACAACTCTGGCACCTCAACACAAGCAATGGAAGCACACTCAACTTTAGCAATGCAATCAAAACAACACTGGCACCTCAACACAAGCAATGGAAGCACACTCAACTTTAGCAATGCAGTCAAAACAACTCTGGCACCTCAACACAAGCAATGGAAGCACACTCAACTTTAGCAATGCAGTCAAAACAACTCTGGCACCTCAACACAAGCAATGGAAGCACACTCAACTTTAGCAATGCAATCAAAACAACTCTGGCACCTCAACACAAGCAATGGAAGCACATTCAACTTTAGCAATGCAGTCAAAACAACTCTGGCACCTCAACACAAGCAATGGAAGCACACTCAACTTTAGCAATGCAATCAAAACAACTCTGGCACCTCAGCACAAGCAATGGAAGCACACTCAACTTTAGCAATGCAATCAAAACAACTCTGGCACCTCAACACAAGCAATGGAAGCACACTCAACTTTAGCAATGCAGTCAAAACAACTCTGGCACCTCAAGTCAAGCAATGGAAGCACACTCAACTTTAGCAATGCAATCAAAACAACTCTGGCACCTCAACACAAGCAATGGAAGCACACTCAACTTTAGCAATGCAGTCAAAACAACTCTGGCACCTCAACACAAGCAATGGAAGCACACTCAACTTTAGCAATGCAGTCAAAACAACTCTGGCACCTCAACACAAGCAATGTAACGGTGCTCAACTTTAGCAATGCAGTCAAAACAACTCTGGCACCTCAACACAAGCAATGGAAGCACACTCAACTTTAGCAATGCAGTCAAAACAACTCTGGCACCTCAACACAAGCAATGGAAGCACACTCAACTTTAGCAATGCAGTCAAAACAACTCTGGCACCTCAACACAAGCAATGGAAGCACACTCAACTTTAGCAATGCAATCAAAACAACTCTGGCACCTCAACACAAGCAATGGAAGCACACTCAACTTTAGCAATGCAATCAAAACAACTCTGGCACCTCAACACAAGCAATGGAAGCACACTCAACTTTAGCAATGCAATCAAAACAACTCTGGCACCTCAACACAAGCAATGGAAGCACACTCAACTTTAGCAATGCAATCAAAACAACTCTGGCACCTCAACACAAGCAATGGAAGCACACTCAACTTTAGCAATGCAGTCAAAACAACTCTGGCACCTCAACACGAGCAATGGAATCACACTCAACTTTAGCAATGCAATCAAAACAACTCTGGCACCTCAACACAAGCAATGGAAGCACACTCCACTTTAGCAATGCAGTCAAAACAACTCTGGCACCTCAACACAAGCAATGGAAGCACACTCAACTTTAGCAATGCAATCAAAACAACTCTGGCACCTCAACACAAGCAATGGAAGCACACTCAACTTTAGCAATGCAGTCAAAACAACTCTGGCACCTCAACACAAGCAATGGAAGCACACTCAACTTTAGCAATGCAGTCAAAACAACTCTGGCACCTCAACACAAGCAATGGAAGCACACTCAACTTTAGCAATGCAATCAAAACAACTCTGGCACCTCAACAGAAGCAATGGAAGCACACTCAACTTTAGCAATGCAGTCAAAACAACTCTGGCACCTCAACACAAGCAATGGAAGCACACTCAACTTTAGCAATGCAATCAAAACAACTCTGGCACCTCAACACAAGCAATGGAAGCACACTCAACTTTAGCAATGCAATCAAAACAACTCTGGCACCTCAACACAAGCAATGGAAGCACACTCAACTTTAGCAATGCAATCAAAACAACTCTGGCACCTCAACACAAGCAATGGAAGCACACTCAACTTTAGCAATGCAATCAAAACAACTCTGGCACCTCAACACAAGCAATGGAAGCACACTCAACTTTAGCAATGCAGTCAAAACAACTCTGGCACCTCAACACAAGCAATGGAAGCACACTCAACTTTAGCAATGCAATCAAAACAACTCTGGCACCTCAACACAAGCAATGGAAGCACACTCAACTTTAGCAATGCAATCAAAACAACTCTGGCACCTCAACACAAGCAATGGAAGCACACTCAACTTTAGCAATGCAATCAAAACAACTCTGGCACCTCAACACAAGCAATGGAAGCACACTCAACTTTAGCAATGCAGTCAAAACAACTCTGGCACCTCAACACAAGCAATGGAAGCACACTCAACTTTAGCAATGCAGTCAAAACAACTCTGGCACCTCAACACAAGCAATGGAAGCACACTCAACTTTAGCAATGCAATCAAAACAACTCTGGCACCTCAACACAAGCAATGGAAGCACACTCAACTTTAGCAATGGAAGGAATACACGCTGGCATCAAACACACAAAGCGCATGAAGAAGTCCACGCTGGCATCAAACACACAAAGTGCACGAAGGAGTACACGCTGGCATCAAACATACAAAGCACATGAAGAAGTGCACGCTGGCATCAAACACACAAAGTGCATGAAGAAGTGCACGCTGGCATCAAACACACGAAGTGCATGAAGAAGTGCACGCTGGCATCAAACACACGAAGTGCATGCAGAAGTGCAGGCTGGCATCAAACACACGAAGTGCATGAAGAAGTGCACGCTGGCATCAAACACACGAAGTGCATGAAGAAGTGCACGCTGGCATCAAACACACGAAGTGCATGGCAGTGAGACACCCCAATCAAGAGGCATTAATAGTGGCTGATCCCCAGAATGGAAGCTAAAGAGCAGGCTTGGAATAGATGCCTCGGGGGGCTCTGCCAGTTATCCATACGCCTCAGTTTAGGGGACCGCCTCAAGGGTGCCGGGGGCTCTCACCTCTCTCCAGACATGCTCCATCTCTCCCATCATTCACTCGGAAGCTCACTCCTCCTCCCTGTAACATGCAGTGTATCAATGACAGACAGAGTGAAGTATGTTACCTCTCCCACATGAAACCCGTTCTGTGCGCGGAGGAGCAGACGACGACGAAGATGATGATGAAAACAACGATGTTGATGACGACGATGATGATGATGATGATGATGATGACGACGACAATGATGATGATGATGACGCCGATGATGATGATGACGACGATGACAATGATAGGAACAGCCGTCCCAAGGTGATATGTGAGAGACACAGTGACAGATGAGACAAAGCAAAATATGAGCAGCAAAGCGCCAAATCACCAATGAGAGACAGACACAGACATGAGAGTGACAGATGAGACAAAGGAACACATGAGAGACACTCACAGAAGAGAAACAGAGTGACAGATACAAAGCAGAGGCAGGTGAGAGATCCCGCCACAGAGCAGAGCCAGCGACAGGCAGCGGCGCGCGCTGAGAGGCGCCATTATTAACATGTTTAATCAGTCACCGGTGCACATCTCTGCGGCACCAATGAATGCCACCGAGCCAAGGAATGACCGTCCCAGGTGACTGAGCATGGTGCAGCGCATCTGCGGAGCCAGGCATCGCACTACCGCTCATCGGACCAGAACACCCAATGCCCCTAGAGTCTTCAAAAAGGACAATCGACAGAATTTCCATGAAAGTCTCACACTCAAAGCAGGGATCTGAGCCAGCACTAGCAGCAAGAATTAAAAGGATGTCATGTTTGTAACCTGTTCACTAGCTGAGAGCCGTCACGCTCCAGAACTCCTGGGCACGTGCCCTCGTGCTCTGCAGGACCCAAACTCACTAGGAAGAACACTCAAAGATGGCCAGTCCTTCATATTCCCCAGCAGCATTTGCAGAGCACTATATGAGGGTTGGCTGATATTCACCAGCAGCTTCCATGGATCACTATATGAGGGCTAGCTGATATACACCAGCAGCTTCCATGGATCACTATGTGAGGGCTAGCAGCTGATATTCACCAGCAGCTTCCATGGATCACTATGTGAGGGCTAGCTGATATTCACCAGCAGCCTCTGTGGATCACTATAGGAGGGCTAGCTGATATTCACCAGCAGCTTCCACGGATCACTATGTGAGGGCTAGCTGATATACACCAGCAGCTTCCATGGCTCACTATATGAGAGCTAGCTGATATTCACCAGCAGCTTCCACAGATCACTATATGAGGGCTAGTTGATATACACCAGCAGCTTCCATGGATCACTATGTGAGGGCTAGCAGCTGATATTCACCAGCAGCTTCTATGGATCACTATGTGAGGGCTAGCTGATATACACCAACAGCTTCCATGGATCACTATGTGAGGGCTAGCAGCTGATATTCACCAGCAGCTTCTATGGATCACTATGTATGGGCTAGCTGATATTCACCAACAGCTTCCATGGATTACTATACGAGGGCTAGCTGATATTCACCAGCAGCTTCCACGGACCACTATATGAGGGCTAGCTGATATTCACCAGCAGCTTCCACAGATCACTATATGAGGGCTAGCTGATATACACCAGCAGCTTCCATGGATCACTATGTTAGGGCTAGCAGCTGATATTCACCAGCAGCTTCTATGGATCACTATGTGAGGGCTAGCTGATATACACCAGCAGCTTCCATGGATCACTATGTGAGGGCTAGCAGCTGATATTTACCAGCAGCTTCCATGGATCACTATGTGAGGGCTAGCTGATATTCACCAGCAGCTTGCGTGGATCACTATATGATGGTTAGTTGATATTCACCAGCAGCCTCTGTGGATCACTATAGGAGGGCTAGCTGATATTCATCAGCAGCTTCCATGGATCACTATATGAGGGCTAGCTGATATACACTAGCAGCTTCCATTGATCACTACGTGAGGGCTAGCAGCTGATATTCACCAGCAGCTTCCATGGATCACTATGTGAGGGCTAGCTGATATTCACCAGCAGCTTGTGTGGATCACTATATGATGGCTAGCTGATATTCACCAGCAGCTTCCATGGATCACTATATGAGGGCTAGCTCATATTCATCAGCAGCTTCCATGGATCACTATATGAGGGCTAGCTGATATTCACCAGCAGCTTTCACGGATCACTATATGAGGGCTAGGTGATATTCACCAGCAGTCTCTGTGGATCACTATAGGAGGGCTAGCTGATATTCACCAGCAGCCTCTGTGGATCACTATAGGAGGGCTAGCTGATATTCACCAGCAGCTTTCACGGATCACTATATGAGGGCTAGCTGATATACAAGAGCAGCTTCCATGGATCACTATGTGAGGGCTAGCAGCTGATATTCACCAGCAGCTTCCATGGATCACTATGTGAGGGCTAGCTGATATTCACCAGCAGCCTCTGTGGATCACTATAGGAGGGCTAGCTGATATTCACCAGCAGCTTCCACGGATCACTATGTGAGGGCTAGCTGATATACACCAGCAGCTTCCATGGCTCACTATATGAGAGCTAGCTGATATTCACCAGCAGCTTCCACAGATCACTATATGAGGGCTAGTTGATATACACCAGCAGCTTCCATGGATCACTATGTGAGGGCTAGCAGCTGATATTCACCAGCAGCTTCTATGGATCACTATGTGAGGGCTAGCTGATATACACCAACAGCTTCCATGGATCACTATGTGAGGGCTAGCAGCTGATATTCACCAGCAGCTTCTATGGATCACTATGTATGGGCTAGCTGATATTCACCAACAGCTTCCATGGATTACTATACGAGGGCTAGCTGATATTCACCAGCAGCTTCCACGGACCACTATATGAGGGCTAGCTGATATTCACCAGCAGCTTCCACAGATCACTATATGAGGGCTAGCTGATATACACCAGCAGCTTCCATGGATCACTATGTTAGGGCTAGCAGCTGATATTCACCAGCAGCTTCTATGGATCACTATGTGAGGGCTAGCTGATATACACCAGCAGCTTCCATGGATCACTATGTGAGGGCTAGCAGCTGATATTTACCAGCAGCTTCCATGGATCACTATGTGAGGGCTAGCTGATATTCACCAGCAGCTTGCATGGATCACTATATGATGGTTAGTTGATATTCACCAGCAGCCTCTGTGGATCACTATAGGAGGGCTAGCTGATATTCATCAGCAGCTTCCATGGATCACTATATGAGGGCTAGCTGATATACACTAGCAGCTTCCATTGATCACTACGTGAGGGCTAGCAGCTGATATTCACCAGCAGCTTCCATGGATCACTATGTGAGGGCTAGCTGAAATTCACCAGCAGCTTGTGTGGATCACTATATGATGGCTAGCTGATATTCACCAGCAGCTTCCATGGATCACTATATGAGGGCTAGCTCATATTCATCAGCAGCTTCCATGGATCACTATATGAGGGCTAGCTGATATTCACCAGCAGCTTTCACGGATCACTATATGAGGGCTAGGTGATATTCACCAGCAGTCTCTGTGGATCACTATAGGAGGGCTAGCTGATATTCACCAGCAGCTTCCATGGATCAGTATATGAGGGCTAGCTGATATTCACCAGCAGCTTTCACGGATCACTATGTGAGGGCTAGCTGATATTCACCAGCAGCTTCTATGTATCACTATATTAGGGCTAGCTGATATTCACCAGCAGCTTTCACGGATCACTATATGAGGGCCAGCTGATATTCACCAGCAGCTTTCACGGATCACTATATGAGGGCTAGTTGATATACACCAGCAGCTTCCATGGATCACTATATGAGGGCCAGCTGATATTCACCAGCAGCTTTCACGGATCACTATATGAGGGCTAGTTGATATACACCAGCAGCTTCCATGGATCACTATGTGAGGGCTAGCAGCTGATATTCACCAGCATATTCTGTCGCTCTAAAGCTGCTTTCTGAATCTAGCATCTATAGCAGATGCGTTTGCAATCTTAAGTGCACCTGCCGCAAGAATGAACGCCCTTTTTCCCTTAGAGTCTCACTTGAAGCCTTCTTTGTCCATGACGTGCTGCACTGTGTGAAAGGATTTCTGCATCTTCCCTGTACAGCAGCTCACAGCATCGGGTCAGTCTTTACTTGATTTAAAATACATGCAAGGGCTGAATTTGTGGACTCAGTAGTTCATTTCTCAATAATCTAACAGTTGCAGTTGCCAGGTTGTTCATGGTGAGAAGACCTCCTTCCCACAGATTACGAATGGACTTGGCTCTCCTCTGAGATTTTTCTTGAAACTCTAATAAACAGCAGGTTTTCTTTACAGCAATAGTAGGAAGGCGGAATCGGCGAAACACTTTTTCAACAGGAGCACAGCATTTGTAAACATCATCCGGAGGCGAATCCCTTGGCACGGGTTCGGGGCTCGCGTCATCAGGACTAATAGGATCGCTCTACTCTGAATCCTTAGTAGGGGTTTCTGGATGGTCATGTGGTGATGCATTCACATCATCTTCGTCATCATTAAATGGTGCCATTTTATTACCATCAGAGGTGTCATCATTAGGTGCTCCTGCACCTCCATGGGGGTCGTCATCCAAGCTAGCTCAACACTCTGTCAGTGACACAGTTTACTATTATAGGAAAACAAACTATGAACCCCTGCCAGGGACATGTAATTCGGGTTAATCAAAAAGACATGTCCACTTTGGTAGTTTGTTTTCGATAAACAAAGATATTTGCTGTGCAGGTGTCTTAGAGATGACACCCACACAGCAAAGCTTCAGTTCAGCTGAACCTGAAGGCAAAAGATCTCCGCCGGCCTGACAAGATCTCGAAGTTCAGCTCGCTTTACTCTGCCTTGTCAAGGAAGTGCACCACTCTGCTGACCTGGAAGAACAGGGTACAGTACATACACCCCCCCAAGTCCTTTCACAGCTGGGACATGAGGGGTGTAAGGTAGTTATCAGTTCCCTGATGCAGCCTCACATGTTTACAAGTGCAAATACATTTCCACAGCTTTCCCTGTATGTCCTGCCCTCTTACCACAGTATTAGAAGTCAGTGACCTGTAAGAAGGCACAGAAGAAATAAAGCTCTCTCCTCCCCTGGACCGTATCCAACCCTCCTAGCTACCCTGCACCATATGAAACAAACGAGAGCAGAAAGAGTGATGGGTTGACAGACACACACTGACCGGACAAGAAAGATTTACACGAGACAGGAATATATGAGACACACGGACAGCCGCACAAGACAAGGCCATAGGAAGTACGACACTGGCAGATGTGCGCCCCCACAGATCTGTCCAGCCGCAGTGGCCGGGTTACAGTCTGATGCCAGAGAGGACTTTGAGCATCTCATCTGCAGCATGGTGAAGCACGGAACCAAAGACCTACTTACATTCACTTCCGTGACCGCGATGTCCACCAGGCTGCCCACCACAATCAAGGCATCAAAGGTATTCCAGGCATCGCAGAAGTAGTGCTAGAGGAAGAAAAGACAGATTCCATCAGAGAGAGCACACAAAAGGAAGGGGCCCACTGGAATCAGAAAAGGGCATTCAACAAGAGCGGCTGTCATCTGAAAGAGAGCACACAGCAACGGCCGCTGTCACTGTTAGATTAGACCCGTTGATGCTCACATGATGTCATGTATAAGTTAGCATTCGCTGCACTATTTTCTTTTAGACTCCATTTTGTGTGATGTTCAAAACTAATCTTTTCCAGTTCCGAGAAATACCCTTTGCTACGTTTTGTTTCTGCAATAAAGAACTGTTAGTGCCCGTGCATAGCTTTCTCACTAGATAAAGGCCCTCTCCCACTTATCTTTCAGTTTGATCGCAGCTCAGGGTGAAACGGCCTTGGACCGTACTGATTGTACAACAAGACACTCCTGGACAGCTCTATCAGACAGGGCCACACAATCATCAGGAGAACAATTATACAAGACACTCCTGGACAGCTCGATCAAGAAACTCCTGGACAGCTCTATCAGACAGGGCCACACAATCATCAGAAGAACAATTATACAACCAGACACTCCTGGACAGCTCTATCAAGACACTCCTCAACAGCTCTATCAGACAGGGCCACACAATCATCAGGAGAACAATTATACAACAAGACACTCCTGGACAGCTCTATCAGACAGGGCCACACAACAAGTTTCAAAATCATCAACCGCAATCACCAGACCAGGAACACAATAATGACAACTCTCATCAGGGAGCAGTAAAAGAGACAGAACATTTACCCAAAGAGGCAGACATTATCAGAGGGACCCCACACAATGAGCAGAGTGCTACCGACCCCGCGGACAGAGTGCGTTGCCCACTAGTCTCCATGCGCACCTCTCCTCCACAAGCGAACTCACCTTCGGTTTGAAGGCTATGATTTTCAGCACCATCTCCACAGTGAAGAGGCCGGTGAACACCATGTTGAGGATGTCCATGGCGTAGTTAAAAGGCTTCGACTGCTCGTAATGCTGGAAGAGAAGGAGACACATGTGAGACCTCTACAGGACTGTCACAAAGGGTGGGGGAAGTAGGCCCCATTGAGGGGGGACCTCACTAGGAAGGACCCCACACTCAAGCATACAACATTTGAAATGAATGGCTCACAGTACAATGAAGATAACAAGTCCAACAATGACCCTGTGATGTCAGCCTCACTATTAGGGTGACATATTTCAGCATTACGAAATACAGATAGGGCCAAGAGTAGGGGGGGCGTATGGTGTGGGGGTCATGGGGTGAGAGGGTGTGGACACTCTGTAGTGCACACATTTTTATATTATATATATATATATATATATATACATACACACGTGTAAAGAATATATACATAGTGGGTAAATCTAATATTTCATGTGTTTCTAAGCACACGTGATATCGGCGTGCTCTTCTATAGCTTGATGTGCCTGCTACAGATATCCGCATTAAATCTGTAAATCACAGATGCAAATGCAGTCAATTCGTTTGAGCCTTTCATCTTTCTAAGGTGGAGACAATTCCTGAGCTATGGAGTCCCACCAAAATGTCTTGCCCTGGGCCTCACCCCAGTCTGTGACAGCTCCTTAGCTCCATAGCACCAAGCAAGACCCCACCTCTGAGGTGATGCCCTTGGCCCTGGCCCTGTGCAACAAGGAGAGGGATGAGTGGGGTTTTAATAGGACTAAATTAGGCCCTACCTCTGAGGTCAAGCCCCTGTGGGTGCCCCCATTCTGCTGGGATACAGAGAGAGGGGTATCTGAGAACCCCAAAGGACCAAGTGAGACCCTGCCCTTAAAGTCCTGCCCATGGGGCTGTGCAGGAATCCTCCCTGGTGACGTTTCCTCCATAATGTCGGGACATCTGAGCGTCCTACCTGCATAGCGAGTGCGATGGTGTTCAGGAGGATGAGCACGAACATGATGTATTCGAAGCCTGTGGAGTTGACCATGTACCACACCTTGTACTGGTATTGGTTCTTGGGTATATAGCGCCGCAGAGGCTGGGCCTTGAGAGCGTACTCCACACACTGGCGCTGGCGGGAGAGACAAAGAGAAGGCATGGTTACCCCCAGAGAGCTCAGAACTGAAAGGAGTGGCTGGGATCAAGGGCAGAGAACCAGGGCAGAGAAGATGTAGAGGACAGGACTGAAGAGGTATCCACACTGGGCAAATGAAAGACAGCAGAGAGAACATGAGGGGCAAAAGGAGGCAGCCTCCTGTAAAGACCTTGAGTTATAAGAGAAACACCCGAGGAGAGAACAGGAACACCTGAGTGCAAAACAGAAACATCTGGAGCAAAACAGAAACATCTGAGAGCAAAAGAGAAATGACTGAGGGTGAAGAAGAAAGACCAGATAGCAGAAGAAAAACAACTACAGGCAGAAAAGAAACTCCTGAGAACCAAATAAAATCACCAGAGGGTAGACAAAAAAAAACAGAACTTCAGAAATAAAGTACCATGGAAGGCAAAAATACCTTTGGGCAGAGAATAACACCTAAGAGTAGTAGAAAAATAATTAATGGCAGAAGAGAAACCCCTGAGGACACAACGGAATGACCTAGCGAGAAAAGAATTACACCGAAGGGCAGACGAATAACACCAGAGAAGCTAGGAAACATGTGAGGGTTAAAGAGAAGCATGAGAAACACCAGAGGGTAGAAGAGAAACAGCAGAACGGCAGAAGGGAAACAACTGAGTGCAAAACAGAAACACTTGAGGGCAAAGAGAAACACTCAACAAAACCATAAAAACACGTGACAGCAAAAGAGAAGTGCCAGACTAAACACAGGAAAACTAGTTGGCAGAAGAGAAACACAAGACACCAGAACAGCAACATTTGAGGTCAAAACCGAGAGCAGAAGACAAACATTAGGGAAGAGGAGTAACACCTGAGAACAGAAGAAAAACAATGGCAGGTGAGAAACACCTGAGAACAGAAGAGAAGCGCTCAACAGAAGAAGAGAAACACTTAAGGGCAGAAGGAAAACACCCAAGGACAGAACAAAGAGATAAACCATAGGGCCAAAGAGAAACCCTTGAGGGCAGGGAATAATCATCCAAGAGCATGCGGCCACTGGGGTGGGCCTGCAGCCTACGGCCCTCACGACGAGTGTCCTGCTGCGACTCTAGCCAACCCTGGCTACTCAGTGTGAGTGCCACGCTGCTACCTTAATCATTGCCAGCTAGCCACCATGCACTGAGGGATTGCCCGTCTGCTGCTCGCTCTTCCTGCTGCAGTGACTGCCCCTCGTTTGGGGCTCCCCGGCCCACTTTCAACTCCACATGAGTGGCTACACCCACTAGGATACTTGCGGCTTCAGCGCGGCTCATCCATATCCGGCAACGCCCTCCACCCTATCCTGCATCCCCCTTTACGACCATCACCGCTGGGGACGCCCTGGGCTGGAGCTCGAGGATATCGGAGACGCCACACTTTGACGGACCCCTTTCAATTGTGGGTTATAGACATTTTCCCTCACCCTGTTTTCCCACTGTGTGGCCAACTGCGTCTGCCTGCTGGGCTTTGACATCGCCTCTGTGGCTCTGCCGCCATGGGCCGAGGGGACATCAAGCAACAAAATTGACATTTGACCGGCCCCGGTCGTTGAGTCGCAAGGACTCCCCATCCAACATGGACGACGGCCAGGACTAGGTAATTGTTCTTTGAACTTTCTTGCTTTTCCTGGCCTTTTTTTCTTCTTCTCCTTTCTTCTTTCTTTCGTGATGAGACAGAACTTTACAATAGCCTCCCTGACAAACCTGACCAAGCAGACTCTTCCAATCCCATTCCATTCTCAATGGGCGTCTCTAGGCGGAGAGTGGATATGACTCCCCTTACCTGGAGTGTCAGAGGCTTGAATAATCCTCGTACAAGTAAGCCGGTCTTATTGTACCTCAATCGGCATGGCATCAAGATTGCATCCCTACGGGAAGCACACCTGCCCCCCCAAGCGTCTACGGTCTTTGTTACAACTTGGGGCCCGCACCCATTTTTTGCTAACTATAGCTCCTTTTCCAGGGGAGTCTGCGCACTTATTCATAAATCCCTTCTTTTTCTACACCAGTCCACTGTTGCATACACGCAGGGCCGCTACATTATGGTGACAGGAACTATGTTGTTCTCTTAAACCTGTATACCCTGAACTCCAATGACCTCCCTTTTACCAGACCATGGCCACTCTCCTAGATGGCATTGACGTAGACACTATTTTGGTGGGTGGGGACTTAAATATCATTCTAGAGCCCACCATAGATTCTTCCAGCACCGTCCCTTGTACTAAACCTTTTGCTCATTGCAAGCGTGTCAGGATATGATACATATGAATACCCTCTGGGACGTCTGGCGCACACACCATCCTGCTATTCCATGCTACACTTTCTACTCCGCTCCACACTCAGTGTGGACCCGACTGGATTATTGGCTCTTGTTAGCAGCCAACTTTCTGTGGCTTTGGGACATCCAGGTGCTGTCACACAAATTGTCTGACCATGCCCCGGTGCGACTGACGCTTACTCTTGCTTATAGATGCGGCTGGGAGCACCGTAGATCCTTCCCCTTGAAGGTGCTGTTGGACCCAGTTTTCCGCTTTGAGCTCCAGGACTCTGTAGTCCAATATTTCCTTTCGCATTCAAAGCTTACATTCGCGTGATATGCGTCTCCAAACAGGCGATGTGCTCCGCGATATCCGTAACAGTCTGACACAGGTGGAGAATGCACTCAAACACAAAGACGAGAGGGATGCCCCCTCTCCTCCCCTTCTGCTCTCCATAAGTGCTCAGCCTTGCTTGAGGAGTTTCATGACCTGGCCAGCAGAAAGGTTATGCTTTTGGGTAAACACGCTATGGCGGAAATATGGTGAGGGCGAGCGACCTGGTCGGACGCTTGCTCGCCTCCTACATCCTCCTCCAGGACCGTGATGTATTGCAGCTCTGGAGCTGGAGGATGGTACCCTTCTCTCGTTTACCGCGGACATCCTCACCGAAGTAAATTCCTACTATAAATCACTATACATCTAGCCATACTCCTGAGTCATCGGCGCGTCAGAATTACTGAGAGGAAATAGCCATGGTCTGGCTCTCTGACGGCCAATCCCAATTCGTGAACGAGCCCTTCACGGCTGAGGAAATAGCCAAAGCGATTGACTGAATGGTTCAAAGGCCCCTGGGCTGGACGGCCTGACAGGACCCTTTTATAAAGCCTACAATTCCACTCTGATCCCACATTTGCTGTAGGTATGCGCAGAAGCCCCTACTACAGGTACCCTCCAATTCCATGCAAGAGGCAGTTATCTCCCTCCTATTGAAACCTGGAAAGGACCCCAAGCACTGTGCTTTGTACATACCACTTTCTCTCCTCAATTTCGCTACTAAACCTTTGGTCAAAGCTTTGGTTAATTGCTTATCGTTACTGTTAGATACAATACTGTCATTCGTGCAGACAGGATTCATACCACATCAGTCCACCTCATTAAATTTGCGTGCTGTCTTCTAAGTCTTAAATAGGATATCCCCGCAGTGGTCGCCCTGCTCGACGCGGAGAAGGCTTTTGACTCCCTGGAGTGACCTTTTCTCCATGACACTCTGCGGAAACTCTGAATTCCTGGAAGGTTCACAGCTCTCATCTCCTTACTAAACTCGAACCCAACGGCTCGCATCCGTATTAATGGTTCTATCACGGACCCCTTCCACATCTCCCGAAGCACTAGGCTGGGGTGCCCACTCTCACCTTTATCATTTTTTATAGCGAAGGACTCCAGGAACGCCATCTGCATCATGGTGTACAGTTTTCCCTAGGACCGCTCCTTATGTCCACGTATGCCCATGACATCCTATTTTTCATTCGTCATCCTTCTGTTAATTTAACTCCAATAGTCCAGGAAGTGATTCAGTTTGGCAAACAATCCGGCCTTTGCATTAACTGGGCAAATCAGAGCTGTTTCCCCTTACCGAGGCCACCACACTCCCTACCTCTGAATATCCTTTTAAGCGGTCCACCAGCACCACCGAATATCTGGGTGTGGTTTTACACAGGACTAGGGAGCAAGTTATCCGGGTGAATTATGGCCCAGCAGTCGACAAGCTCTCTACCCAAACTGATCGCTGGGTACAACTCCCCCTATAAATGACAATTCTCCCTCGATTCCTGCATCTCTTGATAAACATAACCATACCCTTTACCAAGGCCTTTTTTTTACACTCAGAAACCTACTTTTTAAAATGGGTTTGGGCTGGCCGTCGACCTCGGGTCACCTGGAACACCCCAACTCTCCCCTACGATTGGCGCTGGTTTGCTGTCCCTGATTTCCGGCTGTACTTCTTGGTGGCTCAGGCCCACTTTGCATATCAGTGGCTTCACCCAGACGCATGGCTGCCCTACACCCTTGAACGCACTATTGCCGCGAGGCATTAGACTGGACCCCAGTGACATGCAGACCTTATCCACCACTTGCTGGGCCTGGCGGAAACTCTGCAGCTCGTTGGGCTTCAATTTATTATATTCACAGAGTCTTCCCCTGCGCATGAACCCATGGCTCCCACTCACAACCCAAAAGCTAGTAAAACGCACTCTACATAAATATGACCTCCATTCCTTTGAGGATGTGTTCCTGGATGGACATGTCCTATCCCAATAGCCTGAACTGACACACACCGACCCCGCCTTTATGGATAGATTCATTCTCAATAGACTCCACGGTGCGCTGTGCTCCTGTCCTACCCGCTCACCCCGACAAATTCACTCCATTCATCCTTTTGATATCAGACCCAGATGGTTCACATCTCATCACTAAACTTTATCATGCATGCATAGCCCTTAAACACGCCAATGTAGATGGAGTTCAAAGGCAGTGGGAGAGGGGCTTGGGCCGTCCACTTAAAGATAAGTATTGGGTTTTCTGCTGCTCACAGACTAAACTGGCTTCCCCTAACCACAGACACAAGCTTCTGCATTCCGCTTGCTTCACAGAGCCTATGTTACCTCCAGCACGCTGGCCCGTATTGACCCGTCCAGATCCACTCAGTGCCCCAAATGCCGAGGCCCGGTTGCAGATTTTCCAGCTCTAGCCTGGACCTGCCCACTGGGAGCTACGTACTGGATGGAAGTATTCCAGGTCCTCCCCAAGAAGATTTCCATGCCTATCGATCCGTCCTCTTTCATGGCTCTCCTAGGCAATGTTTCCTCCGTTCCACAACTACTCGCAGATTTGCTGCTATTGCACTTCTCCTGGCCAAGCAGGAGATTGCCCTCCATCGGGGCACTTGTACACGTCCTGCCGTTTACGCCTGGCTCCGCAGTATGACTTTCTGCGATCTGACAAGTGAGGTGTATTCCTCTATACTGCCCCTTGCAGCTCGCCCTAAAGATATTCGGCAGCCTCTTCGACTGTATCTCCTCAGATTGATTCCAGACTCCCCCAATTCCACCCCTCCAGCGCCTCTCAACGCACCCCTCTCGGACAGCTCCAGCCAGGACACTGACATGTCCCATCGTCCCTGCCCTCAGAGACCCACTTCCTCTGCTTACTATTTGACTCCTCAACAATTGTCTGCTATCTCGCTAATCCTTACTATCATTACGGAAATGTTTTTCATACATGCACACGTCCTGCAATGTCTTGCCATGCAATGTATCACCTCCTTCTCGTCACTGTTGTCTCTTGTATCTGTACCATTGAGCACAGAAATCATGAGCTCAAGGTTTAAAATGAAGGATTGCTTTAACTATACACTGTGTTGACCAAGATGGGGTTTGGACCAGAGTTAATTAGTTGGCTAAAACTGCTTATCTCACACTCTACTACCAGAGTCTGGACTGGATATGTTTTCTCTTCTTAGTAGGATCAATCAATAAGGATTTATAAAGCGCAGCTAATCACCTGATAGGGTATCCGGGTGCTTGCAGGTCCCGGAGGCTCATTTGAATGGCCAGGTCTTGAAGGCATTCGGAATTCCGAAAGTGAGGTGATGGTCCATAGGTGTGTGGGGAAGCTCTTCTAGGTCTTTGCTGCGATGTGGGAGACGGAGCGTCCCCCACTTCTGCTTCGGTAGATGCAGAGTATGGGCAAGTAAAAGGGAGGTGGAGAGTAGTCTTGATGGTTGGTGGAACTTCAAGCGGCGGTTAATATATGCGGGTCCTTGGTTGTGTAGAGCCTGGTGTGCGTGGGTCAGCAGCTTGAATTGGCGTCTCTTCTGTACAGGAAGCCAGTGGAGTTTCCTGAGGTGGGGTGTGATGTGGGTTCGTCGTGGAAGGCCAAGGATGAGTCTGCCTGCGGCGCTCTGTATGGTCTGAAGTCTCTGTAGGAGGTGTGTGGCAACTCCTACGTTGTCCAGACCCCTGGTGATGAGCGCCTGTGTAATGGAGCATCGTGTGTAGGAGTAGCCCCTTGAAGATCTTACGTAGCATGCGCAGAGTGAGCAGGAGAAGGAGATGACGTTGATCTATGATTTCATGGTGAGCTTGTTGTCAATTATGATTCTGAGGTTTGTGACATGGCTGTAGGAAGTGGGTACGGGTCTAGGTCTGATGGCCACCAAGAATCGTTTCTTACATTGCTGCTGTTGCCAAAGATCAGTACTGCCGTCTTGTCTATATTCAGCTGCAGTTATCCTTCATTCAGTCGTCGTCGCTTGTCATGCATCTGTGGAAGTAGGTTCAGTGGTGGTGGGGTCACCGGTGAGTGAGAGTGAGAGGATGAGTAGGGTGTAGTCTGCATAGAAAATTATGTGGAGACCGTGGGATCTGACGCTTTTGGCCAGCGGGGTCATATATGCTTGAAGAGCGTGGGGCTGAGGGGTGAGCCCTGGAGGACGCTGCAGGTGATCTCCTTGGGGTTCAGAGGTGGAAAGTGGATCCTCTGGGTTTTTCCAGTGAGGAAGGAGGTGATCCATCTGAGGGTGTCCCCTTGGATGCCGATGTGGTGGAGTCTTTCAATCGTGTGTGGTGGCATACGGTGTCGAAGGCTGCCGAGAGGTTGAGGAGGATCAAAGCTACTGTTTCTCTTCAGTTGAGGAGGGTTCGGATGTCATCTGGGGCAGCGATCAGGGCAGTTTTGATGCTGAAATTGCTGCGGAAGCTGGATTGAGAGACGTTGAGTAGCTGCTCTGCTCCAGGCGTGTCATGAGTTGATTGCTGATGATCTTTTCCGATTCCTTCATTGGGAGCAGGGAGCAGGGTGATTGGCTGGTAGTTTTTGAGTTTTCTGGGATAAGCAGTTGGTTTTTTGAGTAGTGGTCTGACGTCAGCGTGTTTCCAGGCATTGGGGAATGCTGCAGTGTTGATAGAGGTGTTGAGTAGGGTGGTGAGTTCCTGGCCGATCATTTGGTTTCCGAGGTTGATGATGTGGTGCGGGCATGGGTCTGTGGGAGCTCTCGAGTGGATGGATTACCTGGTGGAGATGATTTCCTTCGAGGTCGTCAGTGTGAAGATCGTTTCAGTTACGGTGGTGGCATATCTGACGATGAAATCCGTAGGTGTGGGTTCACAGTTTCTGTACATGGTTGCGATCTTGTCATGAAAGAAGTGGGCGAGGCTGTCGCACAGCTCCTTTGAGGGTGTGATGTTGTTTTCCTGGCTGCCGGGTTCGAGAATTCTTTAACGATATTGAAAAGTTCCTTGGTGTTGTTGGCGCTGGTTTCAATGCGTGTCTTCTTTGTTGACCTCAGCAGGCAGTGGAGAAGGCTGCCCTGTCGGAGGTGTCCTTGCTGGTGGGCCATCTCCTCTCCAAGTGTCTGCTGTCTCGTTTCACTGCTCTGAGTTCTAATATGTACCAGCTGGCCTTTTTGGAGGATTTTCTCTGGGTACTGCTCTTGATGGTGACGATGCCGTCAGTGCAATAGGTGATCCAGGCATTGGCATTTTTCACTCCCTGTTCGAGGTTGGTGGCGGAGGTGTTGAGGGCGTTCGCTCAGCTGATCTCAAAGATTTCGTTCTACCTCCGGTGGGGGGTGTTGGTCATCTTGGGGGTGTTGGTGTGGGAGGAGCTGGAGATGCTGAAGTGGATGATGGAGTTATCGGTCCATATCAGTTCTGTGACATGGCTGAATTTGATGTGGCTGCTGAAGGTGAAAATTGGGTCCAGCGTGTGTCCTACGGTATGTGTGGGGTAGTGGACGATCTGCGTCAATCCGAAGCTGCTCATACTGTCGAAGAGGTGTGCGGTGCTTTTGTTGTTGGAAATTTAGATCACAGAGGAAGATGTAGTCCATGGAGTCTACGGCAAGGGGTGCAATGAAGTCTGCAATGGTGTTGCAGAAGCTGGAGTGCGGGCCTGGGGGTTAGTATGCGAGGAAGCCTCTGACGAATGTCTTGTCTGTGTGCAGCTTAAAGTTGAGATGTTCCATGGGGGTGGTGGTATTGTCGGTGGTGATGGAACACTGTATGGTCTCTTTGTGGATGATGGCTGTTCCCCCTCCTGGCTTGTTGGTGCAATTCTGGTGAGTGATTTTATGTCCATTGGGGATCGCTTTGGCAATGTCTGGGGCGGATGTGGGTTTGAGCCAGGTCTCAGAGAGGAAGACGATGTTGGGTGCATAGGTGGCGATGAGGCCCCTTAATTCAGTGGAATGCTTGCAAAGTGAGCGTGTGTTGAGAAGGGCGCAAGCAAGTTGGCTTTTTTGTTGAGGTGGTGTCTGTGGTGTTTTAGGGGTGGGGCTGGTTGGTGGCTGGTGTGTGCGCAGTGGCAGGTGAGGTGGCAATGAGTGAAGGTGAAAGGTCCAGCCGTGGAGCATGTGTCGATACAGTGGCAGTGTTTTCTGTGGCATCCGGGGGCGATGGTGCATCTTTGGGGGGCGGGAGAGCCAGGGGTCGTGGCGCTGGTATTGGGTCAGACATGGACAGGTGCAGATGGGCTTGCCTTTGGCGTGCCTTCATGGGGCCAGCGCCGCGCCCGATGCACGATTCCACTGTGCGGTTGCGCTGCAGCCTGCATTAAGTAGTTCTTGGGGTGGATATTGCTTCTGTTGGTGGGAAAAATAGTCAGTGGGAAAACCCGGGCAGCTGTGGTGTCACAGGATCAGTCTGAAACAAGCGGGAACTGGAGGCCACAGGCAAGTGGCAGGCTAGTTGCCCAGGTGCCTACTATATATAGAATAGGGATATAAAGAGAAGAACCAAACAAGGATGTCCTCTACTCCAGTGTGATTTACTTCAGCCACAGAACCACCGGACTGTTACTTCAAACAATATGGGAGGCCTAAAAAAGTCAAAATATTCGTCGCTGTAGGACGACGACACATGACTGCATATCCAAGACCCTGCATCAAAATTGCTGGACACGAGGGACAGGCAAGTCTGGTGTGAACATGGGCTTCTATGGGAATTCACAAGGGCATATTATCAAGCCCATTACCGCCACTTTAGCGTCAGTTTCCTGCTGCTAAAGTGGCGGTAATGTTATCGCCCTTCCTTGATAATATGGCCCTATATTTGTACCTTTATGAGCAATATTCTCTTCTACAATATTTTTGAAACAATATTTTTGCACTTTATACTGTAAGTATATAAACATTAAATTTTGGTAATTAATAATTTTGATAAATTATTATTGTCAATGGATATTGTTGTTCTCGAAATTCTGCCGTAGCACCCTTGTCAGGACAATGGTCTTCGGGTGAGCAGACACTACAGACCCTATGAGGGTCTTATCGGGCCATCTGCTTCCCACCAGAAGTGCACTCCACACACAGCGAAGGCCTCCCAACCGAAGGAAGAAGAGCTTTCTGTCAGGAAATTATTCAAACATACCACTACTCTTAAGCAGCGTTGAGGGAATCACAAAAGAGCAGGTTTACAAAGAGTTCCAATGATAAACGAAGCTAAAACGGAGCGCTCAGTGCCCCAGGATCCTTTTACCAGGAGCCGGCCCAATGAAGCGCCCTGACTGTCCGCTGTGGGGCATGATGGGATACGGAGGGACAGGTGAGGTCCCCGCAGACACGGCTTTGACATTGCACCCGGTCTGCTGACATTGCCCTTCATTCCCTTTCCTTTTTAAAAAGGTTTGTGAAAATGTTCCTCAGCGCCTCGAGACCCTCGCTGGTGAAGCAGCCGCACTCTACAAATCCTGATTAATTAATAGTCATTTTAATGTAATTGGTGACTAATTAAACTGGATACTTTTTTAAAAAGAAAATTAAATTAATTTATGTAATTGTGTAGCCTTTAATAAGCTGCAAACAACCTTATTTACATGATTCTGTCACGCCTTTCTACAGGTATTGCCCCGTTGTACATATGTGCAAACTTTTTTATATATCATGTAAAGTGTTCCTGGGACCCTGCATGTGCGCGGGACGATTCAGTGCTTATGATTATTGATGAGGATCTCCTTGAAGAGAAGAACACCCTCCAGAAGTGGGGGGCCATTGTATGGATGGGGTGGCACACGCTGAAGATTACAGAGAACATGATACAAATAGGGCCCGAAGATGCCTAGGATTAGGAAGGATATGATACAGATGGGGCAGGGAGTAGTACGGATGGGGCCGCACACACTTAGGATCAGGAAGGATACTATATAGATCGAGCAGGGAATTGTACGACTGGGGTTCCACACTATTCTATCCGATCTTTTCCCCTACCCTACCCTATCCTCTCCTTTCCTACCCTACCCTATTCGATTCTATCCTATCCTCCCCGATCCGATCCTACCCGATCCTACCCTACCCAATCCTATCCTATTCTCTCCTCTGTGATCTTACCCTATCCTCTCCTTTCCTCCCCAATCCTATCCTATCGGATCCTATCCTATCCTATTCGATCCGATCCAATTCACTCCTACCCAATCCAAACCTATCCTCTCCTATCCGATCTGATCCTATTCTATTCTATTATGTTCTATTCTATTCTAAAGTGAAATAGGGTCTGAATGTATTTATATTGAGAGATTAGTTGGTAGGAACAAGGCTACAGATGCTACAGACCGGGAGGAATCCGATGAGCCCTGAACAATGCCTGGTTAAGGTGTGATCTTGGTAATGATATGTGCCTTCTATAGACCTGCGACAAAATTAACCATCAATCACCTGAAATAGAAATACTATTCTCTTCGTATACTAACGCTATATGATTTTGTGAATGACATTGCTAAATTTTCATTAATTGCTACTGTACCTTGTCGAAAATCAATAAAACGTTATGTCAAAAAAAGGTGTGAAGTTGGTACCTGGTTCTTGTCGAGCTCGCAGTTCTTGTACTCTTGCTCGCCTTGAGCCCGGAAGGTGATGATAACAAAGCCCACAAAGATGTTCATCATGAAGAAGGCAATGATGATGATGTAAACGATGAAGAAGATTGAGATCTCTACACGGTAATTGTAGATGGGGCCTACATTCTCACCGTTGGCATCGATCGCCTTGTACAGCAATCTGGATTGAGAGAGAGAAGACAGGGAGATCTATGAATGGTACTCACCAGGATTGGGCATGTATCACTGCTTCTACGCCCCGTCATTCCCAGGGAGATCTGTGAACGGTACTCACCAGGATTGGCCATGTATCACTGCTTCTACACCCCGTCATTCCCAGGGAGATCTGTGAACGGTCTCACCGGGATTGGCCATGTATCACTGGTTCTACACCCCTTCATTCCCAGGGAGATCTGTGAACGGTACTCACCAGGATTGGGCATGTATCACTGCTTCTACACCCCGTCATTCCCAGGGAGATCTGTGAACGGTACTCACCAGGATTGGCCATGTATCACTGCTTCTACACCCAGTTATTCCCAGGGAGATCTGTGAACGGTACTCACCAGGATTGGCCATGTATCACTGCTTCTACACCCCATCATTCCCAGGGAGATCTGTGAACTGTACTCACCAGGATTGGCCATGTATCACTGCTTCTACGCCCCGTCATTCCCAGGGAGATCTGTGAACGGTACTCACCAGGATTGGCCATGTATCACTGCTTCTACACCCCGTCATTCCCAGGGAGATCTGTGAACGGTACTCACCAGGATTGGCCATGTATCACTGCTTCTACACCCCGTCATTCCCAGGGAGATCTGTGAACGGTCTCACCGGGATTGGCCATGTATCACTGCTTCTACACCCCGTCATTCCCAGGGAGATCTGTGAACTGTACTCACCAGGATTGGCCATGTATCACTGCTTCTACACCCCGTCATTCCCAGGGAGATCTGTGAACGGTACTCACCAGGATTGGCCATGTATCACTGCTTCTACACCCCTTCATTCCCAGGGAGATCTGTGAACGGTACTCACCAGGATTGGCCATGTATCACTGCTTCTACACCCCGTCATTCCCAGGGAGATCTGTGAACGGTACTCACCAGGATTGGCCATGTATCACTGCTTCTACACCCCGTCATTCCCAGGGAGATCTGTGAACTGTACTCACCAGGATTGGGCATGTATCACTGCTTCTACACCCCGTCATTCCCAGGGAGATCTGTGAACGGTACTCACCAGGATTGGCCATGTATCCCTGCTTCTACACCCCGTCATTCCCAGGGAGGTCTGTGAACGGTCTCACCAGGATTGGGCATGTATCACTGCTTCTACACCCCGTCATTCCCAGGGAGATCTGTGAACGGTCTCACCGGGATTGGCCATGTATCACTGCTTCTACACCCCGTCATTCCCAGGGAGGTCTGTGAACGGTCTCACCAGGATTGGGCATGTATCACTGCTTCTACACCCCTTCATTCCCAGGGAGATCTGTGAACGGTACTCACCAGGATTGGCCATGTATCACTGCTTCTACACCCCGTCATTTCCAGGGAGATCTGTAAACGGTCTCACCAGGATTGGCCATGTATCACTGCTTCTACACCCCGTCATTCCCAGGGAGATCTGTGAACGGTACTCACCAGGATTGGGCATGTATCACTGCTTCTACACCCCGTCATTCCCAGGGAGATCTGTGAACGGTACTCAGCAGGATTGGCCATGTATCCCTGCTTCTACACCCCGTCATTCCCAGGGAGATCTGTGAACGGTACTCACCAGGATTGGCCATGTATCCCTGCTTCTACACCCCGTCATTCCCAGGGAGATCTGTGAACGGTACTCACCAGGATTGGGCATGTATCACTGCTTCTACACCCCGTCATTCCCAGGGAGATCTGTGAACGGTACTCACCAGGATTGGCCATGTATCCCTGCTTCTACACCCCGTCATTCCCAGGGAGATCTGTGAACTGTACTCACCAGGATTGGGCATGTATCACTGCTTCTACACCCCGTCATTCCCAGGGAGATCTGTGAACGGTACTCACCAGGATTGGCCATGTATCCCTGCTTCTACACCCCGTCATTCCCAGGGAGGTCTGTGAACGGTCTCACCAGGATTGGGCATGTATCACTGCTTCTACACCCCGTCATTCCCAGGGAGATCTGTGAACGGTCTCACCGGGATTGGCCATGTATCACTGCTTCTACACCCCGTCATTCCCAGGGAGGTCTGTGAACGGTCTCACCAGGATTGGGCATGTATCACTGCTTCTACACCCCTCACCCCTTCATTCCCAGGGAGATCTGTGAACGGTACTCACCAGGATTGGCCATGTATCACTGCTTCTACACCCCGTCATTCCCAGGGAGATCTGTGAACGGTCTCACCAGGATTGGCCATGTATCACTGCTTCTACACCCCGTCATTCCCAGGGAGATCTGTGAACGGTACTCACCAGGATTGGGCATGTATCACTGCTTCTACACCCCGTCATTCCCAGGGAGATCTGTGAACGGTACTCACCAGGATTGGCCATGTATCCCTGCTTCTACACCCCGTCATTCCCAGGGAGATCTGTGAACGGTACTCACCAGGATTGGGCATGTATCACTGCTTCTACACCCCGTCATTCCCAGGGAGATCTGTGAACGGTACTCACCAGGATTGGCCATGTATCCCTGCTTCTACACCCCGTCATTCCCAGGGAGATCTGTGAACGGTACTCACCAGGATTGGGCATGTATCACTGCTTCTACACCCCGTCATTCCCAGGGAGATCTGTGAACGGTACTCACCAGGATTGGCCATGTATCCCTGCTTCTACACCCCGTCATTCCCAGGGAGATCTGTGAACGGTACTCACCAGGATTGGGCATGTATCACTGCTTCTACACCCCGTCATTCCCAGGGAGATCTGTGAACGGTACTCACCAGGATTGGCCATGTATCCCTGCTTCTACACCCCGTCATTCCCAGGGAGATCTGTGAACGGTACTCACCAGGATTGGGCATGTATCACTGCTTCTACACCCAGTCATTCCCAGGGAGATCTTTGAACGGTACTCACCAGGATTGGCCATGTATCCCTGCTTCTACACCCCGTCATTCCCAGGGAGATCTGTGAACGGTACTCACCAGGATTGGGCATGTATCACTGCTTCTACACCCCGTCATTCCCAGGGAGATCTGTGAACGGTACTCACCAGGATTGGCCATGTATCCCTGCTTCTACACCCCGTCATTCCCAGGGAGATCTGTGAACTGTACTCACCAGGATTGGGCATGTATCACTGCTTCTACACCCCGTCATACCCAGGGAGATCTGTGAACGGTACTCACCAGGATTGGCCATGTATCCCTGCTTCTACACCCTGTCATTCCCAGGGAGGTCTGTGAACGGTCTCACCAGGATTGGACATGTATCACTGCTTCTACACCCCGTCATTCCCAGGGAGATCTGTGAACGGTCTCACCGGGATTGGCCATGTATCACTGCTTCTACACCCCGTCATTCCCAGGGAGGTCTGTGAACGGTCTCACCAGGATTGGGCATGTATCACTGCTTCTACACCCCTTCATTCCCAGGGAGATCTGTGAACGGTACTCACCAGGATTGGGCATGTATCACTGCTTCTACACCCCGTCATTCCCAGGGAGATCTGTGAACGGTACTCACCAGGATTGGCCATGTATCCCTGCTTCTACACCCCGTCATTCCCAGGGAGATCTGTGAACGGTACTCACCAGGATTGGGCATGTATCACTGCTTCTACACCCAGTCATTCCCAGGGAGATCTTTGAACGGTACTCACCAGGATTGGCCATGTATCCCTGCTTCTACACCCCGTCATTCCCAGGGAGATCTGTGAACGGTACTCACCAGGATTGGGCATGTATCACTGCTTCTACACCCCGTCATTCCCAGGGAGATCTGTGAACGGTACTCACCAGGATTGGCCATGTATCCCTGCTTCTACACCCCGTCATTCCCAGGGAGATCTGTGAACTGTACTCACCAGGATTGGGCATGTATCACTGCTTCTACACCCCGTCATACCCAGGGAGATCTGTGAACGGTACTCACCAGGATTGGCCATGTATCCCTGCTTCTACACCCTGTCATTCCCAGGGAGGTCTGTGAACGGTCTCACCAGGATTGGGCATGTATCACTGCTTCTACACCCCGTCATTCCCAGGGAGATCTGTGAACGGTCTCACCGGGATTGGCCATGTATCACTGCTTCTACACCCCGTCATTCCCAGGGAGGTCTGTGAACGGTCTCACCAGGATTGGGCATGTATCACTGCTTCTACACCCCTTCATTCCCAGGGAGATCTGTGAACGGTACTCACCAGGATTGGCCATGTATCACTGCTTCTACACCCCGTCATTCCCAGGGAGATCTGTGAACGGTCTCACCAGGATTGGCCATGTATCACTGCTTCTACACCCCGTCATTCCCAGGGAGATCTGTGAACGGTACTCACCAGGATTGGGCATGTATCACTGCTTCTACACCCCGTCATTCCCAGGGAGATCTGTGAACGGTACTCACCAGGATTGGCCATGTATCCCTGCTTCTACACCCGGTCATTCCCAGGGAGATCTGTGAACGGTACTCACCAGGATTGGGCATGTATCACTGCTTCTACACCCCGTCATTCCCAGGGAGATCTGTGAACGGTACTCACCAGGATTGGCCATGTATCCCTGCTTCTACACCCCGTCATTCCCAGGGAGATCTGTGAACGGTACTCACCAGGATTGGGCATGTATCACTGCTTCTACACCCCGTCATTCCCAGGGAGATCTGTGAACGGTACTCACCAGGATTGGCCATGTATCCCTGCTTCTACACCCCGTCATTCCCAGGGAGATCTGTGAACGGTACTCACCAGGATTGGGCATGTATCACTGCTTCTACACCCCGTCATTCCCAGGGAGATCTGTGAACGGTACTCACCAGGATTGGCCATGTATCCCTGCTTCTACACCCCGTCATTCCCAGGGAGATCTGTGAACTGTACTCACCAGGATTGGGCATGTATCACTGTTTCTACACCCCGTCATTCCCAGGGAGATCTGTGAACGGTACTCACCAGGATTGGCCATGTATCCCTGCTTCTACACCCCGTCATTCCCAGGGAGGTCTGTGAACGGTCTCACCGGGATTGGGCATGTATCACTGCTTCTACACCCCGTCATTCCCAGGGAGATCTGTGAACGGTCTCACCGGGATTGGCCATGTATCACTGCTTCTACACCCCGTCATTCCCAGGGAGGTCTGTGAACGGTCTCACCAGGATTGGCCATGTATCACTGCTTCTACACCCCGTCATTCCCAGGGAGATCTGTGAACGGTACTCACCAGGATTGGGCATGTATCACTGCTTCTACACCCCGTCATTCCCAGGGAGGTCTGTGAACGGTCTCACCAGGATTGGCCATGTATCACTGCTTCTACACCCCGTCATTCCCAGGGAGATCTGTGAACGGTACTCACCAGGATTGGCCATGTATCACTGCTTCTACACCCCGTCATTCCCAGGGAGATCTGTGAACGGTACTCACCAGGATTGGCCATGTATCCCTGCTTCTACACCCCGTCATTCCCAGGGAGGTCTGTGAACGGTACTCACCAGGATTGGCCATGTATCACTGCTTCTACACCCCGTCATTCCCAGGGAGATATGTGAACGGTACTCACCAGGATTGGGCATGTATCACTGCTTCTACACCCCGTCATTCCCAGGGAGGTCTGTGAACGGTCTCACCAGGATTGGGCATGTATCCCTGCTTCTACACCCCGTCATTCCCAGGGAGATCTGTGAACGGTACTCACCAGGATTGGCCATGTATCACTGCTTCTACACCCCGTCATTCCCAGGGAGATCTGTGAACGGTACTCACCAGGATTGGGCATGTATCACTGCTTCTACGCCCCGTCATTCCCAGGGAGGTCTGTGAACGGTCTCACCAGGATTGGGCATGTATCCCTGCTTCTACGCCCCGTCATTCCCACTCTGCTTCTTTCACACGATTGTACTCTACATATTACAACACATACCGTTTGAATTGCTCCCCTGATGCCCTTATAGCTCCACTCTGTTCTTACCCCACAGGAATGTTCCACTTTGGTTTCTTGGCATCAATCCATCCAAGCACAGCCACTATCACCCTTAGCATTTCTTTTCATTTTGATTCACCAACCCATTCCTCAAGGGAGTAGAGCAATCTACCCTGAAATACTGGCTGTTGCAAATGGGGTGCCTCCTCCTGGCTTGCCCCGGAAACACTTACGCTGGCCATCCCTCAAAGGTGGAGACCGTGAAGAGGGCCATCATCCCAGAGAGAACATTGTCGAAGTTGAAGTCGCTGTTGTGCCAGAGGCGCTCACGGACCATGGGGTGCCCCACGTCCCCATCTTTGTACACAATGAAGGTGCCCCTGCAACAGAGGGTAGAGTCAGGATCAGGGAGACAGACATTGTTAGAAGCAATAACAATAATGTGCGAATAAAAGGAAGTGGGTAACAACTTTGGAATCAGAGGAGTTAAAAAGGTAGAGACAGCGAAAGAGCATAGACTACTGGTGTGTACTGCGAAGCAGGAAAAGAGCGTGGAAACTGAGTGTCTGGGTGGGTTGAAGAGCGGATGGAGCTTTGATGATGTAATCGGAGAATCAGGAAGATGGGGACAGACGAAGAGGAAGTAAGCCGATGGAATAAGCAGGCTACAGAGGTGTGACCAGAGGAGGGGGAAGGATGCAGAGACTAAGTGATGCAGGGCTAGTAAAGTGGTGTGCAAGGAAACCAGGGAGTGTGGGCAGACATGGAGGGGGCTAGAGAATGGAACCAACACCCCGTACTTAGATCTTAGGGTGAAAGTGGAGGGTCAACTATTTCTGATGGCGGCGGTCTGCTGTAAAAAGAAATACCTAGACCTTGTTTCACGGACTTCCTATAGCTATTAAACTACACAGCACGTTTTAGAGGGAAATGTCTTATGAGTGATAAATTGGAGCTGCAAACACCACAGATCCCAGAAAGGGATGGCACAGATGGCCAGCCCCTTCTGTAAAAGTTTCTCTAGCTTCTTTAGTTGTTGGCACAACAGTGAGATGCAGACCTCCAATCTTCATTCTGATTGGCTTGTGGCACTGTAGCCCCCCTCAGACAGCTGGAAAAAAACAATGGAAGCTGTGGGCGGAGCCTGGTGACATCATCAGGGCAAGCCTTTCCTAGAAAGGAGTGTTTCATAACTGTACACTATGGACCCTGCAACAGGAGGGCTGGCACCATATCCATCTTCTTCATCCCCTATGCTTGAAAACTCCAGGGCCAGATTTCTGTGCCTCTTCCTGGCGCTGCGTACGCAGGGGAGGGTGATGATTGTGTGGCAGGACTACCATGATGTGAATTGGTAGATTTTTGCCAGAGTCATGGGGAAGGCGGGATTCTCTCCTCACCCTCCTCCTCCAGTCAAGTGTCCTAGCTTTATTTTATTTATAAGGTGAGCGTCACAAACGTATTTGATTTTTTGAGCCAACTTCACTGGAGTCAGGTTCATAAATAAATAAATAAACCTGGAGCTCCATTAGTAAGGTGGTTTGAAACTGCTGGAGATCTCTGTAGGGTAAGTTGGTGTGGCTCAATTTGGATTTAATTACATCTCCTGCTGCCTTGATGATGGCTCTTGCCTACAACTGAACATCACACCAGAGCCCCACACTGCTCCCAGATCCCATACTGGGCACACAATATCAGGAGGGACTGCAAGACCCTCAACGGAGGAACAGAATCCTGTGTCCGAAGCATCTGCAGAGGATCATAACCTCTGCCTTTGCCATGTTTGGTTTAAGTCCACCCTAGCTCATGAGTGCGGCCACTTCTTCCATTCAGCTCCTCAGTGTCTAGAAATCTTCATGTGTGCCACTTGCTCGTAGAACCCCTGCGCATCCTCGGTGTGAGGCTGAGATTAGAGTGAATCTGTCCAAAGAAAGGTCTAATGAACAAGGCTGAACGACAGTGGGACAGCGGAGACCCCCATAGAATCCCATCTCCGCCTTTGTAGGCGCAATTGCATTGGCCTCAGCTCCAAGCTGTCCGTTCTTTCTCCCAGCAACAACTAAACCCACCTGCGCACTGGTTATGAGAGCACGCCCTCTTCTTTTAGGAGTTTCAGTAGCAATTCAGGTTCAATGGTTTTGAATGAACCAACAGAAACAAAATATGGAGAGACATCATCTCGTCGCCTATACCCATCAGAACATCTTAAAATAAGGCCCTCAACATGGCTTCCGCCCCATGATGAGGCTGGTGGTCCATAAGATGGCTGCCTCGGCATCAGTCATTCTCTCAAATCTGTTGGAATTGCACTCTTACAATGTATGTCTAAGAGTATTAGGGAAATGTAGGAAGGAAAGTTTGCAACATTTCCGGCTCTAAATTGTATTTTTTTAATGATGGGATACTATGAAGCTCTGAAGTCACTTTGAACCCAGCTCGTTCATAGGCGTGGCACACGTCGCCTTTAATGTCTGAATTATGAGAAGCATCACCAGGGCATCAACCTCCGTTCCGTTCCGTCCTAGTGATTTAACATCCGTCACTCTACACGGTTCCCAAAAGTAAAACCAGATTGGATGCAAGAGACTCACGCATGTCCTGAACTGTCTTTAGAAAGAGGCTGTTAAAGGCTCTCCTCGTCTTGGTAGTGGACATTTGTCTCAGGCTGGTGTCGCGACATCATGAAACCTGGTCAAGAATTCCAGGTCTGAGGAGTGTGCGCACAACTCTTCACTGAACCGCACCAAAACTGCTTCCATCTTCAATGAAAGGAGCAGTTGTTTTCACAAGGAAGTGTATTCTATCTTAAACAGAAGTAAGACGCCACCTTCATCTATTTCACCTTATAAAGTACACAATGTATTTTGTTCAGTGGAACCCGCCAACCCACAGAGCTGTGAAGGGTCAGAATAGGAAGAGACAACAGCAATGAGCAGTTCAGAGTTCAACGCCGCTTACTTCACTTTTTAAACCATGATGTCAACATAATATCGGTCTCTCGCTTCTTCTCTGAAAGGTATTTCCAGGTCTCAAGGAACAGAGTGATCTAGGAAAAGCCAAAGCTGGTGACCCCTCATTTAAACAGGAGGCCATGTCTTGGGCCTTGTACCTTTATCCCAGGTCTCTATTCTATGTGAGATGGTACAAAGACGTATCCCACCTGTGGCGTATCTGTTCTATGGAGCCATGCTACATCCCACGTATCTCGGCCGATAAGAACTGCCTCCATATGTAGCCAACGCTTCTCAGGCCCCCTGAGAGTCCATTCAGAGAGGATTTGAAGCTGGGCTGCTTGGTGATCCTGCATGCCATCATGTAGTGCTAGTCCCACCGAGTTCCTTGCAGCTGAACAAGGCAACTTAGACCAGTTGCTATAAAAGGCGTTTATTCTCCCTTGGAGATCAGCCATGCCTTTTTTAGGTACCAAAGAAGGGAGTACCTGTAATAAATACAATAGTCTGGGAAGCCCATTCAGTTTCCCTAACCATAAACTGAAAAGAGGGCGCCAACGACGCAAGTCGGGTATCCTGCCTAGCCAAAACCTGAAGAAAGGATGCCAACGACGTAAGTCTGCCTTGATGGTAGACTGGAGTCTGGAAGAGTTGGCAGCACACAACTTCTCAAAGGTTGGAGTAAAGTAAATTCCAAGATATTTAATCTCCTCTTTTGCTCATTGGAGATCAGGGGTTTTGGCCACTCGTTCCATCAGTTTTTGACTTCGGCCCACCCTTAGCTTCTCAGGTCCATCAGGTTCACCGTGAAATCAGCGGTTTCACTGCACTCTTGTATGATATACAGCGCAGCTCTGATGAATGACTCTTGATCTGTTTGTGTGAGCAGTATGTCACCTGTGAAGAGGAGGGTTTTAAGTTGGTCCCTCCAAGAGGCTTGCCTTTTATTTCATCACTGTTCCTAATCTTGGCCACCACCAAAGCAAACATCAATGGACAAAGTGGGGGGTCTCTTTCTTGTTCCCTTAGCAAGGTGAAACATTTCTGTCTCAAAGCCATTACTTATAACTTGAGTAGTCCGGGATGTATGGCTTCTGTGAAGGCCTTCATGTGCAGTCACAAACCTATGACATCACGCATCCGACTCAAAGAACCGACTGACAATGCTGAAGGCTTTGTTTGCGCGCAGTGTCCGTATGGCCCAAGGGACTTTCCTTTTATTCTATTCATTCCTTCGGTGGAGGACCCCCCAAACAGGATCAAACATTTCATAAATGCTTCCAGTATGTAATTGCTGCACAACCCGAAAGCTATTCAACTCATGTGAGCAATGAAGAACAGCGTCCACCCTCGATGACAGAAGGAAACATCACCCTGATGCACAGACTTGGCCATCCCATGGATGCATGTGCTTTCAATAGACCGATACCACTGGTGCACACGGATGTTAAGATTTTTACTAACATTTTGGTGAAGAGGCTAGGCTCCTACATGACCTACCTAGTGAAACCAGACCAGTCATGGTTCACTCCTGGGAGGCCAATGTTTGATCGTGTTTGGGGGTCCTCCACCGAAGGGATTAATCAAATAAAAGGAAAGTCCCTTGGGCCACACCGACCCTGGATGCAAACAAAGCTTTGTCGCTGTAAAGTCATTGTATTTAGGTAACCACACCCCAGCACCAGTCCTCCTTGCCTCGACTTTGGCACAGTTTTCACTGGATAGCGCTTGTTCCACATCCTGGGGCCATTCCTGTTAAGGGCATGAGTTTCCTGTAGGCAGATTCTGTCAGGAAGTTCACATTTTATTGTCCCCAGATTGTATGTCTTTTAACAGGAGATTCAAACATTTTACATTCCAGGGTATCTTCACCATAGCTGTGTTGCAACAAGGAGCTGCCTGTCTGCTCCAGTTCCAACTCTTGGTTGATCGATGTAAAATGTGCCTGGTTGTTCCCCCGTTGCAACCCACAAGCTCCATGGGTGAGCACCTTCCCTCCTGCAAACCCCCTCAACTGGAAAAGAAAAACTTCACATATCTCATTTGAAAACAACCAGTCTTGAAACAGAATCTATGCATCCTTGGCACATATGTGAAATGTATCATAGTCAAAAATGCTCTCTGGATCCACCCCCCGGGGCTCCTCCCCCAAGCCCCCTTGCTTACCGCCACCTCAGGTGGTTGGCTCTTGCAATTTCAGTGAACGACTTAGCTTTGTGACGGTGACTCAATATATAACTTTACAGTCTTGCTGTCTTTGTGGAATTCCTTGGTGGACGGGGTCTCTTCCGCTTGTCTTTTGGCTTCAATGTTGCTTCTTGCATCACCTGGGATTCTATCGACTGGGAGGAATCCGTCAATCATGGGGATTCTATCTCTTCTTCCACAGTGTGAATCATGTAGGCTTTAGAGTCTGATTAGAACCATAGCACCACTGGGAAGGTCCACCTTTAACGGATCTGTCTCCAGCCGAGTTCTAGGGTTCACTAAGGGATACCACACTTTGAGGATTTTTGATTTCCTCGCCTCTCTGATGACATTGTCCATCCACTATGAAGACACCGGTTTCACCAACGTATCTTTAGCAGAAATTGCGGGCCTTCTCTTTGAGCTCCTGCTCTATGTGCTTACACAATCTGAATTACAAAATTCTGGTCCTCACATTGGATTGCTCTCAACAGGTCTACACAGAACTTTGATGCCTGAGCCTTCTTCTGCCTCTCTTGCGTTACTGATCCCGATATTGTCCTAGCGTGCCCTGTCTTCCAGGTCAGCACATTTCTCTTTCAACTTTTTCGGCTCTTCTTCCAAGCCAACGAGGGCTGATTTCGAGGTCATCATATCCAGACTGATATCAACTATGACATCTGCGTTAGTCGAGACCCTTTCTCTGATAACCCGGATGTCTTGTTGAGGTCCATCACCCCAGTCTCCGTTTCAGAGATCTTTTGGTGAAGTTTTGAGAGATATGTCTTCAAGTCCTCCTTGGTTAAAATGTTGGGCTTTTCACCCATTTTTGCCACCATTTCGGGTATTAAGACTTGTTTGCTGGGGTCCTATTTAAATCTTGCAGACCTCTTTGCACGCCCACCCACCTTTACTTTAAGCCCTTTTGAAGTCCTGTTGCCTTTGTCTTTGGCATTTAATGGCAGAGCTGAGATCACCGTTGGACAATGCAGGAGTCACCCCGCTTTCGAGATTTGCCGGTCAGGTACTTTATAAGAATCTGCATCTTCAGTGGAGAGACCACCTGCCTTTTTAGGTCTCGCCTGACCCAGTGCATGCGCTGATCTGGCAAGACATTTTGTGAGGGCTCCAAAAGTGCTACAAGGCCAGCCTAGAGCTACAGTGCATGTGCGCGGGCGCGTGCGTCGTGCTTTACCGCGATTGCTTTCTCCTTCGCGGCTGCGCGGCTGCTTTGATGTTTGATCGCGATCACTTTCGTGGCTGCACGTCCGCTTTGATGTTCTCCGTGAGGCTTCAATAGATTGCAGCAGTTAAAACAAGCATTGGCATAGCCAATAGGTCTCGCTTTTGGGACCTTATAAGTGTTTAGTTATGCAACTGTTGCATGGCTAAACACTTATAAGGTCCCAAAGGTGAGACCTATTGGCTATGCCAATGCTTGTTTAACAGTTGTAGTCATTACAGTGACTTCAGCATGTGAGGAAACTATTACATAATAGGACGGAGTCTATTCGTTTTTTCTAGGTTTTTCAATTCTCCAGTGTGAAAGGAAGACCTCATAGGACAAGCAGCATAGACCCCAGCAACTGAGCAGTGAGCGCTACCTCGTTCCTGCATGAGTGGAGGCATAACCCCCTCCGCTCTCACCTCTGTGCTGCCACTGGGGTTGTTCTTCAATCGAGAGCAACCTCGCTTTGACACCTCAGTGTGAGCCTGCAGGCCACAACATGGCGACTACAGCTCGGCGCCCTCTCTAGGCTCTCGAGCACTTCTCTACTCTCAACGGGAAGCGCCGATTATCAGTTTTTGGATACTCTGGCTCGCCATTTTACTTTTGCGGGGCGCTCACCTTCCAAAGTCCGTCTGGGTTCACGATGACGAGAAAGTGCAGGTGAGGGATGAACCCGGACAGAGCTCACCACAGGCACCATCTTGGCTCGACAATGTCCACGCACATCCCCAGGAGCGGCTTTTGACCTCTGTTCAGTGCTCCCTGTGTGGAGGAAGCGCCAGAGCAGGTCATGGAAAGATGTCTATGTATAATCTAAAAACCTTATGTAGGCATTTGCACAGCTCACAGACTGCCAGGAGTATGAGCTTGTACAACTCTTAGTTGAGTGAAGTACCTCTCCATAGCATTTCAAGCATTTCCATCACACTCCAGAGGCGGAATTCTGCAGTGAGTGTATATGTAGGGTGCGCTGCTCCATCCATGGGACTCTGAGGGGCGACCGTGTGGAGGGAGAGTGATTGTTGAGTTCATGGTTTAGCAGCTGTGGAAGCTCAGTGCGCGGTGGTCTCTGCTCTCTTCGGACACTAAGCAAGGCCTGAAATTCATGTTTAAAAAGACACCAGACTTTCACAAGTCAGATCGGCTTCTGGTTCCCTTTACAGCTCTATCAAGGCCGGTATTCTAGCAAAGCCGAACATCTGCTGGTCACGGGAGGCATTGCCTTCGGCCAAGTCAAGACCAGACTGCGTATACGGCACAGAACACGTATGCAGTCGGATACAGCCATGATTGCCACAGCTGCACTGTTCATGGACAGCCTCGAAAAGACATTTCCAAAGCAGCCACCTGGACCTCCACCGCACTGCGGCCAAGCATTGGACTGGACTGGCCGGGCTGTGCTGCGCCAGATGTTCCACTAAGGTGGGCCTCTCTGTGTCTTTTACTCTTACATTCGTTGCAATGCGGCCTGCAGTTGTTATTCATGTTCATTTATGAAAGATCCAAGAACGAGAAGAAAAAGGTTCTTTACTGTAAACACAGTTCTTCAGCCTTGCCATCTTTCATAGATTCACGTGACCTACCCCCCCCCCCCCCCCTTTCATGGGGCTACAAAGCATTCTTTATGGCAAACTTTGAAAGTCTGACAGCAGGAGACATGATTGTCCAGAGTTCATGTGATAACATGCGGTGGGTGATGGCTGTGTCACGGTAAATCCATTGCTTGTATACAGTATGCTGTGTCAGCGCTGACTACCAGGGGCTCCCAGCCTGATGATGGGAACCTGGACTCTCTGAAAGGCCCAGTGCTGGAGAAGGAATCGGTTACTTCCCGGTTCCATTCGTTCTGCGGCCCTGGCGTCTTTCATGGATTCATGTGTGACCCCCACTCCTGCCCCTTCCATGGGGGTCAATCTTACCTTGTCTCACTGCCTCTAAGTAGAACATCTGGCAACTGGAAGCCTTTGCCAGAGTAAAAGCTGCGCTTCCCGAGTCCTGATTGGCTGAAGTTCGGGTCACACAACGAGGTGGTCTGGTATATGTAACCTGTGGCTTTGTTCCTATGTTATTGATTGTAATTGGGCAATGCTATGCTAGCCCTGACTATCACAGGTACCCGGCCTGATGACTGAAAAATCAAGACTGTGAACGAACCTATGAAAGATTTAAGGCAGGAAAAGGTGTCTTTATGTGAAATGCCCATTTTGGAAGTCAACTACTTCTGCACAAATTCATGGAAATGGTATTTTAAAGTCAACTAAAACCAGAGAGATGAGGGGCTCCGACAAAGATTAAATACATAGAATCTGGTGTCATGGGGGTGGTTCATCAGGGGGAGGGGGTGAAGCCACAGACACAGGAGTCAGTGTGAGCAGGATCGAACTGGAAACAGGACAAGGAATAGAGAAATACAAGTCAGCGAGCATGAGAGAGAGGAGGGCGGCCTGGGGCGGGGAGGTTGTGGAGGCCTCGCCTGTCGATTAGAACAGCAGGCGCGCTGCAGCGTCCTGGGTACCCACTTGCACTCCTCTGGCATGTGTTTCGCCTCATCGGTACAACTGAAGAATTTGCCCTGAAAAATAAAGAGGAGGCATTGGTCTTTGTGACCTCGGTGCTGGTGGAGCACAGAGCAGCGTCTCCTCCCTGGTGAAAGGGCCTCCTTATCCCTAATTTCATGAAATGTTTCTTGCTGCTTATGAATGTCTCTTGTCCTTCCTCCTCTTATTCCCAGTGCCTTAACTCTGCCTTTCGCTCATTCTCTCTTGTCTTTCCCTTGCCTTTTCTGGTCACTTCACGCCTCATCTGACTTATTTATGCAAAGGGTTGGAATGCTCTGCGGCAGAACCCTAACACTGGAGTGAGGGAGATGAGGGGGACGAGCCTCAGCAACACAGCGGAACCAGCAGACATTAGAATCTGCCAGCGAGCTGGGGCCACTGAGGGCTTGAGGCGAGCTCGGACCTCGAGCACGTTCTAAGCTTTTCTGAATCTCCCATGGTCAGGCTCACGCGAGATGAGTCCCAGGATATGGAGCCTTGATCTGCAGATGAACAGGGAGCCCAGGGATGTCGCAATGAGGCATCGGGCAAGGTAGGAAGACCCTAGTCTCAAGAGGTGGTGCGGTGCCAGCCCGAGGAGTTCTTTGTGGATGAATAAAAGGCGAGGCAGTCCAGTGCCAGGCCACAGAGGTCTTGGTGAGTTGGGCATGGGAGGGCCTCAGGTGCCATCCTAAGGAGGGTTCCGTGGGCCAGTTACAGGAGAGGCAGTCTGGTGCCAGGCCATGGAGGGTTCCGTGGGCCAGTTACAGGAGAGGCAGTCTGGTGCCAGGAGGAGAAGTAATCTGGTGCCAGGCCATGGAGGGCTCTGTGGATTGGGAATAGGAGAGGCGTCTGGTGCCAGGCCATGGAGGGCTCTGTGGACCAGTTATAGGAGAGGCGTCTGGTGCCAGGCCATGGAGGGCTCTGTGGACCAGTTATAGGAGAGGCGTCTGGTGCCAGGCCATGGAGGGCTCTGTGGACCAGTTATAGGAGAGGCGTCTGGAGCCAGGCCATGGAGAGCTCTGTGGACTAGTTATAGGAGAGGCGTCTGGTGCCAGGCCATGGAGGGCTCTGTGGACCAGTTATAGGAGAGGCGTCTGGTGCCAGGCCATGGACGGCTCTGTGGATTGGAAATAGGAGAAGTAATCTGGTGCCAGGCCATGGAGGGCTCTGTGGATTGGGAATAGGAGAAGTAATCTGGTGCCAGGCCATGGAGGGCTCTGTGGACCAGTTATAGGAGAGGCGTCTGGTGCCAGGCCATGGAGGGCTCTGTGGACCAGTTATAGGAGAGGCGTCTGGTGCCAGGCCATGGAGGGCTCTGTGGACCAGTTATAGGAGAGGCGTCTGGTGCCAGGCCATGGAGGGCTCTGTGGACCAGTTATAGGTGAGGCGTCTGGTGCCAGGCCATGGAGGGCTCTATGGATTTGGAATAGGAGAAGTAATCTGGTGCCAGGCCATGGAGGGCTCTGTGGACCAGTTATAGAAGAGGCGTCTGGTGCTAGGTCATGGAGAGCTCTATGGATTGGGAATAGGAGAAGTAGTCTGGTGCCAGGAGATAGAGGGATCAGTTTTTTGTTTGTGGAGTTTTATACAGTGTGAACGCGCCCCAAAGGTATCAGAGCGCTTTCCATGAGCACCAGCTACGTTACAGACAGACACCTTCATTTTTGTTAGGCGCGGGGAGTTCAAGTGATTTGCCCAGAATCACAGGATGTTGAGTGTCCCTTCCGAGACTCGAACCCGGGTCCCCAGCTGCGAGGTCGACCGCTCTGACCATTAGGCCACATCCTCGCCCTAATTCTCGCAGTAAGTCAGGAAAGGGAGAGGCGTCTGGTGCCAGGCCAGGGAGGGCTCGGTGGTTGAGACATACTAAAGTCAGTCTTATGCCAGGCCATGGACGTCCTAGTGGGTCAGGCAGAGGAGAGGTCGTTTGGAGTCAGCATACTGATGGCATAGGTTGAACCTGTGCTACAGGAAGAGCAGTATGACAACCCCACACAAACAGCTGTAGGGGCAAGACTCAGCGATCAGCGTTGACGATGACTCCCAGGACCTGCGCATGGGGGTGGAAGTCAGGTGGCCAGCCGGATGGGAGGAAGAAGCAAGTCACAGTGCCAAGTGGCAATAACTCTGAAAGGGTGAGGCACTTCCAGATCGATAGGCACAAGGCAATGCATGAGCTGTTGGCGGCCTCTGTCATGCTTCTGTAATTTAAGGCAGATTTGGAAGTCGCAGCACGTATCCCGATGCTGGGTGGTGGGTCGCCATGTAGACATTGAACAGTGGAGCGGACAGACCTGAGCCTTGAGGGACTGCATACACCTGAGCCCTGAGGGACTGCATACACCTGAGCCCTGAGGGACTGCATACACCTGAGCCTTGAGGGACTGCATACACCTGAGCCCTGAGGGACTGCATACACCTGAGCCCTGAGGGACTGCATACACCTGAGCCCTGAGGGACTGCATACACCTGAGCCTTGAGGGACTGCATACACCTGAGCCCTGAGGGACTGCATACACCTGAGCCCTGAGGGACTGCATACACCTGAGCCTTGAGGGACTGCATACACCTGAGCCCTGAGGGACTGCATACACCTGAGCCCTGAGGGACTGCATACACCTGAGCCCTGAGGGACTGCATACACCTGAGCCTTGAGGGACTGCATACACCTGAGCCCTGAGGGACTGCATACACCTGAGCCCTGAGGGACTGCATACACCTGAGCCCTGAGGGACTGCATACACCTGAGCCCTGAGGGACTGCATACACCTGAGCCCTGAGGGACTGCATACACCTGAGCCTTGAGGGACTGCATACACCTGAGCCCTGAGGGACTGCATACACCTGAGCCCTGAGGGACTGCATACACCTGAGCCTTGAGGGACTGCATACACCTGAGCCCTGAGGGACTGCATACACCTGAGCCCTGAGGGACTGCATACACCTGAGCCCTGAGGGACTGCATACACCTGAGCCCTGAGGGACTGCATACACCTGAGCCTTGAGGGACTGCATACACCTGAGCCCTGAGGGACTGCATACACCTGAGCCCTGAGGGACTGCATACACCTGAGCCCTGAGGGACTGCATACACCTGAGCCTTGAGGGACTGCATACACCTGAGCCCTGAGGGACTGCATACACCTGAGCCCTGAGGGACTGCATACACCTGAGCCTTGAGGGACTGCATACACCTGAGCCCTGAGGGACTGCATACACCTGAACCCTGAGGGACTGCATACACCTGAGCCCTGAGGGACTGCATACACCTGAGCCCTGAGGGACTGCATACACCCGAGCCTTGAGGGACTGCATACACCTGAGCCCTGAGGGACTGCATACACCTGAGCCCTGAGGGACTGCATACACCTGAGCCCTGAGGGACTGCATACACCTGAGCCCTGAGGGACTGCATACACCTGAGCCCTGAGGGACTGCATACACCTGAGCCTTGAGGGACTGCATACACCTGAGCCCTGAGGGACTGCATACACCTGAGCCCTGAGGGACTGCATACACCTGAGCCTTGAGGGACTGCATACACCTGAGCCCTGAGGGACTGCATACACCTGAGCCCTGAGGGACTGCATACACCTGAGCCCTGAGGGACTGCATACACCTGAGCCCTGAGGGACTGCATACACCTGAGCCCTGAGGGACTGCATACACCTGAGCCCTGAGGGACTGCATACACCTGAGCCCTGAGGGACTGCATACACCTGAGCCCTGAGGGACTGCATACACCTGAGCCCTGAGGGACTGCATACACCTGAGCCTTGAGGGACTGCATACACCTGAGCCCTGAGGGACTGCATACACCTGAGCCCTGAGGGACTGCATACACCTGAGCTCTGAGGGACTGCATACACCTGAGCCCTGAGGGACTGCATACACCTGAGCCTTGAGGGACTGCATACACCTGAGCCCTGAGGGACTGCATACACCTGAGCCCTGAGGGACTGCATACACCTGAGCCTTGAGGGACTGCATACACCTGAGCCCTGAGGGACTGCATACACCTGAGCCCTGAGGGACTGCATACACCTGAGCCCTGAGGGACTGCATACACCTGAGCCCTGAGGGACTGCATACACCTGAGCCTTGAGGGACTGCATACACCTGAGCCCTGAGGGACTGCATACACCTGAGCCCTGAGGGACTGCATACACCTGAGCCCCGAGGGACTGCATACACCTGAGCCCCGAGGGACTGCATACACCTGAGCCCCGAGGGACTGCATACACCTGAGCCCCGAGGGACTGCATACACCTGAGCCCTGAGGGACTGCATACACCTGAGCCCTGAGGGACTGCATACACCTGAGCCCTGAGGGACTGCATACACCTGAGCCCTGAGGGACTGCATACACCTGAGCCCCGAGGGACTGCATACACTTGAGCTCCGAGGGACTGCATACACCTGAGCCCCGAGGGACTGCATACACCTGAGCCCCGAGGGACTGCATACACCTGAGCCTTGAGGGACTGATTACACCTGAGCCCTGAGGGACTGCATACACCTGAGCCCTGAGGGACTGCATACACCTGAGCCCTGAGGGACTGCATACACCTGAGCCCTGAGGGACTGCATACACCTGAGCCCTGAGGGACTGCATACACCTGAGCCCCGAGGGACTGCATACACCTGAGCCCCGAGGGACTGCATACACCTGAGCCCTGAGGGACTGCATACACCTGAGCCCTGAGGGACTGCATACACCTGAGCCCTGAGGGACTGCATACACCTGAGCCCTGAGGGACTGCATACACCTGAGCCCTGAGGGACTGCATACACCTGAGCCCTGAGGGACTGCATACACCTGAGCCCTGAGGTACTGCATAGTCACAGATGCTGCGGGTTCACAGAACAAGGCAAGTTTCACGTGATGGGCCAACAGGAATAACTAAACCCCCAAAGACCCTCTCCCTCGAAGCCCATCGGATCTCGCGGGCCACAGAGGAGATCTTTGGGACTCACAGCGTCAATAGACCACGCAGGACCAATTCGCTTTCATGGCCTTTGCATCTGGATATAAACATCTCTTAACAAATAACTCCAATGCTGCTTTCACTTGCTTGGCATAAATGGGGTCTTGACTAGCCTGTCCTTGCCACTCCTGCCTCCTCCTTACCTACTCTTGGTTCCGCCTCCACTTCTTTATTCATTCTACTGTTGGCTCTTTGCCTTTCCTCTCCTTTTTCCTTATTTTTCTGTCTGCCATATTCCTTGATTCATTTTCTACATCCCTACCCACCTGATGTTATTCCTTCCCCCATATACTCCCCTTTCTTCTATGATTTTGCTGCCCACTCTTTACTTTTGAAGTAATTTGTCCTAATTTTCTTCCTCTCTCATCTTCCATAACATTCCGCCTATCCCTGTCTTCATCCTCATATTTCATTTTTTTGAGCCTTCTTCCACCTCACCCCTCTACACCCCTCAAGGTGGAGTAGATGGGGCTGATTCTCTTACCTTGAACAGCTGGACCCCGATGCAAGCAAACATGAACTGCAGCAGCGTGGTGACAATCATGATGTTACCGATGGTGCGGATTGCGACAAATACACACTGGACCACGTGCTAGAATCAAAAGAGGGCCAAGGGTCACTTCCATATGGAAGACAGTCATTATACCCCACAAACCGTCCTATACCAACCCCAAAACTGATCCTACTGCTTTCCAAAACTGCCAAAACCCGCAAGCTGTCCTCACAAACCTAGACTTCCCAGAGGCACACAAGCCACTGACTTTAAGCATAAAACTAACCATTGCACACCGCACACGGCCACCACACACCAAGGTGACTTCCACACGTCAAATCTGCACCCATAACCAAAGATGTCCTCTCAGTACCCCAGACTGTCTCTGGCATGTCATCATCTCTAAAGATTTCAAAGATATTGAACATATGGAAAAGACTCCTTCATCCAGGCCTTGAGACCAGAGTGGAGTTGAGGACAATGTAGGAGAGTAGGATCTGCTTCACATGGGTACCCCCACTTTTTGCTGGTGTTTCACTGTTTTTCGACCTTAGTCTGGCTGTGGCCCTGCTAATCAGGACCCCAGCCTAGCTGCTTCCTCTCTAAAATGGTTTCCATGTACATTAGGTACATATCTAATTGGATTCTGGAGTGCCTTATAAGCCCCTAGTATATGGTATACTATGTACCTAGGGCATAGGTACCTCAGAGGCCTACCAGGGGCTGCAGCATGTATTATGCCACCCCTGGGAAGCACTCGAAAATGACACCACAGGTCTGCTACTGCAGCCTGGGAAAGGGTGTGCTTGCACCCCTTACTGTGGTATAGGCTACCTATATCACTACCCTATACAGACACATATAAACCTATAAGCCACTCCTATGGCAGGCCTTGACAATCCTGAAGGCAGAGTGCTTTGTTTTATGCTTTGTTTTATGTGAGAGGGTGCCCAAGCATAAGCTGAGCCCCTCTGCAGCTTTCGGAAATACTTCCTTATGGCTGTTCTGTGATACAGCCATACCATATACTCTTAAGTGCATTATAACCTCACGGTAAATGCTAACTTTGGAATGGCTGCATCAAAACATGTCGTGTTTGGTGTCAAACGCTTTGGAATACTAAACCCCCACCCTCCCCCGCCAGCTCTGGCGGCGGGGGTAGCATTCCACCCTTCTAGAATGAATGAATTAAATTGAATTTATAAAAGTGCGAACTTAGCCCAAGGGCGTCAAGACGCTAGATGCAAACCATCAGAGGACGAGAGAAAGGGAACATGCTCATACTGAATGGCTACGAAAAAGCCAGGTCTTTAGGGCCTTACAGAATAAAGGTCGCGAGGCCTCCCCAGAGATGTTCAAAGGCAGGGAATTCCACAGTTTGGGCGCCATGGAGGAAAAGGCTCTGCCGCCCCATTTAGCCTTCTTAAACCTAGGCACGACAAGAAGGTTTTTGGCCGCAGACCGCAGAGACCTAGCGGGGGCATAATGACAGACAATCGACTTTATACCCTCTGGACCAGAATCATAAAAGGCTTCATGGGTCAGACAAAGGATCTTAAAAATAATCCTATCATTCATCGGGAGCCAGTGCAGCGACTTGATCGAGGCTGTGGCTGAATGAGATCTAGAAAGATTCAGGACAAATCTGGCCGCAGCATTCTGCGCCATCTGCAACCGATGGATGAAACCTTTATTAATACCCAAATAAAGGGCATTACAATAATCCAGTCTTGAGGTTACCAACGCCACTACAGCCTGCTTACGTGATTCACAAGACAGATAATGAGAGATCTTTCTAAGAATCCTAATGATACCAAAGCAGGTGTAAACAGTCCTGTTTACCTGTAGCCTAAGGGAGAGCACGTTATCCATGATCACCCCTGGACAGGGACAGACCCCCAACAAGGTCGGGCACCAATCGCTAGACCAGATTTCCTGATCAATCCCCAAGATCGCGACCTCGGTCTTCTCTCCATTCAGCTTCAGAAAATTTTCCACCATCCAAAGGGAAATTGCCTCCATGCAACTCCTAAAATTGAGGGCCGCGTCTTTAACGGTATGAGTTATAGAAACCATTATTTGGGAGTCGTCCACAGCACCTCCAGCCCAAAGGATCTTACCACCTCTGCAAGTGGGGCCACATAGATATTAAAAAGTGTAGGGCTCAAGGAAGAGCCCTGGGGGACACCGCACTGCAAAGCCTTAAGGGTAGAGAAATACTGGCCCAATTTCACTCTCTGTTCACGTTCCCCCAGAAAGGAGGCAAGGAGGCTCAAAGCTGTACCTCCGACACCCATCTCTCAAAGACGAGCCACCAGCCTATGAGGAGATAAGGTGTCGAAGGCCGCAGTGAGCTCCAGGAGCACCAAAATCGTAGTACGGCCAGCATCGACCTGCGTTTGAATGTTATTAAAGAATTCTGTCAAAGCTGTCTCCATATTATGATATCTCCTGAGGCCATGTTGAGAACCATCAAGAAGATGATGATCCTTTAGGTATGTGCTGAGATGGAGAATTAAGTGGGCCTCCAAGATCTTAGCAGGAACGGGAAGCAGAGAAATCGGCCGAAAGTTTTTTTAATTCAGCAGAGTCTAAAGAGGGTTTCTTCAATAGAGGTTTAACCACTGCTATCTTCCACAGAGACGGGTAGACTCCTTCAGAAATGGCAACATTCATGACCCTCATAAAGAGAGGAATCACGATCTCCCGACAGTTTTTTAACACCTTGAGCAGGTAAGGATCCAAAGGAGAGCCTGAATTGACACGGTCCAGGAGCCTATCCGGCACCTCCATGGACAAAAAATGGGAAAGTAAGCAACCTAGGGGTCTCCCCCGAGGGGAGAACTTCACCGGAAAGAGTCGACACCTCCACCTCCACCTCTGGCCTAATACTGGAGTTCGCTGCCTCCAGCAAGGAATAAATATCGGAGATTTTAGCTTGAAAGAAATCCGAGATTTTATCACAACGTTCCTGTGAAGGCTCTGAGGGATCCACTACCCGCAGGGAGATGAGAGAGTTAATAACCTTAAAGAGATCCCTGGGGGATTTCAGGGAAGCGGTAACCCTGGAGAAATATAATCTCTTTTCCTCCATAATGGCCGCCTTATACTCTTTCAGGCACTGCTTATGTTGTTCCCTCTCCGAGGATTCTAGATGAGCGCGCCACAACCTCTCCTGTTTTCGGCAGCCCTGTCTAAGTGTTCTAAGTCTTTCTGTAAACCAGGGAGCTGAAGGCCTAGTTCTTGCCGAATAATGCTTTTTAGCCGGGGCAAGGAAATCCATTGCTGCTGTCAGCGTGTGAGAGAGCTCCGCGGCAGCGGAATTGGCATCGAGCTGCTTAGCAGACTCCAGCTTATCAAGGAAAGGCCGAAGTGACTCCTTGTCTATAAGGTTGAAATTCCTTCGCTCGTCTGGTTTCTTATCGCTCAAGGCAGGAAATGCTGAGGCCTGGAAAAACAAATCAAATGGGACAGCAAAATTATCAGACCAGGCGAGGGGGATAGGCTGCCCCACCTTTAGCCTAGGATCATTAGAAAAGACCCCATCAAGGGTGTGCCCCGCAATATGAGTAGAGCTTCTGACCCGCTGGGCAAGCCCACAGCAGCCCAGCATTTCCAAAAGACCTTGAGTATCCCTACAGGAGGTGTTTTATAAATGAAAATTAAAATCCCCCAGAATCATGATGTTGGATCTCTCCAAGTTGGGTTCTACCAATTTACCAAAGTCCTGACTAAAGAAGTCCTTGGACCCGGTTGTCTATAGCATAATATGCCCGAGAAACTTTCTGTAGGGTGAAGATTAATCGAAAAATAGAGAGCCTGATAAGGATCAGAGGGAGTGGTCAGAGCCTGAGAGTGACAAATGAGGGCATCTTTATACAGGATTCCCAGCCCTCCTCCCCGCCTGCCTACTCTATCCAATCTGGACAGAGTATACCCCGAGGGGATAGCGTCTACCAAGTCAGGGCCTGACGCATCTGTCACCCAGGTTTCTGTAATAAAGACCCAGGTGGGCTTTCTGGCTGAGACAAAGTCTCTGAAAGCTATCTTGTTTTTAATGATAGATCTGGCATTCAGAAGAAATCCCTGAGCAGGCATCTTCATGCCGCGGAACTTAACGGTAGTGATATCAGGGCAGCTCTTCCTGGTCTGCTTCCAGCTAGTGTTGCAACTCCTACATCCCTGGTGTAGTTCCTGGGGAGAAACTCGGGATTCCAATTGTGATGACAGGGCAGAACAGCCGGTCGAAGGTTTAATAAGCCCTCTCTAGAGTAGCAGCTCCTAGGGAAAAGATCTAAGGCAGCATAAGCAGCATCCCTGGCCCCTGGCACGGTCGTGGCGCGGACGGGCGCAGACGGGCTTGCCTTAGGAGCGCCTTCGGCGCGCCCGCTGCAAGACGAGCCGAGCATGATGTTTAAATAGCAAGGAGCGCTAGAGTGCTAAGGATCCCCTGGCTCCGCCCCCTGACTCAAAGAAACAGCCCAAATGTGTGCCGTCACCCTCCACAACAATCAGGAGAGCCCGCAGTGGAATGGGGCGCTGACAGAGAGTTAACAGGCAAAGATAAGTAAGGTAGGTTACACACCGAAGCGCCCGCTAAAAACAGTTAAAATCAAGCATAGCATGCCATTCTCCGTTTCAACAATACAATGCAATATTCACTAAAATTCAGTGTACAGCAGGTCAGAATTTCAACACGTCCGCTCTAGAGGGAGAGACATGTTCACACTGGCTAAACCCGGTAGGACTTTCCTGAGCCCTGGCATCACAAAATGGATGCCTCCGCCACAGACACGGGTCTGACCTCCTGCTGCTGACCGAAACTCCGGCAGGGGAGGCCTGGACACTGGGTTTCCTGTCGAGGGGAGGTGTGCCCACCTCCCCAGACAGGCTGATGTGTATTGGGGCTGGGCGGGAACACTCTCTGGTGCTTTGAAGTCCTGCACTGGGGGAACACTTGGTGTCCTTGTGCATACTCCAGTTTAAATCGGTTGCAGGGGCTACTTGCCCCTGCTCTGGCGTGAAACTGGACAAAGGAAATGGGTGTAACCACCCCTCTTTCCTGGCCCACCCATAGGTGGGGCCTTAGAGTTAGTCCATCCCCTAAACTTACTATAAGTAGAGGAATCCAGTCCCTAGGACTTTAGATTACCCTGGACGAAACTCTGCAACGTACATCCTGAACCTTCGATGTTCTATCCTGACTAGAAGACTGAAGAAATCTCCCTTGGGGTCAAGGAGTGACTCCCCTGCTTGGCAGGCACCAAAGAAGCAACTGACCGGTCTGCATCGCTGAAGCTCCCGCCGGACGCCGAAGTCTCTGCATCTCCAGAGGTGGATTTCCAAACTTCCCCGAGGCTACCCTGAGTCCACAGCAAAGCTGAGGCCCGTGGATGACGTGGAACCGTGACCCCTGGACATCGTGAACGTTTGCAGCAACACTATCTTCCTGGTCCTCCTCGAAGTTGTGCTTTGGGCTCCGAGTAGCCCCAGCCTTGAACACCTCCTGCACCGAAGATTATTGGCCTCCACTCCACGAGTGACCCAGCTACAAGTGCGACCGCTTGAGGCTCCTTCGCGATCACTAGCCCGTTGGCTAGCAGGTCCCCACGAAGGCGACTCCTTTTCTTATTGGGCTTAGCTGGTTGCTCCAGATGTGCCCCGACTTACCCGCGCTGGGTGAGTCCCTCAGACCTTGCTGGTCTGCACCGCAGTCCTTTCTCTGAATTCCAGTGACTTGCCGTTGCCAAGGCTTGTTGGGTCCATTCTGGTCACCGACACTGCAGCACTCGACAGACTTCACATAAGGTTGTCTTTAACCATTCACCATAAGGGGTTGTTTGGACTGATACAAGGTGCCCACTAGAACTAGTGGGCAGCATACATCAGGCCACCTTCTCACAGAGAACATCGAATACACGCTTCCCTTATCTGATTTACCCTGGGTAGATGGGCTGAGAACTAGGCTGCTCTTAAAGTGAGGAGGAAAATCACTGATACAAGAAGTTCAAATGAGTATAAGTATATTAAAAATTATAGAAAACAATGTATTAAAAAATAATAATGTTGAAAGCTCCTTTATGAAGAGAATAATGAACACCTGTCTCGCCGCAACCAGGAAGAGGTGAAAGAAGGGTGGACAACAGCTGCTCCTGCTTGTAAAGAATTCTAATCAGTGTTATTATTTAAATACAAAAATATTTGTTTTCTTCTAAGTTCAACCGCATTTCCTTCAATTCACTCTGAAATGGTTAAAACGTAGAAAGCAATCCTAGTTTTCTTGTGCAAGGGAACTGTGTATGGACATAACTGGGGTAACAAACAGAAAAGGTAAGAGATAGTAACCTCTCTGTGAGCTACAGAAGGGGATAGCACAGGTGTGAAACATCCAGTCTGGAACCCATACTTTAGGTTGTCTTCTTTTGAAATGAGTTTCTTCGCGGATAAATTATACCTGTATTATGTTCCTTTCACCATTTCCTCAGTGCCTTGTACTCGTGTTTATTATTCAGTCCTTTGGCAATATTATCCTAATTGGTGCAGTAGGGCAAAGCTTTTCAGGTTATTGCTGACAAGGAACGGTTTCTTACCTGTAATCCTAATTCACATCTACTTCGCCTTACTTCGGAAAGGCCAGGAAAACATATGTGACAGAAATGTTTATTTTTTTCAGCCTTAAAGACAGGCTAGGTTGCCAATGCTTATTGAATCATTTCAAAATTTTGAAGAAAAAATGGCCATTCCCTTAAAAATCACTTAAGCAAAAATAGAGAATTATCTTTTAAAAATATCCTTCACAAATGTGTTTAACTCCTTAGACTAAGCTAAGGAATAATAGATAGCAGTGTGCTCTGAATAGACTGCAGCAGTGAAACAATGTAAACAGGACACCGCCTCTTTAAGGGCCGTCTGACCTCCAACGTCCCATCATGCCCTGTAGGGGGCACTTGAACCAGTTCTTTTTAACGAGTGACTCAATAGTATAGTGTTATGCATGTATGGTCTCTCCCGTCGGGGAGGGGGGAGGGTTGCTTATGATCTCAGTGGAGACTCCCCTGGGAGAGAACAAGGATTACAGGTAAGAGTCCATTTCTTCTCTCGAGGGATCTCCACTGATAATCATTAGCACTGAATAGACTTTCAAGCTCATCCCGCAAAGATTCAATGATGGAAGAGATAAAAAAGGAGGAAAGTAAAATAATTCGGGAAACAAATTCTTCGGAGATGCTTGCCGCTCTTAAGTATCAGCCTTCGCGTCCAAATCAAGACAATAGTGTCTCATGAAGGTGTGAACCGATCTCCAAGTTGCAGCCTTGCAAATCTCATCAATTGAGGTGTTCCTCAGTAAAGGAGTTGTTCCTGATTCACCTCTTAGGTGGGGCGGGTCCTGGGTGTACCCGACAGGGTTTTGTTTTATTTTTTATAACAAAGGATTATGCAGGAGACAATCCATCTACACAAGGATTGTTTGGAAGTGGCACATCCTGTCCGCAGAGGCCCACAGATGACAAAGAGTTGTTTTGATTGTGTCCTCTCTAGATAGAACTTCAAAACCCTCTGAACATCGAGAGAGAGGCGAGACCTCTCTGCAGGAGAAGGAGGGGTTTGAAAGAATGTAGGTACAGTAATAGTCTGAGTGACATGGAAATCTGAGACTACCTTAGGGAGGAATTCAGGAAGGGTCCCCATCACTACGCTGTTGCTATGGAATACTGCGCAAGTTCCTGTGAACGGAGAGGCTGTATCTCGCTAACTCTGTGAGCTGATGTAATGGATACCAAGAACGAGGCCTTCCAAGAGAGGTGCTGGAGAGAAGCCTTATGAATGGGTTCGAAGGGAGGACCCATAAGGCAAGAGAGGATAATGTTTAACTCCCATGGAGGAGACGGTCTCCTGAGGGCAGGATATATCTTCTTAATGCCTGCCAGAAAATCTTTGATGATGGCAAACTGAAAAACAAGGTTTGTAAAGGGCATTTTTAATAAGCTGAGATAGCGGCAAGATATACCCTGATTGAGGAGAAATTTAATTTCACTTTAGCGAGATGGAGAAGCTATAAAGATACAGCCTCTTCCTCAAAATAGGATTGACATTGTTCTGAGAACACCAGGTACAGAATCTCTACCTTATGAAGGAATAGGAAGTCCTAGTAAATGGCCTCTTGGCTTCCCTTAGCACATCCATGCATTCCTGAGAAAGGTTTAGGTGGCCGTATTTTATGAGATCAGGAGTCATGCAGTCAAGGTCAGAGAGGGAAGGTTGGGATGTTGAATCTGGCCTCTGAACTTCTGAAGAAGATCCAGTCTACACGGCTGTTCCTTGTGTACCTTGGAGAGGTGAAGGAGATCCGTGTACCACCACTATAGAGGCCACTCCGGAGCAATGCAAATCATTCCGGCTTTCAAGAGTGAGAACTTGATGGTCACTGTCGGCGGTAGGGGAAATAGAGGAAAGGCGTAAAGAAATGTGCCTGACCAGTCGATCCCTAGGGCATTCCCCAGTGTGCCCAGTTGGTAGAACCTTGAGGCAAAGGTTGGGCATATTTTGTTTTCACCATCTGCAAAAAGTTCTATTTGGGGTGAACCCCAATCTCGGAAGATGCTGTGAAGTACAGCGTCATTTAGAACACACTTGTGATTTTCTTGAATGACATTGCTGAGAACGTCTCCTGAGCATTCTGGGTTCCCAGAAGATGAAGCGCTGTAATCTTGAGATCCCTGGGGATGAGCCACTTCCGGATTGTTTGAGCCTCCAGGGACAGAGGTCTGGATCTTGCTCCTCCCTTCTTGTTCAGATAATGCATGGTTGTTGTATTGTCCGATTGAACAAGAAGAGAGTCTGTTCTGAACAACGGGAGAAAAGCCTTCAGGGTCAGATGTTATTTGTTTATTGCAAGGGTGTGCAATTGGGGTAGGTGGAGCCAGATCCAGCCACCAACCTGCCGTCCATGGTGTTGATGTTGCATCTGCTTTAGGGGGGGTGGACTGGGTAGACCTCTGGCCTTGGTTCCCACAAGGCCTGTGGGAGCCGAGTTTGTGGCCATGAAAGGACTGAGGAGCCTGTTGGCCGTGGTGGCTAGGGAGGAAAGGACACGGATGATAGCCCCAACCATATCCATGGGAGGAGTGGAAGGAAGATTGCAGCTCCCATGGGCCATTGTGAGTCCCAAAGGCCTAAAGGTGGTCCTCCTAACTCAAGTGGCGAATCTGCTTTGTTACCAAAGATGCGAGTGCCGTCAAAGGGTATGTCCATAAGAGATGCCTGGAAATCCCCCGAAAAGTCAGGTAATCTTAACCAGGCAAGGCATCTGAGTACCACTGATAACGCAGTCGCTCTGCCTAGCGAGTTAGCAATATCGAGTCTGAAGCATATGCTGAACTTGGCTGTCTCTCTACCATTAGAAATTCCTTGGTAGAGTATGGCTCGGGACTCCTCCGAGACCACAGGTAGCACTGGTGCAACCAAATCCCATAAAGTATGAAAGTATCACCCCAAAAAGCATGCAGTATTCACCAACTGCAGTGCAAGGCTGTTGGAAGAGAAAATCCTCCTCCCACAGGTGTCCAGCCTCTTGGATTCCGCATCCGGTGGCGTAGAAGGGAATGCGCCAGGGTTAACTTTGGAAGTAGAGGCCTGGACTGCCAGGCTCTCAGGGGTGGTGTGCTGGGTGGGGAAGGTTGGGTCCCCTAGAGTGGGGCGATGGCTGTCTTCATCACCCTGTGCACAGGAGTGACTGTGCGGAGCTTAACCCAGGCTCCAAGCTGACATTGTTGAGGGCTTCATTAAAGGGGAGTAGGGGTTCTTGGGGAATACCCCGAGTTGAAGCACCTCTGTCAAGATGTTGTTCTTGACTTCACCGTGGGCAAAGTTAGGTCCAAGACCTCAGCTATCCTCAGACCACCATCGCAAAGGAGGCTCCTTCCTCTGTAGCCACAGTGGAAGGACAGAGGAGAGCAATGTCTTGTGAGGAGTGTCCAGACCACTGACATTAGCCAGTTCCTCATACCAGTTATCGTCAGCCATGGACTCTTCTAGGGGGTTGGAACTACTACAGGGATCTCAGATCCCATCCATTCTTGCTCCTCATGGGGCCTTTTGGGGAAATAAGGCTCTGTGTCCGATTCAGACAGTCTGGGTGCGATAGGGGCCGGCCTCATGCAACGCCGGTCTAGCTCCATATTGGAGTCAGGAATTACAATGGGGTCAGTGCCGCTGATGGGCATCGGTGGAACTTGGAACAACATCACTGGGATGGACCATCAAGGAGGTTCTAAGGGGCCAACCAGCACTGAGGGTGAACCCGCCAGCAGAAATCCCGTAGGAGCCCCTCAAGGACCAAGCAGGCCTGAAGGCACTCCAGAGGGGCCTGACCACCCAAAAATAAGGTGCATGGCCTCATAAAAGTCTTTGAGTTGGGTTGGGGTTGCTCCGCATCTTGAAAGCTCAGGGAGGCTCATTGTGTACATGGGCTCAGTCTACGTGGGGTCGACGAGTGAACGAGGCCTAGATTTATGATGTTCTTCCAGCACCTCGTCCGATGACTTGGAGCAGTGGGGAGGTCAAAGAATGCTTCGACTTCTTGGACTTCTTCTTTTGGGACTCATTTGAAGAAGTCCTTGATCTTGACGAAGACCAATGCAAATTATTTCAAGGGCAGTTGAGGGAACTCCTTCTCAACTGGGACCTGGAGCCGTGTAGAGTCATGTGTCAAGCGGGCAGGAGCTTCATGGCTCGCTCACAGATTGCCGTTGGATGCATGGTGTTGCAATCGGGAAGGCCTTAGATCGTCATCCAGCTCCAAGCACCAAAGGCATACCAAATAGGGGGGTCTGTCACAGACATTTGCCTGTGACAGGCACCACAATGTTTAAAGCCAACTGTTTTATTGGGTCCAAAAAAAGATGGAAAAAAGGCACACTGGGAGGCTCATCGACAAAAAGACGCAAAAATCCAGTCAAAAAATTACTGAGACGCTTGATCTGGATCCATACTGGGAAGAAGGGACTGAGGTCAGCATGCTGGAGTGGCGCCTATTTAGGCACCACACATGTAACTCTGGCGCGGATGACGCTGCCAACAGCACATGGAGCTGAAAAATGCCACCTACAGGCACCCAAGGGGATTGCTAAGAAAATTCCAGATCCAGTCTGACACCTGGGGAATATTCTAATGTAAGGAGTCTGCAGCTAGAAGTCTCTATCAGATACTCGTGATCTCCACTTACAATATCAACCTGGATTTCCACTCTTATGTGGCTCCAAGACAAATGCCCTTTGTTGGAACGGGAATGCCCCGTGCATGGAGTGCAGTTGCCTTTTTTCTGCCCTCAGTGTCCAACTGCAAGTATCTGGTAACCTGTTTTTTGGTTTTGGGCCCAGCCTCAAGCTGTTCTAGTGTGGGCGAGGAGGCCTAGGCCTGTCTCTTGACATGAGTGAGATTGTGGGCCTGGAGGGGTACACAAAGTATGTCCTCATTTGTTTGATAGTGAATTATTGTTCCAGTCGTAGTTTTAGCACGTACAACAGCGGTGGCAGTGCAGCGAGGTTTATGAATCAGCAGTTCCAGCCAGATCTCCTGATCTGAGGCATGGGAATGAAGACTACTGGAAAGCAAGAAGGAAAAAGGACCTAGGTATGAAAAGGGACCCCACACAAAGGAGAACGAACAAGTCTTGTTCCCTGTTGCCCTCACACACCCCGAAGGGTGTCATGCTTCATCATCGGGCATTTGCTCCTCGTCGGGCCCGGCACTGCAATGCCCTACGGGTCCCCCGAAGGGTCACTTTAGCAGAGATCTTTTTAGGGAGAATGCCGGAAGGTGCATGTGGGTGTGTGGGGTGCGGGTCCCTAAAAGAGGGTGAAACAAAGTGCATGCAAGATAAGTAAAATTTAATCCGGGGTTACTAAGCCAAAAAGCTAGAGCAGGGATATTGCCCAAATAAAATAGATTAGAACCTCTCGGGTAAAAAGTTACCCCAGCAGGCATATTATTATTATGCCTGTCGTAGACCAACATGTTTCGCGCCCCTATTGCCACCAGGGTCGTTAGCGCTTCTTCAGGATCAAAAGACAGGTGTAGTGAAGTGCACGTGAGGTGAATAATTAAAAGTAAATACCCTCATAGTCAGTCAGGGCGGGCCACCATACTGTTTCCCAAACAGGGTGGCAAGAAATTGTAAACGCTCCTGATGAGTAACCTAGGGAAGAAACACAAGATAGAGGACACACAGTATGAGCATCAAAACGTGCCACAATCGTGGGCACGACCTGCCACAATCAAAAGACACACAAGACCAACAAATAGGAAATACCTAGTATACCCCTGGTGCCACCAAACCCCCCACCCGGACTCAGGCCCATGTATGCTTGCCCATGAATTCTAAATTCTCAAAGTGGCCAATCTGAAAAGCCCCCTCCATATCACAAAGGGGGGACCAGGATGTCCATATAGTTAACAATACCCCATGTCATGATCCCTACACACATAGGACACGTTAGGTTTGGATATCAAGACTAGAACGGTGCATCAAGTCAGGGGACTTCGCATGCATGCTAAGTAACTGCGCATGCACATGAAGCTAGCAGTATCTAAAGAAAGGCCTTACCCGACATTATCAGGAAAAATTCTCCTCTGGCCAATGACGCGGGACACCCGCTCCTTCTTGGACTATAAAGGAGAGCAAAGTGAGGAAAAATGATTCAAAAGTAATTAAAAAACAGAGCGGGACCCGTAAGGTCCGGAAGCTGAATACAGGCTGAGCACTCAAAATTCGAAGTGCCCGTTCACAGAGAACTGCCCCTACTGTACTCACGGTCCTCTAGGGTGCGGCATACAAAGAACCTGCCCCATGCTCACGTCTGCCAGGGAGAGGCACTCAAAACGGGCCACAAGGTTAAGTACTGTCAGTGGAGGAGCCAAGGCGGCGCCTTCTTCCGGGGTGTTCAGACCTCCTGAACGATACTGCGGCTGCACAAAGGGTCAGCTTCAGACGCCTATGCGTCTCAGGAGAGAACTACTCACCCGCACTTGCGAAACAGTCTAGTAACGGAGGACTATAATCTCAAAAAGCTCTACTCCCCTGCAGTCGATCATATGTTACTAACTAACACCAGCCCGGAATGTCCGAACCACCGGCTCTATTACGGCAGGTAGACAGTACCCACTGTATGCTGGGTAATATCACGGAATAACCGGGATGGAGGCTAGTAATCACAAAGCACACAAGGCGCACTCAAGGCTGCTGATTTTAGTCATGTATAATATCAATCATGACACCAGGTGATCAAAAGGCCACATAGGAAAAAAGTGGGGGGGGGGTTCAGAAGCTGCAACCCAACCCGACAACATCCCGCATTAAGGGATTGAAGGTCAAGCATAACATCGGCCCCAAGAAGGGCAGCAGGCTAGCGCCAGGTTGGGGGGTGGTGTTAGTGCAGTCTTGTGTGTGAAAAGAAAAAGAAATAGAAGGAATAGAAAAGAATAAAGTCCCTGGGCTGAGCCGCCGTGCTACTACTGAATCAACAAAAGAAGCGGGGGACCGAGGAGCAAGTTATGGTCCAGTGTCCGTGCTCCTCCCACATGATTCTTAAACCAACAGAGGACACTGTTCCAAAGGAAGGGTGCTAAATAGCCCCTACCAGAAAGCAAGAAGGAAAAAGGATCTAGGTATGAGAAGGGATCCCACTCAAAGGAGAAAGAACAAGTCTTGTCCCCTGTTGCCCTCACACAGCCTGAAGTGTGTCATGCTTCATCATTGGGCATTTGCTCCTCGTCAGGCCCGGCGCTGCAATGCCCTACGGGTCCCCCTAAGGGTCACTTTAGCAATGAGTAAGTGCCTTCTGTGAATACCAAAATGAGTAAGTGCCTTCTGTGAATACAAAAATGGTAGTAAGTTTAGGATTTTGTCTTAAGTTAGTTCTGTGAATTGGGCCCAGTCTTTCCCTTTCCCCCTCACCCCACTCTTTGATATTCCCGATTTTGTTCCGGCGATGGGTGAGACTGTTTTCGTACATTGGCGCTCCATAGAATGCCGTGCCCTTGGGCACCTTTTTGACATTGAGGGTGTCCTCTCTTTTATGCAGGTCAGGGCGGAGTATGGAATCCCCGAGTCGGAGAGACTTCGGTATTTGCAGCTTCGTCCCTGGGCACTCCACCCGCACTTTAGACCGCATGCGCAGCGCCACCTCACCTCCTATGAAAATGGCTAATAACACGCACTTCAGACAAGAAGTTAATCTCCGATTTCTATAAAACACTACTTTCCCGACACACACATGCACACAATGCACAGCCGCGCACGGGGAATGAGAGCTTGGTTGAGCACTTAGCCGCAAAGAGTGGGAGGGAGTGTACTGCAGGGCACGACACTCTGCAAGCAACGTGGGATTGACCAAAACACTTACGAAGTTGGCCACCTATTGGTACTATACGCCAGAATGCATCCACAAGACAGATACCCATCAGAGCGCTGAATGTTGGCAGGGGTGTGGGAAGAGGGGAACCTTGGTGCACCTTCTGTTGGACTGCGAACACATACAACCATACTGGTCCCAGATCTTAGATGAGCTTGACAAGCATTTAGACTTTTCCCAGAGATTCCCAGTTTACGTACTCCTGGGCCTCCCGAACCCTTTAACGTATCCGCTCAAATCCAGAAGAGGTCTCCAGATACAGATAGCTTTAGGGTCAGCAACCCAAAATATTTTGATCCATTGGAGAACCTCTCGAATCACCACCCTTTCAGAATGGTTGCAGTGTGTGTGGCATGTTGTGGGGATGGAAAAAGTTGACCCTTACACTAGCAGGGAAAGGCTCAGCTTTTGGGGACCTCTGGCAACCCTCTCTGTCCCTTCTTGCCTCAGAATTCTGCTAAACAACCTGCCCAAGGTATTTACACCTTTTGCGCCTCTCTGCAACACACACAGTGGCTGCTCAGGGCTCGCAGCAGCGAGACATGGCATAGGCCTATTTCAGGACAATAGATAGCTCAGTGGACGGGGTACGGGGAGGGGGGTGGCTTGGGAGGGTAGTACAAATTTCCTTTCTTTGTTTATTCACTTGTATCTGCACATCAATATACCTGCTGCCCAGGGCATGTATCGCCCATGATACTGCATATATTTCGCAGTGATGGCTTTTGAATGTTGACAAATCTCAATAAAAAGATTTAAACCTAAAATGTAAGTGGGACATCGACAGCTCCCCACAACCATCCTGGCAGGATGGCCCATCCTGCCAACACCTACACCTCTATGGTTCACAGTCTGGGCCTAATACACATTCTTAATGGGGGAGCCATCAACAGACCTAGGCAGCTGGAAACTCCTAGAAGGACTTAGAAGCTTTTGGGGAGGATAAAAACCAAATTTCTAAAAGTGCCATTTTCAGAATTGTAACCTAAAATCCGACTTTACCATTTAAGAGGATTTTAAATTACAATTCTTTGAGTCCAAACATAAATTTCTACTTACTCCCAATCAAAAGTTAGAACTTATTAAATAGAATAAGGTAACCCAATGTTATCCAATGGAAGAGATAGCCTTACAGTAGTCTTAATGTCAACAAAACTAACTTAGAAAACAAGAGGGGTGAAGGCAAAACGTTTGGGGGTGACCCTGAAAAGAGAGCCAAGTCCAGCACATGGGCTTGGACATTCTAATATTTTCACTGCTGGGCGATTGTTGAATCCTGAGCTTGAAGCACCACCACACTAGCTCTCTGAGAAGCCTATGATTGCTTGTCCCACACTACCTCCCTGAGATGCCTGTGACTGCTTGGCCCACACTACCTCCCCGAGACGCCTATGACTCCTCGCCATCACTACAGCAGAGAGTCAAGTGTGAAAGCAGTTGTACTCCCACACTAACTCCCTGAGACGCCTTTGACTGCTGCCATCACTACCACAGAGATCCCAGTGCGGAAGCAGTTGTATTCCAGTGCTACGTCCCTGAGACGCATGTGCCTGCTTGCCCCACACTACCTCCCTGAGATGCCTGTGACTGCTTGGCCCACACTACCTCCCTGAGACACCTATGACTGCTGGCATCACTACCACAGAGATTCAAGTGCGGAAGCGGTTGTACTACCATGCTAACTCTCGTTCTTGGCCCTTTTTGCAGGGTCATCCCTAAACTTTTTGCCTTCCTCCTGTATTTTTCCTGACCTGTTGTTGGCTGTTTTTTTACTTTGGGCACCTTACCACTGCTGATCAGTGCTAAGGTGCATATGCTCTCCCTATGGTAAAATGTATACATTGATTGGTGTCCATGTTTGGCTTATTTGGTTTACTATCAGCCCCTAGTAAAGTGCACCAGGAGTGCCAGGGCTTGTAAATACAAATGCTGCTGGTGGGCTTGCAGCACTGGTTGTGCCACCCACAGAAGCGGCCTAGTAAAATGTGTCTAAGGTCTGCCACTGCAGAGCCTGCGTGCGGTCTGGTACTGTCGCGCTGATTGCGCAAGTGCACCTACTTGCCAGTCCCCAAACCTTCACTTAACTAGATATTAGTCACCCCTCTGGTAGGCCCAAGGGCAGGGTGCATTGTAGGCATAAGGTAGGACATGCCCTGATGTGTGTGGCATGTCCTAATAGTGAATTACAGCCATTTTCGTTCTTCACTATTGAAGGCTACCTGCTCTCCATAGGCCAGAATGGGCTGCTGGAATTACTACGTGCTGTAATCCCAGTGGACTCAGAGAGCATGGTAGAAAGTCAAGTTTAGTATGCCTGAACTCAGAATAATAAAATACTTCTTTTAGTAAAGTTTATTTTAATATCCTGTGTTTGTAAATACTACTTTTAGAAAGTTAGTATTTACTGACCTGGCCATTTCAGTCCACCTCTGCTGTGTGCGTGTGTTCTGCCTAGTAACAGTAAGGAGCAGGGCTGGGGAATTCCAGGAGACAGGCTGGCTGCCAGGTGGTGGGTAGAGAGATTACACCAGGATGGGTGGGAGGAGTACACCTTGACTCTTGAATAGACCTGTGCCCTGCCAGCACAAAGCCGGCTCCGCCCCCTGTGGAGCGGCTGATGTCTCTGCCCTGCTGCTGAAAGGAAAGCGCAGAGTCACCACAACAAAGTGCTCCAAAACTGGACTGAGCCAGGCCCAGGCCCCCTGGTGACAATGAACAAAATAATTGTGCTACAAAAGAAGGAGCCCTGCTCCTAAGAAATCAGATCCTGTTTGCGCCAAGACGAACCTCTGCCTGACGTAGAAGGACCTGGAGAAGCTGAAGGAGGAATACTGTCTCTCTGCCTGAGAGACTGGCCTGCAGTGGGTGCCTGTCTGCTGGAAGGAGAGAAAAAGACTAAAGGAAAAGACTTTGCATCAACTTGTGCTTTCAAGCAATCTCCAAGGGCTTGCTTGTGAACTTGCCCCCTGAACTGCGCCCCAGGAACAGTGAGCGCTACCTTTCCCCCAGAAGAGGAGAAGCTGCTGGGAGTGATCCTGTGACGCTGACCCCCAGAGAACCTGTGTGCCCCCTTTCTCTTTCCAAGCACCGCGACATCTGCCACCGGGGCTACCACGAGCACCGCAAGGACCTGTCCACCTGGTCCCAGCACTGCTAGTAACTGCCCCTCCGAGCCGTAGCTCGCATCGCGAAGAAAAGAGCCTGAACGTCTAAACACCGAGCCTCTGCGACCCTGAGCCGCCGAGATCACCGCCAGGACCTACGACGCACTGATGATCCCCTGGAAAGCTGACAGCGCGACGCGCTGAAGAGATTGCCCCCGAGCTGCCCCTCCTGCTCCTGCCCGTGATCGTGTGGCCGAGACTGTCCTGGAGCACCCCACGAAGCACCGCCGCCCACTGCCAAGAAGGGACGACAACGCGACGTGGGACGCTCCTGCAGGGACCCCTGAAGCTGCTGTGATCACCCCTGTGCGAGAATTAAGGTACTGTGTAAGAGCGCGCTGGACTGCGAGCCGTCCGTGGCTTTGTTCGCACCGTACTGACTTGGGAGACCCGCTACGCTGTTCACGCGGATAGTACGTGGCTCACGCGAGAAGCGTGATGTTTAGCAAGGGCGTACCAGACGTGTACGACACGTACCTACGAGGGTACGGTCCGTACGGTTCACTGACAGTGTACGCGTGCTCACGCGAGAAGCGTGAGAAACGGCAAGCGTACGCGTGCTCACGCGAGAAGCGTGAGAAACGGCAAGACACCTCTAAAACCTTGTACAAAGCATAACAAAGGTGCTACGAAGCGCACAGAACCCCTAAGAAGCCTATTTTAAGTACAATTTTGCCATTTTAAGACCTGTGGACTGCCTGAAAGCATTTAAAAGTAACTGGAACATTATTGAAGCAAGAGAACTGTATTTTGACAACCTGCCTAAAGAAATCTTATATGTAAAGAACTTTATTTTGCTATAAATACAGCCTTGTGTCTTTGTGTGGTGGGGTGGTGATTATTGTGTGGGACAACTTGAACGCTTAACCTAATGCCCTCTGGAATCTAGCCTGACTGCTCGCGCCACGTTACCTAGAGGGTGAGCAGGGGTTATTTTTAAAGAGGTGATCCTTTGCCCTGACTTAGAGGAAAGGGTCCCTGCTTGTTGCAAGTGCATACCTGCGCCAACCAGAGACCCCGGATTCTAACACTATCTCCCTGAAACTCCGATGACTGGTTGCCCCACACTACCTCTCTGAGACACCTGAGACTGCCCTCACCACACTACCTCCCTGAACCGCCTATGACTGGTTGCCCCACACTACCTCTCTGAGACACCTAAGACTTCCCTCACCACACTACCTCCCTGAACCGCCTATGACTGCTCACCTCACTACCCCCCTGAGACGCCTATGACTAGAGAGTCAAGTGCAGAAGAGGTTGCTCTCCCACGCTGCCCACACTATCTCCCTGAGATGCCTATCACTGCTCACCCCACACTACCTCTCTGAGGCACCTATGACTTCTGCCATCACTACCAAAGAGAGTCCAGTGCGGAAGCGGTTGTACTCCCACGCTACCTCCCTGAGACGCCTAAGACTGCTTGCCCCACACAACCTCCCTGAGACGCCTATGACTGTTTGCCATCACTACCACATAGACTCAAGTGTGAAAGCGTCTGTACTCCCACACTACCTCCCTGAGATGCTTGTGACTGCTTGTCCCACACTACCTCCCTGAAATGCAAGTGACTGCTCGCCCCACACAACCTCCCTGAGATGCCTATGACTGCTCGCCCAACACAACCTCCCTGAGACGCCTATGACTGCTCGCCCCACACAACCTCACTGTGACGCCTATGACTGCTGTCATCACTACCGCAGGGAGTCATGTGCGGAAGCGGTTGTATTCCCTGACTACCCACGCTAACTCCCTGAGACGCCTATCACTGCTTGCCCCACACTACCTCACTGAGACACCTATGACTGCTAGCCCACAGACCTCTGTTACTCTCGTTCACTATTACATGCAATGCATGCACCACAGAGGCTACACACACACATATGCTCATGCATAGCATGCACTCGTTTGTTATTGCTACAACCTTGGTTAGAACATGGATGAGAAACTTTACACATGCGGGATAGTAGCCCACCACTCTGTGACGCAGATTAAAAATCTCTGGTCCCAACTACTATTTCAGAAAACATGTTACACTGCCATCACCAAGTAACACGCAAAACCCATGACAGAGACAGTGGTCCACTAAAAAACAAATGAAGGCACGCCTGGTGCGCTCCACCAGGTTCAGGACCTGGAAGGGCACGCTTGGTGTGACCCTCCAGAATCAAGACCTGGAAGGGCACGCTTGGTGCACTCCACCAGGTTCAGGACCTGAAAGGGCATGCTTGGTGCGCTCCTCCAGGTTCAGGACCTGGAAGGGCATGCTTGGTGCACTCAACCAGGTTCAGGACTTGGAAGGGCACGCTTGGTGAACTCCTCCAGGTTCAGGACTTGGAAGGGCACGCTTGGTGCACTCCACCAGGTTCAGGACTTGCAAGGGCTGAGACACCTGAGACACCTATGACTGCTGGCATCACTACCACAGAGAGTTAAGTGCGGAAGCGGTTGTACAACCATGCTACCTCCCTGAAACTCCTATGACTGGTTGCCCCACACTACCTCTCTGAGACACCTAAGACTTCCCTCACCACACTACCTCCCGGAACCGCCTACGACTGCTCACCTCACTACCCCCCTGAGACGCCTATGACTAGAGAGTCAAGTGCAGAAGAGGTTGCTCTCCCACGCTGCCCACACTATCTCCCTGAGATGCCTATCACTGCTCACCCCACACTACCTCTCTGAGACACCTATGACTTCTGCCATCACTACCAAAGAGAGTCCAGTGCGGAAGTGGTTGTACTCCCACGCTACCTCCCTGAGATGCCTGTGACTGCTTGCCCCACACTACCTCACTGAGATGTCTATGACTGTTGCCATCACTATCACAGAGAGTCAAGTGCGGAAGCGGTTGTACTCCCTCGCTACCTCCCTGAGGCACCTATGACTGCTGCCATTACTACCACAGAGAGACAAGAGCAGATGCGGTTGTACTCCCAAGCTACCCACACTACCTCCCTGAGACGCCTAAGACTGCTTGCCCCACACAACCTCCCTGAGACTCCAATGACTGTTTGCCATCACTACCACATAGACTCAAGTGTGAAAGCGTCTGTACTCCCACACTACCTCCCTGAGATGCTTGTGACTGCTCGCCCCACACAACCTCCCTGAAATGCAAGTGACTGCTCGCCCCACACAACCTCCCTGAGATGCCTATGACTGCTCGCCCCACACTACCTCACTGTGACGCCTATGACTGCTGTCATCACTACCGCAGGGAGTCATGTGCGGAAGCGGTTGTATTCCCTGACTACCCATGCTAACTCCCTGAGACGCCTATCACTGCTTGCCCCACACTACCTCCCTGAGACACCTATGACTGCTAGCCCACAGACCTCTGTTACTCTCGTTCACTATTACATGCAATACATGCACCACAGAGGCTACACACACACATATGCTCATGCATAGCATGCACTCGTTTGTTATTGCTACAACCTTGGTTAGAACATGGATGAGAAACTTTACACATGCGGGATAGTAGCCCACCACTCTGTGACGCAGATTAAAAATCTCTGGTCCCAACTACTATTTCAGAAAACATGTTACACTGCCATCACCAAGTAACACGCAAAACCCATGACAGAGACAGTGGTCCACTAAAAAACAAATGAAGGCGCGCCTGGTGCGCTCCACCAGGTTCAGGACCTGGAAGGGCACGCTTGGTGTGACCCTCCAAAATCAAGACCTGGAAGGGCACGCTTTGTGCACTCCACCAGGTTCAGGACCTGGAAGGGCATGCTTGGTGCGCTCCTCCAGGTTCAGGACCTGGAAGGGCACGCTTGGTGTGACCCTCCAAAACCAAGACCTGGAAGGGCACGCTTGGTGTACTCCACCAGGTTCAGGACTTGGAAGGGCACGCTTGGTGCACTCCACCAGGTTCAGGACTTGGAAGGGCTCGCATGGTGCACTCCACCAGGTTCAGGACCTGGAAGGGCACGCTTGGTGCACTCCACCAGGTTCAGGACCTGGAAGGGCACGCTTGGTGCACTCCACCAGGTTCAGGACTTGGAAGGGCACGCTTGGTGCACTCCACCAGATTCAGGACCTGGAAGGGCACGCTTGGTGCACTCCACCAGGTTCAGGACCTAGAAGGGCACGCTTGGTGCACTCCACCAGGTTCAGGACTTGGAAGGGCACGCTTGGTGCACTCCACCAGGTTCAGGACCTGGAAGGGCATGCTTGGTGCACTCCACCAGGTTCAGAACCTGGAAGGGCATGCTTGGTGCACTCAACCAGGTTCAGGACTTGGAAGGGCACGCTTGGTGAACTCCTCCAGGTTCAGGACTTGGAAGGGCACGCTTGGTGCACTCCACCAGGTTCAGGACTTGGAAGGGCTGAGACACCTGAGACACCTATGACTGCTGGCATCACTACCACAGAGACTCAAGTGCGGAAGCGGTTGTACTACCATGCTACCTCCCTGAAACTCCTATGACTGGTTGCCCCACACTACCTCTCTGAGACACCTAAGACTTCCCTCACACACTACCTCCCTGAACCGCCTATGACTGCTCACCTCACTACCCCCCTGAGACGCCTATGACTAGAGAGTCAAGTGCAGAAGAGGTTGCTCTCCCACGCTGCCCACACTATCTCCCTGAGATGCCTATCACTGCTCACCCCACACTACCTCTCTGAGACACCTATGACTTCTGCCATCACTACCAAAGAGAGTCCAGTGCGGAAGTGGTTGTACTCCCACGCTACCTCCCTGAGGCACCTATGACTGCTGCCATTACTACCACAGAGAGACAAGAGCAGATGCGGTTGTACTCCCAAGCTACCCACACTACCTCCCTGAGACGCCTAAGACTGCTTGCCCCACACAACCTCCCTGAGACGCCTATGACTGTTTGCCATCACTACCACATAGACTCAAGTGTGAAAGCGTCTGTACTCCCACACTACCTCCCTGAGATGCTTGTGACTGCTTGTCCCACACTACCTCCCTGAAATGCAAGTGACTGCTCGCCCCACACAACCTCCCTGAGATGCCTATGACTGCTCGCCCAACACAACCTCCCTGAGATGCCTATGACTGCTCGCCCCACACTACCTCACTGTGACGCCTATGACTGCTGTCATCACTACCGCAGGGAGTCATGTGCGGAAGCGGTTGTATTCCCTGACTACCCATGCTAACTCCCTGAGACGCCTATCACTGCTTGCCCCACACTACCTCCCTGAGACACCTATGACTGCTAGCCCACAGACCTCTGTTACTCTCGTTCACTATTACATGCAATGCATGCACCACAGAGGCTACACACACACATATGCTCATGCATAGCATGCACTCGTTTGTTATTGCTACAACCTTGGTTAGAACATGGATGAGAAACTTTACACATGCGGGATAGTAGCCCACCACTCTGTGACACAGATTAAAAATCTCTGGTCCCAACTACTATTTCAGAAAACATGTTACACTGCCATCACCAAGTAACACGCAAAACCCATGACAGAGACAGTGGTCCACTAAAAAACAAATGAAGGCGCGCCTGGTGCGCTCCACCAGGTTCAGGACCTGGAAGGGCACGCTTGGTGTGACCCTCCAAAATCAAGACCTGGAAGGGCACGCTTGGTGCACTCCACCAGGTTCAGGACCTGGAAGGGCATGCTTGTTGCACTCCACCAGGTTCAGGACCTGGAAGGGCATGCTTGGTGCACTCAACCAGGTTCAGGACTTGGAAGGGCACGCTTGGTGAACTCCACCAGGTTCAGGACTTGCAAGGGCTGAGACACCTGAGACACCTATGACTGTTGCCATCACTATCACAGAGAGTCCATTGCGGAAGCGGTTGTACTCCCACGCTACCTCCCTGAGATGCCTGTGACTGCTTGCCCCACACTACCTCCCTGAGATGCCTGTGACTGCTCGCCCCACACAACCTCCCTGAGATGCCTATGACTGCTCGCCCCACACTACCTCACTGTGACGCCTATGACTGCTGTCATCACTACCGCAGGGAGTCATGTGCGGAAGCGGTTGTATTCCCTGACTACCCATGCTAACTCCCTGAGACGCCTATCACTGCTTGCCCCACACTACCTCCCTGAGACACCTATGACTGCTAGCCCACAGACCTCTGTTACTCTCGTTCACTATTACATGCAATACATGCACCACAGAGGCTACACACACACATATGCTCATGCATAGCATGCACTCGTTGTTTATTGCTACAACCTTGGTTAGAACATGGATGAGAAACTTTACACATGCGGGATAGTAGCCCACCACTCTGTGACACAGATTAAAAATCTCTGGTCCCAACTACTATTTCAGAAAACATGTTACACTGCCATCACCAAGTAACACGCAAAACCCATCGCAGAGACAGTGGTCCACTAAAAAACAAATGAAGGCACGCCTGGTGCGCTCCACCAGGTTCAGGACCTGGAAGGGCACGCTTGGTGTGACCCTCCAAAATCAAGACCTGGAAGGGCACGCTTGGTGCACTCCACCAGGTTCAGGACCTGGAAGGGCATGCTTGGTGCGCTCCTCCAGGTTCAGGACTTGGAAGGGCACGCTTGGTGTGACCCTTCAAAATCAAGACCTGGAAGGGCACGCTTGGTGCACTCCACCAGGTTCACTACCTGGAAGGGCATGCTTGGTGCACTCCACCAGGTTCAGGACTTGGAAGGGCACGCATGGTGCACTCCACCAGGTTCAGGACTTGCAAGGGCTGAGACACCTGAGACACCTATGACTGCTGGCATCACTACCACAGAGAGTTAAGTGCGGAAGCGGTTGTACTACCATGCTACCTCCCTGAAACTCCTATGACTGGTTGCCCCACACTACCTCTCTGAGACACCTAAGACTTCCCTCACCACACTACCTCCCTGAACCGCCTATGACTGCTCACCTCACTACCCCCCTGAGACGCCTATGACTAGAGAGTCAAGTGCAGAAGAGGTTGCTCTCCCACGCTGCCCACACTATCTCCCTGAGATGCCTATCACTGCTCACCCCACACTACCTCTCTGAGACACCTATGACTTCTGCCATCACTACCAAAGAGAGTCCAGTGCTGAAGCGGTTGTATTCCCACGCTACCTCCCTGAGATGCCTGTGACTGCTTGCCCCACACTACCTCACTGAGATGTCTATGACTGTTGCCATCACTATCACAGAGAGTCAAGTGCGGAAGCGGTTGTACTCCCTCGCTACCTCCCTGAGGCACCTATGACTGCTGCCATTACTACCACAGAGAGACAAGAGCAGATGCGGTTGTACTCCCAAGCTACCCACACTACCTCCCTGAGACGCCTAAGACTGCTTGCCCCACACAACCTCCCTGAGACGCCTATGACTGTTTGCCATCACTACCACATAGACTCAAGTGTGAAAGCGTCTGTACTCCCACACTACCTCCCTGAGATGCTTGTGACTGCTTGTCCCACACTACCTCCCTGAAATGCAAGTGACTGCTCGCCCCACACAACCTCCCTGAAATGCAAGTGACTGCTCGCCCCACACAACCTCCCTGAGATGCCTATGACTGCTCGCCCCACACTACCTCACTGTGACGCCTATGACTGCTGTCATCACTACCGCAGGGAGTCATGTGCGGAAGCGGTTGTATTCCCTGACTACCCATGCTAACTCCCTGAGACGCCTATCACTGCTTGCCCCACACTACCTCCCTGAGACACCTATGACTGCTAGCCCACAGACCTCTGTTACTCTCGTTCACTATTACATGCAATACATGCACCACAGAGGCTACACACACACATATGCTCATGCATAGCATGCACTCGTTTGTTATTGCTACAACCTTGGTTAGAACATGGATGAGAAACTTTACACATGCGGGATAGTAGCCCACCACTCTGTGACGCAGATTAAAAATCTCTGGTCCCAACTACTATTTCAGAAAACATGTTACACTGCCATCACCAAGTAACACGCAAAACCCATGACAGAGACAGTGGTCCACTAAAAAACAAATGAAGGCGCGCCTGGTGCGCTCCACCAGGTTCAGGACCTGGAAGGGCACGCTTGGTGTGACCCTCCAAAATCAAGACCTGGAAGGGCACGCTTGGTGCACTCCACCAGGTTCAGGACCTGGAAGGGCATGCTTGGTGCGCTCCTCCAGGTTCAGGACCTGGAAGGGCACGCTTGGTGTGACCCTCCAAAACCAAGACCTGGAAGGGCACGCTTGGTGTACTCCACCAGGTTCAGGACTTGGAAGGGCACGCTTGGTGCACTCCACCAGGTTCAGGACTTGGAAGGGCTCACATGGTGCACTCCACCATGTTCAGGACCTGGAAGGGCACGCTTGGTGCACTCCACCAGGTTCAGGACCTGGAAGGGCACGCTTGGTGCACTCCACCAGGTTCAGGACTTGGAAGGGCACGCTTGGTGCACTCCACCAGATTCAGGACCTGGAAGGGCACGCTTGGTGCACTCCACCAGGTTCAGGACCTAGAAGGGCACGCTTGGTGCACTCCGCCAGGTTCAGGACTTGGAAGGGCATGCTTGGTGCACTCCACCAGGTTCAGGACCTGGAAGGGCACGCTTGGTGCACTCCACCAGGTTCAGGACTTGGAAGGGCATGCTTGGTGCACTCCACCAGGTTCAGGACTTGGAAGGGCACGCTTGGTGCACTCCACCAGGTTCAGGACCTGGAAGGGCATGCTTGGTGCACTCCACCAGGTTCAGGACCTGGAAGGGCATGCTTGGTGCACTCAACCAGGTTCAGGACTTGGAAGGGCACGCTTGGTGAACTCCTCCAGGTTCAGGACTTGGAAGGGCACGCTTGGTGCACTCCACCAGGTTCAGGACTTGGAAGGGCTGAGACACCTGAGACACCTATGACTGCTGGCATCACTACCACAGAGACTCAAGTGCGGAAGCGGTTGTACTACCATGCTACCTCCCTGAAACTCCTATGACTGGTTGCCCCACACTACCTCTCTGAGACACCTAAGACTTCCCTCACCACACTACCTCCCTGAACCGCCTATGACTGCTCACCTCACTACCCCCCTGAGACGCCTATGACTAGAGAGTCAAGTGCAGAAGAGGTTGCTCTCCCACGCTGTGTCGTACTTTAATATTCGGGACCGCGTAGGGGACAGGGCCCTACCCCTGTCTATCTTGGTATTAGCGAACCGCAAATGGTAAATGCGGCATGTACGAGTGCTTTACATATCGTTCTAGCTATAAACGCACTGTGTACACGTTATTCTGCTTCACTACGCGGGTTCCATTTTGGAAGCAGTGGCCATCTTGTCATTGCCCTCACATAGGCTATGATGGAGTTAATACGGGCCTCACAGTATATGGGCTTTCCCTCTGACTTCTCTGTGACCTGGGCAGCTGGCTCTGCTGCCCTGGGTCAAACCGGTCTCACGAGCTCCCCTTCCTCCGTCCACCTGTGATTAGCATCAGGGCTTGACCTGTCATAAAACCCTTTCATTCTACACAATCCCCCGGCTAATCTCTTCCACACCTGCTTGTTCCTGCTTTATGACTTGTTTCCCAAAACAGGAGATGCTCATGTTTATTGGGGGGTCTCTTTACATCAAACGTGGGATCTGAATCTTACTGTGTAAATCATTGTGGGCTGGCCGAACTGGAATGTGGGATGGTCATCATGACTCTGCCTTTTCTTTGTAATGTACACTTGTATATTGCCGTATCATAAAACCTAGGAATGTATGCTTGAGGCAAGGAAAAGCGTATTTAAGATGAAGTCCGTTCCTATGATTTTCAGCAGTCTCCTGAGAACATACACGCTGTTGTACTTCTAGGATACCTGTCATTGGTCTGCAGCCAATAAACGATTCTTTGACTTCACCCAGAAGACTCTGTGTTTCTGTAGGTCCGGAACAGGGTGAAACCCAGAAGTCATAGGGTGTGTGCCCCTGCACCGCTGGGTCTAAAATACCCAGTACTTCAGCTGCCCACACTATCTCCCTGAGATGCCTATCACTGCTCACCCCACACTACCTCTCTGAGACACCTATGACTTCTGCCATCACTACCAAAGAGAGTCCATTGCGGAAGCGGTTGTACTCCCACGCTACCTCCCTGAGATGCCTGTGACTGCTTGCCCCACACTACCTCCCTGAGATGCCTGTGACTGCTTGCCCCACACTACCTCACTGAGATGTCTATGACTGTTGCCATCACTATCACAGAGAGTCAAGTGCGGAAGCGGTTGTACTCCCTCGCTACCTCCCTGAGGCACCTATGACTGCTGCCATTACTACCACAGAGAGACAAGAGCAGATGCGGTTGTACTCCCAAGCTACCCACACTACCTCCCTGAGACGCCTAAGACTGCTTGCCCCACACAACCTCCCTGAGACGCCTATGACTGTTTGCCATCACTACCACATAGACTCAAGTGTGAAAGCGTCTGTACTCCCACACTACCTCCCTGAGATGCTTGTGACTGCTTGTCCCACACTACCTCCCTGAAATGCAAGTGACTGCTCGCCCCACACAACCTCCCTGAGATGCCTATGACTGCTCGCCCCACACAACCTCCCTGAGATGCCTATGACTGCTCGCCCCACACTACCTCACTGTGACGCCTATGACTGCTGTCATCACTACCGCAGGGAGTCATGTGCGGAAGCGGTTGTATTCCCTGACTACCCACGCTAACTCCCTGAGACGCCTATCACTGCTTGCCCCACACTACCTCCCTGAGACGCCTATCACTGCTTGCCCCACACTACCTCACTGAGACACCTATGACTGCTAGCCCACAGACCTCTGTTACTCTCGTTCACTATTACATGCAATGCATGCACCACAGAGGCTACACACACACATATGCTCATGCATAGCATGCACTCGTTGTTTATTGCTACAACCTTGGTTAGAACATGGATGAGAAACTTTACACATGCGGGATAGTAGCCCACCACTCTGTGACGCAGATTAAAAATCTCTGGTCCCAACTACTATTTCAGAAAACATGTTACACTGCCATCACCAAGTAACACGCAAAACCTATGACAGAGACAGTGGTCCACTAAAAAACAAATGAAGGCGCGCCTGGTGCGCTCCACCAGGTTCAGGACCTGGAAGGGCACGCTTGGTGTGACCCTCCAAAATCAAGACCTGGAAGGGCACGTTTGGTGCACTCCACCAGGTTCAGGACCTGGAAGGGCATGCTTGGTGCGCTCCTCCAGGTTCAGGACTTGGAAGGGCACGCTTGGCGTGACCCTCCAAAACCAAGACCTGGAAGGGCACGCTTGGTGTACTCCACCAGGTTCAGGACTTGGAAGGGCACGCTTGGTGCACTCCACCATGTTCAGGACTTGGAAGGGCTCGCTTGGTGCACTCCACCAGGTTCAGGACCTGGAAGGGCACGCTTGGTGCACTCCACCAGGTTCAGGACCTGGAAGGGCACGCTTGGTGCACTCCACCAGGTTCAGGACTTGGAAGGGCATGCTTGGTGCACTCCACCAGGTTCAGGACCTGGAAGGGCACGCTTGGTGCACTCCACCAGGTTCAGGACTTGGAAGGGCATGCTTGGTGCACTCCACCAGGTTCAGGACTTGGAAGGGCACGCTTGGTGCACTCCACCAGGTTCAGGACCTGGAAGGGCATGCTTGGTGCACTCCACCAGGTTCAGGACCTGGAAGGGCATGCTTGGTGCACTCAACCAGGTTCAGGACTTGGAAGGACACGCTTGGTGAACTCCTCCAGGTTCAGGACTTGGAAGGGCACGCTTGGTGCACTCCACCAAGTTCAGGACTTGGAAGGGCACGCTTGGTGCACTCCACCAGGTTCAGGACCTGAAAGGGCATGCTTGATGCACTCCACCAGGTTCAGGACTTGGAAGGGCACGCTTGGTGCGCTCCACCAGGTTCAGGACCTGGAAGGGCATGCTTGGTGCGCTCCTCCAGGTTCAGGACCTGGAAGGGCATGCTTGGTGCACTCTACCAGGTTCAGGACCTGGAAGGGCACGCTTGGCGCACTCCACCAGGTTCAGGACTTGGAACGGCACGCCTGGTGCGCTTCTCCAGGTTCAGGACCTGGAAGGGCACGCTTGGTGCGCTCCTCCAGATTCGGGTGCTGGAAGGGCACGCTTGGTTCAGGACCTGGAACGGCACGCCTGGTGTGCTCCTCCAGGTTCAGGACCTGGAACAGCACGCATGGTGTGCTCCACCAGGTTCAGGACCTGGAATGGCACGCTTGGTGCGCTCCTCCAGGTTCAGGACATGGAAGGGCACGCTTGGTGCACTCCACCAGGTTCAGGACCTGGAAGGGCACGCTTGGTGTGACCCTCCAGCACCAGGACCTCACTCAAGTCAAGGGCCAGTTCTAGGCCTTTGCAGACACACTGGATTAGTGTGAGGCTTTCGGCAATATAAAACAAGCATTTGCAATGCAATAGGTCTCGCATTTGCGAGAGTTTGAGCTATTGGCATTGTAAATGGCAATGCCTTTTATTTTTGTGTTTGTTATTAAAATATAAATAAAAGGCATTGTCATTTACAATGCCAATAGCTTAAACTCGCATAAATGCGAGACCTGTTGCATTGCAAATGCGTGTTTAATATTGTTTGAAAACAATTTAAAGTTCTGATTGAGAAGTGCTGCCAATAGTTAACTTTGCCTGCGAGCACTGAAAGATGACACGCCATGCCTACGCTGAGGCAGAGTTCATTCACTGGGCATTTCACACGATCAAAGATGTAGTAAGAAGCACAAGTGCGCCTTCAGAGCTGGCTGCAGGCATCTGAATGAAAACGTGAAGCCGCTGCGAGAGCGCCTCGGTCACGAGGACGTACAGACTTGTCTTTGAACGGTGCGGGCACATGAATGCGCTGGACGGCCTGCTAAAGCTTCATGTTACAACAGGACCGTGATCTCAACTGAATGAGGGGGGTTGAGTCCGCCATACTGACCGCGAATCGAAAGGACAAAGCACGCCAGCGCGTCCGAGTTGTACTACATAAAGGCGTAAGTAACTCTGCTGGAATTAAAGCATTTCGTTAAGAAGGCGCGTAATTAGTTCCACGAGTTGAAACTCAAACTGCTCGGTGCATTTATTCCATACAGAATGTGACCTGTATATAGAGCGCAACCAGCGTCAAATTAACAGAACATTCATTGTCCGAAAAAATACCAAATATGCATTAGAAATGGCAAGGCTGACCAATAATCCCCTGGGCAATGGGTTTGTTTGCAGAGTACACATGGCGCAACCCTTTGTGTTTCCTGGTTGTTCTGTGACCTTGAATAGGGAATTCACTAGCCCAGAGTGCCTGTCTGTCACTGAGAAATTCCGATACCCTCCCATTAAAAGTATTGCCCCTGTGCTGGTACTCTCCAATAAAAAAGACTGCACCCTCCTGAAAAGTGCTGGTACTTTCTAATTAGAAATATTGCATCTCTGCTGAGAAGTGCTGGTACACTCTAATTAAAAATATTGCATCTCTGCTGAGAAGTGCTGGTACACTCTAATTAAAAATATTGCATCTCTGCTTAGAAGTGCTGGTACTCTTCAATTAAAAATATTGCATCTCTGCTGAGAAGTGTCTGTAGTCTCGCATTAAACATATTGCGCCCCTGCTGAGAAGTGTCTGTAGTCTGCATTAAACGTATTGCGCCCCTGCTGAGAAGTGTCTGTAGTCTACATTAAAAGTATTGCACCCCTGCTGAGAAGTGCCTGTAGTCTCGCATTAAAAGTATTGTGACCCTGCTGAGAATTGCTGGGACTCCCACGAGGAGCGACCTGAACAAGCACTGCAGCGAGAGTTTGCAGCTCTGAAGCACGGAGGACAGTCGTAGAAGAAACCAGGGCAGATGCAATGGGAAGAGTAGGGGCGGGATAGGAGGGCTGCTAGAAGTCTCTCGTTCCTCACCACGGCCATCTCTGTCTTAAACAAGCATCTACTTTATGTCACCAGCCACTGATGTTCTTGAATCTGATGCCAGTTGTTAGAAAAGGTAGACGGACCGGGAGGGTCGGCCGGGGTCAGGAGGAGAGGTCTCCGGGGAGAGCCGTCTCCAGCGATCGTACAGACAAGTAACTTCCCCCCCACAGACAAATACCACACACGGATAAGGTTCAGTGATCTTTATAGGCACTTATTTAAGGTACGGTAAAATGGTACAAGGAGGTCTGGACTCAGGGGTCCCCTCGATTAGAGTCTCGTAAGGTAGGGAAGGGGGTAGCGGGACAGTCTATTTACCAATCAGGTAATTCGGATGAGATGGTGATGAGCTCACAATCCTCGAGCTTGGTGGTTAGGTGGTATGGGCCGCGGCAGCGCCAGCAGGTCCCGGTGCGGATGGTCGATACAACGGGCCGCGGCAGCGCCAGCAGGTCCCTGGAAGATGAACGGTCCGCGGCAGCGCCAGCAGGTCCCGGTGAGGATGGTCGTTACAACGGGCCGCGGCAGCGCCAGCAGGTCCCAGGAAGATGAAGGTTGCAGAGGGCCGCGGCAGCGCCAGCAGGTCCCGGTGAGGATGGTCGGTACAACGGGCCGCGGCAGCGCCAGCAGGTCCCAGGAAGATGAAGGTTGCAGAAGGCCGCGGCAGCGCCAGCAGGCAGGACGATGGTTCACAAGAGCGGGCTACGGCAGCGCCAGTAGACCGTCAGGGTTGAGTTCACTCGGTGTCTCTCGACTCCAGGATACAACTGCCTTCCTGCTCCGGAGCTGCCTCAGTTATAGGGCTGGTGCCCTTTGATGTCCGGACCCTCGCACTTGGAGGTCGGAGGGTCCGGGATGAAGGTGTCCAGACACCCAGCAGGGGGTGGAGCCAGTGCCTGGGGGAGCTGGGAGCGATCGGCACCTGGCGGGGGAGAGCCCTTGACACTTCGGTCTCCCATTGACCTGCCAAGTGGTCCGCTCACCTCCTGGGTGGATAGTGGTGCCGGGATGTCGGGGCCGGCCAGGCCCGGGGTTAGGGTCGAGGGGAGGCCAGGCGGCCGCGTGGTACAGGGTCCAAGATGGCGGCTTGACCCGGCCGGGAAAGCCGGTGGGGCTGGACCCCGTGATGAGTAGGGGTCCGAGGGCAGAGGGTCCGTCGGGGGACAGGGTACAGGTGCTGGTCGCGGGGTTATGCCAGGTGGCCCGGAGTCCGGGCCTTGTCGAGCGGGGAGGGCGCGAGCCGTCTGTGAGGCCTGTCCAACATGCGTCCCCCCCAGCTGAAGGCGGGGAGAGTCACCCATCCCCTTGGGGACTCTCTTCGTCGAGGCGGAAAAAGCGGGACAGGCCATCCGCGTTGGCGTGGTCTCGGCCCGGTCGGTGCTCCACAGTGAAGTCCATTCCCTGCAGGGAAATGGACCAGCGCAAGAGTTTTGGGTTCTCCCCCCGCATCTGCATCAGCCATTGCAGGGGTCGATGGTCGGTCTGTACCCGGAAGTGGGTACCGAAGAGATAGGGCCGGAGCTTTTTGAGGGCCCACACCACTGCGAAGGCTTCCCTCTCGATGGTGCTCCAACGCTGTTCTCGGGCCAGGAGACGTCGACTGATGAAGGCCACCGGCTGGTCCTGACCTTCGGGGTTCAACTGAGAGAGGACGGCTCCGATGCCGTGGTCGGAGGCGTCGGTCTGCACCACAAACTCCCGACTGTAATCGGGGGCCTGGAGCACCGGGGCGGTGCACAGGGCGGCCTTCAGCTCCTCGAAGGCCGCTTGACAGTCAGGAGTCCAATTGACCCGCTTTGGCTGGTTCTTGGATGTGAGACCCGTGAGGGGCCCCACGATGCTGCCGTATTCCTTCACGAACCGCCGGTAGTAGCCGGTGAGCCCCAAGAAGGCTCGGACCTCGGTCTGGGTGACGGGGGGCTGCCAGGACTGGATGGCAGCAATCTTAAGTTGTAGGGGGGCCACCAGCCCGCTCCCCACTTGGTGCCCAAGGTAGGTCACAGACCCTTGGCCAATCTGGCACTTGCCGGCCTTAATGGTGAGGCCGGCCCGCTGGAGGGCTTGTAGGACCTCTTGGAGGTGACGGAGGTGGTCGGACCAGTGGCGGCTGTACACAGCGATATCGTCCAGGTAGGCAGCGCTGAATTCTTCAAGCCCCGCCAAGACCTGGTTCACAAGGCGTTGGAACGTGGCGGGGGCATTCTTCATGCCAAAGGGCATGACCTTAAATTGATAGTGGCCATCGGGGGTGGAGAAGGCCGACCGTTCCTGAGCCCTGGGTGTGAGGCCGATTTGCCAGTAGCCCGCCGTTAGGTCGAAGATACTAAGGTAGCGGGCGGCCCCCAGCCGGTCGATCAGCTCGTCTGCTCGGGGGATGGGATGAGCGTCGGTCCGGGTGACAGCGTTCAAGCCCCGGTAGTCGACGCAGAATCTCAGTTCAGGTGCGGTGCCGGGGGCAGCGGCTTTGGGGACTAGTACGACCGGACTGGCCCAGGGACTGTCCGAGGGCTCGATGACCCCGATCGTGAGCATCTTGGCCACTTCCTCCTGTATGCAGGCCCGTACCCGATCTGGTACGCGGTAGGCCCGGTGCCGGACAGGGGGACTGTCCCCGGTGTCTACGTCGTGCAAACACCAGGGGGTGACCCCGGGGGTGAGGGAGAACAGGGCAGCGAACTGCAGCAGGAGGTCCCGGCAGTCCTGTCGTTGCTCCGTAGTGAGGGCGTCAGAGAGCCGGACCCCATCCACGGACCCGTCCTTCTCTTGAGTCTTCAGGAGATCCGGGAGGGGCTCGGAGTCTTCTTCTGTGCCACTGTCCGTAGCCATCAAGAGGCTTAGTTCGGAGCGCACAAAGTGCGGTTTGAGCCGGTTGGTGTGGAGGACCCGAAGGGGGTTCCGGGAGGTCCCCAGGTCGATGAGATAAGTGACGGGGCTTTTGCGCTCGACCACTTTGAAGGGCCCCGTCCACTTATCTTGCAGGGCACACGGTTCGGTGGGGGACATTACCCATACTTGCTGCCCCGGCTCGAATTCCACGGAGGAGGCATTGTGGTCATACCACCTCTTCATGTCTTCCTGGCTGGCCTCGAGGTTCGCCTTGGCAATCTCCCTGAAGCGCCGGGTCTGGTTTCGTAAGGCCAGGAGGTATTTGAAGACGTCTGGAGGGGTCGTTAGGGGGGCCAACTCCCAGCCCTCCTTCACGAGGCTGAGGGGCCCTCGCACAGGGTGTCCGTATAGGAGTTCAAAGGGGCTAAAGCCGAGGGACTTCTGGGGTACTTCTCGGTAGGCGAAGAGGAGGCACGGGAGCAGTACATCCCACTGGCGACGGAGAGGCTCTTCCAATCCCCCAATCATCCCTTTGAGAGTGCGGTTGAACCGCTCCACTAGTCCGTTTCCTTGGGGGTGATAGGGGGTCGTGAATCTGTATGTGACCCCGCATTGTTGCCAGAGGGACTTCATGTACTTCGATATGAAGTTCGTACCTCGGTCGCTGACGACTTCTCGGGGGAAGCCTACCCGGGAGAAGATCCCCATCAGGGCCCGGCCAACCACTGGAGCGGTCACGGTCCGTAGGGGCACCGCCTCGGGATAGCGGGTGGCATGGTCCACTAGTACCAAGATCAACCTGTGTCCTTGTGCCGTGCGAGGGTCCAGCGGCCCCACAATGTCTATCCCCACCCTCTCGAACGGGGTGGTGACCACCGGGAAGGGTTGTAGAGGAGCCTTAAGCTTCCGGCCACTCTTCCCGCTTGCTTGGCATGTGGGGCACGATCGGCAGTGGTTCAGGACGTCATTCCTCATTTTTGGCCAGAAAAAGTGGGTCACCAGTCGACTGTACGTTTTATCTTGGCCCAGGTGCCCAGCCAGGGGGACATCGTGGGCTAGGTTGAGTAGAAAGTCTCGGAAGCGGAGCGGTACCACCAGAACTCGACTGGCCCCCAGCTCGGCGATTCTTTGCTCGCTGTAGAGCAGGTCGTTATCCCAGTAGACCCAGTGGGTTCCGGTGGTGTCCCCGGCGGCTTGGGTGCTGGCTTGTTGGCGAAGTCCCTCGAGGGAGGGACAGGTCTTTTGCTCCTGGCGGAACTGTTCTTGGGTGGGCCCCCCTTCTTGCCGCCACTGAGCCAGATCCGGAAGGTCCTGGGGTTGCGCGTTTTCTTCGGGGGCCGGGTCTGGGAGGTCGGCCTCGCCGTTGTCCTCTACGGGGGCAACCGGGGGCGGAGGTGCCGGCCATTCGGTTTCTTCTGATCGGGGGGCGGCCCGGCCGGCCATGGATCGGGTGGTTATGCAGGCCCAGTCCGGGAGGCCCAGCATCCCCAAGTGCTCTCTTCTCTCGACGGTGGCCCACGGGGAACTCTCGAGGTCATTCCCCAGGAGGCAGTCCACGGGGGCATCGTCCCGGACCGTCACTTTCAGTAGGCCGGAGACCCCTCCCCATTCAAACGGGACGCAGGCCATCTTGCACATGCTTTCAGAGTTATCTGCCGAGCGGACGGGGCAGAGAATGTTCGGCAAGATCTGCTCGGGCTTCACCAGGTGACAGCGGACGGCCGTCACGCTGGCGCCGGTGTCGCGCAAGGCCTCAGCTCTCTGTCCATTAATGGTCACCCACTGACCGTATTTCCTGGTGTTGGCGGGTAGGGGAGCCCGCGGAACCATGTCTCTTCCCCCTAAGCATGCCAGGACCATGGCGGCCGGTTCCCACCCTTGCTGGTCTGGCTCACACTCCTCGGGACCCTCCAACGACTGCTCCTCCCCCAGGGCAGCGGCAGCTACCTGGCGGGGCTTGGGCGTTTGGTTCAGCGGGCAGTTCGGATCGTTGGCGTAGTGGCCTAGTCGCTGGCATCTGTGGCACGTGACGTTGGCTCGGTACCCAGGCCGCAACGGGGGGTTGCCCCGGCCGGCCGGTGGCGGGGTGCTGGCCACGGTTGTTGCTGGTAAGGCGTCTCTCCCCCGCCCCTGGCCTCCTCCTCCTCCCCGAGGACGGTGCTGGCCTTGGTTGCTTCTGTTCTGGTCGTGTGGCCCTTTCCGGCCCACTCGGGTGCTCTCCCACCGGTCAGCTTCGGCGGCGAGCTGCCGGGGGTCAGTCAGCTTACTGTCGAGTAGGTGCTGCCGGAGCTCGACGAAGCAGTTGTTTGACAGGTGTTCCCATACCATGAGGTTGAAGAGCTGTTCGTAGGTGGTGACCTGACTTCCCTTGATCCAACCCTCGAAGGCCCGGCTGAAATAGTTCACGTATTCCACCCAAGTGGTACCTGGGATCCGGGTGCAATCCCTGAACCTCTGGCGGTACATCTCGGGCGTGAGGCCGTAGCGGGTGAGGAGGGCAGCCTTCATGTGGTCGTAGGACGACATTTGGTGATCGGGGAGCTGCAGCAGGGCATCGCGACCCTCGTTGATAAATCTCCCCCAAAGCCCGGCTCCCCAATCACTCCGGTCGATCCGGTGGGAGGTCATTGCGATCTCATAGGCCTTAAACCATTGTTGTATGTCGTCTTCTCGGACATACTCGCGGACCACATCCTTGGGGATGTGAACTTTTTTCTCAGTTGGTCCCGGGGTGTGTGGTCTTTCAGGCACCCCCAAGTCCTTATGCTGTTTGCGCAGTTCTATCTCTGCCAATTGGCGCTCGTGCTCGAGCGTTATCTTTTTCTCTTCCAGCTCTCTCTGTCTCTGTTTTTCTTCTCGCTCCTCTCGAATCCGCATATGCTCGAGGTTGAGTTTCTGTTCAGCTAACTTGAGCTCCCCATCCATCTTGAGTCGTGCCATCTCTAATTCGTGCAGTCTGACTCTGTCTCTTTCTCGTATCTCCTCCGGTGAGAGGCCCGTTCCCCGCTCCTCGGGAGTCGTGGCGTTCCCCTCTGGTGTAACGCTGTTTTGGTCTGGTGTGACGCTGCTTTGGTCGGAGGGTCTTGCGACCCCCGTTTCTGTCCACGACTCAAGGGCGTGCTTTAGGTCATCCTTGGTACTCAGGCCAGTGGTAGCAATGCCAAGTTCTATGCAAAATTGTCTCAGTTCGCGGTGGTTGTACTCCTCTAGTTTCTCCATTTGGAACTTCTCGGTGGAGCTGCTATCTTTGGTCGACATCGTGCTTTGTCGTGGGGTGAGCTACTCTCTGTACGATTACGCGTTGATTCGGATCCCGCCGCTGGCCACCAATGTTAGAAAAGGTAGACGGACCGGGAGGGTCGGCCGGGGTCAGGAGGAGAGGTCTCCGGGGAGAGCCGTCTCCAGCGATCGTACAGACAAGTAACTTCCCCCCCACAGACAAATACCACACACGGATAAGGTTCAGTGATCTTTATAGGCACTTATTTAAGGTACGGTAAAATGGTACAAGGAGGTCTGGACTCAGGGGTCCCCTCGATTAGAGTCTCGTAAGGTAGGGAAGGGGGTAGCGGGACAGTCTATTTACCAATCAGGTAATTCGGATGAGATGGTGATGAGCTCACAATCCTCGAGCTTGGTGGTTAGGTGGTATGGGCCGCGGCAGCGCCAGCAGGTCCCGGTGCGGATGGTCGATACAACGGGCCGCGGCAGCGCCAGCAGGTCCCTGGAAGATGAACGGTCCGCGGCAGCGCCAGCAGGTCCCGGTGAGGATGGTCGTTACAACGGGCCGCGGCAGCGCCAGCAGGTCCCAGGAAGATGAAGGTTGCAGAGGGCCGCGGCAGCGCCAGCAGGTCCCGGTGAGGATGGTCGGTACAACGGGCCGCGGCAGCGCCAGCAGGTCCCAGGAAGATGAAGGTTGCAGAAGGCCGCGGCAGCGCCAGCAGGCAGGACGATGGTTCACAAGAGCGGGCTACGGCAGCGCCAGTAGACCGTCAGGGTTGAGTTCACTCGGTGTCTCTCGACTCCAGGATACAACTGCCTTCCTGCTCCGGAGCTGCCTCAGTTATAGGGCTGGTGCCCTTTGATGTCCGGACCCTCGCACTTGGAGGTCGGAGGGTCCGGGATGAAGGTGTCCAGACACCCAGCAGGGGGTGGAGCCAGTGCCTGGGGGAGCTGGGAGCGATCGGCACCTGGCGGGGGAGAGCCCTTGACACTTCGGTCTCCCATTGACCTGCCAAGTGGTCCGCTCACCTCCTGGGTGGATAGTGGTGCCGGGATGTCGGGGCCGGCCAGGCCCGGGGTTAGGGTCGAGGGGAGGCCAGGCGGCCGCGTGGTACAGGGTCCAAGATGGCGGCTTGACCCGGCCGGGAAAGCCGGTGGGGCTGGACCCCGTGATGAGTAGGGGTCCGAGGGCAGAGGGTCCGTCGGGGGACAGGGTACAGGTGCTGGTCGCGGGGTTATGCCAGGTGGCCCGGAGTCCGGGCCTTGTCGAGCGGGGAGGGCGCGAGCCGTCTGTGAGGCCTGTCCAACACCAGTGTTCACCATTTGAGAGGCATGATAACCCCGCCGCCTGAGGGGAGAATCACTGTGCACAAGCACGGGACGTGATGTAGCTGTCTTTGAAGTCAATTGCGTTCATGCGGGTTACTTAAATACATGCAAGTCAGAGCCAAAGTAAACAAGAGAAGCCCGGCGGAGCGTGGCGCGCGCGCTTGGCGGGGGCAGGGGAGCGGACCCTTTGAAGTGCTCCCAAAAAGCGTAGCGTGGCGCACGCGCTTGGCGGGGGCGGGTGAGCGGACCCTTTGAAGTGCTCCCAAAAAGCGGATTGCATGGCGGCACGATGCGCGTGATTGTGCGCGTGCTAGCCATGCAATCCGCTTTTTGGGAGCACTTTTAAAACCCACTTACAATAGTCTCGCTTTGCAATCGCTTACGCGATAGCAAGGCGAGACCTAAAAAAGGATACCAGATAATCACAGTCGAGCACTCAGTCAGGGGAGCACAAATGTACAATGCAGACAGAACATTCCCGCCGTGTTAAAATGGGCAAATTATCCATTTATTTTCTGAGATCAGAGATCTTGTTGCAAAAGTAATTTGCAAACTCTTTGCATCTACATTCTTTTAGTCGGTACTCAAATTTTTCTAATTTTTGTCTTTGTTTCCAATCTGGTGATGTCCATGCTCCTGGAGTGGAACCGCACCGTCAGCAGCTAGGTATGGAGAGGCCGGATCGCTTTGCATACGATGTAGCAGGTATTAAAGATGATGCTTGCTTGTACTTGGAGTCAGGGTAGGTAGATCTTTAGATCTTAGGGTGATGCGGTCAATCTTCTTCAGGCTTTTGAAGTCTCTTACCTTCAGCCCCTTGGCTCGGTTGATGGCTCTTAAGGGACGCAGCACTCGAAGGACTCGTAAAATCTTCACCACAGAGATCGCGCTGGAGCTGCAAGGAAAGGGCAGTGAGAGGACACCATAAACTCAGGGTGGAGCACAGAATGACCAGGACACTGGGCGGGGGGAGCTGGGAGGAGAGGCGGCGGAGCTGAAAGGAGAGGGCAGTGGGAGGACACCACAAACTCAGGGTGGAGCACAGAATGACCAGGAAACTGGGCGGGTGGGGCTGGGAGGAGAGGCGGCGGAGCTGCAGGGAGAGGGCAGTGGGAGGAAACCACAAACACAGAATGAACAGGAAACTGGACGGGTGGGGCTGGGAGGAGAGGGTGCGGTGAATCCATCTGCCCTGTTCTACCCAGAAACACTCAGAGTCTACACTTACCCATGACTAATGTAGCCTGCCCTGTGGCCCTGCTCCTTGATGACACATTGAGGTCCAGCACTGGAAGTAAGTGCCCAGGTAACTCTCCTGAACATGCTTTGCCTCCCATTTGAGACCACCAGGCCGACTCTGGACTTGGCCTGCCTGAGGTTTTAATCCTACTGAAGTTGTATCAAAGTTTAGATATTATTTTGTACCTGCTCCTCATGGACTTCAGTAGACTTCCAAAACCAGTATGGTAACGAAGATTGCCTCTGACTTTGGTGTCAAGGATTAAAATAATTTTCCCTCTTTTATCTTTCATCAGGTTTTATCAATAAATGTTCTCGCTTCGGAAATCCATTTCTCTGACGCGTTCTGGTTTTATCTTGTAAGTTGTGATGCGGAGTTCTTCCTCTAAAGCACTTCAGGTAGAATTCATTCTTTCAGCTCATTCTGCAAAACGCCTCAGACGAGCCACACGGTAGGCGGCTTCCTCTGCCTGTAAACCGTGGACATGGGCGTTGTGGGAGGTCAGTCAACCTGTGCTCAATCACTAGGCCCTCTCCCGCCCCTGCGTAGGCAGATGGCTTTTCACATCAGGGAAAGAAGGCTGTGCATCCAAGGAGTCCAAGCTGAAGTCATAAACATAGAATATTGCTGCCTCCATGTGTGTTCATCTCCCACACACTGAGGGAATTCTGTTTATGACTTAAATGAAGGTTCCTTGGATGCAGAACAAACTAGCGTGGAGGGTTCAGGCGAAGGCAGCCGGAAAGAGGATGTGAGGTACAGAACAGAAGAGGAGATGTGGGAGAGAGTGGGACATCACCAGACAACAGTGGAGATAAAAGGGACACTGGAAGCCACTCCATGTCACTCACTGGATGCCGAAAGAGATGAGGGACACGCTGACCACCAGCAGGTCCAGGAGATTGAACCAGTTCCTGCAGAAAGATCCCTTGTGGAGGAAGGCTCCGTAGGTCATCATCTGAAGAGAGAAAGAGCAAGAGAAGAGTCCACAAGAGAGAGAGGCACGAGGAGAAGATAGAGAAGGGAGACAGAGAACGTGAAGAGGAGGAGACGGGAAGGAGGCAATGGTCCAAGATACAGTCAAGTATGGGTTGAGAGACAGAGATGAAGTGGTGGAAAGGAGGTGGGAGAGAAGGGAGAAAGCAAAGTGTCCAGGAGAGCGGAGATGAATGGGCCAGAGAAAAAGAAGGGCACTGAAAGAGACAAGAGGGAAAGAGAAACGATCCAGGAGAGAATGTAGGAATAGAAAGAGGAGAAAAAGGGAAAGGAGAAAGATCCAGATCCAGGAGAGGGGATAAGAGAGGAAAGAAAGAAGAAAAACACAAGAAAGAAGAGCATGGGAGAGAAAAACAGAAAGTAGAGAAAAGAAAGAAGAGAATGGGGAAGAGAACAAGGAAAGGATGCAGGAGATTGGGGCAAGAGATTTGAGGCAGAGACAAGAGAGATGAAAGAACGGGTGACAGAATGATAGATGAGAACAAGAGGGGATAACGGACATAGGTGGGAGAGGGGGGTGGAAAGTGGGAAGTAGTGAATGTTTGTGAGAGAGGGTGTGAGATGAAAGGGAAATGGAGAAACAGAACAGTGGGGTGCAGGAATAAAAAAGACAAATGTGGGTTCAAAGGAGATAAGAAGGAATAGGACAGGCATGAAAAAGAGATGGAGAGAAAAACTGAAAGAAGAAAAGGAAGTAGAGAGGGAGAGGCCCACTCACTGGCAGCCCCTCACCCTTTCCTCAGCCTCCCAGGTACTCTAACCCCACAATGCAGCATTGGGGTCACACTCTCAAGATACAAACTGAACATTAGCAGAGAGCCCCCCGCAGATACTGCCCCCCACCTGCCCCAATACACACACATTAGTGCATCTGTTGTACCTTCAGGAGGATCTCCACAGTGAAGATAGAGGTGAAAGCATAATCAAAGTACCCCAGGATCTGGAATAGAGAGAAAGCGCGTTAACTGATATCTGGCCGCCCACTAAAAAACAATACAAAGAGAGGGGATGACCAGGAGCCACAAACCAGGGAGGGAAGCGGCCAAAACCCCAGCAATGTCACACAAGCAGCTTCTAGGGACAGACACCAGCTCTCAGAGGCAAAACTATCAAAGTCTGGGAGCTCTGTAACAGGCAATGACCCAGGCCAGACTGTTACAATGGCTTTGCTGCAAGTGCTCATGACCCTGTGTGTCATCACCCCATGTTCCGTGCAGGCGCCATGCCTATTTTCAGGTGTGTGCTATGTTCTAATTAGAGTGTTGTTGCAGGTTCTGCTTTGTACCAGACCGCTGTATCAGGACCCGTTCTCCTTCCCTAAGGACAGCTCTTGCCATCTCCTTCTCATCTTTCGGGATGAGCTCAAGCAATGGTACAATATCATCCCACAACTGACCTTAAGAACGCCCTAAAATTGCAAAGCGTTGGCTGTCCTGATAGGAGTCGCTGCCATACATGAAATTCTTCTACCCAAATTAGCTATACATCTGCTCTCCTTGTCTGGCGGACCAGAGGACGGTGCGAGTGGATTCTTAGTTCTTCTCTGAACCGCTGAAGAGATGATTTAATCCTGTTTAGAATGTCGAGGAGACCAGTCGGAGCAGAGTACAAATCTTCACACTTCTCCAGATGAAGTATCACCTTTGGAACCACAGACAAAGTTTTCATCAGCTTTGGTCCTTCCAACCAGAGAAAATGCAAACCTGGTATTGATCTTACAGACTTCCACGGCTGCTCCTTGAAGTAGTAAAGGACACATTGATGCTCCATAGACTTCGTTGGTAGGCTGGCTCTACTTAGAAGCTCTTTCCATTAATTAAGGAAAAATTGAAATATCATCTTTTGAATCCGGTGGATTAGGCACTTCACCCACTTCCCTTGGGATAGCTTCATCCCCTGCAGCATCCTTCTATCCTTCGTCATCTTGCGGAAGTTCTTCCTCCTCCTGATCTATATTGGAATGAACAGAGTTGTTGGATTCATCATCATCCATGTCTTCAGGCGTTGGTGGGGCCAGTGGTTTTTGGATGGTTTGGGGGGCTCTCTTGGACCTGGTGGAGGAGGAAGTGGTGATGGCTGTCGAGGGGGCACAGCCTGTGGCGGCTTCTCCACTATGGCGGAGGAGAATCGACCCACTACGTTCAAGCAGTGCTAGAAGCAAAAACATAAAATGATAATTAGGGCCGGACTGGGAACTAGAACCGGCCCTGGCAAACTGCTCACCCGGCCCCCCTGGGGGGGCTGAAGGGGTGCGGCTGAGCTGTTTGCAAGGGCTGCTTTCGGACAATTTTGATACTGGGGGCCGATATTGCAGGCCTGTGGTAACAAAAATGGCCCCCCAGGGGACCAAAACCGGCCCCACCCTGGCAGCCCACCAGGGAAACGCCTGGTGCCAGCTAAGGCCAGTCCGGCCCTGATAACAATAACTTTCAGTTATTATCATTTTATGTTTCCTCTGTGGGCGGGCCTTCTCTGCTCTCGGTTGACGGTTGGCAACAGCTGGCTGTCAGATATAAAGATCTCCTTGGCCCAGATTTTGATCAAATATTTCCTAAAAACAAATCATAGTATACTTCAGTGCTGAAACAGGGCTGCTTCAAATCCAGGGCAGGCCAAGAAAGTAACAGATTTTCGAGTCACTGAAAGTTGAGAGCAGCGCTCTGACAGGGGACTCGCTCACACCCGACGTGCGGTAGAGATCTGAGCTATGGTGGCGTCTCTGAGGAGTAAGAGAGCTTAAGCTCACACCCGACGTGCGGCAGAGATCTGAGCTATGGTGGCGTCTATGAGGAGTAAGAGAGCTTAAGCTCACACCCGACGTGCGGCAGAGATCTGAGCTATGGTGGCGTCTCTGAGGAGTAAGAGAGCTTAAGCTCACACCCGACGTGCGGTAGAGATCTGAGCTATGGTGGCGTCTCTGAGGAGTAAGAGAGCTTAAGCTCACACCCGACGTGCGGCAGAGATCTGAGCTATGGTGGCGTCTCTGAGGAGTAAGAGAGCTTAAGCTCACACCCGACGTGCGGTAGAGATCTGAGCTATGGTGGATTGACTGTCCTTTCAACTATGGTGGATGTGCTACTAAACAGATAATGTTGTTTCCGTCCTTTGCCCATTTTAGCACTATATACTGCTAATTTAATGTATCGAGGTTCCCCGCCTGATGACGGGGAATGATTAAGGCATGTGAATGTATACAAGATCCAGAGGTTGGAGAATCTGTGGTTGGAAGTATCCATCAGAAAAGGCAATACACAAACTTGCTTTCACACGTTAATTGTTTGCTTCTGAATGTCAAACGTTAGCTGATGCATTGCCCAACACAGACAAGCCGGGTACTCAGATGCGTATACGGGCGTATTCCAAGAAAACGACCCCGTCAAAAGGATACCAATCAAAGGGGTGACTCCAGCTCAAAAGGCAAGCCGTGGATCAGCCGGTGGAGTCCTGCCCCTGCCAATCGCAGTACAGTGTCGAAGTATGCATCTTCTGCTGCTGTAAAGGACTCCTCAATTAAGGAGGAAAGTACTTAATGAGCATCTTTGTTGTAAACTGTACAATTAAAACATGGTGGCCCCCTCGTTATATCTGATATGACTTGATGTCATCTTCTCCAAACATTTCCAATACCAAGAGCCATACACAGTTTCGGACGCTGGGCCTCCACCAATACAAGCCAAACACTCCCTTCCATAGAACACTCCCTTCCGTAGAACACTCCCTTCCATAGAACACTCCCTTCCATAGAACACTCCCTTCCATAGAACCCTCCCTTCCATAGAACACTCTCTTCCATAGAACACTCCCATAGAACACTACCTTCTATAGAACACTCCCTTCCATAGAACACCCCCTTCCTTAGAATACTCCCTTCCATAGAACACTCCCTTCCATAGAACACCCCCTTCCTTAGAATACTCCCTTCCATAGAATACTCCCTTCCACAGAACACTCCCTTTCATAGTTGACCTTGGGCGCCAATGAATAGCGCTCTCCTCCTCACCGGATTCTGGGAAGATGGTGTCATGAGCAACCCAAACTCCAGCAGAGCAAAGGCGGATTAGATGAGGTATCACTTCCAGTGCTCCCTGGTTTGAAGTGGATCTGCCTCAAATGTCATAAAATTAAGAATCTGGTACCAGACGGCCATCTTGTGCCACTGTTGCAGGTTAAAAGTCTATATACTCAGGGGGTGAACGTGTGACTCACACTCACGGGCCTTGGATAGACCATCAGAATCTGAAGCACCCTTTTGTAGGACGAAAAGACTAATTGCTCGTCAATCTGTGCCCACATATCTGTACCCCCATTCCTGGATGAATGAAGCCAACATAGTCAGTCGCGGAAGCAGCCACTCAACATCTGTGTAATTCATCAATGACAGGATGGGATTCTTGGAGCCCAGAGACGGTGGGGTTGGTTGTCTCTAAGATCAATGAGGGTCATTGTAGCACTTGTGCCAGTGGTGATGGCTCGTGTTTATGGAAGGGGTGGGCCCAGAAGGGCCTTAGGAGGTACTTGGAGGAGGGGATCAGGGTGGGATTATCAGCCTCCCGTGAGACGGGAGGAGCTTCTCTCTAGGATGAATGAGGAGCAGAGATGCCCTTAGGTGGTACGAGTAGGCGGGGATCAGGACGGGATTATCAGCCCCCGTGAGACGGGGAGAAGCTTCTCTTTAGGATGAATGAGGGGCAGAGATGCCCTTCGGTGGTTCTTGGCAGAGTGGATCAGGATGGGTTTATCATCCCCCGTGAGACGAGGAGAAACTTCTCTTTAGGATGAGTGAGGGGCAGAGATGCCCTGAGGTGGTTCTTAGAGGAGTGGACCAGGATGAGATTATCAGACCCCCATGAGACGGGGAGAAGCTTCTCTTTAGGATGAATGATGGGCAGAGATGCAGTTAGGTGGTACTTGGAGGAGGGGATCAGGGTGGGATTATCAGCCCCCCATGAGACTGGGAGAAGCTTCTCTTTAGGATGAATGAGTGGCAGAGATGCCTTCAGGTGGTTCTTGGAGGAGTGGACCAGGATGAGATTATCAGCCCCTGTGAGACGGGGAGAAGCCTCTCTTTAGGATGACTGAGGTGCAGAGATGCCCTTCAGTGGTTCTTCGAGGAGTGGATCAGGATGTGATTATCAGCCCACCATGAGACTGGTAGGAGCTTCTCTTTATGATGAATGAGGGGCAGAGACTCCCTTCGGTGGTTCTTGGGGGAGGGGATCAGGGTGGGATTATGAGCCCCCGTGAGAGGGGAGGAGCTTCTCTTTAGGATGAATGAGGAGCAGAGATGCCTTTAGGTGGTACTTGGAGGAGGGGATCAGGGTGGGATTATCAGCCCCCCGTGAGACGGGGAGAAGCTTCTCTTTAGGATGAATGATGGGCAGAGATGCAGTTAGGTGGTTCTTGTAGGAGTGGACCAGGATGGGATTATCAACCCCCGTGAGAAGGAGAAGAAGCTTCTCTTTAGGATGAATGAGGGGCAGAGATGCCCTTAGGTGGTACTTGGGGGAGGGGATCAGGGTGGGATTATCAGCCCCCGTGAGACGAGGAGAAGCTTCTCTTTAGGATGAATGAGGGGCAGAGATGCCCTTAGGTGGTACGAGCAGGCAGGGATCAGGGTGGGATTATCAGACTCCTTTGAGACGGGAGGAGCTTCTCTTTAGGATGAGTGAGGGGTAAAGATGCCCATAGGTGGTTCTTGGAGCAGGGGATCAGGGTGGGATTATCAGCCCCCGTGAGACGGGAGGAGCTACTCTTTAAGATGAATGATGGGCAGAGATGCTTTTAGGTGATTCTTGGAGGAGGAGTTCAGGGTGGGATTATCAACTATCCTTGAGACGGGGAGGAGCTTCTCTTTAGGATGAATGGGGGCAGAGATGCCTTTAGGTGGTACTTGGAGGAGTGGATCAGGATGAGATTATCATCCCCCCGTGAGACGGGGAGAAGCTTTTCTTTAGGATGAATGAGGGCAGGGATGCCCTCAGGTGGTACTTGGAGGAGGGGATCAGGGTGGGATTATCAGCTCTCCGTGAGATGGGGGAATTGAGCTTCTCTTTAGGATGCACAAGGGGCAGAGATGCCCTCAGGTGGTTCTTGGAGGAGTGGACCAGGATGAGATTATCAGATGCCCGTGAGACGGGGAGAAGCTTCTCTTTAGGGTGAATGATAGGCAGAGATGCAGTTAGGTGGTTCTTGTACGAGTGGACCAGGATGAGATTATCAGCGTCCTGTGAGATGGGAGGAGCTTCTCTTTAGGATGAATGAGGGGCACCCTGTGTCAGTGAAGCTCTTACATGGTTTCGGAAGGAGTGAGCCCGGATGGGGTCTTCGGCAGCCAGAGAGATGCTACTGAGGATGATGAAGACCAAGATCAGGTTGGTGAAGATGTGATGATTGATGAGCATGTGACAGCCCCGGCGGAGTCTAGGAAAGACAGAAAGAGAAATGTGGTGTGGATGAGTCCAGTAAAAAGGAGCCAAATAACATCTTTGAAAACAATATATTTCGCTAGCTAGGACCTTTATGGTAACATGAAACAATACATAGGAGGTTGAAACGGCAGGGACTTTACATATGGTGCTAGCCAGGCTCTCAGGGGTTAAGTATTCAAAAAAGGCTGGGAGAGGTAGAGGGCAGTTTTAGCCCTGGACTTATGAGAGGGGCATCTCTGCCTCAACCACACTACAAAACTTCTTGAAAAGAAAATACATTGAATTCATTAAGCACGTTTGGAGGAAAACAGCACCTAAGGAATAAAGAGTGCGTAGCATCCGTGAGTACTATCATTCATGAAACACAACTGAAGCACAGAACTCTTTACATGCAGAGGACTTGTTACACACGCCTGGTACTGTGGTGTGCTATCTGTAATTAACACAGACTTGTGATCTCACAGGTGAAATAAAACAGGAATGCGTTGTTTCCAGATAACACACTGGGCAGAGCATCAGCTGGCCGGTTATTGGAACAGAAAATGACATCCACAGTCCTCATTCTTACAGGAGAGGAAGCACAAGCGTTTATTAATGTGATTGTGTGAAGTTAGTCTTCACCAAAATACTTCACTATGAACACACTGAGTACACCACATCTGCGTGCGCATCTAGTACATGTACAGACTGCCTTCATGTTTTACCAGCAGGATTTCCATGTGACAATTGCACACTGCTACCTCCTCTGACTTGAGGCAACATTTCATAACGTTTGCTGCCTTTGTGGTGGATATTTCTGCACTAAAGACAACACTTTGCCCTGGGAGCAGCCTTTGGGAGGGAGGGATTCTGGTGGGTATTCCACTCCTGTATTTGTTCTATTGTGGAATTTATGCCATCTGTGTGGACACCTGACATACACCCCTGAAGGGTGGGGCCACGGTCATGGTTCATAAATCTCGTCTCTAACATAACCTGGGTCCCCCCCAATGTGACAGACAGAGCTACTATCAGTGGAAATCTACTGGACGTCCTTGGTATCTTCCATGGCAAGGAGGCTGATCAGTTTCCCTAGGTTTGCTGGCTGCTCAAGGTTCATTCAAGACAGAATATAACAGGACCACGGTGGCACTGATGGCAGGGAAGGATGTATCTCCACCGGCGCGACATACGCCATGGAGGCAAATACTCACAGGACAGTTCCATCATCAGAGAGTTTGTTGGCTCCTCTAACTAAAACATCTTGGGAGGTCAGAACATCATCTACAGAAGACGTTCTTAGAGGTGATGCTGCCAGAGAAGTGGGATTGTAGGAGACTAGGGATCAGTGGAATAACCCCTAGTCTGTGTCATGTTCCCCCGCTCACTGTATGGCCGGCGCGCAGTGTGTTGCGTGCGCGCCCGCTCCCTTGCTGCTGGACATGTCGGGCAGGTTGGCAGTGTAGCCTCCCTGCGACGGACGCAGCTGATCCACCAGCTGACCGGCACTTCCGGGGAGAACCGCATAACCGATGGCGGTTCCGCCCGAAACGGCGCTTCGTATTGACGTCCTGAGCTTCGCAGGAGCGCTAGCGAATGCTCTAACAGCAACCGGAGTTCAAACCCGACCGCGCAGAGGCGCCCACAGTCCCCTGACTCCGCGACTCGTGCAGGTGCACGGAGCTGCTCTCCTTTTATTTTACAGACAGCGCACTTACATCTCCCCCTGACTACAGCGACTCGTGCAGGTGCACAGAGTCTTATTTCCTTTGTTTCCTGGACAGCGCAGGAGCACTGGATTTGATGGTCAGCCCAAGGACCGACAACACTTTTCCACCTTCTTGGCGCTGCACCCCAGGTGACTACACCGTTCTTGTGTCCATTGTCTGTTGTGCATGATTCTTGTCAGTAGCGTGAGTGTTACCCATCTGCTCCATCTCACAGGCGGTGGTTTCCGAGAGACCCTAAGAACACCTGATGGCGTGTTCATCAAGCCTCCCTATACGCTGTCTTCACCTCTGTTTGGCTGCCTCCCCCAGTCCCCTCTTCAACCTGGTCAGTATTTAATCCTTTCTAGGGCAAGGAGGGAGCCGGTGGTGGTTATTCACGTCTTCCCTGCGGCATCGCTTCACAAGCAGAAGGTAAGCCTTGAGGGGTCACGACAGTCTGTGATGGAGAATAAGGAGACGTTCATCTTCTTTTAGGTATTTTTGGCACGTAGAGTATTGTGGACGGCCTTCAGCACATGAAGACACTGCTGGTCTAGCTTTAGGTTCTGATGGCAATGGACGTGGTACTGCACTTGTAGGCGAAATAGGTCTTGGAGGCAAATCAAGGGGTAGAAGATGTTCCTGAGTAGGATCATCCTGAGCAATTATCTGGGTTGATCTAGTCCCCCTTTCCTCACTTGGCTAAAGGGAGTCAGAAATCAAAAAAACACTTCTGAGCATCTCGATGTAGATCGTCTTAACGTCGAGTGTCTCAACTGCAATCTTGACGTTGACATCACAGAAACTGATCTTCTCGACGTTGAACGGTGATGGCTTGGCATCGAGTGTTCCAACATCACAATGTCGCCGTTGACGGCTACGGGTTGTGAACAGATATCGACGTCAAAGGTAAAGTTAGTGGTACCTGCGGTGACGATGTGGTGCCGCTGTCATGCTCTTCGACCGCAAGCAAGTCTGTGCTGACGCCCGCCTCAAAGGCCTTTTTAAGTAACATTCCTCTAGCTGACATATGTAAGGCAGCTGCATGGTCCACACCACACACATTTACCAAACACTATCGTGTAGATGTGTTAGCGAGACAACAAGCTAATGTAGGACAAGCAGTACTTAAAACACTGTTTCAAACAGCTGCAACATCCACAGGTTAGCCACCGCTTTGGGAGTACACTGCTTTGTTGCTCGTATTGCTGGTTTTTGGAGTAGATATCGCACCTCCTTTTTTAGTTGCAGCAATTGTTGTTTTGGTGCTGGCTTTGGAGGTATTGAAGGTGGAGGATTTTTGAATCGGGTGGTATAGCCGTTCTGGATGAACTGCAAGATCCATCTGTCGGTAGTTTTTAACCTCCAATCTGTTAGGTCATGTGATACACTCCCACCCACGAACTAAGAAACCGAACAGGGGAGAGTGATTCTCACTGTCTTGATGGTGCTCATGTCTTGGAAGAATATTGGCGCTGTGTTTGCTGTTGTTGCTGCCGACTTCTTGCGCAGATGAATTGCTGCTAGGATGGAACTACTGTTGTCGATGTTGCTAGTGATGACCCTGAGATTGAGAACAGAAGAACCATTGAGGGGATAGATCCCTCTGTCCGGACTGAAATCTATAGTCCCTGCCATGGTATAGAACCTCTTTTGTTTTCACTGGCCCAAAAAATAAACTGGCCCAGTGAAAAGAAGGTTCAAGACCTTCAACTGAGCATCCAGCTGTGGGGAAGTAAATCTAAGCTAAGAGAACCTGCGAAGAGAGATACGAGGGCAGAATTGTGTTATGGCCAGGTCTGCGTCATCTATGGATACACTGATAGATTGGTTTGAGACAGTTTGACCCTCTTGAACGGTTTCCATGAAGTCTCGTCTTCTGGAAGATCTTCTGCAAACGCAGTGAAAGAGTCCCACAGTGCTCGATCATAACTTGCTAACAGAGCAGATGCACTTGAGTTCTTAAAAGTCACAGCTGAAGATTTACAATTTTTGCTTCCTACTGAATCCAGTCACTTTCGCTTCTTTTCAGGAGGGACTGAAGTCTCCGGGTGACAAAGGATGTTTGTTTCTTACAGAAGAGACTATTACCGAATCTGGTTTGGGATCTTCTCAGATAAATAGGATCTTGATCGGAGGCTGTGTATTTTTTGAGAAGCAGAGGTGTTGCAACTTTAGCATTAGCTGGTGTAAGGAGCTTCTTTTCTGCAAGTTCTGCAAATCCCAGTATGAGGGGTAAAGTTCGTTGTGGGGAACTTCTCGGTTGCAGAGTATCCATTATCACCAAAACTGGTGTTTGAGGTGTTTGCAGTTGTAGGTTTAGTTTAGTGGCACCTCTGACTAATACATCTGGAAAAGTAGGAATGTCATCTTCAGGAGATGATCTAAGAGGTGACGCAGCTGGAGAGGTAGGAGTGTCTGTGGATTAAGAGTCAGTGGAATAAGACCGAGTTGGTGATGGAAAACGAGAATGTGAACATCTTCGTTTCCTTCTACTTAGAGTCGAATGTCTTGGAGGAGTTGGATGCGGAGGTTTGTCAGTTTCTGATGAAACTAAAGCCCTTGGTCTTGATCCTGGTTCCAGTGGTTCGGTGGAAAAACTTACTCGAGAAATAGGTCTGGGAGGCATAATTAGAGCTCGTCTCAAACAATTAATTGTTTCCTCTTCTTCTCGTTGATGACTATCAGAAGCAACTGAGAAAATGGAGACTTCTGAATGTCTTGAGGTTGATCTCCTCAACATCCATCTTGATGTCGACATTAATAAAGTCTATCTTTTAGACATCGACCGATGATGTGTAGGTGTCGACTACTCTGCCGTTGAACGTCTAGCCATCAAAGGTTGAGATGTAAGAACTGGTAACAATGTCAATGGTGGATTCAATGGTACCTGTGGGGTTGTAATCAAAAGCAGCAGTGCTGTTGTCATACTCCTTGATGAGAAGCAAGTCTGTGCCGACGTCTGCCTTGACGCCGACCGATGCTCCCGACGGTGGTGAAAATGCCCAGAATGATGGTGGCGATGTGTTTTATGCTTCCTCTCTTTACATCTTCCTCTATGGGAGTCTTTAGTCACGAGAGGTTCTGGAGTAGCTCCTTCTCAGTCCTTTTTTCTCTGTTTTTTCTTCTCTTCTTCCTGGCGCAGGATCTCAAGCTTTCCTCTGAGATGAATGTCCTTATGGGCTTTTATGCCTCTTATTGACATCTTTTGACAAAATTCACATTCTTACTGAGTGAGAGGCAGGAAGTGATACAACAAACACAGAATGTGAGTCTGATGAAGACTTTTTTTGCCCACATGAATGGCATTTCACAAAAAGTGAAGGAATGTTTGTGAAAATATTCTTCCCTTTAGATTTAAAAATGAGCTAAAAATGTATAACAGCTTTAAAGACATCAAATGAAGCAGAAAAACTATTTTGCATGACAAAAAGTTAAGAAAAAAACTGGGTAAAGAAACCCAGAGAGTATTCTGAGATTCTCTCAGCATGAGCTGGAAAAAAAAGAACTGAGGCTGCGAGGCAAACTGCGAGTACTCTGCATGCTGAGAGGGGAATCCGTTGGCTCCTTAAAGTAACAGTATATTGGTTCCTTGCAGTCCTTGAACTCTTTACCCGACAGGCTCCTTCTTTCCTTCGTTTTTCGTATTTAATTAGATGCCATTTTATTGTTCCGAAAAAATCAGTAAAAGTACATGTAGGAAAGTGCCCCTGTTTGCAAGGTTGCCCCCCACTTTTTGCCACATTTCTGATGCACTTTGACTGAGTGTGCACTGTATCCCTGCCAATCAGGTCCCCAGGGCCTGTGTTCTTTCTCAAGACTGTACATTTGTTTCCACAATGGCACGCCTCTGGCTCACACGCAAGTCCCTTGTAAAAGGTATTAGGGGTGCCTAGGGCCTTGTGACCAGAGAGGGTCTCTAAGGGCTGCTGCATGTATTGTGCCACCCTAAAAGACCCCTCACCAAACACATACACACTGTCATTGCAGACTGTGTGTTTTGGTGCAGACAAAGCTGAAGAGTCGACATCCCTGTGTGCCATGCCTACCCACCTCTGCCAGTGGCATAGGTAAGTCACGGCTCTGGCAGGCCTCACAGGCCTAAGGCAGGGTGCACTATACCACAGATGAGGGCATAGCTGCATGAGCAATATGCCCCTACAGTGCCTAAGCCCATTCTCAGATGTTGTTAGTGCAGTGAAGACAAATTAAGTACATGGGCTGGGAGTTTGTCATTGAGACCTCCACATCTCCATGGTGGCTTTACTGAATTCTGGGAAGTTTGATATGAAACTTCTCAGCATAATAAACCCACACTGATGCCATTGTTGGATTTATTGTAAAATGCATGAAGAGACATCGGGGGAACAACCCCGGGAACGGGCCTATGATCAGCGTGGGGACTGAAACCATTCTCGGAGCAGGAACGACACAGAGACTTTTCGTGTCACACAGTGAGGAGCTTTATCGATCCCTCTCAAATCTCCTTTGGGTGCATCAACAGGCAGACCATGCCAGGTTTGAAGTCGTGGCCCGAACCAAGGCATCATAGGAAGACCAATCGGGATCAGTCACAGATAGGATTCCCATTTCCCAACACACTGGAATCAGAGAAGAATTAGCTCGACAAAAGTCGAGAAAATGTTGGTACACAAATGACTGAGGTAGCTCTCCAGATTGGCGACTGTTGGCATGGAAAGAAAGGAAATGATGTCAGCGCATCGGGCTGGAGGCTATATAGGAACCATGCACGCTACAAATAGGTGTGGGTGGAACTTACAGAGTTTGACTCTGCCGAATTCGATAAAAATACCACGGAGTTCTGTCAACGAGCCTAAAATATGCAGCTTACGCTGTTCGTGCTGCAATTTAGCATCAGTAGTGCAAACAGCTCTGGAACATCAGAGCAAACGGCATCATGCATCGCGCAAGAGTGCATAGTCATTCAAGTTGATTTTGCAGCTGCTCAAATAGAAAATCTACTCGAGACCGCGATCGCTCACGGCGGCCTGCATTAGCAAATTGCACTAGAGCATGGCAAATCTCGCTCACACAAGCCAGCTCGCATTTCTGGAGCCTCACTGGAGAAAAATTGGTGAGTGGTGGACTCTGGCCAGAACTCTGCATAAAAACAGAGAGGCAGAGTGACCAAAATTCTGCCAATCCTGCGGGCGGAACGAAACTTTCCGCCCACTCCTAGTTACATCTGGTGCAGACAATGTCAACAAGGAGCCGTTGGCACCATTTACCCATGTGCAGCGGTACTGCTCAAGAATTTTACAGATCCAGTCTGACACCGTCGAAATATTCTAAGCTAAGGAATCTGCAGTTAGAAGACTCTTCCAGAAACTCTGCTTCTCTAACGCAAGATCCCCAGAAAAACATTTACCACAACAAAGATAGCTGCTCCTGGGTGCAATCCACACATACATCTGGGTGGAGGCAGTGCTGGGATTAGAGGATTTTTGTCACAGATGCAACCTACCCATGCATTCACAGTGTGGGGATAGGTACTCCTGTCCTTAAAATATTACCCTCCCTGGGTACATCTCACACATACATTTATACAGCTAGGATAGTTACTCCTAAGCTTAGAGGACTTTGGGCACATGTACAAACCATTTTTGTGGTTGCAAATGGCCTGATTCACAGAATTGGGCAGTTTGCAACCGCAAAATTGCTTTTTGCCATGTGCAAATCGCAAATAGCGATTCAGTAACTTGGATTTTTTAATTCAGTATTGGGAAGGGGACTGTTTGGGGTGTCCTTTACCAATACCGAATCGCAGTGTGAATGTTTTGCGATCGGAATGCGGTCACAAAACCTTTGCATTTTATCACCATTTGAAAAATGGTGGTAACCCATTGGCTAATGGGAATAGGTCCCCAAGGGACCAATTCCCCTTTGAGAATGGTTAGGAACACATTTTTAAAAGCAGGAAGAGGTTCCACGGACCACTGCCTACTCTTGAAACACGAAAAGAACACTTTTCATTTCTTTTTTTGAAACGCATCCCGTTTTTCTTTAAGGAAAACATTCTGTCTTTAAAAGCAATCACAGACATGGGGGTCTGCTGACCCCAACAGGCCACCATCCAAGTGATGGCTGCAATTCCTAATGAGTTGCAAATTGTGACCTACCTCATTAATATTCATGAGGTTGGTCAGTTTGCGACCCATTAGGAATCGCTATTCTTAAACATTGTTGTTTCTGAGATTAGAGGACTTTACTCCTGAGTAAAGACCACACACACATTCTCAGGCGGAGAAAATTACTCTTGGGTTACAGTACTGCCATTCCTGGGTACAGTCCACTGGTACATTTATACAACCAGACTAGTGACGCCTTCGTTTCTCATTACTGATGACACATACATTCACAGGGTGGAGATAATTAATCCTGGAATTAGAGTATTTATATCCTGGGCCCAATATACCTGCACATTGATTGGATGGGGGTGTTACTGCTGACGTTAGAGGATTATTGGGCCGGGTAAAACCAAACATTCCAACTGTTGCTCCTGGGATTAGAGAACTTGTTCCTGGGCACGGCCGTACATACATTCTCAGGGGTACGATGGTTTTTCCTTGGTCTAGAGAATTATCACTCCGGGGTACACTCCCCACTCACAGTCACAGGGTAGGGATAGTTACTTTTGGGTTAAGAGGATACCTGCTCTGGACACAACACACCTATACATTGACAGGGTAGCAATAGATCAATGACAGTAAGAAATTAGTAACTTACCTGTAACTCCAGTTCTCCAACATGGTATCTTTTATATTCACATGATTGAATCATTCCCCATCATCAGGCTGTGAAACCCCGGTACATCAAAGTAGCAGCGTACTGTGTAAAATATATGGCAAACAGTATACAATGTAACATGACCATAGGCCTGAAACAAAATAGTATGTTTAGTAACACCTCCACCTCATTTGAAAGGACCCAAACTTCAGCCAATGAGGTGGAAGCTTACGTGCTCCTACTCCCCCTAGAGGCCACCACAGCTCAGATTTCAAAGCACAAGTGTGAGAATAAAATAAAATGAGCCTCTGTCCGGGGTGGGGGAGGGTCGGATGTGAATATATAAGAGATACCAATGTTGGAGAAGTGGAGTTACGTGTAAGTAACTAATTTCTCCTCCAGCATTGGATCGTTTATTTATTCACGTGACTGAATCAGAATAGCGAGCAGTACACATTATGAAATACCATAAAGCGGGAAGCAGGCTCACCTTTAGTTAAAGAGGTTTCTCATGACTGCCTGTCCCACTGCTGCGTCCGCTTCTGCATCCACGTCTAGGCAGTAGCGCTTCATGAACGTATGCCTGCTCCTGAACGTGCCTGCGCTGCAAACGCCTCTCAAAGGCCCTCGGGGACAGAGTGCTGCAGTTGAAGCCATGCCCCTGGTGGAATGCGCCCTCACTCCTCGATGGAGAGGATAATTTGGCGTTGTTTCGGCAGAAAAGGATACAGGCTGGGAGTCAACATACTATCCCGTTTGGACCGGGGTTGGCCTTTTTGTGGTTGTGAAAATAACACAAATAGCTGCTCTGCTGTGTGTATGTCCTTGGTGTTGTCTATAAAGAACTTGAAGCATCTACACAAGCCTAGAAAGTATAAGGATCTCTCTGAAGGGTCTAAGAATAACGGGCTGATCCACGCGCAGGTCAGGAGGCACCTTAGGAATTGAGGGTTGGTTCTGAAAATCACTTGTCCTTAGTGGACCTCAGAAAAGGTTCTCGGATGGTGAAAGCCTGAACCTCTCCCGCTCTCCAGCGGATGTCAGAGCCAAGAGTAGTGCGGGCTTCCATGAAACAAATCTTAAGTGCGCTCGATGTATAGGTTCAAAAGGAGGTAACATCAGCCGACCGCGGACTGTATAAAGATCCCATGCAACCGGGGGATGTCGAAGAGGTGGAAAAGCTCTGAAGAGACCTTTCACAAGCTGTCTGATGTTCCTTTGGAAAATCAAGTAGATGTCGAACTGTCAGTCCTTCTGAGTCGGATGGAGCCAGACTAAATAATATTTGAGACCATTTTTGGCCAAAGGTGAACAAATATTGCCGTATCTGAGCAGGTTTTATTTGAAGCGGAGAATGACCATTATTCCTTCACCTGACACAGGAACGTTTCCATTTAGCGTTGTAAGTGTTATTGGTCACTGGAGCACGAGCCTGCCCTAGAATCTGTTTACATTCTTGCAAGAAATCCAAATGGCTAAACTCTAGGTGGTCAGGCACCATGCTTTTAATTTCAGTGACTTGGGGATTGTGGTGAAGAATCTCTCCATGATGTCTGGAAAATATCCTGGGATACACCTTCGAAGGAATGGGTGGAAGCACTGCCAACCGAGCAGCTCGCTGTACCAGTCCTGGCGAGGCCAGGCCGGAGCAATGAGGATCCGAGTGCAATGGTCTGTCTTTGCCTTCAACACCCTGGGGTTCAGGGAAAAGATGCAAAGGTGTAGGTAAATAAGTAACTAAATATCATTGGCCAAAACCTGCTGGCGTAGCAAGGAAATGTTTTGTCCTTCAGAGTGGCAAACAGGTCGATTGCGGGGTGAACCCACTGACTGAAGATGGAATTCACTTGCTTTTGTTCTATTTCCCACTCATGACAACCCGTCGTGAGCCGGCTGAGCGCATCCACCTGATCGCTCTGGCAGCCTGGCAGATGTTTCCACAGCACTGTCTATCCTGTGAGAATGGTCCAGTTCCACAGCAGCTGAACTTCTGAAAGGATCTTGGACCGTGTTCCTCCGTGCTTGGATATGTGGAACATGGAAGCTGCGTTATCTGTTCTGACTGAGACCGGCTGACCTGCCAATCTGGGAGGGAACGTTAGTAAACCCAGTCTTAAGGCGCAGAGCACCAACACATTGATGTGAGCTTCTTGTCTGCATCTGACCAGAGACCTCTGGTTAAAAGCTCTTGCAGGTGGGCTCCCCATCCGTGGTGAGTAATAACCTTTCTGTTATTGGTAGGAAAGAGAGACCTGCAGTTAGGTTTTCTGGAATTCCACACCAGATCAGAGCTTCTTTCAAGCGCCTTGTGACGCAGACCATATCTTCCCACGAGCCTTCCACCTGCCTTCATTGCAGATCCAGCTCTAGTGGAACAGCTCTCATACAAAGCCTGCAAAATGGAATGAGACCTCTACATGATGCCATCATACCCATCAGGGGCTTGTATTGCCTCACTTTGATTGATTGGTTTCCAACAATAGTATTTGACATGGTCTTTAACATTCTCATTCTTTCTGCCGATGGAAAGGCTTTCCACAACTGAGTGTTGAGTATTTTGCCCAGAATTTGGATCTTTGTTTGGGGCACCAAAGAAGATTCCTCCTCGTCCAAAGTGAGGCCTAGTCTCCGGAAAAGATTGATGCAAGCCTTCGTGGAAGCTTTTTCTTGTTCTCTGGATGACGCTTTGATTAATCAGTCATCCAGGTATGGGAACTCTTGGTGACCTTCCGTCCTAAGACAAGCGGCAACTGGAATGAGGCATTTGGTGAATATTCTCTGCGACGATTTGAGCCCAGAAGGGAGCGCCTTGAACTGGTAGTGCTGACCCACTACTGAGAATCGAAGGTACCTCCTGTGTTTGTGGTGAATGAGTATGTGGAAGTAAGCATCCCAAAGGTCCAGGGAGATTACAAACTCCCCTTCCTGCATAATCAGGAGGACTTCTTGCAGAGTAAGCGTCCGAAATGACTGTTTCTTCAGAAACTTGTTCAGTTCTCTGAGGTCCAGTATCGGCCTCCATTGACCAATTTTGTTTTTTAATAGGAAGAACCTGGAATAGAAGCCTCAATTCCTTTGTGACTTGGGGGTCATTTCTATGGGTCACTTGGAAAGAAACTTGAGAATTTCCGTTTGCAGCTCCTTCGAGTTAGGATGATGATCCTTTCTTGGCAGACAAACTGGGGGTCTCTGGATGAACTCCAACGTATGGCCAGGCTGGACAATTTTAAAAATCCATTTGTCGGACGTTATATTCTTCTATGTGGGAGTAAAAAGGGAAATCCCTCCCTAACTTCTGTGGCCAGAGGGAAAAGGGGATGTGAGCTGGGAAGACAGTCTATTCTGATTGTCATTGATTCGTACTTTTGAGGAACCTCTCTTTCTTCCTGCAGGCCTCTCATATGTTTGTCTTTGGTTTTGATTAAAGGACTATCCTTGAAGGTGTCTTTGAGGATAATAAGGGCATCCTTGACCTCCCTACTGGTTGAATCCTGCTCTGAATTTTGGGATCGCCATGAGCCACGAAAAGTAGATGACCCAAATCTGCGATACTGCAACAGTGCTAAAGCCCTTGTGTATCAGTGTCGGTTTTAAGGCCTTACAGGGCTTCATCAACAAGTTTACCAAAAAGAGTTATTCCATCAAAAGGCATGTCTAAGATCTTAGACTGGACATCAGTACCAAAGGCTGTGGATTTTGACCAGCCTTGCCTACTTAGCACAGTTCCTCCCGCAAACCGGCAAAAACCTGAATTTGAAGTATCCATCGCCGTGTCAATAATGAAAGAAGAGGTGAGTTCTCCTTCCTTTAGGATAGCTGTCACTGTTTCTCTCTTACCCTCAGGGATAAGACCCAGTAACTGAGCTATGTCATGCCGCATATGGTGATGGTAACAACCTAGTATCACCGGGGCACTGGCTGCCTTAATTGTGGTTGCTGCCAAAGAAGCAATTCTCTGACCCAGATTGTCAATATGTTTGCTAACCGTGCCTGGCGGGGTACATGATAGCATTATTGGGGTCTTGGTTCTTCTCTGAGCTACTGAAGTGATTGCGTAATCCAGTCAAGTATGACCAGTGGGGGGAGGAGCCTAGCGCGCAACCAAGATGGCCGCGTAGGTGCGAAGCTCCCGAGGACCTCCGCGACCTCCTGAATTAATCCTGATTATATCCTGTCTTTGACGAGGGGACTGTGTCTGTGTACCCGAGCTGAGGCGGCACCCGTTTTCCGTTTTCGAATCGGACCCCGGACACTGGTGGGAGCACTGATCGAAGATTGCGGCCTTCTCCGCGCCGGCCCCCCGGATTGGAGATCCGGGGACAAAGCGAACAACAACGGCGGGCAGGGCTGGGCGACTCGCGTACCCCGCGCTTTCACTTTCGCTTTTGCGCCCTCCTTGCCCTCAAGCGAGGTAGGGTTGCGGAGCGGGGTGCGGTGGTGTGGCCTTGCCCCTGTGCCCGGCTGACCCGCCGGCTGTGAGTTGTCCTGCGGTGCAGTGGTCACCCCCCCCCCCGGACCCCGTGAACTGGTTTATCGGCCCTTTCGAGGAGATTGGCACGACTTTGGGAGTGCGACATGTCCACAAAGCAAGATGGCGACCGGGCCAAGGTGAAATCGACCCGCCGCGGCCCGGCACATCAGTCAAACAGTATGGACCGCTACACCCTCCAGAAGGGATCCCCAGAGGCACAGCGTACATCCCCCGCGGGCCCGGCTGAGGCGTCTGCTCAACCCGCGGATCTGACCCTCCGGGACGTCATGGGCGCCATTGCCGAAATGAAGGCCTCGGTGGACCAGCGCTTTGATACTCTGGCGCAGAAGATAGACTCGGCCCTGGTGGAGGTGGGCCTGGTGAGAGCCGACTTGTCTAAAACAAATGACCGGGTCGATTCCCTGGCCCACACCACCTCAAGTCTCACTACAGACGTGGCGGCCCTTCAAAAGGAGGTGCACCGGCTTGGCCAGGCGAGCGTCATGATGGACCGTCGATTGGAGGACGCCGAGGGTCGGGCCCGGAGGAACAACGTTCGTATTGTCGGGGTGCCGGAGGGACGGGAGGAGGAGGCGGCAGATTTGTTTGTGGAAGACCTGATCCTCACCCATCTCCAGCCCCGGGGGCTGAGTAAACTTTTTGCGGTGGAACGTGCTCACAGAGTCCCCGGAGGAAGACCTAAGGTCGGAGCTCCGCCGCGGCCTCTCATTGCCCGGATTTTTAACTTTCGGGACAGAGACGCTATCTTGCAGACTTCCAGGCTACAGGGACCGGTCAAGCTTGATAATATGGACGTGAATTTCTACCCTGACTTTACTCCGACGGTCCAAAAGCAGAGACTGAGTTTTCTCGGAGTTAAACGTCGCCTACGGGACATGAACCTTAAGTACTCAATGCTTTTTCCAGCTAAGCTGAGGGTGGAGGTGGATGGTCGCACGCACTTTTTTGACCGTCCCGAGGCGGCTGGGGACTGGTTGGATACTCTGCCTGGGGATCGGGGCCGGGGGGGTGGGGGGGGTGCGGTTGGCGGGGAGGGCGCGCCAGATCAGAACTGAGGGGTGAATAGTAGGCCTTGCTCTGGACAACATTTTGGTTACCATTCACTGATCGTGTATGTTCCCCTCCTATGGAGGTCGTACGGGGTCCGTTGGGGGCTTTCCCTCCTCCTCTGGGGGACTAGTTAGTTTTTCATCTATGGGGCGACAGGCACACTGCACTTTGGGGGGGCTGTCTGGGCTCATGCAGGGGTGCAGGGAGGGGGGAGTTCTGTTGGGATGGGTGGGTGGGGGTGGAGTGTTGTTTGTTTGCACCGCAAGGCGAACCCTTTACTGTATTGTTGTTTTTGAGATGCTCTTTGGGGGACGATTGATGGCTTCCATGTTTGATGGGGGGTAGGGACCTGACTGTGTTATCATGGAACGTTAACGGACTGGGGGATAGGATTAAGCGTGGTGTGGTCCTGCAGTATCTGAAACGAATTTCACCAGATGTGATTTTCCTGCAGGAGACACACCTTATAGGTAATTCCTTTCATGCCATGAATCGGAGAGGCTATCGCTTGGTGGCCCATTCGGGCTTCACCTCGGGCTCGCGGGGGGTGGGCATCATGATTAAGAACTCGCTCCCATTGGAGATTGACGAGGTGCGCCATGATGAGAGGGGACGTTACACTGTCTTGGTGGGTAGAATGGAGGGCAGAGTGGTCGTTTTTGTATCAGTGTACGTTCCGCCGGGGTTGCAATCTACCACGTTTGCGGACCTGGGGCGCCTCCTCCTTGACCTCCCGGATGGGCTTCTGGTAGTTGGGGGGGACTTCAATGCGGTGGCTTCAGGGTCTATGGATCGTCATCCCCCCAGGGACCTCCCCCGGGCACAGGCGTGGCTGTCCGGCCTCTTAGATACACTAGGATTGGTGGATTGCTGGCGACTAAAGCATCCCGCGCAGCTGCAATACACCTTCCACTCGGGTGCCCATGGTAGCCTCTCGCGGCTTGATTATAGCCTTGTTCCTGCGGCCTATGGTGGGAGGGTGGGAGAGGTGCGCCATTTGGCGCGGGGTATTTCAGATCACTCCCCACTACTGCTGCATCTTGGTGTCTTCCCGAGGGGGGAGGGCAGGGTAGCCCCAATCAATGCCTGGTACCTGCGCGACCCCACTATTCGAGCCGAATTGATCAAATCCTTGCAGCGGTACTTTGAGGAGAATGTGGGGTCTGTCCCTTCTGCCATCTCCCTTTGGGAGGCTTTTAAGGTAGTTCTTAGGGGGGAGGCCCTCTCCTTTATCTCCCATGCCCGGAGGCGCGAGCGGGAGGAGGTAACCCGGGTGGAGGCCGAAATTACTGAACTAGAGGGTGACCTGGGGAGCGGGGTGACGGATGCCACATTGCATGTTCTACACCTCAAGCAGGCGGCCTATAGGGCCCTCGTCACGGAGGCGGCCAGGGGCCTCAGTAGAGAGCAACAGGGGCGACTGTATGATGTGGGTGATAAGGCTGGTAAATTGATAGCGTGGTTGGATAAAAAGGAGAGAGCGAGTCGTGTGGTTCCGTTGATCGAGAGGATGGATGGTGTATGTGTCACCGAGCCGGACGCCATTGTCTCCTGCTTCGCGGATTATTTCCGCGAGGTATATTCCCCGGTTTCTCCCTGCTCGGAGGAGGATTCCCATGCCCTGCTTCGGGACATCGCGCTGCCCTCCCTTTCGGTGGAGGACAGGGATTCGCTGGACGCTCCTCCCACCTCGGACGAAATTGCCCTTGCTATCCGCTCGGTCGCATCTGGCAAGGCCATGGGCCCCAATGGCATTCCTATCGAGCTGTACAAGCTGCGACCGGATGTGCTGGCGCCCCACCTGCGCGCGATGTTCCTGGCGGCCTGCTCGCGGGGTTCCCTTCCGCCGGACCAGCGTCTGGCCACGATCGTGGTGATCCACAAGGAGGGGAGACCCCGTGAGCGGGTCACATCCTATAGGCCTATCTCGCTCTTGAATGCGGAGCCCAAAATCCTCGCCAAGGTGCTGGCCAACCGGCTGGTCGGCGTGGTGGGCGACTTGGTCCACCAAGACCAGTCCGGCTTCATACCCCATCGTAACACGGCCCTTAATCTGCGACGCTTGCACGGGGTGCTCGCGCGTGTCCCGTTCGTGCGGGAACCGGCCATCTTGGCGTCCTTGGACGCCACCATGGCGTTTGATACGCTTGAGTGGCCATACATTTGGGCGATGCTGGCGAAGTTTGGCTTCGGACCGGGCTTCATCAGCTGGGTCAAGTTGTTGTATTCCGGCCCATTGGCGCAGGTGGTGGTGAATGGACGAGTTTCGGCCCCATTCGCACTGGGACGGGGTACGCGACAGGGCTGCCCCCTGTCGCCTCTCCTGTTTGCACTGGCCCTGGAGCCCCTGGCGGAGTGGCTGCGGTGGCACCCTTCCATCCGTGGTCTCCGTTGGACCCCCGAGCATGAGGACCGTGTGTCCCTCTACGCTGATGATATCCTTCTATATCTCGCCTCCCCGCGTAAATCACTGATCGTCCTAGTTGATGTTTTGCGCTCATTCGGTCGCAACTCAGGCCTCGTCATCAACTGGGCGAAATCCTGTGTATATGTGCTTGCCGGGGAGGCTCCGGTCCTACCACGGGACTGTCCGATCCAGATCGCCTCCCAGGGGTTTCGGTACCTGGGTATATATATTACTCTGGACCCGGAGGCCCGCTACGAGCGGAATTTGCTGCCCCCCCTCCAGCGCTTGAAGGAGGACGTGGTGCGTTGGCGGCGTCTGCCGCTTTCGCCGCTTGGCCGAGCGGCCTTGTTTAAAATGATGTCGTTGCCGCGCTTTCTGTACGCTCTCCAGAACACTATGGATTTGGTTCCGGCGCGCTACTTCCGAGAGGTGGAGAGTTTGCAGCGTCGCCTGTTCTGGGATGGGAGGCCACGTATCGCCTTGGCTAAATTGACGCTCCCGTGGTACGATGGGGGGGTTGCCCTCCCGGATATTAAACGGTATTACTGGGCCTCCCAGCTAGCTGCGATTAATCATGGCCTTTACGGGCCCGCCCTGAACCCGGCATTTGAAATGGACAAGATGCTCCTGCCCGGTGGCGACTACAATCGGGCGCTTTACTCTGGCGCGCCGGACCCTCGCCTGACGGGACCGACGCATGTCATGGTGCGTGTATGGCACGCGGCTAACGCAGCTATGGGGTGGAAGGACCGTTTGACCCGGGCGTCACCGCTATATGCATCGGCGAGGTTGGGCTCCTTGTGGACCTCGAAGGGCTTCGAGAAATGGGACACGATCGGCATCAGCACAGTGGGAGATCTCTGGACGAGGGGGGGATTCAAAACTTTCGAGATGCTGCAGACGGAGTTTCAGTTGCAAGGCAGTGAGTACTTCCGGTACTTACAAGTCCGACACGCGCTGGGCTCCGTCTTCCCGGATGTCGCGTCCATTCCGGAGTCTTCCCCCCTGGAGGACAGAGTGCTGGATGGCCATGTCCCAGACAGCACGATCTCCCTTATATATAAAAAACTGATTAACGACCGATCGGGCCTGCTGACTGGCCTCCGCGAGGCCTGGGTTGCCGATGGGCTGGAGTTGGACGACGAGGACTGGATGTCCGCGGTGGCCTCTCCGAAGGAGGTGGCCATCCCGGCTCGCCTTCGCTTCGTCCAGCTTAAGATCCTCCACCGGGTCTACGTGACGGGGCCAAGGCTCCTACGTATGGGCTTAGCTGAGGATGGACTGTGTAAGCGTGGCTGTGGTGCTTTGGCAACTTTCTTGCATATTCTGTGGGAATGCCCAAAGGTGGAGCGATTCTGGCGTGGTGTGCATGAGGTCCTGCGAGTGGTTACGCGTGTCGTGCTGTTGCCTGAAGCGAGGAGATGCTTGCTGAATGTGTGGGAGCCAACTGACTACTCGGTTCCGCAGACGCGGTGGGTGACTCTGGGATACATGATCGCTAAGCGTGACATTGCTCAATTGTGGGGATCCCAGAGGTCTCCGGCGGTGTCGGCCTGGAAAGAACACATGGATTGGTGTATGTTTCGTGAAAAGGTGGTGTATGTTGCGAGGGGTAAGCCTGGGGCGTGGGTGAAAATCTGGGGCCCCTGGAACGCCTATCGCGGGGGTATTTGCGAGCCGCCGCTGCTGCCGGCTGCTTCACCAGCTCCGTCCCCCTAGCCGACCCCCTCCCCCAGCCATGGGCACGTGGTTCCCCAGTCCCTGATCTGTTCTCATTCCCCTCTTCAGAGTTTGGCGATTGGTTGGGGTCCCCCACTTCAGGAGCGCGTGCTGTCACTTGGGATTGCGGGTTGCCTTGCGGGTGTGGTTGTTTTTGTGTTGTTGTGTTTTGACAAAAGGAAACCGTATTGTTGGTTTGGAGTTAAGGGGCCTGCACTACTGATATCTCCTGATTTACCCCTTTTTGCACCGCCAAGAGATTTTTCTGTATGTATGTCATATGCTACTGCTACTCTAGCGGCCGGCCAGACGGTTGTAGGCCCATACTTGTAACTATTTGAGATTGTAATACACGGTTTCAAAAAAAAAAAAAAGTATGACCAGTGATGCAAGCCAGAGCTGGAACCAGAGCTCCGTACTTCTTTACCAGATGAGGCATCACAGTTGGAATGGTAGCAGGTGACTTCATTAATTTTAGACCTTCTGACCAGACATAATCAAGAATAGGTATGGATTTAACGTATTTCCGAGGTTGCTCTTTAAAGTCATATAGAAAACATGGCTGATCTGCCGAGGTCATTAGCAGGTTGAATTTCTTCGTCGCTCTTTCAATCAACAAATGAAATTTAGAGACATCATCTGGAGCATCTTGTGGAACTGGCCCATCGTTTCCACTTGGGACAATGACATCTCGGCCATTATCATCCCCTCCATCGCCGTCTGATGCTAGCTCACCTTCCTCTCCTTCTACATTAGAAAAAAATCACGGACTGACCCCCTTGGCGTTGGAGGAGGAGGCAGCGGTGATGGCTGCCTAGGACGTGAAACTGGTAAAGGAGAAGGTTCAGGAGGTGGGAGGACAGAAGCGTCAGGTCACCCTATGCTAGGATTATTAGATCGATGCTGCTGCAATAATTTAGTAAAAGTATCCATCATTTGTTGAAATGTTGATAAGAAGGCCATTGACACTTGGACCCCATCTGGCTCAACCTGTAATATCGAGGTGGTTTCTGCCTTAAATCCATTCGAGCACTTCCAGCCTTGTACTCCTGCCGACACACATATTCACAGTAGGACTCCTCATCGTCCATTGTACGCTCTTTAATATCTGGGCCATATCTCACATTCACTGCGTGGGGCTGTAAGCTGTCGGTGAGGCATAATCACTAGTCTCTTCTTCTTGATCTGACTGCAATAATTGCACTGGAGGCGCTTCCATCACTCTTAAAGGTGAAAAAAACATCTTCACTTATGTTTTTCATTGACTGTGTGGATCCAATGATGATGCAGTTGACAGTATGGTCATGGTATGGCCATCACCGTCAAGGGTATAGCCATCGTTGTCAAGGGTATGGCCATTGTCGTGAATGGTATGGTTATCGTCGTTAACAGTAGCGTCATCGTCAGCAGCAGTGGCGCTGTAGTCGACGGTATGGTCATCATCGACGTAATGGTCTTTGCTGTTGATGAAATGGTGATCATTGACGGTATGATCTTTGCCGTCGACAGCATGCTCGATGTTGAGGGTGCCTTCATCAACAAAACTCTCACTGCCGACAGTGTTGTCACCTGTGAAGTCGACAATGAAGCCAAAGACTTTAACGTCAACAGTCTCGATGTCAACGAGATTTCCTGTTAATAATTCATCTTCTTTGTCACACTTGAATGTCTGTAGCGCTTAGACTCTGGTTTGTCAGCAGAGGGGGTGGCTGCAAGCGCTGTCCCAAATAGATCCAGCCCTGGAAACTGTAAAAGTCTCCTCTTGTGCACTGCCTTCATCGAAGTGCTTGTAGGAGCACTTCTCGTGGAATCTTCCCCTGAAGAGAGCGCATCTCGTTTAGAAGGAGGACAATTCTCTGTTTTTCATAAAAAGAGATCTCTTCTCTTTGTCAGCCATGGTGAGAGTCGGTGATAGTTGCTTGTCAGACCAAAAGATCTTCCTGGCCCAGAAATTGTAACAATCTTCCCTAAAAACAACTCACAATACTGCTGAAGATAGGGCTGGTTCAAATCCGGGGCGGACCAAAATGGGCACAATTTCAGGTTCACTGAAAGGTTAGCGTAGAGCTCTGGCAGGGGACTGTCTCATACATAACGTGTGATAGAAATCTGAGCTACGGTGGCCTCTAGGGGGAGTAGGAGAGCTTAAGCTTCCACCTCATTGGCTGAAGTTTGGGTTCTTTCAAATGAGGTGGATGTGGTACTAAACACACCATGTTGTTTCAGGTCTATGGCCATTTTACATGATATATTTTACACTGTATACTGCTATTTTAATGTACCGGCGATTCCTAGCCTGATGATGGGATACGACTCAAGCATGTGAATAAATAAAAAAGCCACTGTTGGAGAACTTTAGTCATTCTAACGGTCCTCTGTGTCTAAATACAATATCATCTCTACGTCATTATATGGTATCTATCATACACTATCTCAGAAGTTCATCTCCATCATTAACGGGTCTGGCATATCCCGGGCCTAGTGACCCATGCTGCCAATGGAAGGAAGCGGACACAAGTAATAACTGGTTTCCTTTGAACAGATGTGCGTTACTGCTATTCACAGGAGGGCTCTAAGGCAGTCCTCCCCACAGGCCCCAATCAGAAGACAGACTCTGAGCACTGAATCCAACAACGTCACTGACACAATTGATGAACACTGCACAGTGCATAGTGCCAAACCACACTTCTTGACAACGGCACAAAGGAGTCGGGTCACCAAGTCCTACCAACTGCTAACACATTTAACAGCGCTCTACCCATGTTACCTCCCCCAGATCAATAATCTCAGAGTGCTACACCCCCTGCCGCAGCAAGCATAGAACGCTGGATTGAGTACGTAAAAGTTGCAAACATGAGAATGGGACATGCACAGCCAACCAGAGCTGCCATCATACCATAACACTATAAAATGCATGTGTATACCACACATTCCCTCATCCAACACACGCCAAGCCCTCCGTCCCATGATACCCGCACCTTGGTGGCCATCACGCCCGACATGAAAGCACTTTCCACATAGGCTTACAGCAAAGACAACAAACACTCTTCCAAGCACACACTCTGCACAGTGCAGCACGCATCCTACGGAAGAGCAGTTGTCTCTAGACACACGCTGCCTGCAATACACTACAATACAAGGACGTGCAAGGTACTCACAGGTTGGTGCTGCTAAGGATGAAGAAGGCACTTCCTTCTGGAATGGGCACCACCTTCTCCTTGGGTGCGAAGTCCGCCAGTTTGTCCATGTGTGACTCTGGGAGGCTGTCCTCGTCATCACCTGGAAGAAGGAACAAGAGCAGCGGTCAAGACAGGAGGCTGAACCCCTGCCGCCGGCACGGCAGCGCTGCAGAACGGATAGACAGGGAACAGCCCTCCAAGGACTTTCTGTGAGCACGGGGTGGGAGTCCACCTGTACTGGAGGTGGCGAGCCTCCTGCACAAGCTATCTTTCACCTCTTCTACACATTTATTTTTAACAAGTTTATCTAAGGTAAATACACGTTTTTACATTTCTATGTACTGTAGCATAGGGCGACTTCACAGTCAAGGTGGAGATCTCTCTATGGTAAAGTATAGGGAACGTTAGAAAAGTTTGTAAAACTTTGCAATAAATGAGTACATCATTGTTAGGTCAGATATTATTGTAAATTAATTTTACATATTTTAACTACAGAACAAGATTAAAATGCTACAGCGCTATTAACTTGTGAATTAAAAATGTAATAATTTAAATATATTAAAGAAAATAAATCTTCTGAAGTTTAAAATAAAAAATATATTCTCACCCAATTTTTTATAAATGTATGCATTAATAAATATTAAAAATGATGTGCAGAATTAATTAAACGTTTGATTATATTTTATAAAAACTAGCTTTACATTACTTCAAAAAGTTGGTAAAATATTTTATAATTAAATTTAAAAATTCTAATTTTGAGATGTTTTAAACATTAAATAATATTTATTTATATTGTTAACTATTTTAAGTAATTTAAATTAATTTAAAATTCTCTATGATTTTTAATTTTAAGCCCGTCTCCAGTATTTTCTATGAGAGTGTGTTGAAGTATTAATGCTGGACCATGTGTTGAGTTGGAGTTACTACTGTTTCTTTCTGGCAGTAGTAACTTCTACTCATAAATGTGGCTACACCCCTTTATCAGGGGGTGGAGACGTGTAAATCTATATTTTGACTAAGTATACACTTGGATTTTGTGAATAGCCACATGTATAAAGTTGCTGAAAAGTGTAAGAGTAAGCTTACACATGCAAATTACTCCCAAGTGTAAGTTACCTTTGTGACCAGCCCCAAAGACGGACTGCAAAGAAGCGCTGACCTCTCAGAGCTGCAGTGTTTGCTGTCTTGGCCAATGCTCTAAGAATTGCAAGCTTTAAAAACCGGCTGTACCACAAGTTGCCCCACAAAATGCCCTAGTGGCATTTTGTGAAAGGCCACGATCGATGAATGTGGTGCACTTTGTCCCAGTGTCTGGGCCTGTTTTTAGTTCCAGTCCGACCCTGGCCGCAAACAACCAGATTGGTCCTCGTTAGTGTGGTTGAGGGGTCTCCTGTTAGGAGCTACGGCGTGACCGCAGTTGGGGTGTCTACTAAAGCATGGCCAGGGTGCCAATACGTTTGTCACAAGGCTTTGATGTGAAAAATGGGATTTGTGGGTCTGCCATATTATAGAACTTGTTTTGCTAAAGGTGAATGAGTGCATGAATGAGGCCTATTGCCAACGCTACCCCTGGGTCCACCGCCTTCCACCTCAGTATTGTTGGGCGCCTTGAAGCGTCCAGTGCAGCCGATGAGCAGGCGCTTTGCTGGGCGTCTTTGCACCCAGAGAGCCCGAGTGCTGTCGCCTTCACTTCAGGGGCTCGGGGCTTTCCAAGTCACTCTGCCCTGAGGCAAAGCCAGAGCTAATATGGAGGACGGGGCGTCATCCTGGTGCCATCATCATGGAGGCCCAGGATTCCACACCTAGATGGAGGACGCTCGGACAGCCTGGAGACAGCGTGCTCTCTGCAGATATGGGGCTGTTCTGAGTGCAGCTTCTCAATGAGAGATTATTTTTGGGGAGCAGCGTGAGAGCAGAGGAGTATCAGCCACACTGGAGTGGGGCCACCTCTGGCACCGAGGACCATTCCAGAGACAAATGTTGCAAGCCTCAAAGCCAGTGCTTACTTGGGGCCGGTGGTTGTGGGTGGTAGGCACCAACACTCACTCTTGAGACGTTGAGCCAGAGCAAGAGAGTTAAAGGCGGGAAAGGAATGGGAAGAGAAAGACAGGAAAACAGTGACAATGGGGAAAAGGAGGTATGGAAAAGAGCATGCAAGAGTGTGATAAAGAGAAAGGAAGAATAGTGTGGCAGAAGAAAGAGGCAAGAGGTTGAATTAAGATAAGGCAGCCTTGTATCCAGCAATCTGACATTGAGGTCAGTCTCGGTCTCCTCGCCTCGCAGTAAGGAGGTCAGTGTGGAAAGCATCTCTTGAACCTCCTGTCTGAGCTCACCACAATCTGAGCTGTCCCTGAAACCAACACCCCTGTCCTAAAGTACAAGGGCTGGGATTGCCAACCCACCAACCAGTAAAATCCCCTCAGGATTAGAATGTTGTTTCTTCACCGCCTTGGCTTCAACTACATCCAAAAAGCCAAAATGACCCTATGATCAGGGGGAAGTAGCCGTGACCCCAGGCCAAGGAAATCAGAGAACTCCTTCCCACGAGCAGAAAAATAAAATGTCAGTTTCCCTTCATGACAGACGAGGGGTCTCAAGCACAAACTGGATGTGTCTATATTTCAACTCAATGCAAGGAAGCCCCGCACCTTCGGAACTCTCTTCTTCCTCAGCCTCTTCCTCTTCCAAAGGGACCTGTGAAAGAAGAAGTAAAATGAAAGGCTTCGTTGAGAATCAAGAGGCAAATATACAGTGTACACGTCTGCACAGTGACAGCAAGTAAGGATGACACGGGTATGTTCAGCCCTCTTCCTTTGGTGCTTCCCATGCCTACAGTCTCGCATTCTACCTCCCACGCCCACAGCCGTGCATGGTACGTTCCACGCCCACACCCTTGCATTGTACCTCCCACAGCCTTGCATGGTGCTTCCCACGCCCACAGACTTGCATGGTGCTTCCCATGCTCACAGCCTTGCATGGTGCTTCCCACACCTGCAGCCTTGCATGGTACCTCCTACGCCCACAGCCTTGCATGGTGCTTCCCATGCCCAAAGCCTTGCATAGTACCTCCCACCCTCACAGCCTTGCATGGTACTTCCCACACCTGCAACCTTGTATGGACCTCCCACGCGCACAGCCTTGCATGGTACTTCCCACACCTGCAGCCTTGCATGGTGCTTCCCACACCCGCAGCCTTGCATGGTACTTCCCACACCTGCAGCCTTGCATGGTACCTCCCACACCCACAGCCTTGCATGGTACTTCCCACACCTGCAGCCTTGCATGGTGCTTCCCACGACCAAAGCCTTGCATAGTACCTCCCACGCGCACAGCCTTGCATGGTACTTCCCACACCTGCAGCCTTGCATGGTGCTTCCCACGACCAAAGCCTTGCATAGTACCTCCCACGCGCACAGCCTTGCATGGTACTTCCCACACCTGCAGCCTTGCATGGTACCTCCCACGCCCACAGCCTTGCATGGTGCTTCCCACGACCAAAGCCTTGCATAGTACCTCCCACGCGCACAGCCTTGCATGGTACTTCCCACACCTGCAGCCTTGCATGGTACCTCCCACGCCCACAGCCTTGCATGGTACTTCCCACACCTGCAGCCTTGCATGGTGCTTCCCACACCCGCAGCCTTGCATGGTACTTCCCACACCTGCAGCCTTGCATGGTACCTCCCACACCCACAGCCTTGCATGGTACTTCCCACACCTGCATCCTTGCATGGTGCTTCCCACGACCAAAGCCTTGCATAGTACCTCCCACGCGCACAGCCTTGCATGGTACTTCCCACACCTGCAGCCTTGCATGGTGCTTCCCACGACCAAAGCCTTGCATAGTACCTCCCACGCGCACAGCCTTGCATGGTACCTCCCACGCCCACAGCCTTGCATGGTGCTTCCACGTCCAAAGCCTTGCATAGTACCTCCCACCCTCACAGCCTTGCATGGTACTTCCCACACCTGCAGCCTTGCATGGTACCTCCCACGCCCACAGCCTTGCATGGTGCTTCCCATGCCCAAAGCCTTGCATAGTACCTCCCACCCTCACAGCCTTGCATGGTGCTTCCCACACCTGCAGCCTTGCATGGTACCTCCCACGCCCACAGCCTTGCATGGTGCTTCCCATGCCCAAAGCCTTGCATAGTACCTCCCACCCTCACAGCCTTGCATGGTACTTCCCACACCTGCAACCTTGTATGGACCTCCCACGCGCACAGCCTTGCATGGTACCTCCCACACCCACAGCCTTGCATGGTACTTCCCACACCTGCAGCCTTGCATGGTGCTTCCCACGACCAAAGCCTTGCATAGTACCTCCCACGCGCACAGCCTTGCATGGTACTTCCCACACCTGCAGCTTTGCATGGTACCTCCCACGCCCACAGCCTTGCATAGTACTTCCTACGCCTACAGCCTTGCATTCTACGTTCCACGCCTATAGCCTTGCATGGTACTTCCCACACTTGCAACCTTGCATAGTACCTCCCACGCCCACAGCCTTGCATGGTGCTGCCCACAACCTTGCATGGTGCTTCCCACAGCCTTGCATAGTACTTCCCTTGCCCACAGCCTTGCATGGTACTTCCCACGCCCACAGCCTTGCATGGTGCTTCCCACACCCACAGCCCTGCATAGTACTTCCCTTGCCCACAGCCTTGCATGGTACCTCCCACCTCCACAGCCTTGCATGGTGCTTCCCATGCCCAAAGCCTTGCATAGTACCTCCCACCCCCACAGCCTTGCATGGTACTTCCCACACCTGCAGCCTTGCATGGTACCTCCCACACCCACAGCCTTGCATGGTGCTTCCCACACCCACAGTCTTGCATAGTACTTCCCACACCCACAGCCTTGCATGGTGCTTCCCACACCCACAGCCTTGCACGGTGCTTCCCACGCCCACAGCCTTGCATAGTACTTCATACGCCTACAGCCTTGCATTCTACGTTCCACGCCTACAGCCTTGCAGGGTGCTTCCCACGCCCGCAGCCTTGCATAGTACTTCCGACGCCCACAGCCTTGCATGGTGCTTCTCACGCCCACAGCCTTGCATGGTGCTTCCTAAGCCCACAGTCTTGCATAGTACTTCCCACAGCCTTGCATAGTAATTCCTATGCCTACAGCCTTGCATTCTACGTTCCACGCCTACAGGCTTGCATGGTACTTCCCACACCTGCAGCCTTGCATGGTACCTCCCACACCCACAGCCTTGCATGGGGCTTCCCACACCCACAGCCTTGCATGGTGCTTCCCACGCCCTCAGCCTTGCATGGTACTTCTCACGCCCACAGCCTTGCATAGTACCTCCCACGCCCACAGCCTTACATGGTACTTCCCAAGCCCACAGCCTTGCATAGTACCTCCCACGCCCACAGCCTTACATGGTACTTCCCAAGCCCACAGCCTTGCATAGTACCTCCCACGCCCACAGCCTTGCATGGTACTTCCCATACCCGCAGCCTTGCATGAAGCTTCCCACGCCCAAAGCCTTGCATAGTACCTCCCACCCCCACAGCCTTGCATGGTACTTCCCACACCTGCAGCCTTGCATGGTACCTCCCACGCCCACAGCCTTGCATGGTGCTTCCCACGCCCACAGCCTTGCATGGTGCTTCCCACACCCACAGCCTTGCATGGTGCTTCCCACACCCACAGTCTTGCATAGTACTTCCCACGGCCACAGCCTTGCACGGTGCTTCCCATGCCCACAGCCTTACATGGTACTTCCCACGCCCACAGCCTTGCATAGTACCTCCCACGCCCATAGCCTTGCATGGTACTTCCCACGCCCACAGCCTTGCATAGTACCTCTCACGCCCACAGCCTTGCATGGTACTTCCCACGCCCAAAGCCTTGCATAGTACCTCCCACCCCCACAGCCTTGCATGGTACTTCCCACATCTGCAGCCTTGCATGGTACCTCCCATGCCCACAGCTTTGCATGGTGCTTCTCACGCCCACAGCCTTGCATGGTGATTCCCACACCCACAGTTTTGCATAGTACTTCCCACGCCCACAGCCTTGCACGGTGCTTCCCACGCCCACAGCCTTTCATAGTACTTCCTACGCCTACAGCCTTGCATTCTACGCTCCATGCCTACAGCCTTGCATGGTGCTTTCCCCTCCCGCAGCCTTGCATAGTACCTCCCACGCCCACAGCCTTGCATGGTACTTCCAACACCTGCAGCCTTGCATGGTGCTTCCCACGCCCAAAGCCTTGCATAGTACCTCCCATGCCCACAGCCTTGCATGGTGATTCCCACGCCCACAGCCTTGCATGGTGCTTTCTAAGCCCACAGTCTTGCATAGTACTTCCCACGCCCACAACCTTGCATGGTGCTTCCCACACCCACAGCCTTGCATAGTACTTCCTACGCCTACAGCCTTGCATGGTACTTCCCACACCTGCAGCCTTGCATTTGACCTCCCTTGCCCACAACCTTACATGGTACCTCCCACCCCCACAGCCTTGCATGGTGCTTCCCACACCCACAGCCTTGCATAGTACTTCCCTTGCCCACAGCCTTGCATGGTACTTCCCACACCCGCAGCCTTGCATGGTGCTTCCCACGCCCAAAGCCTTGCATAGTACCTCCCACCCCCACAGCCTTGCATGGTACTTCCCACGCCCACAGCCTTGCATAGTACTTCCTACGCCCACAGCCTTGCATAGTACTTCCCTTGCCCACAGCCTTGCATAGTACTTCCCACACCCGCAGCCTTGCATGGTGCTTCCCACGCCCAAAGCCTTGCATAGTACCTCCCACTCTGACAGCCTTGCATAGTACTTCCCTTGCCCACAACCTTGCATAGTACTTCCCTTGCCCACAGCCTTGCATAGTACTTCCCACACCCGCAGCCTTGCATGGTGCTTCCCACGCCCAAAGCCTTGCATAGTACCTCCTACTCTGACAGCCTTGCATAGTACTTCCCTTGCCCACAGCCTTGCATAGTACTTCCCAAGCCCACAGCCTTCATTGGTGCTTGCTGTAGGAGAGTAGGATCTGCTTCCTATGGTTACCCACACTTTTTGCTGATATATCACTCTTTTCGACTTAGACTGACTGGGATCCTGCTATCCAGGACCCCAGTCTATCTGCTTTCTCCTCTAAATTGATTGTATGTACTTTAGGTACACTCCAGATTGGATAATGGGGTAATGGAGGGAAAGGTGGCTGCAGGGAGTCGCAGCATTCCCCTTCACGCCCCTCACTGTGACTAGAAGCACCCCCTGACACGGGGCATCTCTCACCTTCACCTCGCCGTTCTCACTCTTTTCAGATTCTGTTTTCTTATCTCTGGTGAAAAATAAAAAGGTGACAGATGTCCAAGTCAGCAAAGAGAAAAACACATTAAACATAAGCATTGTATGGAAGGAAGACAGTTCTGAGAAGCGGATGTGTACAAGGTGACAAGTGGAAAGCTTCAATGAACCTCAGCCGTAGGTTATGATTCTGGGCAGCAGGACAGTGCAGTGGTCTCTGTACCCCTGCACCCAGTGACATGCCAGTCAGGGGTAGCCTCATTCAGAGGTGGGTGGTAACAGGAAATGTGGTAAAAAACATGGACATTTTTCACCCACCCACCCTTGTGGCAGAGGAGGTTCCAGTGAAGATGCCACCAGAGAAGCGGAACGCTCGCTGGCTCCACCATGTGAACTAGGCCTCTGAGGGGGAAGTGCTGACACGCGCTGAAAGAATGCGTCCAGTGTGTGCGAGACCTTAGTTTGGTTTACTCACAGCACATGTGGGACATTAGTTTTGTTTACTCACAGCGCATGTGGGACATTAGTTTTGTTTACTCACAGCGCATGTGGGACATTAGTTTGGTTTACTCACAGCGCATGTGGGACATTAGCTTGGTTTACTCACAGCGCATGTGGGACATTAGCTTGGTTTACTCACAGCGCATGTGGGACATTAGTTTGATTTACTCACAGCGCATGTGGGACATTAGTTTGGTTTACTCACAGCGCATGTGGGACATTAGCTTGGTTTACTGACAGCGCATGTGGGACATTAGTTTGATTTACTCACAGCGCATGTGGGATATTAGTTCGGTTTACTCACAGCGCATGTGGGACATTAGTTTGGTTTACTCACAGAGCATGTGGGGCATTAGTTTGGTTTACTCACAGAGCATGTGCGGCATTAGTTTGGTTTACTCACAGCGCATGTGGGGCATTATCTTGGTTTACTCCGGGCGCATGTGGGACATTAGTTTGGTTTACTCACAGCGCATGTGGGGCATTAGCTTGGTTTTCTCACAGAGCATGTGGGACATTAGCTTGGTTTACTCACAGCGCATGTGGGACATTAGTTTGATTTACTCACAGCGCATGTGGGACATTAGTTTGGTTTACTCACAGCGCATGTGGGACATTAGCTTGGTTTACTGACAGCGCATGTGGGACATTAGTTTGATTTACTCACAGCGCATGTGGGATATTAGTTCGGTTTACTCACAGCGCATGTGGGACATTAGTTTTGCTTACTCACAGCGCATGGGGGATATTAGTTTGGTTTACTCACAGTGCATGTGGGACATTAGTTCGGTTTGCTGACAGCGCATGTGGGACATTAGTTCGGTTTACTCACAGCGCATGTGGGACATTAGCTTGGTTTACTCACAGCGCATGTGGGACATTAGTTTGGTTTACTCACAGCACATGTGGAACATTAGTTTTGTTTACCCACAGCGCATGTGGGACATTAGCTTGGTTTACTCACAGTGCATGTGGGACATTAGCTTGGTTTACTGACAGCGCATGTGGGACATTAGTTTGGTTTACTCACAGCGCATGTGGGACATTAGTTCGGTTTACTCACAGCGCATGTGGGACATTAGTTTGGTTTACTCACAGCGCATGTGGGATATTAGTTTGGTTTACTCACAGTGCATGTGGGACATTAGTTTGGTTTGCTGACAGCGCATGTGGGACATTAGTTCGGTTTACTCACAGCGCATGTGGGACATTAGCTTGGTTTACTCACAGCGCATGTGGGACATTAGTTTGGTTTACTCACAGCGCATGTGTTACATTAGCTTGGTTTACTGACAGCGCATGTGGGACATTAGTTTGATTTACTCACAGCGCATGTGGGACATTAGCTTGGTTTACTCACAGCGCATGTGGGACATTAGCTTGGTTTACTCACAGCGCATGTGGGACATTAGCTTGGTTTACTCACAGCGCATGTGGGACATTAGCTGGGTTTACTGACAGCGCATGTGGGACATTAGTTCGGTTTACTCACAGCGCATGTGGGACATTAGTTTCGTTTACTCACAGCGCATGTGGGATATTAGTTTGGTTTACTCACAGTGCATGTGGGACATTAGTTCGGTTTGCTGACAGCGCATGTGGGACATTAGTTCGGTTTACTCACAGCACATGTGGGACATTAGTTTGGTTTACTCACAGCGTATGTGGGACATTAGTTTGGTTTACTCACAGCACATGTGGGACATTAATTTGGTTTAATCACAGAGCATGTGGGACATTAGTTCGGTTTACTCACAGCGCATGTGGGACATTAGTTTGGTTTACTCACAGTGCATGTGGGACATTATCTTGGTTTACTCACAGCGCATGTGGGACATTAGTTTGGTTTTCTCACAGCGCATGTGGGACATTAGCATGGTTTACTCACAGCGCATGTGGGACATTAGTTTGGTTTACTCACAGAGCATGTGGGGCATTAGTTTGGTTTACTCACAGAGCATGTGCGGCATTAGTTTGGTTTACTCACAGCGCATGTGGGGCATTATCTTGGTTTACTCCGGGCGCATGTGGGACATTAGTTTGGTTTACTCACAGCGCATGTGGGGCATTAGCTTGGTTTTCTCACAGAGCATGTTGGACATTAGTTTGGTTTACTCACAGCACATGTCGGACATTAGTTTGGTTTACTCACAGCGCATGTGGGACATAAGCTTGGTTTACTCACAGCGCATGTCGGACATTAGTTTGGTTTACTCACAGCGCATGTGGGACATTAGCTTGGTTTACTCACAGCGCATGTGGGACATTAGCTTGGTTTACTGACAGCGCATGTGGGACATTAGTTTGATTTACTCACAGCGCATGTGGGACATTAGCTTGGTTTACTCACAGCGCATGTGGGACATTAGCTTGGTTTACTCACAGCGCATGTGGGACATTAGCTTGGTTTACTCACAGCGCATGTGGGACATTAGCTGGGTTTACTGACAGCGCATGTGGGACATTAGTTCGGTTTACTCACAGCGCATGTGGGACATTAGTTTTGTTTACTCACAGCGCATGTGGGATATTAGTTTGGTTTACTCACAGTGCATGTGGGACATTAGTTCGGTTTGCTGACAGCGCATGTGGGACATTAGTTCGGTTTACTCACAGCACATGTGGGACATTAGTTTGGTTTACTCACAGCGTATGTGGGACATTAGTTTGGTTTACTCACAGCACATGTGGGACATTAATTTGGTTTAATCACAGAGCATGTGGGACATTAGTTCGGTTTACTCACAGCGCATGTGGGACATTAGTTTGGTTTACTCACAGTGCATGTGGGACATTAGCTTGGTTTACTCACAGCGCATGTGGGACATTAGTTTGGTTTACTCACAGAGCATGTGGGGCATTAGTTTGGTTTACTCACAGCGCATGTGGGACATTATCTTGGTTTACTCACAGCGCATGTGGGACATTAGTTTGGTTTTCTCACAGCGCATGTGGGACATTAGCATGGTTTACTCACAGCGCATGTGGGACATTAGTTTGGTTTACTCACAGAGCATGTGGGGCATTAGTTTGGTTTACTCACAGAGCGTGTGCGGCATTAGTTTGGTTTACTCACAGCGCATGTGGGGCATTATCTTGGTTTACTCCGGGCGCATGTGGGACATTAGTTTGGTTTACTCACAGCGCATGTGGGGCATTAGCTTGGTTTTCTCACAGAGCATGTGGGACATTAGTTTGGATTACTCACAGCACATGTCGGACATTAGTTTGGTTTACTCACAGCGCATGTGGGACATAAGCTTGGTTTACTCACAGCGCATGTCGGACATTAGTTTGGTTTACTCACAGCGCATGTGGGACATTAGCTTGGTTTACTCACAGCGCATGTGGGACATTAGTTTGGTTTAATCACAGAGCATGTGGGACATTAGTTCGGTTTACTCACAGCGCATGTGGGACATTAGTTTGGTTTACTCACAGCGCATGTGGGACATTAGCTTGGTTTACTCACAGCGCATGTGGGACATTAGTTTGGTTTACTCACAGAGCATGTGGGGCATTAGTTTGGTTTACTCACAGCGCATGTGGGACATTATCTTGGTTTACTCACAGCGCATGTGGGACATTAGTTTGGTTTTCTCACAGCGCATGTGGGACATTAGCATGGTTTACTCACAGCGCATGTGGGACATTAGTTTGGTTTACTCACAGAGCATGTGCGGCATTAGTTTGGTTTACTCACAGCGCATGTGGGGCATTATCTTGGTTTACTCCGGGCGCATGTGGGACATTAGTTTGGTTTACTCACAGCGCATGTGGGGCATTAGCTTGGTTTTCTCACAGAGCATGTGGGACATTAGTTTGGTTTACTCACAGCACATGTCGGACATTAGTTTGGTTTACTCACAGCGCATGTGGGACATAAGCTTGGTTTACTCACAGCGCATGTCGGACATTAGTTTGGTTTACTCACAGCGCATGTGGGACATTAGCTTGGTTTACTCACAGCGCATGTGGGACATTAGTTTGGTTTAATCACAGAGCATGTGGGACATTAGTTCGGTTTACTCACAGCGCATGTGGGACATTAGTTTGGTTTACTCACAGCGCATGTGGGACATTAGCTTGGTTTACTCACAGCGCATGTGGGACATTAGTTTGGTTTACTCACAGAGCATGTGGGGCATTAGTTTGGTTTACTCACAGAGCATGTGGGGCATTATTTTGGTTTACTCACAGCGCATGTGGGACATTAGCTTGGTTTACTCACAGCGCATGTGGAACATTAGTTTGGTTTACTCACAGCGCCTGTGGGACATTAGCTTGGTTTACTCACAGTACATGTGGACATTAGTTTGGTTTACTCACAGCGCATGTGGGACATTAGCTTGGTTTACTCACAGTGCATGTGGGACATTAGTTTGGTTTACTCACAGAGCATGTGGGGCATTAGTTTGGTTTACTCACAGCGCATGTGGGACATTAGTTTGGTTTACTCACAGCGCATGTCGGACATTAGTTTGGTTTACTCACAGCGCATGTGGGACATTAGCTTGGTTTACCCACAGCGCATGTGGGACATTAGTTTCGTTTACTCACAGCGCATGTGGGACATTAGTTTGGTTTACTCACAGCGCATGTCAGACATTAGTTTGGTTTACTCACAGCGCATGTGGGGCATTAGCTTGGTTTACTCACAGCACATGTGGGACATTAGTTTGGTTTACTCACAGTGCATGTGGACATTCGTTTGGTTTACTCACAGCGCATGTGGGATATTAATTTGGTTTACTCACAGCGCATGTGGGACATTAGCTTGGTTTACTCACAGCACATGTGGGACATTAGTTTGGTTTACTCACAGCACATGTGGGACATTAGTTTGGTTTACTCACAGCGCATGTGGGACATTACTTTGGTTACTCACAGCACATGTGGGACATTAGTTTGGTTTACTCACAGCGCATGTGGGACATTAGCTTGGTTTACTCACAGCGCATGTGGGATATTAGTTTGGTTTACTCACAGCACATGTGGGACATTAGTTTGGTTTACTCACAGAGCATGTGGGACATTAGCTTGGTTTACTCACAGCGCATGTGGGCAATTAATTTGGTTTACTCATACCATATGTGGGACATTAGTTTGGTTTACTCACAGCGCATGTGGGGCATTAGTTTGGTTTACTCACAGAGCATGTGGGACATTAGTTTGGTTTACTCACAGCGCATGTGGGACATTAGTTTGGTTTACTCACAGAGCATGTGGGGCATTAGTTTGGTTTACTCACAGAGCATGTGGGGCATTATTTTGGTTTACTCACAGCGCATGTGGGACATTAGCTTGGTTTACTCACAGCGCATGTGGGACATTAGTTTGGTTTACTCACAGAGCATGTGGGGCATTAGTTTGGTTTGCTCACAGCGCATGTGGGACATTAGTTTGGTTTACTCACAGCGCATGTGGGACATTAGCTTGGTTTACCCACAGCGCATGTGGGACATTAGTTTGGTTTACTTACAGCGCATGTGGGACATTAGTTTGGATTACTCACAGCACATGTGGGACATTAGTTTGGTTTACTCACAGCGCATGTGGGACATTAGCTTGGTTTACTCACAGCGCATGTGGGATATTAGTTTGGTTTACTCACAGCACATGTGGGACATTAGTTTGGTTTACTCACAGAGCATGTGGGACATTAGCTTGGTTTACTCACAGCGCATGTGGGAAATTAATTTGGTTTACTCATACCATATGTGGGACATTAGTTTGGTTTACTCACAGCGCATGTGGGGCATTAGTTTGGTTTACTCACAGAGCATGTGGGACATTAGTTTGGTTTACGCACAGCGCATGTGGGACATTAGTTTGGTTTACTCACAGAGCATGTGGGGCATTAGTTTGGTTTACTCACAGAGCATGTGGGGCATTATTTTGGTTTACTCACAGCGCATGTGGGACATTAGCTTGGTTTACTCACAGCGCATGTGGGACATTAGTTTGGTTTACTCACAGAGCATGTGGGGCATTAGTTTGGTTTGCTCACAGCGCATGTGGGACATTAGTTTGGTTTACTCACAGCGCATGTGGGACATTAGCTTGGTTTACCCACAGCGCATGTGGGACATTAGTTTGGTTTACTTACAGCGCATGTGGGACATTAGTTTGGATTACTCACAGCGCATGTCGGACATTAGTTTGGTTTACTCACAGCGCATGTGGGACATTAGCTTGGTTTACTCACAGCGCATGTGGGACATTAGTTTGGTTTACTCACAGTGCATGTGGACATTAGTTTGGTTTACTCACAGCGCATGTGGGACATTAGTTTGGTTTACACACAGCGCATGTGGGACATTAGTTTGGTTTACTCACAGCGCATGTGGGACATTAGCTTGGTTTACTCACAGCGCATGTGGGATATTAGTTTGGTTTACTCACAGCGCATGTGGGACATTAGCTTGGTTTACTCACAGCGCATGTGGGAAATTAATTTGGTTTACTCACAGCATATGTGGGACATTAGTTTGGTTTACTCACAGCGCATGTGGGACATTAGTTTGGTTTACGCACAGAGCATGTGGGACATTAGTTTGGTTTACTCACAGCGCATGTGGGACAGTAGTTTGGTTTACTCACAGAGCATGTGGCACATTAGCTTGGTTTACTCACAGCGCATGTGGGAAATTAATTTGGTTTACTCACAGCATATGTGGGACAGTAGTTTGGTTTACTCACAGCGCATGTGGGAAATTAGTTTGGTTTACTCACAGCATATGTGGGACATTAGTTTGGTTTACTCACAGCGCATGTGGGACATTAGTTTGGTTTACTCACAGCGCATGTGGGACATTAGTTTGGCTTACTTCCAGTAAGTCAAGAGGCCCTCTGGGTGTCAAAGAGCTCGCCTCTAGAAGATCCTATTAGCAAAACCCCCTGAATAATACGTACTTTGGAACCTACATAAGAATGAATATTACCAACATTCATTGAAATGTCATCAGTAAAGGGCAAAACCATCAATAAATCTACTGAGAATGAACAACACTGACATTACCGGAGCCTACAGCAATAACCGATAATACCAACGTCAATGAAAAGGGCCAAGATGGGCCTATGTGAAGCATACATTCACCCCTTGAAGCACCTGGCACTGAATCACAGATGTTCATTGGTCCCCATCTCAACAGGATTCATCTTATCGACCTCAAGAGGTTAAAGGTTGAAAAGAGCTGTCGAGATTTGACTCTTTGACCATGCAGTCACACCAGGCCTAGCACAGTTATGAATAATGAACAATGCCAGTCTTAAGGGGCAGTGCCAAGCACTGGAGCCCACATGTGAATAAACAATAACAAATAATAACTGTGATATTAAAGGACACAACTCCAGCAATGGACAAGACCAACGTCAGCAGGTAATATCCAGGAATATCCGAGCAGGAGCCTCAAGCTACCTTGAGGGACACACCCGGAAGAGAACTCTGATGTGACTGAGGGGCGCAGGAAACTAGACTCCCCAACCTACCCACTCACAGCAACTGCCATGCATTATACCCAGTTAAGGGACAAATAAAAACATTAATCATCAATAAATCTCTATATAGAATTCCAGGAACAGTAAAAGACAGAGCAGTAAAGGGCACCACCTGCAGGAAAGGTATGTAACAGCAAGGTAAATGAATACCCTGACGGACAGCTAGTAGTCAGTGTCAAGTGATATCACCTACAGTAAGATGTACCTCAGACATCAGGACACACCTATGGATAACACCAGGACACACCTATAGATAACACCAGGACACACCTATAGATAACGCAAGGACACACCTATAGATAACACCAGGACACACCTATAGATAACACCAGGACACACCTATAGATAACGTAAGGACACACCTATAGATAACACCAGGACACACCTATAGATAACACCAGGACACACCTATAGATAACGGAAGGACACACCTATAGATAACGTAAGGACACACCTATAGATAACACCAGGACACACCTATAGATAACACCAGGACACACCTATAGATAACACCAGGACACACCTATAGATAACGTAAGGACACACCTATAGATAACACCAGGACACACCTATAGATAACGCCAGGACACACCTATAGATAACACCAGGGCACACCTATAGATAACACCAGGGCACACCTATAGATAACACCAGGACACACCTATGGACACGCGTACTATCGGTAACAATGCGTACTACAAGACATGAGCTTCCCCTTACTTGTCCTTCTTGCTGTTGACAGTGTCCGCGTCTGCCAGATTATCCACAGCGATGGCCAAGAAGACATTTAATAAGATATCTGGTCACTGCCATAAGGAACAAAAACACAAAGACACAGACCACAGACACTTGGAAGAAAGGGCTAATGACATGTAGCCAAAGTGAATGTGCTCCACTCAGAACTCTCAACTGAACCAGACCTCAAACCATGGACTACACCTAGAATGCATACTCACTGCAACACAGAAACACACGCCACACAGAGAGAATACAACAGACATAGAGCCATATACTACACATACAGATCACACAACATACACAGAAACACTCACAGCACTCACAGTGAATACCACAGACCTCGAACCAGAAACTGCACCCAGAGCTCACACACACACCCACACACATAAACACACACCACAAACACAGAGTGAATCCACAAGACCTGAAACCATGCAATACACCCAGAGCTCACAATAACACACACATCGTTCAGAAAGAATACAACATGGAACTATGCACTACTCCCAGAGTGAGCTCTCTCCCTCACACACACACATACATGTGCGCACACACACATGTGCACACCATGCACAGAGAGAATACAAAAGACTTGACGCCATGCACTGCAGCCATAGCTCACACACACGACACAAAATGCAGGGAGTGAATACAACATACCCGGAACCCTGCACACATCCACCACACATGCACTGCACTCAGAGCACATATACTAAACACAGATCACATGTGCATACCTTACACCTGGATCAGGCAATGATAATATGCTACACACCGAGATCCCACACTTCAGAGTACATATATACAGTGAACTCTGACCTTTCTCTCTCACACACACACAGAACATAGAAAGCATACCGCAGAACAAACAGCATGCAAGGCACATGCACACAATACCCAGACCACATACAGCACCCAAAAAACATGCTCCGCAAGCAGATTACATGTGTAGCACCAAGAGCGTATGTGCACACACACACACACACACCACACACACATTGTGCAGCTAGGCATACCATATCTAAATCACTTACACTGCTGGCAAAGCAAATACAAAAATCTAATACTTCACAGAAATGATATGCCCCTCAGAGGACAAATATTGCAGCCAAAATTTACAGACTACATTTAGAGCTCAACATTGCCTATGCAAGAACATATATCTAGCACAGGCCACATATACCGCACTCACACTCTATACATCCACTCAGAGAGTCTACGTTGCCCAGGGGCTCCAGCGTGGCCCCACACCTCTTAGGCTAGAGCAAGCCCTCGATACACTGCACCTACACACAGCTCAGACACTGGACATAAAAACACAGTAACCAGGGCTCAGGCACTGTGCTGTGTGCTCTTACACTGCACCTACACACAGCTCAGACACTGGATGTGAACACACAGCAGCCAGAGCTCAGGAACTGTGCAGTGTGCTCTTACTCTGCACCTACACACAGCTCAGACACTAGAAATAAAAACACAGCAGCCAGGGCTCAGGCACTGTGCCGTGTGCTCTTACTCTGCACCTACACACAGCTCAGACACTGGATGTGAACACACAGCAGCCAGAGATCAGGAACTGTGCTGTGTGCTCTTACACTGCACCTACACACAGCTCAGACACTAGAAACAAAAACACAGCAGCCAGGGCTCAGGCACTGTGCCGCGTGCTCTTACACTTCACCTACACACAGCTCAGACACTGGAAATAAACACACAGCAACCAGGGCTCAGGCACTGTGCCGCGTGCTCTTACACTCCACCTACACACAGCTCAGACACGAGATATAAACACACAGCAGCCAGAGCTCAGCAACTGTGCCGTGTGCTCTTACACTGCACCTACACAAAGCTCAGACACCAGATATAAACACACAGCAGCCAGAGCTCAGGAACTGTGCCATGTGCTCTTACACTGCACCTACTCACAGCTCAGACTCTGGATATAAACACACAGCAGCCAGAGCTCCGGAACTGGGCAGTGTGTTCTTACACTGCACCTACACACAGCTCAGACTCTGGATATAAACACACAGCAGCCAGAGCTCAGGAACTGGGCAGTGTGCTCTTACACTGCACCTACACACAGCTTAGACACCGGATATAAACACACAGCAGCCAGAGCTCAGGAACTGTGCAGTGTGCTCTTACACTGCACCTACACACAGCTCAGACACTGGACATAAACACACAGCAGCCAGAGCTCAGGAACTGTGCCGTGCGCTCTTACACTGCACCTACACACAGCTCAGACACTGGGTGTAAACACACAACAACCAGGGCTCAGGCACTGTGCCACGTGCTCTTACACTGCACCTACACACAGCTCAGACACTGGATGTAAACACACAGCAGCAAGGGCTCAGGAACTGTGCCGCGTGCTCTTACACTGCACCTACACACAGCTCAGACACTGGATATAAATACACAGCAGCCAGAGCTCAGGCACTGTGCTGCGTGCTCTTACACTGCACCAACACACAGCTCAGACACTGGATGTAAACACACAGCAGCCAGAGCTCAGGAACTGGGCAGTGTGCTCTTACACTGCACCAACACACAGCTCAGACACTGGATGTAAACACACAGCAGCCAGAGCTCAGGAACTGGGCAGTATGCTCTTACGCTGCACCTACACACAGCTCAGACATTGGATATAAACACACAGCAGCCAGAGCTCAGGAACTGTGCAGTGTGCTCTTACACTGCACCTACACACAGCTCAGACACTGGATGTAAACCCCACAGCAGCCAGAGCTCAGGAACTGGGCAGTGTGCTCTTATGCTGCACCTACACACAGCTGAGACTCTGGATATAAACACACAGCACCCAGGGCTCAGGCACTGTCCCGCGTGCTCTTACACTGCACCTACACACAGCTCAGGCTCTTGGATATAAACACACAGCAGCCAGGGCTCAGGAACTGTGACCTGTGCTCTTACACTGCACCTACACAGAGCATTGACACTGGATATAAAGACACAGCAGCCAGGGCTCAGGAACTGTGCCGCGCGCTCTTACACTGCACCTACACACAGCTCAGACACTGGATGTAAACACACAGCAGCTAGAGCTCAGGAACTGGGCAGTGTGCTCTTAAGCTGCACCTACAAACAGCTCAGACACCGGATATAAACACACAGCAGCCAGAGCTCAGGAACTGTGCCGCGTGCTCTTACACTGCACCTACACAAACCGCAGACCCCGGATATAAACACACAGCAGCCAGGGCTCAGGAACTGTGCCATGTCCTCTTACACTGTACTTACACACAGCGCAGACATTGGATATAAACACACAGCAGCCAGGGCTCAGGCACTATGCTGCGTGCTCTTACACTGCACCTACACACAGCTCAGACTCTGGATATAAACACACAGCACCCAGGGCTAAGGAACTGTGCAGTACGCTCTTACACCGCACCTAAACACACCTCAGACACTGGATGTAAACACACAGAAGCCAGAGCTCAGGAACTGGGCAGTGTGCTCTTACGCTGCACCTACACACAGCTCAGACACTGGATATAAACACACAGCATCCAGAGCTCAGGAACTGTGCAATGTGCTCTTACACTGCACCTACACACAGCTCAGACACCAGATATAAACACACAGCAGCCAGAGCTCAGGACCTGGGCCGTGCGCTCTTACACTGCACCTACACACAGCTCAGACTCTTGGATATAAACACAGAGCACCCAGAGCTCAGGAACTGTGCTGCATGCTCTTACACTGCACCTACACTCTGCTCAGACGCTGGACATAAACACACAGCAGCAACTGCTCAGGAACTGGGCCATGTGCTCTTACACTGCACCTACACACAGCTCAGACACTGGATGTAAACACACAGCAGCCAGAGCTCAGGAACTGTGCAGTGTGCTCTTACACTGCACCTACACACACCTCAGACATTGGATAAAAACACACAGCAGCCAGAGCTCAGGAACTGTGCAGTGTGCTCTTACACTGCACCTACACACAGCTTAGACTCTGGATATAAACACACAGCAGCTAGGGCTCAGGAACTGTGCCGTGTGCTCTTACACTGCACCTACACACGCCTCAGACACTGGATATAAACACACAGCAGCCGGAGCTCAGGAACTGTGCAGTGTGCTCATACACTGCACCTACACACAGCTCAGGCTCTGGATATAAACACACAGCAGCCAGGCCTCTGGAACTGTGCCATGCACTCTTACACCACACCTACACACAGCTCAGACACTGGATATAAACACGCAGCAGCCAGGGCTCAGGAACTCTGCCGTGCGTTCTTACACCGCACCTACACACACCTCAGACACTGGATATAACACACAGTAGCCAGAGCTCAGGAACTGTGCTGCGTGCTCTTACACTGCACCTACACACAGTTCAGTACACTGGATATAAACACACAGCAGCCAGGGCTCCGGAACTGTGCCATGCACTGTTACACTGCACCTACACACAGCTCAGACACTGGATATAAACACACAGCAGCCAGGGCTCCGGAACTGTGCCATGTACTGTTACACTGCACCTACACACAGCTCAGACACTGGATATAAACACACAGCAGCCAGGGCTCAGGAACTGTGACCTGTGCTCTTACACTGCACCTACACACAGCTCAGACTCTGGATATAAACACACAGCAGCCAGAGCTCAGAAACTGTGCTGTGTGCTCTTACACTGCACCTACACACAGCTCAGGCTCCGGATATAAACACACAGCAGCCAGAGATCAGGAACTGTGCCGTGCGCTCTTACACTGCACCTACACACAGCTCAGGCTCCGGATATAAACACACAGCAGCCAGAGATCAGGAACTGTGCAGTGTGCTCTTACTCTGCACCTACACACAGCTCAGACACCGGATATAAACACACAGCAGCCAGAGATCAGGAACTGTGCTGTGTGCTCTTACACTGCACCTACACACAGCTCAGGCTCCGGATATAAACACACAGCAGCCAGAGATCAGGAACTGTGCCGTGCGCTCTTACACTGCACCTACACACAGCTCAGACTCTGGATATAAACACACAGCAGCCGGAGCTCTGGAACTGTAATGTGTGCTCTTACACTGCACCTACACACAGCTCAGACACTGGATATAAACACACAGCAGCCAGAGTTCAGGAACTGGGCTGTGTGCTCTTACACTGCAACTACACACAGCTCAGACAGTGGATATAAACACACAGCAGCCAGAGCTTAGGAACTGGGCAGTGTGCTCTTACACTGCACAGCGAATGTGAACACTGCACTTAGGGCTGATATCTACACCATTGGGTATCCCTTCACCCAGAACTCATGCAGGGCTCAAAATACCACATCTCGCCTACAGCTCACACACTGTACTGGAACCATAACTCAGGTACCACAAGCTGAGGACAAGCACAGCACCCAGAGGTCACACACTGAAACCAGAGCTTGTGCACTACACCAAGAGGCCTGTAAACCGCACCGTAGTGTATACAGAGGGCCACAGCTGGCTTCCTGCATACAAAACTCATGCAGAGGGTGTGCAGTGCAATCAGAGCTCCTGCTCAGCACACACTCCACCTCAGAGTCAAGCCCACACACACACCACATGTATAGCTCCAGTGCACATGCACTGTGCAGGAGCTCTGTAAACTGCCCCAGATTTCAGGCAAGAGCCAGGGAATGTTAACTGCATGCGGAACTCATGCAGGACACGCAGATGGTATACAGTGCAATCAGAGCTCAGCATACACTCGCCCTCAGGCTCGAGCACAGACAGAACTTCAGAAGGCACACTCTGCACAAAGACCTTCTGCACAGAATGAAGAGCGCAGACACTGCTCTCAGAGCCCTGACACTGCTCCTCCAGCGGTAAGGTGTCTGTTGTTGCTACATCGAGCCTGAGAGGCAAAGGATACAGTTCCCGCAGATAAAGAGAATGATGAAGTAAATGCAGACCAGCATTCCAGGGAAGAAGGGTCCTCCGTACGCCATAATCCCGTCATACATGACCGCGTTCCAGTCCTCACCAGTCAATATCTGAAGAACATGGAGAGAAGGCGGATGGTGGTCACAGAGCATCTGGTCAAATGGAGACTGCATGTACCCACAGGTCAACACAACCCAAAGCGTGGCGTCAAATGGAGGCTGCATGTAAACACAGTTCAACACAACCCATGGAGACTGCGTGTACACACAGTTCAACACAACCCAAAGCGTGGCGTCAAATGGAGACTGCATGTACACACAGTTCAACACAACCCAAAGCATGGCATTAAATGGAGACTGCATGTACACACAGTTCAACACAACCCAAAGCGTGGTGTCAAATGGAGACTGCATGTACACACAGTTCAACACAACCCAAAGCATGGCGTCAAATGGAGACTGCATGTACACACAGTTTAACACAACCCAAAGCATGGCATTAAATGGAGACTGCATGTACACACAGTTTAACACAACCCAAAGCATGGCGTCAAATGGAGACTGCATGTATACACAATTTGACACAACCCACAGCGTGGCATTAAATGGAGACTGCATGTACACACAGTTCAACACAACCCAAAGCGTGGCGTTAAATGGAGACGGCATGTATACACAATTCGACACAACCCACAGCGAGGCTCTGCCAGGCTCTATGGTGCGCAACATCACAACAAGACACATGAGAATCAGATTGTTGTGTCCATTTCCTGTTGTGTCAAGAATCCATCGCTGCACAACAGTACCCGAAACCCGTACAACCCCAGGCCACCCCGGAAAGAATAGTTTACTTACCTTACATGGGGATCTCCTGTGTGGACATCCTTCCATAGACTCACAGGATGCTTTATTTTTATTTTTTATTACACCCATCATACAGATTCTACTTTAATATTCACTCTAGAAAGGGAACTGCTTTCAGCGGCCCTAGTTTTCTTCCCAAGCCGTCATCTTATGGTCCGAATGTTTGACAATCTCGCTCGCATTTGTTTGCTCGCCTGAGATCTCAAATTGGCCCGAACCCCTCCTTGGGACCTTTGGTGGGGACCAGACAGATGCTGTGTCCTCTGGGAGAGGCAGGAACAGGTTCTATTTTCTTCCCAGCTGACAGCCTTTAAAGTCTGACTCTTTTTTCATGTGCTCCATTCCCTCCTCTGTACAAGGCCCAAAAAGAACTTCTCCCGTAAAAGGCAGACTCCTGGTTTTTAGTTGAGCCTCTGCTAGTCTCAGCCAGGAGGCTCGACGGCACGATATGCCATGGCAGAACTCTAGCACAACAAACCGATTGTGTCTAGAGGAACACTGATTGACTGGCTGGAGACAGTCAGTCTACCCTCCTCTGACAATCTCTGAAAACTCCAGTTTTCTTTCCTAAGGAAGATCATGGGCAAAGGCAAGAAGGGACTCCCTTAATGTTTGTTATATCTACCGACCATCGCTGAGGCAGTAGAAGTCTTGAAGGCCACAGTCACTGATCCACAGACCTTTCACAGCGTCTATCGTCTTACTCTCCCTCTCTGGTGAGAGTGACATCTCAGGTGCAGATGCATGTCAGGGGCAGAGGCATGTCTCTTCCTCACACGCAGACACTATGATTAAGTCTGGTTTGGGCTCCTGTCTAAGGTACACTGGCTCTTGATCCAAGGCTTATATTTCTTCAGGACTCTAGTTGTTGCAGATTTTATCATTGCTGGTGTTAAGAACTTTACTTCTGCCAACTCTGTAAACCTGCAACAATTAAGTGATGGAAGGATTGCTTGAATTAATCACAGCCACTGGCAATCACTCACGGCCGCAACCTAGTCCATCCTTTTTCGCCCACCTTGCCACCTCAGTTTGGATCCAGGGATGTGCGAAACAGCCTTGACCCTACTGCAATGGGTACAGTACATCTTAAACTGCTAAACCAGGTCCTCGCTGAACAGGAGCACAAGAATTTCACCCAGAGTTGGCTTTGCCCTGATTAGGGCTCCTCAGCCAGGCATAACTTGGTTCCAGTGGCTCGGTGAGCATGAGACCCACGTCTAGGCATACCTGACGCACTTAGGGCATCAACTGCACCAACAAGACGGTGATGAATGGAAAACTTGACTTCATCTTGGCCACTGGCATTCGCTCGGGCCACATCCCAGTCCATCGATTTTACCCACCGCGTCACCTCAGTTTGGGCACAGCCATATGCAAATCAGCCTTGACCCTGCTCCAATGGGAAAAGCACGACCCTAACTGCGAGGCAAGGTTCTCCCTGACCCGGAACATGAGCACCCCAGGACCGGCTTTGCCCAGATGACGTTTCAGCCATATATAGCTTGGTTCCAGTGGCACAGTGAGCACGGGCCCCGCATCTGGGAATACTACAACAGACTGGGATGCAGCCCGAGCTATTGTCAGTGGCTGAGATTAATTCAAGCATTCATCCATCACTTTGTTTCTGATATATGGATGGCAAATTCCTATCACAACTCTGAACAAAATCTGAGCATACAACTACAGCATTAAGCATGTTTGTATACTATCTATTGAAACACACCGGAACATCGGCGATGGGTATCGAGGTTATATGGTCTAGTGCAAGAGACAAGAGCAAACACTATGGCAAAAGCAATGAAAGAATGGGCAGCAGAGTCAGTTACATCATTAGACAATCAATGTTGGGACAGACAAAGAGCACTAGGTTCAAAGAACTACAAAAACAAATTATTGCATTTTAAATATGTCACGCAACTGAGAAGTTTCATAAAATTGATCACCCAATAAGCCATTTTTGTAAAAAATGCAGGTCACCACATGCTTTGTCTAAACATTTGACCTGGCTCTGCCCCTCTGCCAATGGCTTCTGGGACCAGGTGCTTGAAGAATCATTTACCATGGTAGATATCTCTCTAGGAAGGTCTATTAGGGCGGCCTTGCTTGGTTACATCCACCCTCTTTCCTGATCAGTAATGGGGTCTGTGGTATTAGCTTTACGACCAGCAAAGTGCAGGGTCGCCATCACATGGTACCAGGATACAGCCTGGATTAATGACATGTCTATCTGCAATGGCACCGCAGAAATATTGTTAATTTGAGGTATACAAAGCAAAAGAAATCTGTAGTCGCTGGGGACATCTGGAGTCGCTGAAGACATCTGGAATTGCTGTGGACATCTGGAATAGCTGAGGTCCTATCTCACGGCAGAGACAGCTGAAATCGCTGAGGTCACATCTCACCTCAGAGACAGCTGGAATCGCTGAGGACATCTGGAATCGCTGAGGTCCTATCTCACCTCAGAGACAGCTGGAATCACTGAGGACATCTGTAATCGCTGAGGTCCTATCTCACCTCAGAGACAGCTGGAATCGCTGAGATTCTATCTCACCTCAGAGACAGCTGGAGAAGGAATGTCACTTCAAGAACTGTGTGTGGTGGCCACAGATCAGAAAGATCCCATAAGTGCCAATCGCTGAGGTCCTATCTCACCTCAGAGATAGCTGGAATCACTGAGGACATCTGGAATCGCTGAGGTCCTATCTCACCGCAGAGACAGCTGGAATCGCTGAGGTCCTATCTCACCTCAGAGACAGCTGGAGAGGGAATGTCACTTCAAGAACAGTGTGTGGTGGCCGCAGATCAGACAGATCCCATAAGTGCCAATCGCTGAGGTCCTATCTCACCTCAGAGACAGCTGGAATCACTGAGGACATCTGGAATCGCTGAGGTCCTATCTCACCGCAGAGACACCTGGAATCACTGAGGTCACATCTCACCTCAGAGACAGCTGGAATCGCTGAGGTCCTATCTCACCGCAGAGACAGCTGGAATCGCTGAGGTCACATCTCACCTCAGAGACAGCTGGAATCGCTGAGATTCTATCTCACCTCAGAGACAGCTGGAGAAGGAATGTCACTTCAAGAACTGTGTGTGGTGGCCACAGATCAGAAAGATCCCATAAGTGCCAATCGCTGAGGTCCTATCTCACCTCAGAGATAGCTGGAATCACTGAGGACATCTGGAATCGCTGAGGTCCTATCTCACCGCAGAGACAGCTGGAATCGCTGAGGTCCTATCTCACCTCAGAGACAGCTGGAGAGGGAATGTCACTTCAAGAACAGTGTGTGGTGGCCGCAGATCAGACAGATCCCATAAGTGCCAATCGCTGAGGTCCTATCTCACCTCAGAGACAGCTGGAATCACTGAGGACATCTGGAATCACTGGGGTCCTATCTCACCGCAGAGACACCTGGAATCGCTGAGGTCACATCTCACCTCAGAGACAGCTGGAATCGCTGAGGTCCTATCTCACCTCAGAGACAGCTGGAGAGGGAATGTCACTTCAAGAACTGTGTGTGGTGGCCACAGATCAGACAGATCCCATAAGTGCCAATCAATGTTTAACAGCCAAATGATGTGAAATGATGTGTCATTGAATGTATTGTCCTCTGAGGGGTGCTAAGCTCTGATATGTTATAAGGTTCATTCAACTCGGTAATTAGAAATGCAATTTAGGGGGAGACCACGGATACGCAGTAATAGTTATTTCTGTGATAAACTATGCTTTATCCTGCGGCTACAATAATACATGGGCCAAGGCTGGGAGGGATCAGACTCAACAGAATGTCTGGACACCAGAGATGTAAAGCGCTGCTTGTGCAAATTGTGGCACAATATGGAAAGACCACTCGTGACGGTCGTCTAAGCTAAGCCAATGCTTCCATCTGATTTGTCAGCGCAATTAATGAATTTATTCTATACTTGATTTGTGTTTGTTTTGAATAAATAAAAACAATTGGAAAAAAACAGAAGGGGATGCCATCCAGAAACAAACATAAAGCACATTTGGGGCAGAGTTGGGGTGGTTCTGGGGAATCCTTGCGCTAAGAGGCTAAAGCTTGACACCGGAAGACCCCCTGACACCGGAAGAACCCCTGCCTGGGTTCCTACCAACTTGCCAAGGCACTCCCCCCAGAGTCCACCACGGTCTCTTCCCTGCTGTCGCTTTCTGTAACTACAAGAACCCCCTTATCCTTGTTCCTAGGAGAGCTCCAGGCTCTTACCAAACTCGAACCCTCAACTGGTCTAAGGACAGCGCGTCCAGGTCTACTCCCAATAACTTTGAATCTTCCATTAAATGCTGTGTTCGACCTGAACTTGTTATTCTGTTCGGGACAGTTACAACTGGAATTTGCAGACCCCGCACTGCTTGTCACCAAATTTCAGATCCCATTTGGGGGCAAAAGAGAAGACAGAGAGAACTGAGTCACAACCAAATCGGGTGAGCTAAGGCCTCAGTGCACACCCTAGATTGTCGCGCTAAGCAAGCCAACAGAATGTCAGAGTACTGTCATCACATGCAGTCGGGTCACTCAGGGAAGGAGTAGGAGTCTGCCTACCATGCAGGGGACCCCACTCTCACATCAATGTCTTCGTAATAAAGCTGATAAAGGATTCACGATGCCAGTGATCTCAATCCGGTTCAGCCTGGAATGGTTGAATAGGTTGTCCAGGTTCTCCTCTGTCATGCTGGTCATCCATCTCTGCTGGAGTGTGCGGGAGGACTTCTTCCCCGTCAGAGTCCTGGCACTCTACTTTAGGTTGTGTCGGACTGTAGGTTGGACCGAATGGACCTTCATCCTCACAGCTCTCTGTAACTATCAATCTTGGAGGAGGCTGTGGTGGCACCTTGCTGGACGACATTGATGGAATAATTGGTATTGGTGTAGAAGTTTGTCATCTTGTAGACAGTGGCATCGCCGTCAAGGCAGGATCTTCAATGTCTGCAGAGTTCGCATTGATGACATAGAGGCCGGTGACGTCATCAACGTTATCTTCTTCAATGGTGTACGTGTTGTCTTTGGTCATTTCTTTGTTGTCGGTGCTGTCATTGACTGTGCTATTTGTGCCCACGGTGACAGGAAAGCTGGTGGTGCAAAGGGTAGCATTTGATTCCGAGACATTGGAGAATGAGGGTGACTCTTTGGTGTCAAATGCATCGAAAGATGGCGCAGCTTTTTTGCGGCATGAGATTCCTCCGGATATGGACAATGGCTGGGCTCCTCTCCACTTTACTGAGCTGTTTATAAGGTAGCTCGTTCCACACCGAAGGCGCCTCCCTACCAGAATCTGTTTCTGAGATGGTTTTACGGTTAAAATGAACCACTTTCTAGGTTTTCTAGGTACATTTTGAAGCAGCTTTGGACTCTTAGTTTTAGATGCCAGCTATGAGTAGTAGACACATTCCTTGAGAGGATCTTCCGAGTAGAGTCTCTTCTCCCAACAGGAACCACAAAGCCTAAAGAGACATTTTCAAGATGCCGCGGACATGGATTAGGCCCAGCCTGAATAAAGCCTCTAAGACAGGGACCTGCTAGAAGCTAAAGTACGCATAGAAAACACAGATTATATATCTCGAGCATTTGCGGTTAGAATTGAAGCATTGCTTGGGGATTGAGTAGGCGGCCTACGTTAGCAGGAGGAGAGTAGCCACACCTGGATTACACCATCTCTCATTCCTGGCGTGTGGCCCACCATCTTGGGTGTGACTCACTCATGTAACTCGCAGGTGTACATCATTCTGAGTCTGATGATCAAAGCCTCTGAGGAGAAAGGCCATTGTGTGTGTCTTCCTGGCATCAACCTCTTGTCCGGGTGGATTCCAGGGTCGTTTTGAACACTTGCAGCTGCCTGCTTCATGCTCTCGAGATGTCTAGGGTATCCTCGAGTGTTCAGTTGGGGTACTGTTGCATGGTCCTGATAACTCGTTAACCAGGTAAGTAGAAAACAGTTTGTAAAGAGCGGCTCGCTTGAACTGGACACATCTACTGTACTAAGAATGGACAGGCTCATCAGACGTGCACCAAACAGAACATTCCTGTACTGCGATTGAACATTTGTGTAGACAAAATGAAGAGCTTCACACTTAGAAATCCAGCCAAGTGACAACGTACTGGCAGTAACATAACACCTGGGAGGCAAATTCTGTCTATTCATTGAACCTGCACTCTCACACGTTACACGCTGCAGACACTACTGCCACAAAGAGACACTGTGCTCACTTCCCCCTGAGGCTGAAACAAAACAGCGACACATGAGCATAATGTATGTGTCATTAGTAAGACTGGCACTAGGATTCTGAAACACAAAGTAGTGTTTGCGTCATGCTGTACAGACTTAGTGTCATACACTTTTAGGATGAAGTTTTCAGGAGAAGAGCAAGTTTTTGCTTTTCACTCATTCATAATGAAGATGATGTTGCCGGGACAGTCCAACTCACTCGCTTCAGCTCCTCTGTTGGAAGAAACACTTGTTTGGGCTACTGACAGCCACATATTTCTACAGCAGGTGCATCGCTGCCAGCTAGTTGCACCCGCAGATGAATATTCCAGTGTCTCCTAGAACTGTAAGTTGAATTGTCATTTATTTTGTATTCCTCTTTACCGAAGGCTCTTTGACCACAGTAGTCTCAACAATTTCCCTTCTTGCCCTGTTTGCTTTGATGGCCTTTCACATTTTGAGTATCTTGAAGTTCTGTGCTGTGCTTGGCTGGACGAGGGCCCGGTGCTACTTCAACAGTGAGGTTCATGTCGACAGAAACCACAACAAAGCTGGTCCCATGACCTCCGACCAGTCAGTCTCAGGGTAAGGCCATCAGTCATCTTATTAACCTTCACCCCTAACCTCTTCCTTTAAGGCCCCTGCTGCCCTGATCCAAGAGTGTCTCCCACTGCTTAAATGCTACAACTCAGCCCACGTTGTGTGCACATCGGTACCTTTGAGTGCCGCCAAATCCTTTTACATTTACTCAGCTTGTTTGCGCACAGTGACACCAACACGTGTAAAACTACACCAAATGCCAGGACAGGCTGCGTAGAGGGGATCAACATCCATTTGGTCTCAACAGGAGCAAGAGCTCTTGGTGCTATCCTTGACTATTCCCCATGTACATATGGGCAGCACTCACCCCAAATGTAGGGTGAACATAGCCAGGGTGTTACAGCATCAGCAAACGTCAGGCCTAAGGCCCAATCACGACGATTGAACCACAGCCCAAGCTTCATGTTGTTGACACATCTCGTCACCTGCGGTAGTGTCACTGCTGTCTCCACGGAGAGACCAAGGTCCACATCAACTCTCTGTGAACGGGGACTCTCCTCAAACGCGGCGCTCATTAGGTCCTGAAGCTAATTCTCTCCAGTATAGAAGTGTACACCTTTGAGCCGAATGACATTCGGAATGAGCACAGATGGTTGTTCCGGGGAAAGTACACCATTTTATTGACCCAACAGTTCACTCAGTAGCTCATCATCCGTGTCAAATCCTGTCTTGGAGTCATTGGCAAACCCAGAGGCGGTCAGCGTCACTGACTGGGCCATAGACTGCACTCTATGGGTATCATCAATTGTGGTCGTTAAGAAGGCTAAATAACCCGGGCTGTGAAGATTTGGGTGGATTTGAGGTTTCCCCAAATGGCTATCGAGGAGGAATGCAAGCTCATGTCCGCCATCATTTACACAATGGCTTTCCTCAAAGGGCTCCTTTGTCCACATGTGCAGAATAGCACCGGCTGCAGCTCAGCAAAGACTCTCGCCGTAGGACCAATGTTCCATGCATGCCAGTCTCCAGGGTGTCACGTGGATGAGCTTTGGAGGTGTTCCTGAATGCCATCAGAGAGATCCCCATCGGGACTAAAACAGGAGATCAATGACAGAGATAACAGCCTCTCTTCTCTGCCACTTCTGGAAGATAACATCAGGAACAATCTCACATTTCGTAAAGAAAAGTATGAATTGTCAAAGCCCTGCCTAGAGCTCTTTGTGCACCTCTTCACAGCCAACTGGGTCTTGGAGAAAGCTTTGATCACCTGCAAATTAAAGATCTCCGCAAGGTTGCAGCACCTAAGGCAGGACAGGAAATAATATGTTTTTTAGGCTTGGCTAGGTTTATTCCAAATTTGGCCGCACTCTCCAATCCACTAAGGGAGCTGCTAAAATACAAGTCTGACCAACAGGTACAAACAACAAAGCTAAGGGTAGATCCAACCCCCTCAGCACTACAGACCGCCCTGCTCCAGGAGGACAAAGGAGAAGGGTGTTGCCGCTTGCACTTTCCGCTTCGACGATGAACCTAAATGAGCAGTGAGACGCCAAGCTAGAGAGGTGAGTACAGCAAGTCAGCAGCGATCGGCCTGTTCTTCCTTAGATATGTAAGTGCATCCATTCAGTTACGATGCCCACAGGCCACTGCTACCAGCGTTCCTGGCATCTGCTACTCAACGTGCTCAGTAGATGTAAAGGGAGCCCAGCACGACTTACAGTTTGAGATGAGTTACCCACAGGAAAAGGACATCCTGCGGTCTATTTATCAACACAGACCTGGTCTGTCTCTGGGCGGACTGGGCTGACGTCACTGCAGAACATGGGAGGATGGTCAGTGAAGAAGATATGCCAAAGACCTTCAAGTGTGATGACAGTGTACAGGCCTCAGCCCATAACTCCAATGAACCTCCATGAAGATTTGACACTATCTGAGGAAGGCTCTAGCTAAGGAGGAGTCGCATTATGGTGCAAAGTCTCCTCACAGAAAGACTAATGCACATTGTACAAGACACTCACCGGGGATTCTTGAACGTGAGGGCCTGGATACTAGAGAAGGTTTGAGTCTGGTTCCTATATGTGGACTCTATAGGTAAAGACATGATGTTTGGCCTGTCAGACTGCTGGACAGGGTTAGCGGACAAGAGCTATCGTGCCGGAAGAACATGGCAACAGGCCACGGGTGATGGCCAGTGCTGAAGTGTGCAACTATCCCCTTTTTAGGTCTCGCCTGACCCAGCGCATGCGCTGGTCTGGCGAGACTTATTGAGAGGGCTCCAAAAAGTGCTACCAGGCCAGCCTAGAGCTACAGTGCATGTGCGCGGGCGCGCGCGCCACGCTTTACCGCGATTACTTTCACTTTAGCGGCCGCTTTGATGTTTGATCGTGATCACTTTTACTTTTGCGGCCGGACGACCGCTTTGGATAGCCAATAGGTCTCACTTTTGGGACCTTATAAGTATTTAGTTATGCAACTGTTGCATGGCTAAACACTTATAAGGTCCCAAAGGCGAGACCTATTGGCTATGCCAATGCTTGTTCTTCTTGTGGATAACATTTCAAAGTATTCTGGAGGTAGACAGAGTGTGAGACCTTTCCAGATGATGATTTCAGAGTTATTGAAGGTTGTGAGCGCTCACTGACGACCCTCGCAGACAGAGATGGGAAAAGAGGCACCTTTTCAGGGCGATGAGTTTCAACAACAACTAGACACCAGAGGTATACATCAAATCAACCTGATCCCTTACTGGCATCAGGTGAAGAGAAAGGTGAAAGGTTGTATGTGCACACTTGAAAAACACTCTGGATAACATTCAAGCACGGAATGAATGAGTAAACTGGAGATGGGTCTGTTGAAGTTTCCCAAACTGTACACAGAAAAATCTTCACTTCTTGAATGTTTGCACAACACAGTGCTGCGATGATCAGTGGATGGAAATATCCCAGGTCACAGAAGCTGCATCCCTGTAATTCTGCACCCCACAGAGGGGGAAGGCAGCAAAAAGTGCTCCAAGGATATGAGTAACATGCAGCGAGTAGCTTGGCATCTAGAGATCCTACCAGATGGCCAGGCACTGGTAAATAAACATCTGGGAGGCAAGCCAAGTCTGTTCTAAGAGCCTTGCACTTAGAAGGGGTCCTATGGTGGCCCCTCGGTCCACAGTCACTCTGAATGTATATATGTTTATGAACTGGCTGAGCTCCAGGAAGGTGACGAAGAAAACTTCCTGGACTTGTCCCTCAAGGACCTCTCCATGGAGAACGGCACCTCAAAGAATGAGAGGTCAGCCCTTGAGACTGCACTGAGGAGTGAACAGCAGTCTCAAGAAGCACTAGGGTTGCATCCTCGTCCTGCCCCTCCGGGAGACTGAAGGGCTCAACGGCCAGGGTACCTTGGCTTCCTGTTGGCTCTCATCTCCTTTGTCATTTTTTATTATTAGATACGGATCCTTAAAGTATGTCAGATATGAAAATGAGTTACGTACCTGTAACTGCGGTTCCCCAGTATTGATATCTTTCATTGATTCACATGCTAGAATCATCACTGTGGTCGTAGTGGGAGTCCAACGGAATCCTTATAAAAGCAGTAGATAATACTATCATAGGCTACAATGCAATGAACAGACACTGCAATAACCTATCTACTTTCTTTTGTAAAAAAAAGAACCAAACCTTTTAAGTGCTAGCCAATCAGGTGACAACCCCCAGTAGAACACTCCCAAGAGAGGCTGAGTTCCTCAGATTTTCAAGCACAAGTGTGAAACTATATACTTTGAGGACATAAGGGAAGCCTCTCCGGGGAGGAGGGTGGGTCGCATGTGAATCTATGAAAGCTACCAATACTGGAGAACCGTAGTTACAGGTAAGTAACACATTTTCTTCTCCAGTATTGGATCTTTCATAGATTCACATGCTTAAAACAGAGTAGCTAGCAGATGCATAGGCAAATGTGCATAGAAACAACAAATATATACCCTCAGAGGATGGAGGGTAGCAATGTAACATGCAAAACAGCATGCAATAACTTTATAACGGTAAAAACACATAAACGAACAAGCAAAAAATACCTCTAAGAGTAGAGGCGTACCTTATTGAAACAAATGACCGAAGACCGCCTGCACTACAGCTGCGTCGCTGCAAGCTGTCAGATCCAGACAATAATGCTGCATGTAAGTATGCGTACTCTTCCATGTTGCACAATTGGTTGTTATGGTTACCGCAATTTAATTGGAAATTTGTGCTTCTATATGCAAATAACAACCTTTTCACCTTACCTTGGTCTCCCTTGTCCCCTTCCTGTGCTTTGTGATTGATACAATTTATGATCAGTCCCCCGTTTGATATACCGGTTGAGTCCTTGTTCTACCGTTATATCCCTTCCGTGCTGCGCACTGCAGCTCGTGTCCAAAAAGAGCAGCAGAAGAGTATTCTGCCCGTGTCAAATGTGCGGTGGCCTTGATCGTGAGCGGTTTACCCGCTTTCGTATGGAAGAGCTGACTAGGCGCCGCAATCCATCTTGCAATAGTCCTCTTTGTGACAGCAGCACCGAGTCTTTGAGGCCCGTATGAGACCAGAAATTGGTCCGTTCTGCGCAGCTGCTTAGTACTTTGCAAATAAAACTTAAGACATAATTCAACATCTAAAAGAGATTTCTCTCCAGGAGAGGATGGATTTGGAAAAAATGTGCAGAGGACAACAGGTTCATTAAGGTGAAACTGAGTTGGAATCTTCGGGGTGAATTTAGGATTTGTTCTCAGTAAAACGCACTCCTCTGTAAATCGTAGCTAGGGTTTTCTTATGGTGAAAGTTTGGACTTCACTCACTCTCCTTGCGGAGGTAAGAGCCTGAAGCAATGCCACTTTCCATGTGAGAAACCTGAGCTTAATTTTGTGAATTGGTCCAAATGGTGGTTTCATTAGTAGAGATGGGACCACATTGAGACGCCATTCTGGCGGAGGAAATCGAATGGGAGGAAAAGTTCTGAATAATCATTCCATGAATTGCTTGTTGATGGGAGAGAAACAGACGGGAGAAGCATCAAAAGTGCGTCTATAACGGGATATGGCTGCAAGGTGGACTCTCACTGATACGTACGCCAGTCCTGACTTTGATAAAGAGAGTAGATAAGGCAAAACCTGTTCTGAAAACAAGAGAATAGGGTGGATATCGTTCCGAAGGCACCAAGAACAAAAACGCTTCCATTTTATTCTGTATGTTTTATTGGTGGATTCTGGGTCACGTGGTATGCAGGGCCGGCTCACTGGCTAACAGCGCTGGTCCGAGGAGCCGGTCCTTCCGGGTGAGCAGACGGGGGTAGGTGACAATGCAGAACGCTACAAGAGATAACTGTGAGTACGCTATGACGAGCGGCCAGGTCTTTCCTCAACCGCCTGATTCCATAATTTTATCTCTGAGCCTCTTCTATTCCCCTATCCTGCAGATCTCAGACAGCGAATGCCTCCTCTTACCTAAGAGGCTATTTCCTTTCCTTAAAGAGGGTAAGCAACATATCCCTCTTAAGTCACGGATGTTTATCAACACGTTAAACCTACTTATATATTTATGTGTTTGTTATGTTGGATGACTCCTTGTGGTCCTGCTAATGATACGTTTCTTTAGGCACGTGAACGCCTGTCACTCACATTTGATTTTTTAAATGAGTGACACGCAGCATTGATATAGTCTCCATACTGCACCTCAAGCATGTCTTTTACATCACGTGCCGATATTGTTTCGCCATGTCACATTTCTTGTGGTGGCTCTATTTATACCTAATTTTTTCCCCCTTCTCTTTCAGGTGGATACATATATATATATTTATTAGGTGACTGACCATCTATGCTTTTTGTTGCACCTAATTCACAAGTCTTACCCTGACTTGGACACAGGTGGGTAATCTATTGACACCCACTACCTGAGTAGCCCTCTCCTGAATTTGGGCAGGGATAGATTTTCGTTTTTATTTTTATTACCCTATACCCGGTGCTAATGAAATGCCATGGATCCCTTTTGGACCTATAGGGCGTGAAACGTGACGACCCAATTCACTTCACATGCACCTCTGACTAAACTCTGTTTCCTCATTGTTGAGAAGTAACAGTTTGGCTTCTGTTTTAACCTTACCAGGTGGACCCAGGAATAGAAATCTTCTTTTATTGGGGACCACCGCAGTATTTTTAACCCACCAATTCACCAGCTCCACACACTTGCACTCACCATTACAGAGTTTTTTTACTTTAAAAGATTTTCGCCAGAGAGCCTTCTCGCGAGGCCTGTGGGGTATTGTAGCTCCGAGCCCACGAGAAGCAAAACTGCCCAATGATGAAGCAGGACATCTTCACAGGTGTGTGAGGGTAACACTTCCAAATAAGGGAACTCCCCCCTACTCTAACATCAATTCCTGAATGGGAACCACCCACCATATGGCATTATTCCTTTAGGAACAGCTACCGCCTTGTGTTTTACATATTTGCTTAAGGACTCAGCTCTAGCCCTGGACAAAACATCCCTACAGTCCTGGGGGATGTCTACATCTTTGAATTCATTGGATTCAGGTGCCAAGCATGCAACTGAAGAGAGGCTTGATGTAGGTGCAGAATGTGTCCCTTGCTCATCGTCAGTAGAGCTGTTAGCACTGGAAGGAGATAAGGCTTGGACTCTGAGAGTAGGAGTAGCTCCGTGAACCAATGCTGGCGGGGTCAACGTGGAGCCATGAGGATCAGCCGGCACGGTCATCTTTTCATCTTCATTAGAACCCTGGAAATGAGAGGGCATGGGGAAAAAGAGTAGGCAAATATTCCTGACCATCATATCGAAAACCCATTTCCCCACGACCCTTTCTGAGGTTCCCAGCTGGCGAAGAAAGGGCATTTCCGGTTCTCCTGAGATGCAAAGAGGTCTGAGTTGGGTGTTCTCCATTTCTGGAAGATGGAGCCGAGAATTAACTGATTGAGTCCCCAAAGACTCCGTTTGCCACTTACTTGAAGGTCTTGAAGGTGGGCCCCCAGCCTTCCAATGAAACATCTGTGGTCAGAATGAACTCTGGAAGTGGAGAAGGAATGTCAGGCCCACAGAGAGATTGCTGGCGGACTGTCACCAAGGAAGCGCTTTTATCATGATCGGAGTGATCTGAATAATGTCCTCTAATGATCCGGTCACCTGAAGCCATTGCCTGTCCAACTGCACCTGGAAAGGTCTCATCCTGAGACATGCGTGGGGCACCATGAGAATGGCCGAGGAAACTCTTTTTTGGATAGACTGTGAACCAGAGATAGAAAGGTGTTTTGCCTTTCTTGTTTTGGAGGGTATCCAACATCGCTCCAAGAAAAGTTATCCATTGAGAAGGTGTGAGAATGGATTTTTGGTAGTTGATTGCAAGCCCTAGAGAGCGAAACAGTTGCAGGCAGATGAATATGGCCTCCAAAGCCCAGTGAAGAGAAGGAGCGTTCACTAGCCAATCGTCGAGATACGGGAAAATCTGCAGGCCTTATAATCGTAGGTGTGCTGCCACGGGAGCAAGACATTTGGTAAATACCCGAGGAGCTGAGCGGACGCCAAATGAACTGAGAGTGCGCGCCTGCCACAATGAAACGGAGAAACCTTCGATGTTTGGGATGGGTAGGAATATAGAAATATGCATCCTGTATATCGAGGCTGGCCAGAAAATCCAATTGGTCCAGAAGCTGCAATATCTCCTGGAGAGTTACTATGCGGGAGGATTTTTTCTGTAGATATTTGCTTTCTGAGGTCCAGAATGGGACACCAGTCTCCTAATTTCTTCTTCACAAGAAAAAAGCGAGATTAGAAGCCCATTCCCCTTCGAAAGCGCGGTACTCTTTCTATGGCTCCGTCTTCTAGCATGACAAACGTCATAGAGGGGACCCTTGTTGTTACCGCCCTATCTCCCTTATCGATTCCGCAGTAAAAGTCCTGGGGCGAGTAGTCTTGGGCAAAATAACAGAATGGTTGGAGGATACCAACACCCTTTCGTGCCTACAATATGGGTTCCGAAAGGGTCGGGGCACCATAGACCAAAGCCTGAATCTTTACCTTTTAATAGGTAAATATACCATAGCTAGGAAAGGGACGTTATATCTTGCCTTTATGGACTTATCCTCGGCCTTCGACCGAGTGAATCGGTCGAAATTGTGGGAACTTCTTCTCAAGTATGGAGTAGATGAAAACCTTGTCTATTTCTTAGCAGATCTTCACAGAGATCTTTCTGCTACTGTTAGATTCGACCGTTTGGGCAACTGTACTGGCAAGATCGGAATCTCTAATGGTGTCAGGCAGGGCTGTATCTTAGCTCCCCTGCTTTTTACACTTTACATTAACGACCTAGCCACTGCCTTAACTGAGACATGTAAGGATATTCCTAGGGCAGGGAAGTACCACATTCCTGCATTATTATATGCAGACGATGCTGCACTGTTAGCGCGTACGGCAGTAGGGCTTCAAAGTCTTTTAGATACATTTGCTGATTTTATGAAGACTTGATTTAAGCGTGAATTTTGCCCTATCTCATGTTATGACAGTAGGTTGTAAACCCAAGAAAACCAAGACTATGCTTTGTGAGGGCCATGTCTTATCTAGAATCACCAGTTTTCCATACTTTGGGGTCATTTTTGATGATAAGTCATCTTGGGCCCCTCAATTAGCTGCAAAACGAAATGCCTTTGCCAGATCAATCATAGGCGTGTTGGACTTTGCTCGTAAACTGGGGGTGAAACCCATGCAAGCTATATTGAATATTTACGCAGCCAAATGTATCTCTATAGCCATGTATGGTGCGGACCTGTGGGGATTTAAAAATGTAAAGGAACTTCAGGTGGTAGAGGACAAGTTCCTTAAATCTATTCTATCACTTCCCCAGGCAACCTCCGGTTACATTGTCCATCAAGAATGTGGGGTTGGTTATTTAACTGACCGGATAGCATTAGCCCCCCTATTAAAATGGTTATCAATCTGGCTAAATCCGGAACTTGAGTTAAATCGTGTAATTATAAAAGATTGTTTATCGCTCGAGTTCGGAAAGGCTATTCCTTGGCTGCGCTATGTTAAGAACCTAAGTGACGAAATAGGTCGCCCAGACATATTTGATAACCCTAATAATTTATCAAAGGGAGACATAAAATGGGTAAAAGATATACATAAACATAGAACATCCTTAGCTAGAGAAGAAAAGGAGTTAATAAAAACTACAGTAAAGGCCCATCAGTTATTAATAACAACAGGCAGCATAGAACCCTACTTGACCATAGTGAATAACATGAATCATCGCTTTTTATTGACCAGGTTTAGACTGAACAAATACCATCTTTTGCTCACTGATTCTGATGGTTGGGTGAAGGACGGGGACCTGGAGATCTGTTCTTGCGACAGATTCTCCCTTAAGGATACTGCTCACTTTCTCTTTTTTTGTAAACATTTATCCCCTCTCCGCAAAAAGTTCATCATCCCACTTATCAAGAACAAAGGATTCAGACAAGTCAAACCTGCTCTTTTGTATCTCCAGCTGCTAGGTACTACTTGGGAGATTTTTAACATAGCAAATTTTTGGGCTATTGCGATGAGATTAAGGAAAAAAATCAAGTGGTCATAGTGTTGTCTATAATTAATTGTGAATTTTGATTAAATTTGACCAAGTCTTATTTTTAGTATTGTTTTAAAACCATTTGTAAATGCTTATTTTAAATGTTATTTATTGTATATATACGTGATGTTTTGCACTTTTATGGTTCTTGATACGAGCCGAATAAAGTAATTTTGACTGACTGACAAACGTCTCCTTCCTGAGTAACTGATGATGGGATGGCAGAGATTTTTGTGGTAGATGAGGAGGTGGTGCTGTGACAAACACCAGGGTGTGGCCATACTCTATTATCTCCAGGACCAATGTGTCTGTGGTCATTTTTTGCCATGGACTGAAATAGTGTGAGAGGCAAGCTCCTCTGGCTGGAATGATATGGGAGAGTGCAGCAGGTGGCGGGACATCATCACTGTTTCCTAACAGTATCCCTGGACTGTACAGGTTGTTTACGTTTGGGTTGCCTGGAGAATGAAGCCTGTGGTGGTGCACGATATGTCTGTTGATGTTGGTAGGACGGGTGAAATAAGTGATAGGTCTGATGTTGGTATTTCTGGTAACCCCCATGAAATGAATAGGTTCCTCTACCAGGGGCTCCATGAAAGAGGGTCTTCCTGTATTGGAGTGTGCACAAAGCTTTAACAGTCTCGGTGTCTGCCTTAATGGCCTGTAAGGCGTCATCAATGTGCTTACAAAAAGCGCATTACCATCAAAAGGCATTTCTAGGACTTTACTTTGCACCTCAGGGCGAAAGGTTTTTGCCCTCAACCAACCTTGACGTCTAAGGATGGCTGCTCCGACGGCTTGACAAAAGGCCAGGGAAGCCACATTCATGGACGGATCAATGATCTCTGAGGCCGATCTTTCGCCTTCTAGAAGAATCTTTCCCACCTCTGGTCTGTTGTCTACATTTGGTGGTCGTATCTGCCTAATATCGCTAGCGCCTTGGCCACGTGCACAGTGGTGCCTGAGATGGTGGTAAATCCCTTGCCAATGTTATCAAGGCACCTCCCTTCTTTATAAGGTGGAGCGGTGATTGGCGCTGAAGTATCCTTGACCTTCATTGTGCAGCTTGAGTTATTGCTGAGTCTGGTTTTGGGTGTCCTACCAGACAAGCTGGCACATCACCAGGATCCTTGGCTTTTTGTTCTATTCTAGGCAAAACTGCGATCACTGTAGCAGACGTTCTCATGACGTTCACACCTTCCTCCCACATATGGTCTATCATAGGGATTGCCCTCACAGTTTTCTGAGATTGGTCTTTAAAATCGTAAAGAAAGCAGTCAAACTGCTTGACTGTCATCGGTAACTGAAAGCAAGAAGCTGCCCTCTCCATCAATGCATGCAAACCGTCCAAGTCCCCCGGCAGAGAATCTACTGTCTGAGGAGATGGGGAACCAGGTGTTAAGATTATGAAATCTTCCCACTCGTTCCCAGCTGGCCTTGTACCTTGAAGTTCACCTTCCTCTACATTTCCATCATCAAAGGTGTCATGCTGTTGCAGAGGTAGAACACTATCTATTGCTGGTGATATCCTAGGCGAAGACTCCGACATGCGTGGTGGAGATGCTGGTGGAGGTGGAGACGGAGGTGGGGGAGCACTTGTCGATGAAGGAAAATGAGTACGATAATCCTGCAACATGTCTTGCAATTCTTGAACTAATGCCACAGGAGGGTGGACCATGGGTTTGCGAACAAGTTCTATGTATTGCATCTTTGCATGTGGAGTGTGAAAGTCCTGCTGATAATAACCCTCATAGTCCTCTTCATCATCACCCTAATACTTGTCATGAAGCTGAGAAGGACTGTGAGCAGTGCCAAACATGTCATCTTCATCAGAATGCAAGAATGTTGAAGGAGGTAAAGGCAAAATCAGTGAAGGATTCTGAAGAAAATGCCTTGTTAACGGTGTCGTCGGCGAGAACGTCTTTGATGAATATAGAGGTGTAAGTTGTAACATCGACAGTCGTTTGAGGCTCAGTGTCGTATGCAGCATCATCAGATTCATCGACGACACTGGTGTCTGTGTCACCGACAAGCTCATAATGGGAACTGATGACGAAATTATAGTCGCCATCGCCATCGATGCAGATACTGTTGTCGTTTTTGCGGTAGTCGATGGAACAAACGTCATCGACAAGGATGTAGACGCCAATGAGGAAGTCGTCATCGAATGAGAAAACATCGTTGATGAGGAAGTCGGCGGCAGTGAGGGTACCTTCGCTGCTACTACAGGCATCATCATTGGAGCCGCCGTCGACGGCGCATCAGAGACCTTCGTCGATGATGATTTTTTTCAACGACAAGATCGTCGACTGCAATGGAGGGGTAACATGCCCCAGTGGTGATTTCTGCGTCAACGGGAACACAGAGGATGGTGCCATCGATGACACAAGCTTTTTATAGACTGTAATCTTCATAGATGGTTCTGAAGAGGGTTGCTTATGTTTTGAGGTAAGATGGGCTTTCTTCTCAGCTGCAAATAGATGTTTTCCTTTTTGTGAGGGACCTGCTGCTTCATGACGGGATTTTTTAGACTCTTGTGATCACTCTCCTTTTAGATTTTTCCAGAGAGGTGTGTGAGGCAGAACTTCCCTCATAATTAGAGACAACATCAGATTTACGTGTAAGTCTCTGCAGCCAAATCAACAACCTACCCTCTCTATCTTTAAGGGTTTTCGTTGAGAAAGTTCTACAAATCTTGCAGTCCTTTACCTTATTTTGGGGGTACAAACAGTAAGGAATATGCTACTTACCAGTATGCATCTGTTCTTGGCATGTAGAGCTGCAGAGCCACACACTTAGGATAGTAGATCGCCATCTGGTGTTGGACTCGGATGCTTGCAGGTTGTTGTTGTCTTCGGAAGAAGTCTTTGGTCACGAGATAGGTGACTCCTCCCTTGGACTACAGTGCGCATGGGCATCCACTCCATCCTCAGATTGTTTTTCGCCATGATGAGAAATGATGGAGTTTGTAAAAAGAGAGAGAGATGTCCATGTGTAATGTCTAAGTAAGACTATGCTGGAACAGATACAGGTCCCGGGGAGGTGGGTGGGCGTGCGTGGCTCTGCAGCTCTACATGCCAAGAACAGATGCATACTGGTAAGTAGCATATTCCGTTCGAGGCATATGAGCTGCAGATTACACACTTAGGATAGACTATATAGCAGTGTCTCCCCTAGCGGTGGTCACCTGTATCAGTTGCAGCAGTTTGGAATAAAGTTTTAAGGACAACCTGACCCACAGAAGCTTGTTGTTTTGCTTGCACGTCAACACAGTAATGTTTAGTGAAGGTGTGTGTTGTAGACCATGTGGCTGCCTTACAAATATCTTCTAAGGGAATGTTTCCTAAGAATGCCATGGAAGCCCCTATTTTGCGTGTGGAATGCGCTCTAGGGGATCTGTTAGTGTGCGTTTAGCCTTGTGGTAGCATATTTGGATACATTTAACTATCCACCTGGCTATACCATATTTGGAAATGGGGTTGCCTTTATGTGGTGGAGAGAAAGCAACAAACAATTGTTTGGTTTTGAGGAATGGTTTGGTTCTGTCAATGTAGTAGAGAAGGGCTCTTTTAACGTCTAAGGTATGAAGAGCTCTTTCAGCTACCGAGTCCGGATTTGGGAAGAACACTGGTAGCTCAACTGATTGGTTAAGATGGAACGGAGATATGACTTTTGGCAGGAATTTTGGATTTGTTCTAAGAACCACTTTGTTGCGGTGTAATTGTAGGAATTGTTCTTGTATGGTTAAAGCCTGGATCTCACTTACCCGTCTAAGGGAGGTGATAGCAATAAGGAAAGCCACTTTCCATGTGAGGAACTGTAGTTCGCAATTATGCAGAGGTTCAAGAGGGGGACCCATGAGCCTAGTGAGAACAATGTTTAGATTCCACACTGGAGAGGGTGGTAATCTGGGAAGAATAATCCTCTTAAGGCCTTCCATGAAGGCTTTGATCGCAGGTACTCTAAAGAGTGACAAGTGTTGTCGATTTTGTAAGTAGGCTGCTAATGCTGCTAGGTGGAGACGTATGGATGAGTATGCCAGATTACATCTTTGCAAGTGTAGTAAGTAGCAAATGATGTTCTGTATGGATGCATCCAGTGGGCGTATATCATTGTTAGTGCAGTAAATGGCAAATCTTTTCCATTTTGCAGCGTAGCCGGCTCTAGTGGTAGGTCGTCTGGCCTCTTTTATAATATTCATACAGTCTGGTGGTAGGTTGAGGTAACCGAACTCTACGACTTCAGGAGCCAGATCGCTAGATTCAGTTGACCTGGATCTGGGTGTTTGATTTCTCCATGGTTCTGGGTTAATAGGGACGGGGAGAGGCGCAGTTTTTGGTGTGGAACTAGAGAGAGTTCCAGTAGCGTTGTGAACCAGGGCTGGCGTGCCCATGTGGGAGCTACTAGGATCAGTTTGAGAGACTGTTGCCTGAGCTTGCGTACCACGAATGGAATGAGTGGGAGAGGCGGAAAAGCGTACGCAAATCTGCCTGACCAGTTCCTCCATATCGCATTGCCCTTGGACTGTGGGTGGGGAAACCTGGCGGTGAAGGTTGGGCATTTTGCGTTTTCGTGTGTGGCGCACAGATCTATGTCTGGTTGGCCCCATTTTTGGAAGAATGGGAGTAGGACTTGTGGGTGTAATTCCCATTCGTGGATCTGTTGAGTCTGTCGACTTAACAGGTTGGCAATCTGATTGTGAGCCCCTGGAAGGTGTTCTGCAAGCAGGTATATGGTCTGGGGAATGGCCCATCTCCAAATGTTCTGTGCGAGCTGGGACAGTTGGAGAGAATGTGTGCCTCCTTGTTTTTGTATATAATACATGGCTGCCATGTTGTCCGTCCGGATGAGAACAGTTTTGTTCTGGAGATGTAGTTGGAATGATTTTAGTGCTAGGAATACTGCCAGTTGCTCCAGGTAATTGATATGGAGCCCTTTCTGTTGAGGGGTCCATGTGCCCTGAGTGGTGTGTGTTAGGAGATGGGCTCCGCATCCCGTGAGTGATGCGTCCGTTGTTAGCACTATTTGTGGAAGAGGCTCTAAGAACGGCAGCCCTTTGGACAGGTTTATTGTGTTCCACCATTTTAGAGAGCGATGTGAGCGGCTGTCCACCAACACCAGATCTGCCAGTTGCCCTTGAGCCTGGTTTCACTGACGTGCTAGACATTCTTGCAAGGGACGCATTTGAAGTCTTGCATTAAGCACAATGAAGATGCATGACGCCATCATGCCTATGAGTTGCATGAACACTCTTGCTGGAAGAGTGTTGGATTTGGAATTTTGCGATCAGAGCTTGTATTTTGGCTATCCTGGCTGGGCTGGGATATGCTAGGGCTTTGGAGGTGTTTATGGTGGCTCCCAGATATTGATGTATGTGTGAGGGTTGGAGATAAGATTTGGGGTACTTTATTGTGAATCCCAAGTTGTGTAAGATTTGAATAGTTCGGTGAGTGTGTAGAACGCATTTGTTGAATGAGTTGGCTTTTATTAGCTAGTCGTCTAGATGCGGGAAGACATGAATTTGTTGTCCTCTGAGATGCGCTGCTACTACTGCTAGACATTTGGTGAATACTCTGGGCGCAGTTGTTACCGCGAATGGAAGGACTGTAAACTGATATTGTTGTCAGTCCACCACAAACCTTAGGTACTTCCTGTGAGCAGGATGTATGGGAATGTGGAAATAAGCGTCCTTGAGATCTAGTGTGGCAAGGAATTCGCCTTGTTGTAGTAGTGGGAGCACTTGTTGAAGAGTGATCATATGGAAATGATCTGAGTTTATGTACAGATTTAGGAGTCTGAGGTCGAGTATTGGTCTTAGAGTCTCGTCCTTTTTGGGGATTAGGAAGTACAGTGAGTATACCCCTGTACCCTGATGTTGTAAGGGAACTGGTTCTATTGCGTGTTTTTGAAGCAATGAGAGAACTTCTTGTTTGAGGAGTGTAAGATGGTCTGGTGACGTGGAACGCTGTTTGGGTGGTATGTGTGGGCGGGTAGTGGTGAGTTCCAGGCAGTAACCATACTGGATAATTTGATTTACCCACTTGTCTGTTGTGATGGAGTTCCAGACAGGTAGGAACTGTTTGAGTCTTCCCCCGACTGGAGTGGAATGGTCTGGGGGGAGTGGAGGAAAGTCACTGTTTTGTGGCGGGGGAGGTACGAGTGTTGGTACTGCCTCGACCTCTTCCCTTGGTGTTGTTTCCTCTATATCCTCCTCTAAAATATCCTCTTCTGGGGGATGTTTGTTGAGAGGTTTTGAACGTAGAGGAGGTGTCTGCTCCCATATTCTTGGAGGCTCCTCTGTAGAAGGAGCGTCGAAAGGAGCCACGTGGTTGTGGAGACTGCAATACTCCCATGGACTTAGCAGTCTCGGTGTCTTTTTTCATTTTTTCAAGTGCAGTGTCAACTGCTGGCCCAAACAGTTGTTCTTGGTTAAAATGTTGGCTAAGTATGGTACTTTGTACTTCTGGCTTAAAGCCTGAAATGCGTAGCCAGGCATGGCGTCTAAGGAGTACACTTGTGTTTAGTGCTCGAGAGGCAGTGTCTGCGGCGTCAAGAGCACATTTAATTGACGCATTTGAGATGAGTTTTCCCTCCTGTATAAGGTCATTTGCCTGGGGCTTGTATTAGTCTGGCAGGTGTTGTAGCAGATTCTCCAACTGATCGTAGTGAGCCCTGTCATAGCGTGCTAGTAGGGCTTGGGTGTTGGCAATACGCCAATGATTAGCAGCCTGTGCTGCTACTCGTTTGCCCGAGGCTTCTAATAGTTTGGATTCTTTGTCGGGGGGTGGTGTATCTCCCGTGGTTTGGGAGTTGGCGTGTTTCCTTGCGTTGGAAACGACCAAAGAATCCAGAGGGAGCTGTCCTTTGATGTAACAAGGATCTTCTGGGGCAGGTCTATATTTTTTCTCAATTCTTGTGTTAAGCACCCTGGCACGGACGGGGTCTTTAAATACTTCTGGGCTGTGTTTTATGACCCCTTTAAGCATAGGTAAAATGTGTACCGACTTCTGAGACTGTTCAAAAGTGTCTAAGAGGAAGTCTTCCTCGGGTGCATCGGAGTGCATGGTGACGCCATGGTAAAGTGCTGCTCTGTTTACTAGTTGTCCAAACCCCAGGTGGTCATCTGGAGGTGATGGTTTGGAGGGATATGGTGTAGGGTCAGGTATATCTGGTAGAGGGTATGCCCAATCATCCAATGGTGCGGTATCTGGATTTGTGAACGGATCATTAGTATTATAAGGATCACCCCCTCCCCCTAGGTCATCATCATCATCCTGTGGAGGTGGTGTATGTGATGGAGATGGTAGAGGTAAGGGTGGTGTGACCCTGTCCTCAGGTAGGTCGCCCCCCCAGCCGCCCCCCCAGCCGCCACACGGTCCTCCTGTGACGCTACCCCCGCTACTGGCTGGTCAGACCGCCTGCTCCTGCCTTCTGTAAGTTCGCCATTGTTGTGCATTCCGTTTTCTGCCTTCTGTATCCCTCGCCGCACTTACTGTTGCCTTTGTTGTGACCTTTGTGCCCCCCTACCCCGTTTTGGTTTCTCTGTCCCTTCCCTATTATCGTTGCTGCCTTTTGTGCCATTTGTGCCCTTTTATCCGTTGCTGCCATCTTGTGCCCTCTGTGCCCCTATTCACGCTTGCCTCTTGTCCATTCCCGCCGCTGCATCCCTGCGGCCCCGCCCCCCGCTGTCCCATTCGCCACCCCGCTCCCGCCTCCCAGCTGCTCCTCCCTCACACAGCCCCTCATATGGAGGCCGCGCAGCGGTGAAGGGAGCGACCTTTGACCCTGTCCTCAAGTAGGTCGCCCCCCCAGCCGCCACACGGTCCTCCTGTGACGCTGCCCCCGCTACTGGCTGGTCAGACCGCCTGCTCCTGCCTGCTGTAAGTTCGCCATTGTTGTGCATTCCGTTTTCTGCCTTCTGTATCCCTCGCCGCACTTACTGTTGCCTTTGTTGTGACCTTTGTGCCCCCCTACCCCGTTTTGGTTTCTGTGTCCCTTCCCTTTTATCGTTGCTGCCTTTTGTGCCATTTGTGCCCTTTTATCCGTTGCTGCCATCTTGTGCCCTCTGTGCCCCTATTCACGCTTGCCTCTTGTCCATTCCCGCCGCTGCGTCCCTGCGGCCCCGCCCCCCGCTGTCCCCCATTCGCCACCCCGCTCCTGCCTCCAAGCTGCTCCTCCCTCCCACAGCCCCTCATATGGAGGTCGCGCAGCAGACGTGTGCAGCGGGCGCGCCGCTGGCGCGCCTAAGGCGCGCCTAAGGCAAGCCCGTCTGTGCCTGGACCGCGCCCAGCGCCAGAACCCCTGGCCCCCGCCGCACCCGACTGAGATACGACTCCGCTGCCCTCAACGCACTCAACACCGGACGACCACCCGACTGCTACCAAGCCACCCCGAAGCGCACCCACGGACCCTTCAGCTGCCAAGCCTGCAAACTCACCTGCCTCCGAACCTGCACCGCGCCTGCCAGAACAGGCGCCAACAACAATCACCTCAAGTGCATCCTGCTCAACACCCGCTACGTCCACAAGCACACCGTCGAACTGTGGGACCTCCTCGACACAACAGCGCCGGACGTCGCCTTCCTCACGGAAACCTGGATGCACGCCTCCTCAGCGCCCGACATCGCCATAGCCATCCCGGACGGCTATAAGTTCACCCGGAGGGACCGCGTCAACCGAACCAGAGGCGGCATCGCCATTGTCTACAGAAACACCATCCGCATCACGACCAACACCGACGACACCCTCACCGCCGCCGAGCTCCTTCACTTCCAGATACACACCGACCCCAAGACCACCCTCAGAGGTACTCTCATCTACAGACCCCCAGGACCACGCACACAATTCAGCGAAGCCATTGCAGACTGCATCAGTCCGCTCGCCCTCGCCTCCTCCGACTACATCCTCCTAGGGGACCTCAACTTCCACCTGGAAAACTGCAAGGACAACAACACCACCACCCTGCTAGACAACCTCGCCAACCTCGGACTCAAGCAACTGGTCAACACCCCCACCCACCACGCCGGCCACACGCTTGATCCCATCTTCTCCTCCAGCAACCACATCTCCTTCAGCCACACCACCGGCCTTCACTGGGCCGATCACAGCTGCGTCCACTTCAACTTCAGGAAAACCACGACTCACCACCGCCCGCAACGAGCTCCGCGTAGATGCTGGAGCAAGATCACCACCGACCAGCTCACCACCTCCCTGAGCCAAAACCAACCCGCCAACACTACAGACCCCAACGAAGCAGCCCGCAACCTCACGCAGTGGATCACTAACTGCGCTGACGCCTTTGCACCACTGAAAAACCCTCCAAGCAACCCCGACAGCAAGAAAGCCTCATGGTTCACCGATGATCTCAAGGACTCCAAGAAATCCTGCCACCCTCGAAAAAGCCTGGCGCCACGACCAATCAACAGAAAACATGACAGCCCTCAAGAACGCCACCCGCAAACACCACCAACTCATCTGCACCACCAAAAAAACCTCTTTCAGAGACCGACTGGACAACAATGCCCACAACAGCAAGGAACTCTTCAGCATCGTCAAAGAGCTCTCCAACCCCGGCGCCAGCAACAACGACATCACGCCATCGCAAGACCTCTGCGACTCACTCGCCACGTTCTTCCACCGCAAGATCGCCGATATACACAACAGCTTCGGCGCTCAGACTACGCACCCAGCCACCGAACCAACGCCCCCACCACCACCCTCTGCACCTGGAACCCCGTCAGCACGGATGACACCACCCCCATGATGAACACCATCCACTCCGGCTCCCCAGCCGACCCCTGCCCACACCACATCTTTAACAAAGCCGACTCCACCATCGCACCCCAACTCCGGGACATCATTAACAACTCCTTCACATCCGCCACATTCCCGGAGAGCTGGAAGCATGCGGAGATCAGCGCCCTCCTGAAGAAACCCACTGCGGACCCCACAGACCTCAAGAACTTCCGCCCCATCTCGCTCCTCCCTTTCCCCGCCAAAGTCATCGAGAAAACCATCAACAAGCAGCTGACCACCTTCCTCGAGTCGAACAGCTCCCTCGACCCATCACAGTCCGGATTCCGAGCAAACCATAGCACCGAGACCGCCCTCATCGCAGCCACCGACGACATCAGGAACCTGCTTGACAACAGTGAGACTGCCGCCCTCATCCTCCTAGACCTGTCGGCCGCATTCGACACTGTCTGCCACTGCACCCTGATAACCCGCCTCCACCTCGCCGGGATCCAAGGTAAGGCCCTGGAATGGATCACCTCCTTTCTCTCCGACAGAACTCAGAGAGTCCGTCTCCCGCCCTTCCGCGCAGCGGCCACCAAGATCATCTGCGGCGTACCCCAAGGATCCTCGCTCAGCCCTACCCTCTTCAATGTCTACATGAGCCCCCTCGCAGCCATCACACGCAAACACAACCTCAACATCATCTCCTATGCCGACGACACCCAACTGATCCTCTCCCTCACCAACGACCCCGCCACCGCCAGAGCCAGCCTCCAGGAAGGAATGAAAGACGTCGCAGAATGGATGAAGCTCAGCCGTCTGAAACTGAACTCAGACAAGACGGAAGTCCTCATCCTCGGACCATCCCCCTCCGCCTGGGACGACTCCTGGTGGCCCCCGGCCCTGGGCACTGCCCCCAAGACCACGGACCACGCACGCAACCTGGGCTTCATCCTTGACTTCTCCCTCACGATGACCAAGCAAGTCAACGCTGTTACTTCCTCCTGCTTCAACACCCTCCGCATGCTCAGAAAGATCTTCCTCTGGATCCCCACTGGAACCAGGAAGACGGTCACCCAGGCCCTCGTCACCAGCCGACTGGACTACGGGAACGCCCTCTACGCTGGGACCATCGCCAAACTACAGAAAAGACTCCAGCGCATACAGAATGCATCGGCACGCCTCATCCTGGACATTCCCCAACACAGCCACATCTCTGCTCACCTGAGAGACCTGCACTGGCTTCCCGTTAGCAAGAGGATCACGTTCAGACTCCTCACCCATGCACACAAGGCTCTCCACGACATGGGCCCTGAATACCTCAACACCCGCCTCACGTTCTACACACCTACCCGCCAGCTCCGCTCCACCAGCCTCGCCCTCGCCACCGTCCCACGGATTCGCAGAACCAACGCCGGAGGAAGTTCCTTCTCCTACCTGGCGGCCAAGACATGGAACTCCCTCCCCACCCACCTACGTCTGACCCAGGACCATCTCTCCTTCAGGAAGCACCTCAAGACCTGGCTCTTCGAGCAGTAGCGGCTCCCCCCCCCCCCCCCAGCGCCTTGAGACCCTCGCGGATGAGTAGCGCGCTTTATAAATGTTCTTAATTGATTGATTGAGGCAGAGGGGGTGGGGTAGACGGTCGTATGGGAGAGGAAGGAGGAATAGGTGACGTTGCCGAGTCCTTCTCTTTTATAGGAACTGGGGCAGGTGTTTTGTCCAGTTTCTGTTTCTTACATGGCACTGCAGTGACATGTCCAGTCTTTGGATTAATATAGATCCTTTTTTGTGTTGGATCTGGATGGAAAAGTTCTTGTTCTTCAGGAACAGATTTTGGCGCCGATTTTTTCGGTTCCGATCGAGGTTTTGGGTGATCGGTAGAGTCTTTAGCTTTAGGAGATTATTATAGTCCTTAGCCGGTGTTTTCGGTGCCGATGAAAGTTTCGGTGCCGAAGTTGAGTCTTTCGGCTTGGGAACTTTCGCTGCCGGTTTATCTATGGGCCTCGATGTTTTCGATGCCGAAGGTGTCGGATCCGATTTCGGTGCAGAGAGGTCTTTTGTCTTCGGTGCCGAAGGTGCCGGGAGTACAATGACATGCGGCTTACTCGGGCCCGAGCCACCGGAAGGCTTATGTTTCTTCAGAGCTGAGCCCGGAGGCGGGCTTCTGAAGGATGTTTTCGGTCTCGACTAAGGCCAGCTGGTGAAGTCTTGACCAATGTCTTTGGTTTTGGAGGGGTTGGGGCAGGGGTAGTGGTACTCACGCGTTGCCCCGGAGTAATGGGGTCGTCTGAGTCGTCTGCTTCTGAGATGATTTGAAGTTCCTCGGAATCCTCTTCCGGGACATCGGGACCCTCATCGAAGATGTTTACTGGTTCCGGGGCTGATCTGTGTGCCATGATATGGCGTCGAGCTTTTCGATCCCGAATGGTCTTTTTGGATCGAAATGCTGTGCAGGCTGGACAGCTGGCTTCGTCGTGTTCTGGTAATAGGCACAGGTTGCAGACTTTGTGATGGTCACTGTGCGGAAATTTTGCTCCACACTGGGGGCATTTTTTAAACGGCGTCCTTTCCATGAGCCGTAGGCCTCACGGCGTGGATAGGCCCAGCAGCCCGCGTCGACGTCCGGGAATCGAGCCGATGAATTCGATGTCGAGTGAAGGTGATGTAGTTGTAGAAGTTTTTTCGCTTTGAAAAGCTTGTATTTGAGATTTTCAACCAGAGTTGGAAAAGTTACATCCGAACCCAATGGCGGAAAAAAACAATCTGAGGATGGAGTGGATGCCCATGCGCACTGTAGTCCAAGGGAGGAGTCACCTATCTCGTGACCAAAGACTTCTTCCGAAGACAACAACAACCTGCAAGCATCCGAGCCCAACACCAGATGGCGATCTACTATCCTAAGTGTGTGATCTGCAGCTCATATGCCTCGAACATACAGTTCTTATGGGGATCTTCAGCATGGACCTCTTCTAATTGCATGTTCCACACGACCTGAAGAGACCTTTCTATGAGGAATCCAACATGTTCTAGAAGATATCTGGTAGTTTTGAAAGAAAAAACTGAGCAAAGCTCAGGGAGACTCCCTGTCATAATACGTGTGGTAAAAAATCTGAGGAACTCAGCCTCTTTTGAAAGTGTTCTACAGATTGCTGTCACCTGATTGGCTATTACTTAAGTTTGGTTCTTTTTTAAAACAGAAAGTAGATAGGGTATTGCAGTGACTGTTAATTGCATGGCAGCTTATGGTAGTGTTAACTACTGCTTTTATAAGGATACCGAGGGACTCCCACTATGATGACGGAGATGATTCAAGCATGCGAATCTATGAAAGATCCGCGCTGACCGACGCTTGCTGTTTTTGTCAAGTGTTGTGTCCACTGTTGTTACTCCACAAAGACTCCTTGCAGAACAGGGGAAGAGCAGGCCATACCTGGAAGACCGTGAGCAGAGCCTGTGGGAAGGTGTCGAAGGTGCTGCGCTTGGTTTGGGTCTCATCGAAGTTGAACTTGCCCCCGAAGACCTGCATGCCCAGAAGCGAGAAGATGATGATGAACAGGAACAGCAGCAGCAGCAGCGACGCAATGGACTTCATGGAGTTCAGCAAAGAGGCCACTAGGTTGCTTAGGGACGCCCAGTGCCTGCAGGTGACGAGAGAGAGAGGAAAGTGAATGGTGGAGGGATGTACATAGACCGATAGGTGAGCCAGGACAGAGGGAAAGAGAGGAGGACAAACAGAGAAAGAGAGGTGCTGACAGGGGTAGAGCCAGGAGAAGCAGGAAGTGCTGGAGGGGGCAGGATCTGGAAAAGCAGGGAGCGCTGGTGGAGGCATGAGCAGCAGGGAGCCCCGCTGGAGGCATGAGCAGCAGGAAGCGCCAGTGGAGGCATGAGCAGCAGGGAGCACTGGTGGAGGCATGAGCCGGAGGGAGCGCCGGTGGAGGCACGAGCAGCAGGGAGCACTGGTGAAGGCATGAGCAGGAGGGAGCACCGGTGGAAGTTGAGCAGCAGGGAGCGCCAGTGGAGGCATGAGCAGCAGGGAGCCCCGCTGGAGGCATGAGCAGCAGGGAGCGCTGGTGGAGGCATGAACAGCTGGGAGCCCCGCTGGAGGCATGAGCAGCAGGGAGCGCTGGTGGAGGCATGAGCAGGAGGGAGCGCCGGTGGAGGTTGAGCAGCAGGAAGCCCCGCTGGAGGCATGAGCAGCAGGGAGCGCTGGTGGAGGCATGAACAGCTGGGAGCCCCGCTGGAGGCATGAGCAGCAGGGAGCGCTGGTGGAGGCATGAGCAGCAGGGAGCGCCGGTGGAGGTATGAGCAGCAGGAAGCACCGGTGGAGGCATGACCAGCAGGGAGCGCCGCTGGAGGCATGAGCAGCAGGGAGCGCCGCTGGAGGCATGAGCACCGGTGGGGGATTGAGCAGCAGGGAGCGCTGGGAGAGGCGTGAACAGCAGGGAGTGCCGGTGGAGGCATGAGTAGCAGGTAGCACCGGTGGGGGCATGAGCAGCAGGGAGCGCCGGTGGGGGCATGAGCAGCAGGGAGCGCCGGTGGGGGTATGAGCAGCAGGGAGCGCATGTGGGGGCATGAGCAGCAGGGAACGCTGGGGGAGGCATGAGCAGCAGGGAGCGCTGATGGAGGCATGAGCAGCAGGGAGCGCAGGTGGTGGCATGAGCAGCAGGGAACGCCGGTGGGGGTATAAGCAGCAGGGAGCGCAGGTGGGAGCATGAGCAGCAGGGAGCGCCAGTGGAGGCACGAGCAGCAGGGAGTGCCGGTGGGGGCACGAGCAGCAGGGAGTGCCGGTGGGGGCACGAGCAGCAGGGAGTGCCGGTGGGGGCACGGGCAGCAGGGAGTGCCGGTGGGGGTATGAGCAGCAGGGAGCGCCGGTAGGGGCATGAGCAGCAGGGAGCGCTGGTGGGGGTATGAGCAGCAGGAAGTGGTGGTGGAGGCATCAGCTGCAGGGAGCGCTGGTAGAGGCATGAGCAGCAGGGAGCGCTGGTGGAGGCATGAGCAGCAGGGAGCGCTGGTGGAGGCATCAGCTGCAGGGAGTGCTGGTGGAGGCAGGGAAAGCAGAAAGGTTTGGTAAAGGTAGGGTGCGGAGATGGGCCACATGAAGAGATGAGGTGGAGGCAGGAAGTGTTGGTGGAAGTCTCACCTGGTGACCTTGAAGATCCTGAGTAGCCTGACACAGCGCAGCACTGAGATGCCGAGTGGGAACATGACCTCAAATTCCACCAAGACAGTCTCCAGGATTCCCCCACAGACCACGAAGCAGTCGAAGCGGTTAAAGAAGGAGACAAAGTATGCTTGAAGGCCCAGACTGAACATCTTCAGCAGCATCTCCAGCGTGAACAGCGACAGCAGCACCTTGTTTGCGTAACCTGACGAAAAGAAAGGTAAGTCAGATAAATTGAGGACTCAGGAAGCTATTAAAGAGACCCCTTAACTCAGGGTCTATGCTGATAGAGAGACCGGAGAACTAAGTGCCCATGGATCAGGAAAGTCAGAGAGACCCATGAAGTGATAGCAATGGATGAAGGAGCTCTTAGACTCAAGAACTGAGGACGCGTGGATCAGGAAGTGATTACGGACTCAAGAACTGAGGGCCCCTTGAACAGGAATCTATTGGACAGACCGAAGAACTGAAAGCCCATGTATCAGGAAGACCCAAGAACTAAGGGGCCATGGATTAGGAGGTTGAGTGAAGGACTCAGGAACTGAAGGCCCTTGAATCAGGAAGGTATTAGAGAGATCGGAGAACTGAGGGCATATGGACCAGGAAGCTCTTAGTAAGACCCAGGAACTGGAGACCTGTGGAGAAGGAGGCATGAGAGACATCCAGGAACTAAAGGCCCAGGGATCAGGAGGCTATTAGAGAATGGGGGTGTATGGATCAGGACAAAAAGGAATACAATCAATTTCTGAGCATCTTTACCAAACACCCTGCAGGGGATGGACTCTAGGCTGAGGAGGAAGATTAGCCCACCCCCTTCCTCTAGGTTGTTGGTTGACATTGCTGATGACATCTGCTGCGACTGCTGGTCACAGGTTAGTATCCCACAAGGGCTGATTCTGCTGTTCATCATTAATCGTAAATTTAACACCATTAAATTTGAAAATAAGACCAATGATGTAAAACAACACAATTGTGAAGTCTGGTTATTATTATTAGTCAATATCATGTTCAAGGCTACGCTCGATCTCTCTTGCCTATGACAAGGGGGCGTTGGAACAGGTGCTCAAACTTTATGCAGATCTGTCATGCAACGGGCAAAACACGGGACGCAAGGGTAAAAACAAAAAGCGACGTGCATTTCCAATTTTAACTCCAATAGGATTTTTGGCTACAGGAAATATACAGCTAAACAGAACTACACCAAACATGGCACGAAAGTAGAGCTTTACACTAGGAAGCGGGAGCGCCTTTGCTTGATTCGGTGTAAATCCACTCAGCGGGTTTGGAGAAATCAGCGCCGGAAAGTGTCCAGGAGGGCTTGACGTTTGTGTGAGCTGTCTTTCATATTAGAGATATTGGGCCATTAGTCCAGCAAATGGTCTGTGAACCTGGATTCATTGATCAACTACAAACCCAAATTAGAAGAAAAATACTGATTTTACTAATGACATCATGAATATCAGTAGAATGTTGGACATCGAACGGGGATTCAGAGGAGCACTGTGCAGGAGGCTGGTGGGAGGAGGTGTGCTCAGGGGAGGATCTCATCTATGGTGTCCAAGACCTGCACTCTGCTCGTCAGAGTACACTTTTCTGCTTCATCAGTCTGATTCTGTATAAATGTTTAGACAGGCTTTGGTGGAGGCTGCTGCCTTGGACTGTGTCCTCCCTTCCAAAAGTCAATCGTCCCGATAAGGGAGCATTCGATGACCATGGCGGTGAAGGTGGGCAGCCATCAGAGCCATACAATTCAAAAAGATGTGGGGGGGGATTTGAAAGCGAGGAGAGAAAGATGTTGGTAATGGCATGCAGCTACTTGGACACAGACTTTTGATGCTTGTGACGAACAGACGTATGAAAGTAGGCTTCCTACAAATCCAACAGTGTCACATATCAAATCTCGGCAGGGTTAAAAGGATCTCTTGACGGGCGACACTCCAGAATGACAGATCTTTGAGACACTTGCTGAGACAACGTATATTTAAAAGTGGTCACCACGATCAGGATCTTTTCTTTTTCACGATGATGAATTCTTAATACAACCTTTGTTTTGCAAGGATTTGGGGACTGGTTTGTGGGCCCCCTTTGCCACCATGCCTGTCTTCAGTTCTTGAAGATGTTGAAGAGAGCCAAGCTGAGGTAACAAAGGAAGGCGTTTCTGAGTAAACTGGATGGAATGACCCCACTGGATTCGATGGACTCAACTGGCTGCTAAAGAAGACACTGGCTGTCCGAATGCATCCATACATCACTCTTCTCTATCTAGTGCAGCCATATATAGAGACCATGGATTAAGAAAGTGTCTGAAATGACAATAGAATCTGCTTTGGGAAGGCCCGATAAACAGGCAGCAGTGTTTCCCAACCCCTGTATGTTCTCTCCAAATGCAGCCCCGTAGCCAGGACGCGGACCGGTGTCTGCAACAGCTTCTTCCCTTCAACCAGACCTGAGTGAATAAGGCGATGGCTTTCGATGTCTTTCTGGCAGGATCCCTGAAATCATATAAAACACTCTTCATGATGTATTTTTAAGGAAACAACAAATTTCTCATATGTCCTCTCGATGGGGGAGTTAACTTTCGCTAAATCATGAGGCAGAGAATCCTTGGTGGGGAGGGTTGCCTCTTCTGTCATGGAGAAGGGTCGCGCCAAGGATCTCCCCTTCTTAATCAACCACATCTTCATCCTCCTAGGTCAGGACTCGTCTGAAGTTCCAGAGGTGAAGGTAGAGGGGATGGGAGTTGAGGTCATGGTTCCTGGGGTCAGGATGGAGGTTGTTGCAGCTGTGGCGGTGACGTTGACACCTTTGGCAACTACGGAAGACGTTGCTGCAGCTGCAGATCTGGGATTGCAGCGCTGGTGGAAAGCTCACATATAAGAGTGCCTCACCAGCAGCATCATGGGCGGCTCTTGGTAACTGGCCTCAACGGAGCTATCCTCCACATAGCACTGAATTTAATGTTTAAAATCATGTGGTTGACAATATTACCAATGAAGATCTTCTCAATGGTATGAATGAACTTGGCTTTGCAAAGAGAAGGAAATACCCTTAATCGGGTCATCATTGAGGCGTTCTACATATAGGTCAACTGGGTTATCAGCCCGTCCAATGGCACCATCGTCTCCAGAATCTTCTTCACTCCCTTCCACCGCGTGCCGCTTCCCCACTGTTGTTGATCGCTCATTTTGTACCAGTGACTGCCATAGTGCGCAACTGCTTGTAACTTTTTTCTGTATTGTTTTATTTTGTATTTTCCTGCTGCTTACTTTCACTGTTGTATTGTTGCTCTCTGCTCCCGATGTTCTTTTCCCACTTTGTGCCCTTCCACTAGCACCTCCCAGGATTACTTATAGAGGCCACAGCGCAGACGTGCTGCCGGCCGCACCGAACGCCAGGACCCCTGGCCCGACAACTACCCACAGATGCACCTCCGCCGAGCTCCAAGCCCTGGACCCAGGACTCCGCAACAACCAGCCTCGACCTGTGCAGGTAAGAGCACTGTGGCCAGGTTGGGGGGCTGGGGGTGTGATTTTCTCCCCCACGCGGCCGCACCGCTCTTTATTGGACGGGTCACGCCTGGCAACAGCAACTGCTGCTGCACCTCTCTCTGTTCCACAATAGGACCTTTCACCTGTCAGGCCTGCCTCTTCTCCTGCAACATCAGAGATCCAGCATGCACAGTGACCACAACCACGCCTACCACAACTACCGCAGACCATCTCCACTGCCACCTGCTCAATGCACGATCTCTCTGTAAGCACACCACAGAGTTTTGGGAATCATCACCTTACTTACCCCGACTTTATCTTCCTCACTAAGACCTAGCTCAACCCTGCATCCGCATCCAACATCGCCTCAGCCACACCCGAAGGCAACAAGATTGCACACAGAGACCGCATCAACAAACACAGAGGGGAACCACCATCTTTTGCAAGAAACCATCCTCTGCACCACCATCGCAGAAGATGTCACCCCGATCATGGTACACCTCAACTTCAAGCTCCAAACTAACAGCAAAACCACCATAAGACGGCATCCTTGTCTACAGACCTCCAGAACCTTGCCACAGCTTCTGCAACACCATTCCCGATTTCATCGCTCTAAACGCCATTGACTCAGAAAACCTACATCTTCCTCCTCGACCTCAATTTTTACCTCGATTACCCCAATGATACCAGCACTGCAAACTTCTTCGAAAGCATGAGCAACATTGGCCTCACCCAACTGGTCACCAACCCTACAGCCATCTCAGGACACACACTCAACCTAATCTTCAAGGCAAGCGATAGAATCAAGTACAGCCATGTCAGCGAGCTCAACCACGCCATCGTCCACTTCACAATCTCGGGATTCCCCAGCACCATAGAGAGCCGCCCAGCATGTCACACCATGATTGCAACACGATCTCAGAGAGCCAATGGGCCAACGCTCTCAACACCTTCTGCCATCAAACCTCAACCAATCTCAAACAGGCGGTCCAGAACTTCACCTGGATCACAGACTGCGCTGACAGAGTCCCCCCCTGCAAACCTACAAAGTCCAAAAGCTAGTTGGTACACTCTCAATCAACGAGGCCTGGAGCATGGCACGCTGATCTGACGACTCCTTTGTTGGCTGATGGAAGACCTCTTCAATAGATGAGTGACTAAGTTCATAGTTAATTTTACTGCACACCCATACATTTTTGTGTAGCAAATAGGCCCCTTCCCAGTCTGTTTCAGCAAAACAACCTTTGCCTACTTAGGGCCCCCAAAGACATTTAATCAGTTATCAAATACTTTTCTATTGTCCACTGACTTTTTTTCATGCACTGCTACAAGAAAGTATTTTTGCAGCACAGTAATCTTTGACTTCCCCCTTGTTGGGTTTATCTTGAATAAGCTATTATTGGTTTATTTTGTGAACAGCTTTGTCTAGTGAGACTACCTAAATAACTAGAACTACAAAGCGCCTGAAACCTAAGGGACTCAAGGCACTTATTAGTGGGGTCCTGCACTAACACTAATACCGCCTGAGAGGAAACAATACCCTTATTATTTTTAATCTCAACACAGTGCAGCTGTTGAAAAATCTGCTTTAGATCCATCCCTCTCCACCTCTTTGCAGAGATATAATCATCGTCTCGCTATTCAAGCCATCATTCGACAGGAAGACACGCCCACCTGCCCACCCACATTTAGGGAGAAAGAAACCCACCCAGAGAGAGCGGAGAAGAGCTGCACGGACACTGGTGCTGGGCTCACCTTGGATCTCAGTCAGCCAGTCCGGCTGCAGGTAGTGCTCCGATGCGATGGTGAGGGTATTGAGGAACACCAGGATGAGGACGATCCAATAGAAGGTCACCGACTTCACTGCCACCCGGCACTTCCGTCGAAAGGCCCGGTTCCATCGCTTCACCTTCCGGCTGAACCGATGGGAAGGATTAAACACAATGGGTTAGAAGGGTGTACTCTGGACATCAGAGGGCACACATCGAGGGGCCACAATCAAGGACAGGGCCAAAGAACGGCGGATCTAGAGGTTCAAGGAAAGGTGGATCCAGAGCTTCAAGGACAGGTGGATCCAGAGGTTCAAGGACAGGTGGATCCAGAGGTTCAAGGACAGGTGGATCCAGAGGTTCAAGGACAGGTGGATCCAGGGGACACGGATGGTAGACCCCAGAGGTATGCAAGAGTTGGATTTGTGGAGGTTAGACAAGGAAGATTCAAAAGGTTAAAGGACGGCGGATTCCAGAGGTTCAAGGACAGGTGGATCCAGAGATTCAAGGATATGTGGATCCAGAGGTTCAAGGACAGGTGGATCCAAGGGACACGGATGGTAGACTCCAGAGGTATGCAAGCGGTGGATTTGTGAAGGTTAGACAAGGCAGATTCAAAAGGTCAAAGGATGGCGGATCCAGAGGTTCAAAGACGGCGGATCCAGAGGTTCAATGACAGCTGGGACCAGAGGTTCAAGGACAGGTGGATCCAGAGGTTCAAGGACAGGTGGATCCAGAGGTTCAAGGACAGGTGGATCCAGAGTTCACGGATGGTAGACCCCGGAGGTATGCAGGAGGTGGATTTGTGGAGGTTAGACAAGGCAGATTCAAATTGTCAAAGGATGGCGGATCCAGAGGTTCAACGACAGGTGGATCTAGGGGACACAGACTGTAGACCCCAGAGATATGCCAGGGGTGGATCTGTGGAGCTTACACAAGGTAGAATCAAAAGGTGAAAGGATGGCATGTCCAGAGGTCATTGAAGACAGATCCAGGAGGTGTGAGAGAGGGCCATGTTTAGAGACTCAGGCAGAGGCAGGTCAGTGTCAGGTCTATGGGGTCAAAGATCAGCTAATTCAGGAGGCAAAGCGAAGCAAGCTGAAAGGGCAGAGAAGGACAGAGAAGCTAATCTGACAGGGCTAGAGAGAGGATCATATACGAGTCAAAGAGGGACAAATCAAAGGGGTTAGAGAGGTACAAATACGGATGCACACGGATTCAAGTCAGCAAGTCTGAAATTAGAAGATTGAGGTGTCAGAGCGGGACATTCCGGGGGGGGGGGCAAAGAAAGGAACACCCATAGTTGAGATGGGGTGGCAACGTCAGGGGTGTATGAGGAGAGATTTAGGAGGTCAGAGTGGGGCAGCTCTAAGGGGGCAGAGAGGTGTCCCTCCACGGGTCAGACATAGGTGAGAAGAATGTGGTGTTAGGGCATCTGAGAAGAGTGGATGCAGGAGGTTAGAGTGGGGCAGTTCCAAGGGGGCAGGGAGGTCAACGGGTCAGACATAGGTGAGAAGAATGTGGGCATCTGAGAAGAGTAGATGCAGGAGATTAGAGAGGGGCAGATCCATGGGGCAAAGAACTGATGCTGCAGGGTCCAGAGAGGAGAAGCTCTAGTAGTGCAAAGCAAGGCAGGTCAGAAGGTCATATGGGGAAGACCGAGGGACACACAGAGGCAGATTCAGACAGCAGAAGGGGGGGATCTTTGAAGGGTCAGTGACGAGACAATCCAGGGTTCACAGAGGGTCATGTCTAAGGGACAAAGAGAGGCAGATCAGGGGGTCCCAGAAGGGACGATCCAGAGAAGGGCAGATCAACGGGAATCAAGGGGGCTTATTGAGGGGAGAGAGAGTGGAAGATACTGAGGTGAAAAGAGAACGGTGGGTTTAGGACAGGACTAGGAATGGAATGGTGGCTAGGAGGGCCTGGTACAGTGCCCCATCACAGCGTAGCACATTCTGGTGGGAAGGGACAGCATGAACCACCCTTCACAAGCAGCATGCGAAGGGACACAACAACGGGAAGGGACAGCATGAACCACCCTCCCACAAGCAGTATGCAAAGGGACACAACAACGGGAAGGGACAGCATCAACCACCCTCCCACAAGCAGAATGCGAAGGAACACAACAACGGGAAGGGACAGCATCTACCACCCTCCACAAGCAGCATGCAAAGGGACACAACAACGGGATGGGACAGCATAAAACACCCTTCCACAAGCAGCATGCAAAGGAACACAACAACGGGAAGGGACAGAATCAACCACCCTCCACAAGCAGCATGCGAAGGGACACAACAACGGGAAGGGACAGCATCAACCACCCCTCCCACAAGCAGCATGCAAAGAAACACAACAACGAGAAGGGACAGAATCAACCACCCTCCACAAGCAGCATGCAAAGGAACACAACAATAGGAAGGGACAGCATCAACCACCCTCCCCAAGCAGCATGCGAAGGAACACAACTACGGGAAGGGACAGAATCAACCACCCTCCACAAGCAGCATGCGAAGGAACACAACAACGGGAAGGGACAGCAACAACCACCCTCCCACAAGCAGCATGAAAAGGAACACAACAACGGGAAGGGACAGCATCAAGCACCCTCCACAAGCAGCATGCAAAGAAACACAACAACGGGAACGGACAGCATCAACCACCCCTCCCACAAGCAGCATGCAAAGAAAGAACCACCCTCCACAAGCAGCATGCAAAGGGACACAACAATGGGAAGGGACAGCATCAACCACCCTCCACAAGCAGCATGCAAAGGGACACAACAACGGAAGCAACAGCATCAACCACCCTCCACAAGCAGCATGCAAAGGGACACAACAATGGGAAGGGACAGCATCAACCACCCTCCCACAAGCAGCATGCAAAGGGACACAACAACGGGAAGCCACAAGCAGCATGCAAAGGAACACAACAACGGGAAGGGACAGCATCAACCACCCCTCCCACCAGCAGCATGCAAAAGGACACAACAACGGGAAGGGACAGCATCAACCACCCTCCACAAGCAGCATGCAAAGGGACACACCAACTGGCAGGGACACCATCAACCACCACTCCCACAAGCAGCATGGTAAGGGGCACAACAACGGGAAGCAACAGCATCAACCACCCTCCCGCAAGCAGCATGCAAAGGGACACAACAACGGAAATGACAGCATCAACCACCCTCCCGCAAGCAGCATGGTAAGGGACACAACAATGGGAAGCGACAGCATCAACCACCCTCCCACCAGCAGCATGCAAAGGGACACAACAACTGGAAGGGACAGCATCAACCACCCCTCCCACAAGCAGCATGCGAATGGACACAACAACGGGAAGGGACAGCATCAACCACCCTCCACAAGCAGCATGCAAAGGAACACAGGGACAGCATCAACCACCCTTCACAAGCAGCATGCACAGGGACACAACAACGGGAAGGGACAGCATCAACCACCCTCCCAAAAGCAGCATGCAAAGGAACACAACAACGGGAAGGGACAGAATCAACCACCCTCCACAAGCAGCATGCAAAGGAACACAACAATGGGAAGGGACAGCATCAACCACCCCTCCACAAGCAGGATGCAAAGGGACACAACAATGGGAAGGGACAGCATCAACCACCCTCCCACAAGCAGCATGCAAAGGGACACAACAATGGGAAGGGACAGCATCAACCACCCTCCCACCAGCAGCATGCAAAGGGACACAACAACGGGAAGCCACAAGCAGCATGCAAAGGAACACAACAACGGGAAGGGACAGCATCAACCACCCCTCCCACCAGCAGCATGCAAAAGGACACAACAACGGGAAGGGACAGCATCAACCACCCTCCCGCAAGCAGCATGCAAAGGGACAAAACAACGGGAAGGGACAGCATCAACCACCCTCCACAAGCAGCATGCAGCATGCAAAGGAACACAACAACGGGAAGGGACAGCATCAACCACCCCTCCCACATGCAGCATGCAAAGGAACACAACAGCTGGAAAGGACAGCATCAACCACCCTCCACAAGCAGCATGCAAAGAAACACAACAACGGGAAGGGACAGCATCAACCACCTCTCCCACAAGCAGCATGCAAAGGGACACAACAACGGGAAGGGACAGCATCAACCACCCCTCCCACATGCAGCATGTAAAGGAACACAACAACGGGAAGGGACAGCATCAACCACCCATCCCACAAGCAGCATGCAAAGGAACACAACAACGGGAAGGGACAGCATCAACCACCCCTCCCACATGCAGCATGCAAAGAAACACAACAACGGGAAGGGACAGAATCAACCACCCTCCACAAGCAGCATGCAAAGGAACACAACAATAGGAAGGGACAGCATCAACCACCCTCCCCAAGCAGCATGCGAAGGAACACAACTACGGGATGGGACAGCATAAAACACCCTTCCACAAGCAGCATGCAAAGGAACACAACAACGGGAAGGGACAGAATCAACCACCCTCCACAAGCAGCATGCGAAGGGACACAACAACGGGAATGGACAGCATCAACCACCCCTCCCACAAGCAGCATGCAAAGAAACACAACAACGGGAAGGGACAGAATCAACCACCCTCCACAAGCAGCATGCAAAGGAACACAACAATAGGAAGGGACAGCATCAACCACCCTCCCCAAGCAGCATGCGAAGGAACACAACTACGGGAAGGGACAGCATCAACCACCACTCCCACAACCAGCATGCGAAGGAACACAACAACGGGAAGGGACAGCAACAACCACCCTCCCACAAGCAGCATGAAAAGGAACACAACAACGGGAAGGGACAGCATCAAGCACCCTCCACAAGCAGCATGCAAAGAAACACAACAACGGGAACGGACAGCATCAACCACCCCTCCCACAAGCAGCATGCAAAGAAAGAACCACCCTCCACAAGCAGCATGCAAAGGGACACAACAATGGGAAGGGACAGCATCAAGCACCCTCCACAAGCAGCATGCAAAGGGACACAACAACGGAAGCGACAGCATCAACCACCCTCCCACAAGCAGCATGCAAAGGGACACAACAATGGGAAGGGACAGCATCAACCACCCTCCCACAAGCAGCATGCAAAGGGACACAACAATGGGAAGGGACAGCATCAACCACCCTCCCACCAGCAGCATGCAAAGGGACACAACAACGGGAAGCCACAAGCAGCATGCAAAGGAACACAACAACGGGAAGGGACAGCATCAACCACCCCTCCCACCAGCAGCATGCAAAAGGACACAACAACGGGAAGGGACAGCATCAACCACCCTCCACAAGCAGCATGCAAAGGGACACACCAACTGGAAGGGACACCATCAACCACCACTCCCACAAGCAGCATGGTAAGGGACACAACAACGGGAAGCAACAGCATCAACCACCGTCCCGCAAGCAGCATGCAAAGGGACACAACAACGGAAATGACAGCATCAACCACCCTCCCGCAAGCAGCATGGTAAGGGACACAACAATGGGAAGCGACAGCATCAACCACCCTCCCACCAGCAGCATGCAAAGGGACACAACAACTGGAAGGGACAGCATCAACCACCCCTCCCACAAGCAGCATGCGAATGGACACAACAACGGGAAGGGACAGCATCAACCACCCTCCACAAGCAGCATGCAAAGGAACACAGGGACAGCATCAACCACCCTTCACAAGCAGCATGCACAGGGACACAACAACGGGAAGGGACAGCATCAACCACCCTCCCAAAAGCAGCATGCAAAGTAACACAACAACGGGAAGGGACAGAATCAACCACCCTCCACAAGCAGCATGCAAAGGAACACAACAATGGGAAGGGACAGCATCAACCACCCCTCCACAAGCAGGATGCAAAGGGACACAACAATGGGAAGGGACAGCATCAACCACCCTCCCACAAGCAGCATGCAAAGGGACACAACAATGGGAAGGGACAGCATCAACCACCCTCCCACCAGCAGCATGCAAAGGGACACAACAACGGGAAGCCACAAGCAGCATGCAAAGGAACACAACAACGGGAAGGGACAGCATCAACCACCCCTCCCACCAGCAGCATGCAAAAGGACACAACAACGGGAAGGGACAGCATCAACCACCCTCCCGCAAGCAGCATGCAAAGGGACACAACAACGGGAAGGGACAGCATCAACCACCCTCCACAAGCAGCATGCAAAGGAACACAACAACGGGAAGGGACAGCATCAACCACCCCTCCCACATGCAGCATGCAAAGGAACACAACAGCTGGAAAGGACAGCATCAACCACCCTCCACAAGCAGCATGCAAAGAAACACAACAACGGGAAGGGACAGCATCAACCACCTCTCCCACAAGCAGCATGCAAAGGAACACAACAACAGGAAGGGACAGCATCAACCACCCCTCCCACATGCAGCATGTAAAGGAACACAACAACGGGAAGGGACAGCATCAACCACCCCTCCCACAAGCAGCATGCAAAGGAACACAACAACGGGAAGGGACAGCATCAACCACCCTCCACAAGCAGCATGCAAAGGAACACAACAACGGGAAGAGACAGCATCAACCACCCTCCCACAAGCAGCGTGCAAAGAAACACAACAACGGGATGGGACAGCATCAACCATCCCTCCCACAAGCAGCATGCGAAGGGACACAACAACGGGAAGGGACAGCATCAACCACCCCTCCCACAAGCAGCATGCAAAGGAACACAACAACGGGAAGGGACAACATCAACCACCCTCCACAAGCAGCATGCAAAGGAACACAGGGACAGCATCAACCACCCTCCCACAAGCAGCATGCGAAGGAACACAACAACGGGAAGGGACAGCATCAACCACCCTCCCACAAGCAACATGTGAAGGAACAGACAGCATCAACCACCAGTCCACAAGCAGCATGCAAAGGAACACAACAACGGGAAGGGACAGCATCAACCACCCTCCCAAAGCAGCATGCAAAGAAAGAACCACCCTCCACAAGCAGCATGCAAAGGAACAGACAGCATCAACCACCAGTCCACAAGCAGCATGCAAAGGGACACAACAACGGGAAGGTACAGCATCAACCACCCTCCCACAAGCAGCATGCAAAGGAACACAACAACGGGAAGGGACAGCATCAACCACCCTTCACAAGCAGCATGCAAAGGGACACAACAAGGAGAAGGGACATCATCAACCACCCTCCACAAGCAGCATGCAAAGAAACACAACGGGAAGGGACAGCATCAACCACCCTTCACAAGCAGCATGCAAAGGGACACAACAAGGAGAAGGGACAGCATCAACCACCCTCCCACAAGCAACATGCGAAGGAACACAACAACGGGAAGGGACAGCATCAACCACCCTCCCACAAGCAGAATGCAAAGGGACACAACAACGGGAAGGGACAGCATCAACCACCCTCCACAAGAAACACAACAACGGGAAGGGACAGCATCAACCACCCTCCCACAAGCAGCATGCAAAGGGACGCAACAACGGGAAGGGACAGCATCAACCACCCTCCACAAGCAGCATGCAAAGGAACACAACAACGGGGAAGGGACAGCATCAACCACCCTCCACAAGCAGCATGCAAAGGAACACAACAACGGGAAGGGACAGAATCTACCACCCTCCACAAGCAGCATGCAAAGGGACACAACAACGGGAAGGGACAGCCTCAAGCACCCTCCACAAGCAGCATGCAAAGGAACACAACCATGGGAAGGAACAGCAACAACCACCCTCGACAAGCAGCATGCAAAGGAACACAACAATGGGAAGGGACAGCATAAACCACCCCTCCCACAAGCAGCATGCAAAGGAACACAACAATGGGAAGGGGCAGCATCAACCACCCTTCACAAGCAGCATGCAAAGGAACACAACAATGGGAAGGGACAGCATCAACCACCCTCCACAAGCAGCATGCAAAGGGACACAACAACTGGAAGGGGCAGCATCAACCACCCTCCACAAGCAGTATGCGAAGGGATACAACAACGGGGAGGGACAGCATCAACCACCCTCCCACAAGCAGCATGCAAAGGGACACAACAACGGGAAGGGAAAGCATCAACCACCCCTCCCACAAGCAGCATGCAAAGAAACACAACAACGGGAAGGGACAGAATCAACCACCCTTCACAAGCAGCATGCAAAGGAACACAACGACGGGAAGGGGCAGCATCAACCACCCTCCCAAAGCAGAATGCGAAGGAACACAACAACGGGAAGGGACAGCATCAACCACCCTCCCACAAGCAACATGCGAAGGAACAGATAGCATCAACCACCCTCCACAAGCAGCATGCAAAGGAACACAACGACGGGAAGGGGCAGCATCAACCACCCTCCCAAAGCAGCTTGCAAAGAAAAACAACAACGGGAAGGGACAGCATCAACCACCCTCCCCAAGCAGCATGCAAAGGAACACAACAATGCTTGAACTCAGCACTCACCAGCACTTCATTTTCCCAAGTTTGCTTCTGAAAGGGTGAAAAGAAAAGTCATGTTACAGGTTTCAACACTGGCAAACTCATAAAAAGTCTTCACTGTTCCAGGGTCTGTCTTAGTGTCAAGCACTTTGGGCCACATTAACTATGTTTTAGGGTGAATGGTTGATTGAGCATGCATGAATAACATCATTGAAAGCACAAATGTCCACTTCAACCAGCAGCTCTTTCGCCTGAAATCACTTTTGTAATGAAATTCTTCAAAATCAGAGCAAACCTTAATTCATCTGCGGCACGGTAGGGCGGGGGGCCAAAGGGGACCCATGCTACCGATGGGCCTTGCGTGTGCCTGTACAGGGAGCAATAAAAGACACCGCTTTTTAAGACTCTGTCCGGATGTGTGTGTGTGTCTGGAGGGTAGGATGTATTTGCTTAAATAAAAGGAAGAGCTTATGCTGGGCACTAATATATTGAATCCGCTCTAGAACCCTTCTAGAACCCTTCTCTTCTCAGTACAGCAGGCATCCTTAACAGACAGTGTCTTGATTCGGGTCTCTTACCAGCTGAAGTGACTTTAGCAGTTCGTAAAGATAAAGTCCAACTGAGGAAGTGCACACCCGCTTTCAGTGTGTTTTGGAAACTGTGCCATTTAGAGAATAGTTATGTGCATGAATAATGGGATGCGGCTGAGGTTATAATGTGAGGAAATTGATTATGTGTATGGTTTTTAAATATCTCTCTTTATTGATCTGAACTTTATACGAATTGTTGTGTCCGCGGGACGCACCCTTCCACGCTGCCTTATGTCTTAGGTCATTGCAAGCTTCCAGTCGTATTCCTATGTTTGGCACATACTGGTTTTAGGTTTCCATCTTTGGCCACCCTAGTTCAGTCAGAGACTCTGTCAGCAGCCTCCACCGGGGGGCTCTGGGTGAAAGAGTACATGCCAAGTGGAGAAGTGTGGCTCACTGGTTAGAGCAGGCAGACCCTGAAGCAGAGGTCAGACCCGGGACCAGGGTTCAATTCCCGACGCGGCAGGGTCTTGAGCTCAAATGTGCATGGACTCGATAATCCTCGCTTCGGTGCCTGACCTAATCATGGGTTCACACTCTGCAACTCTGGGCATTAAGCTTGCTTAATCTCCACAACGGCCCCCCGCGGCGGGATGCCTGGCTTTCACCTTGGGGATGCTCTGTAGGGGCTATCTCACAGGGAAAAGCCATGACGGGTTCCCAAGGCAAGCGCGGAGATACCCCTTCGGGGGTCGATTCAGGCGCTATATAAGAAACATAATAATAATAATAATAATAACACACCCAATTCAGATGGGAGACCCTCAATTTTTAAAGCCCAAAAGGGTTTTTATTTTAGTGTCTCCCGTCTAAAATTGCCTCGACTTCAATGCAAGTCAACACGGGAAATAAATAAATGCACATGAATATTTATTCCAAATATCTGTCTTTCCTGGTTCCAAATGTTGCAATAATATAAAAAAGACGAGATTAAAAATACTTACAAATGACCAATGATAGCTCTTGAAGTTTTCAAAAAGGAAGTGTTATTTGTCTGGCCACTGGCCAAAGAGTACCTAGTCTCCACTTTTTAGTCAGCAGTAAGGTAAACAGTGAAGCGTTTTAGTTATTTTCATGTCTGTCAGCCAACAATTGCATTCTCTCTGCTGTCTAGCCAGTGGTCAGGTAAATACAGCAATATATTTGTTATTTGCAAGACAGTCTATTTAGCCAACGGTCGGGTAAATTGCAGAGAAAATTCACTATGTATGTAACTGCCACCTTTTGAAAACGTCCAGGAAGGGGGCAGGAAGTTTGTTAGATGTCTCTTTGGGAGAACAATGAAGTGTGTCCCTGAGCCCAATACCCGGTTGCAGCGGACACTCTCGAATCCGGTGTCCCTTACAGTATGTCTCTGTTGAATCTCCCTCCTTTGCTCAACTGAGCTGACTGGTTTATTTTTTGGGAATTATCTGTGACCTCACTTCCTGTTTCTTTGATCTTCCAGCTTGAGCTCAGCGTGATCTTGGGGGGCTCTCAGTTTACTGGGGGTGCTGAGGGCTCTTGGCTGGAGAGCTGCCAACTCACACTGTGCCACAGCGTTTCACACAGTATCCGCTCCCTTCACGCAGTCACCTGGCGAGGAGCCGATGTCACACAGTGCAGGGAAAGCAAACGGGAAACCAGGCCTGGGTGCAGTTCATGGAGTCACACCAGGTGGACTGCTGAAAAAACTCTGCTGCACACGGAGTTCCGCCAGTGGCAGAGGCCGGTACATCATGCTGCTGATTTGTAGCGGCAGCAGTGTCTCCCGTGCTGTAAAGTCTGTGCCAACGGCATCCTGTGGCAGAGCGCCAGAGGGCGCTGCTTCTCTCTGCCACTCCAGTAAAATGTCTGCTGAGCGCCAGCTGCCTTGACACAAGTAGCAGCGTTTCCAACGCGAGTGGTAGCGGCCTGCTGTGACCGCTCACCTTAAAAAATGTCACAGGGGGTGGTCTAGTGCGAGATTTCTCTCGCTCGCGCTTGCCAACTTAATGATGGCGAGCTGCGCGTGAGAAGAAAACTCTGCGTCGCTGAGTGTTTTCAGAACTCCGCGCGCGGAGTGGACAGAACTCCGCCGGCGGAGCGGAGCGGAATTCGAAACCACTGCAAAGTGTGGATTTTCCACTTGTCTTTCAAGCCTCTGAACGGTCAATGTCAATTAAGGCGAGTAAACACACGCCAGGACATCGACACGGGCCACAGCAACTTTTTTTTTTCTTTTTTGGAAGGAGGGGGTTTGGTGGGGACAGGGGACAAAAGTCTCCCCCGCCGCCCCAAGGCTGTGCCCCATCCTCACATGATGAATTCAATTTTCATTTGCCAGGTTCTGCTGCTTTTAGGTGAGAAGTGATGATCAGGACACATACACTGCCCTTTAAGAGATACGTATTCCAAAAAGACTCCATGTCCAAAAGATTAAAACCTGGTCAGACCCAAACAGCTACTGCGTGTTTGCCAAACTATCAATTCAACAACCACAGGCGGTGATCGGGTCGATCGGGTCGATATATAGATTAACAAGGGTAGGGTCCTATACAAGCCAGCTTGTGGATACGCTTCGCTGTAGTGCCCAGCTTGTTCGAAGGAAACCTCTTTTGGCCCTCGCCCACGAGATAGCGTGCCCTGCTTCACCATTGGACCCTCACCCTGTGAATGACTCTGCATTCGGGTGGGCTCGACCACTATTCAGTTCACGTTCATTTATTAATCGTCAATCTGATAAGAATAACAATGGGAGTATTGATTTAGTACAACAAAGGGGGGCATTCTGAGGGTAATAATGGCCCTTAAGTTCCATGTCCAGGTCTACATGTTACTGACATGTCAAGTTGCCCACATGGGTCATGTGACATTTGTCAGAACCAGAATATCCTTAAACATTATACAGGGGAACCAACAAGTAACTCCATAATTCAGTGGGTCATGACCAAATTTCGTCTGTGTCATGAAAGTCAGAGCAATAAATAAAGAGGGCTTTAAATTCTGCGTTGAACGTGTCACGTTTGCCGGTGATTCGAAGACAGAGGTCAGATCTCAGGCTGCTTTATTCTTTTAACATGGGGATTGGAGTTTACTTTTCTTTCTCTGAATCCCAAGCCAGAGAAGTGTTTAGAGTGAATTATGTGACAATACAGGACGTCGTTTCTTTGCACACAACAAAATGTAAACACCTGTTAAGGAACTGTGTGCATCCAACATGTAGGATTAAAAAATGAAGCACTTTTTTGTCATTCTAAAGTGTGCTGGAAACCCAGATTTTAAGAGGATCAAAACAATCAAGACAATGGAGCCCACATGACAAACTTTCGCCGAAGCCCGAGTTCCAAACATTATCCTGTGTGCACTGGGACCAGGAATGGAATGAACTAATGGCACGAGAGAAGCTTGACTGAAGTTCAACTTCTTTAAAATGATTCAAGACGGGCACTGGACCCTACAGAAGCTTCTGGTAGCTAGCCTGGGCAATTACGTCACTTGCTGTAGCTGTTGTGACCAAAGAGCAGATACTTTGCACATTCTCTGGTTCATGCCAAAAGTTTGTTACTCTGCCAACAAATGTGTTCAATAATGAACATGACTGATGGTCAAAAAACAGTCCTTTCATTTAGTAGCTATACTTCATGACACATCACAACTGATAGGGGTAACTTTACTTACATCTGAAGAGTGGATAAAGCACCTAGGGGCAGATTTACAAGGTCTGGCGCATCTCTACAAATCAGCAGTGATGCGCCAGAACACTTGCAACCCGCAAAACCACCCGTGCGCCACCACTGATGCGCCGCATTTACAATGCAGCGCGCAGTGGCGCATGGATGGACAGATGCGTGTCGCATCTCCCGTCGGAAATACGACGCATTGCTGGAGTCGACGCAGCTCCAGCAAGGCTCGGAGGTGCCCTATGACTAACATGCTGCGTCAATCCTTACATCTGCTTCAAGCAGGCACAGGGTTTTGATGCAGCATGGCCGTAAAGTGACTCAGTCAAATCTTGTAGATTTCACTGCGTCACTTTGACGAGGCATACCTGCAGGGAACACCCACCCTGCGCTGGAACGCCAACATGAAACCTGACGCAGGTTTCATGTGGCGCAGGGGTTTACAACGTGACTCATCTCCCTAGATGCGTCACGTTGTAAATACGACACAACATGGTGCATGATTTACGCCGCCGATGCATCACAGAAGTGACGCAACGGCGGCGTAAATGTGTTGCAAGGGGCTTGTAAATCTGCCCCCTAGTGTTTGCAGCATCCTATGAAAAGGTAGTTTACAGACTGATAGACCATCAACAGTTATTCAAACAAAGTTAAAGTACATTCCTGAAGGTGTCAGGTCCAGACGATCCCTGAGACAATGGTCTACAGCGTGCCCGATCCACTGAACACTCTTTTATCTATAAAATAGATCAATGTTTGACTTTGAATCCTTGCTTTACCTTAGGTAATACCTTATCTGGTAGAGGCTTTGAATAATCCACAGGCACCAGACTGGATCCGGAAATGTTTGAGCAGTACCCAGCTGCAGGAAGCTGGCCGTTTATGCGATATATCAATAATCTGATATATATCGTGTAAAGAGGCCAAAGGTTCCCTTACTAGTGGGCAGGGCTTGCTCTGCAATCCCAAAGTGCTCTGTTAGAGGGTGGTGTGCTCGAGCAGCCTTGGGCTTAACACAGAGGAGTGCAGGACATCTGGAAATACACACAATGATCAACAAATGACAACACGACTCACGAAGGAGGTCCACACCAATTTATAGAAATAGCAAGTATCTTTATAAATGTTTAGGCATCAGAGACAATAGTTCAGGTAAGTACATTTTCGAATATAAATTCTTTTCAATTTAAAACGTGGACACAGTGCAATTTCTGAGTTCTAAAATGTAATCCTATAGATGGAAGAAAACAAGTTCCGCAAACAGGTACGGTACAGCGACTTACAGGGCCAATCTCCAGGAGTTAAGGTGAGCAGTGGGTAAGGTCCAAGGCTCCAGCAGCACCAGAGGCACGAGGACGGCCGGGTGTAGGGTGCAAACCAGCATCGGGTGCCCAATGGGTTTGAATGGAGATCAGTCGTTGTGAAAAGTAACTGCAGGCTCTGGCAAGGACGCCAGTCGGACTGAACCAACAAATGGGCTCAGGGGGACACCTTTGGTCTCCTTCTCCACGCACAGGGGCATTGGGTGCAGAGGTGTCTTTAGGCGTCTGGGACAGTTGCGGTCGAGGGGTTCAACGTGCAGAGGCTGCAGGCGACGTCGAGGAGTCCAGGAGAAGTGAACCCACAGTGGACTCGAGCCGAGGAATCTTGTTGGCACCATTGGCCATGTCAGCTTGGGCTGTAGGTGATGGGTTTTGGCTGTTATGGAGGCCTCCGAGTCCCTTCATTGGAGTTTCTTCTGAACAGGTCAGCTGTACACGGAGGTCTTGGTCTTTATTGACGGCAGGCAGACCATCCAGGGTTCTGGACATACTCAGCTGCAGGACGAGATGTCTTTTGTGCAGAATAGGCAGAGAACGGTGACAGGTCAGCGGGGCTGGGGAAAAGTCAGGTGCTATATTTTGTATTCTCTGCTTTCGCTGCTCTTTGTGTCCTTGTTCTTCGTAGGTTGTCAGGATCTGCTTCTCTGGTCCCAGGGGCTACCCAAAATACTGAATTTAAGGGTGTTATGGGACTGTAGGGTAGTAGCTAATCGGCTACTGACCCTTGGGGTCACTACATCCTCTACATGATCACTTCCTGTGGAAAGTGGGCATAACCCTGTCCCAGAATTCCAAGGTATTCTATCACCAAGATGGCCACCTCTGAAAAATTAGGTCCACCTTGAATTAGCTCACCTTAGCAGTGGTACTAGCCTGGAGGGGGCATGCCTACCTGACTAGCTACTTTTACTGCTAGTCCAGGGGATTCTGGTCTCCCCTCTCGTGTGAGGGGAGTCAGATTCGCATTCCAAAGGCACCGGCTCCTTTGAAGTTCGCCAGTCCAAGGAGGGTAATTAGCAGGTCATCCTGTGGGAGGGGATGTTACACTCTCTTCCCAGACAGGCTTTTGTTTCTGACCTCCCGAGAGGAGAGGCTCTCACCCTAGGACTTCAGAACAGCATCTCAGGCGGCAAGTTGACAGAAACCAGTCATCAAGGGCACCAGAGGCTGGTGGGTTTTCAGAGTGCACCTCTAAGGTGCCCTCTGAGTGCATGTATTGATAAATCCAACACTGGCATCAGTGTTGGTTTATCAAGACGAGATGTTTGATACCAAACATCCCTATTTTTAGTGAGGCCATAATGGAGCGGGGGAACTCGTTTTCACAAGTGTCCAGCACATGTTCTAAAATGGCTTCCCTGGTCACTTGTACTGGCAGTTATAGGGCTGACCAGCACAGGGGCATATCTGCTCATGCAAGTGTGCCCTCACATGTAATATTAAGCACCCTGCCTTAGGGCTGTCAGGCCTGCTGTAGAGGTGACTTACAAACATCATTTGCAGTGGTAGGCGTCATGGCACACAGGGATGTGTGACATGTCGTATTTTCACTTTTTGTTTGCACCAAGACACGCAGCCTACAATGGCAGCCTTGCATGTGCTTGGTGAGGGTCCCTTTGGGTATCACAATTTGTACTGCAGCCCTTAGGGACCCTCTTTAGTACCTTAGGCGGCCCTAGGTACCAGGTTACCACTTAATAGGGACTCACAGAGGGTGCTAACGTTTTTGCCAATTGGGGGAACAATTTTACCGCTTTGGGAAAGAGCTCTGACACTGGGGACCTGGGTAGCTGGAACCCAGAGCACTTGAAATCACATCAGGTACCAGGCAGAAATTGGGGGCAATCATGTCAAAAAAGGGGCACTCTCCTACACCTGGCATGCAGGATGCTGGCATCATTCAGCGCCGTGCCAGCCACACCAGAAGTGACGTGCACCACCCCAACACGCTGATGTCAGTTTCTTTTTGCGTCTTTCCATGCCAGAAGCGTGGAGCCACGAAGCCTGCTGACACACTTGTGTGTATTGCAAAGGCCCTTAGAAGGGTGACCCTTTGAAATTAGTTTGCAGATTGGGGAGGGTGAGAGGGTCAGTAAGGAATCTGTGGCTGGAGAGAGTCTCTACCAGATAATGCGTTACCGAAGACAAGTAAATTGTTCATTTGAGAGAGACTTCTATTCGCAGATTACATACCTTAGAATAGATGCCCAAGCAATACCCCACCGGAGGTGAGTCTGCAAAACAGAGTAAACCAAAAAGTCGTGCAGGACCGAATGGACAAAGTACCCGTCATGATGGACCTGACCATCCAGAGAGTGATGTTTGGTGAATGTGTGCAAGGACGCCTACTGTGCTGCCTGACAGATGTCCACGACAGGGACTCCATGAGCTAACGCAGTGGTCGCAGCCTTGGCTCTGGTAGAATGAGTAGGCAAGACCTCAATGGGTTGCTTCTTGGTTAATGCATCGCTGTTCTTAATGCAGAGTACGATCCATCCTGAGATTGTCCTTTTCTGCAAGTCCTCCCCTTCTTAGCTCCAACATAACCCACGAAGAGTTGAGCATCCACCCGAAACTCTTTTGTGCGATCTAGGTAGAACAACAACTTTCTTTTCGGGTCCAGATGATGGAGTCTCCCCTTTCTTTAGAAAGGTGAGGCAGAGCAAAGAAGGTAGGGAAAATGCTACTTACCAGTATGCGTCTGTTCTTGGCATGTAGAGCTGCAGTTGTACACTTTTGCATAGATCGCCATCTGGTGTTGGGCCCGGATGTTTGCACTTTGTTGTTGTCTTGGAAGAAGTCTTTGTAGTCACGAGGTAGGTCGATAGTGCGCATGGGCATCGACTCCATCCTTAGATTGTTTTTGCCATGAAGGGTTACGATGGAGTAGTAAGAAGTGTAAAGTATCTAATTAAGATAATACTGGAACAGATACAGGTCCCGGGGAGGTGGGTGGGCGTGTGTGACTCTGCAGCTCTACATGCCAAGAACAGATGCATACTGGTAAGCAGCATATTCCGTTCGAGGCATATGAGCTGCAGATTGTATACTTTTGCATGGACTATACAGCAGTTACCCCGTTAGCGGTGGTTACCTGTATCTGTTGCAGCGGTTTGAAAAAAGTGTTCTTAATACAGCCTGGCCCACACTAGCTTGGTGTTTTGCCTGAACATCTACACAATAGTGTTTTGTGAAGGTGTGTGGTGTAGTCCAAGTTGCTGCTTTGCAGATGTCATCTAGGGGAATGTTCCCTAAGAATGCCATAGCAGCCCCTAGTTTGCGTTTGGAATGAGCTCTAGGGGAAATGGTTAGCGCGCATTTGGATTTGATATAGCATATTTGGATGCATTTAACAATCCACCTTGCAATCCCTGAATTTGAGATGGGATTACCTTTATGAGGCGGGGAGAAGGCCACAAAGAGTAGTTTGGTCTTTCAATGTAGTATTTGGAGTATTGCTCTTTTAACGTCTCTCGGTTAGATGTCCGGTACGGAGCATTTGCCAGCAGGAGATAATGAATTGAAGGTAAGGAGGTTATGTGTCACTGGAAACTTTATGTGGGAGTAAGAGGAACTGTATGTATTGGCGTGGTTTGCCGTCTTCCTGTAAGGCAGTCCCAACCGGCAGCTAAAAACTGGATCACCCTTGGGTGGGGTATATTCAGCGTCACCCGTAAAAGCAATGTGGGGACAACAGAAATGGTATCTATTGGTGTGGTTCGCCGTCTTCTTGTTAGGCAGTCCCACCTGGTAGTTTTTAAAAACAAAATCACGCTTGGGTGGGTTATATTCAGTGTCACCGGTAAAAGCAATGCGGGGACAATAGAAACTGAGTTTACGGCGAGATTCGCCACATTTGGTCATCTCCCCGATAGCCACAAACCGGATTACCCTTTTTTAGGCGCTAAAGTAGTGACACCGGGCACCCCTATAATATCTCAAACCTAGAGGCTTGGCGTGGGCGTGCCTCGCATATACATAGGCCATTGTGTATAGAGGAGCTTAACCTACTTACAGCTATGTATAGAAATGTGCATTGCTCCTTATCACTCCTGCTAACAAGACGGGTTGTCTTTCTCCTTTATATTTGAGAAGTACTACCTTCACAGAAAACAATAAGACCAATATACGAAGTGACGTACGCGATACATCTTTTGAATAATGGGCGAGATTGGAGTGAAAAGGACTTAACCACTGCTGAGTTATACGCTCGATACAGGGTAAGCTAGACTGCATAAACAATAATCAGATAGACGACTTTTTCGATAAGGGTCTGGTACTTAGTGATCACAATAAACTATTTCCATCTATAGGACTTCTCGAACAAATTTGGTGTCCACTGGTAGAATGATCAACAGGCTGTTTAAAGAAACAACAAGTAGGCCTTAACGAACAGTAGCAGGAACATAAAAGCTTTGACTGACTGGATCTAATGCACTGAAATAATCTTCATTACCACCCCTTTCTTTTCTAAACCTGGTTGTGGAACTTTTTCATCACCAGCTCATTAGCCTCACATTATTGCGTCAAACTGTTGTATGACATTTTATTTAAGGTGAAGGTTTTGGTGTGATGGATTCTTTTCTTCACTGCACCCATTGTCACTCATCTAAGTGCATGGTGTAAGATCAAGCACTTAGGAATGTTTCTTCAATCATGAGCTGTGGTATGGCATGTTTTTCAGGTTCACGGATTGAGTATAGAGATCTAATTTATTCATTTAATCAAATGAAAGATTAACCTTTTGCCGATACCCCCCATATTTATATAAATACCTTTGTCTTTTAGTAACCCGCAGATAACCCCTGGTTTTTCTGAGATCCATCTACTACATCTTGGGCCTGAGGAAGGTGGCATGGCCACTGAAACGCACGTAGACCAATATCACCCCTGAGGAGTGGTCCCTGGGAGATAAATCCATCAGAAGCTGTGTCTGTTGGCAACAACTAATACTGCCCTCTCGAATACAATCTGGGATCCCTCATAGGGTCGAATCTCTTGTGGTTTGTGTGCAGATTGAATGAGTGTGTCTGTCTGGTGAGAATGAATAGGTGTAGGTTGCTGGGGGTCTATGTATATATGTATTCAAAGTAAAGAGTCTTGGGTAAGCCATTTATCTTGGCGTTACTGTTTTCAAAAGACAACAACGGTATATATGTATTTTTGTAAAAAAAATTATTGAAATATAAAAAAGATAAAAATAATACAAAAAGAGTTGTTAATGTCTAAATAAATTATGCTATAGCTAAAATAAAGAATGTAATACAATTTGTTGCAATTTTTGATGGGTTTGTAGAATAATGGTGGGTGTATTGGCATGTTAGAACCTGTTCAGGTCACATGGAAATTAATACAGGTCAGAACAGAGATATATTGTATTAGTAAGAGCTCGTTCTGCCACGGATCTGGTTGAGGGAAAAATACTGGGAGTTCAACAGACTGGTTGAGATGGAAGGCAGATGCTACTTTGGGTAAAACATTAGGGTTTGTTCTAAGAACCACTTTGTTATGATGGATTTGTAAAAATGGTTCTTGTATGGTTAATGCCTGGAGTTCAGTAACTCTCCTGAGAGATGTGATAGCGACCAGAAAGCTACCTTCCAAGTGAGGAACTGTAGTTCGCATTTGTGTAGAGGTTCAAAAGGGGGACCCATGAGTCTGGTAAGGACCACGTTTAGGTTCCACACTGGAGCGGGTTGTAATCTGGGTGGAATTATTCTCTTAAATCCTTCCATGAAAGCTTTGATAGCGGGCACTCGAAACAAAGACAAGTGTTATGTTGTCTGTTTTGGAGATAGGCTGCTATGGCAGCTAGATGTAGCCTAATAGATGTATATGTATATGTCAGGTTACATTGTTGTAGATGCAAGAGGTAGCAGGTAACATTCTGAATAGAAGCATCTAGTGGATTGATATTGTTGTTTGTGCAATAAATGGCAAATCGTTTCCATTTTGCGGCATAGCAAGCTCTAGTAGTAGGACGTCTAGCCTCTTTAATGATGTTTGTTGGACCTGGCCCTTTTCGCAGGGTCATCCCTAAACTTTTTGGAGCTGGAGTTAAAGGCCAAAAGTTTGGAAAATCCTCCCTCTGGTGGCAGCGCAACGCCGGTGCAGGTAGAGTCAAGGGTGTACATGCCAAAAGATGTAGTTAAGGAATACTTTAAGAATGATGACATAGGGCAATGGTTCAAGGGCATGAGGTAGCTCCAGTAGTGCGCAGTATCCCTGAAGGGAATAGGGTAACTGGCACAGGTGTTCATGGTCCTAGTGGCGGGAGGGACACTCTACTGACTCTAGATGAGAGGTGCAGGGAGAGGGGTTCCCCCAAAATTGAAGTCCTGGTATGTGAGTGTGAAGACCGCCCAGAAGAGTGTGGGTTGTGTGACAGAGACAGTCAGATACTGTCTTGCCAGTCTCAGGGGAGGGGTGTGAAGTACGTGTGCGAGGCACTGGATGGTAAGGTGAAGGATAGTTTGGTTAGCCCTGCTAGGGGGCTGTGTGATCCAATTGTGGGAGAGCATATTGTAAGTCCCTGTTTTCCAGAGCTAGGCCAACACCTGTGTTTGGGTGAGTTCTCTGACCGCAGGGAGCTCACATTGGAGACAGACCTTTTGGTGGAGTCCAGAGGGTCTGGAAAGGCATTGGGGAGTGATCCCAAGAGGAGTGGTTCAGGAATCTTCAAATCCAGTGTGGTGGAAGTGGCTCAGAGTAGCCCAGCTAGGTCCTGTAGTAGTAGTGAGAGGGGTGTAGGGCCTCACGTCCTGTCTTTAAGGGGAAGGAGTGAGAATGGGTTATGTCCCGATAGTGCCCAACCTCAGTCTCAGAGCCTGGATTGTTCTTTAAGGGAACACCAGGTGGGGAGCCTAGTCTGTCCTGAGGGGCTGCCCGTTGTGTGGGATCCCCTAGTGTCTGGTGAACGGGGAGTGTCTGTGGGCAAGCCTCCCTCAGTTCTGGTGTCTGGCAGAACCGCTCCAGTTGGGAGGGTGCAGAGGTCCAGATTGAGGGGTGAGAGGGGGAAAGAGTCCCCAGTGGAAAAACCAGTGGGTCAGGGGCCAGCCAGAAGGGCTGCGTCACCAGTGAATGACCATGGTGACACCACTTCTGTCCTGGGGGATCTTCAGGCACTGTCAGATGGATAGGGGTCGGGAGATCAGCGCCAGGCAGACTGTCACACGACACATGAGTTATGTGTCACCCTCGGGGGGGGGCATGCGTGCTCCCCGGGAAGTCCTGGTGCGCCAGGCGAGCGTTCAACCGCATGGGTTGGTCCCAGGGTTGGGAAGCCAGGGTCAGGTGTTATCTGACCAGGAGGGTGGGACAACTGTAATCAGTGTCCTGACCCATGTTGCTTCTAGGGGTACCACGCCAGTTGGGAGTGGGCAGTACTCTGGAAGGGGGGGCAGAGGGAGGGAGTCCGCGCCTCTGACCCCGGCTCAACTGAAGGGTTTAGACCCTAGGTTGGAGGGCCAGGTTCAGGGTGTCCCCCCCTGACCTGGACGCCCAGTTGCAGGATAGAACCCCTGAACTGGTGGGCGAATTGCGCAGGACACGTGCCCCAGGTGCCCTGGCATTCTGGAAGGGGGTACCACTCCAGGTGGGAGGGTACAGAGCCCCAAGGAGGAGGACCGGGTGTGGGAGAGGCCACCCCAGTCTTTAGTCCAGCCGCCGGGTACAGTCCTGGGGCTTAAGAAGCAGTTCCCTGAGTGCCTTGGGACTCACGGCGCGTAGTCCTCGCAGGTCTTGGAGTCGTGGTCCCTCTTACAGCACCATACGCAAACCAGATGAGGGTCCCTGTGAATAATGCGAAGCACAATGGCTATAAGAGAAGATAATGTGAAAGTAACATTACGAATAATAAAAGAGATGAAAATAAAGAAAACTGAAGTAAAAGAATGAAAAATAAATGATCAAAACAAAACGCATTGGAACTACTTTTTGTTGAAAGATTTACAGCTTTTGAACTCATCTTCAGAGTGCCGGAAGGGTTCGTTTTTTCCCTGCTGGAGGACGCTCTCCTAAGACTTTGTCCTTAGTATTGCCATATGTTTAAGTTCCCTCGTGGCATCATACTCACAGGCACAGGCCACAGCAGTTTGAGTGCTCCTCTTCACCAATGTTCTCCGTGTTGACAGACGTTGTTTCGCTCGCAGGAAGGCTGTCTACGAGGAAGAAGAGGACACAGGATGCAAAAAGAGAGAAGTTACAAAACTCTAATAATCCCTGTTGGAGGAAAGAGTTAATTCCTGCATCTTCCCTGGATCCTTCTAGCGAAACTGGCTCGGAATGGATCAGCATATGTGCAGATGGGAGGGCCGGAAACCCAGAGAAGATGTAGCTTCTATGAGCTGTGGCTTCAATCAGTGAGAACGCCTACAAGAGTGGGCAGACAGCTGAGGAGCTTGAGGGGCAATATTACAATGGAAAGACGTCACACCAGGATCGAGGCTGGGGATCTCTACAGGAAATGAACCAATGCGAATCACTTCATAACAGGATAGAGGCTGGGGATCTCTACAGGAAATTAACCAATGGGAATCACTTCACAACAGGATCGAGGCTGGGGATCTCTATAGGGGATGAACCAATGGGAATCACTTCATAACAGGATAGAGGCTGGGGATCTCTACAGGAAATTAACCAATGGGAATCACTTCACAACAATATAGAGGCTGAGGATCTCCATAGGGAATGAACCAATGGGAGTCACTTCACAAAAGGACAGAGACTGAGGATCTGTACAGAGGATGAACCAATGAGAATCACTTCATAACAGGAAAGAGGCTGGGGATCTCTACAGGAAATGAACCAATGAGAATCACTTCATAACAGGATAGAGGCTGGGGATCTCTACAAGAATGAACCAATGAGAATCACTTCATAACAATATAGAGGCTGAGGATCTCCATAGGGAATGAACCAATGGGAGTCACTTCACAAAAGGACAGAGACTGGGGATCTGTACAGAGGATGAACCAATGAGAATCACTTCATAACAGGATAGAGGCTGGGGATCTCCATAGGGAATGAACCAATGAGAATCACTTCACAACAATATAGAGGCTGAGGATCTCCATAGGGAATGAACCAATGGGAGTCACTTCATAAAAGGACAGAGACTGGGGATCGCCACAGGGAATGACCAATCAAAATCACTTCATAAGAGAAGAAGGCCAAGGGATCTACACAGAGAATGAGGCAAATAGAATCATTTGATACCAGAATAGACACCAGTGGCTATTCAGAGGGAACAGACTAATGTGAATTACTTTATTACAGAATAGAGACTGGGGATCACTACAGGGAATTAACCTATGGGAATCGCTTCATAACAGGATAGAGGCTGGGGATCTCTACAGGGAATGAACCAATGGGAATCACTTCACAACAGGATCGAGGCTAGGGATCTCTATAGGGGATGAACCAATGGGATCCACTTCAAAACAGGATAGAGGCTGGGAATCTCTACAGAGAATGAACCAAAGGGAATCACTTCATAACAGGACACGAGCGCCGGATCACTACACGGAATGAACCAATGAGAATCGCTTCACAACAGGCTGGAGGCTGGGGATCTCTACAGGAAAAGAACAAATGCAAATCGCTTCACAACAGGATTGAGGCTGGGGATCTCTACAGGAAATGAACCAATGGGAATCACTTCATAACAGGATACAGGCTGGGGTCTCTACAAGAAATGAATCAAAGGAAATCACCTCATAACAGGACAGAGGTTGGGGATCTCTACAGGAAAAGAACCAATGGGAATCACTTCACAACAGGATAGAGGCTTGGGATATCCATAGGGAATGAAACAATGGAGATCACTTCATAACAGGATAGAGGCTGGGAATCTGTACAGGAAATGAACCAATGGGGATCACTTCATAACAGGATAGAAGCTGGGGATCGCTACAGGAAATGAACCAATAGGAATCACTTCATAACAGGATCGAGGCTGTGGATCTCTACAGGGAATGAACCAATGGGATCTACTTCATAACAGAACAGAGGCTGGGGATCTCCATAAGGAATGAACCAATGGGAATCACTTCACAACAATACAGAGGCTGGGGATCTCCATAGGGAATTAACCAATGGGAGTCCCTTCATAAAAGGATAGGGGCTGGGGATCTCCACGGAGAAGGAACCAATGGGATCCACTTCACAACAGGACAGAGGCTGGGAATCTGTACAGAGGATGAACCAAAGGGAATCACTTCATAACAGGACACGAGCGCCGAATCAGGCTGGAGGCTGGGGATCTCTACAGGAAAAGAACAAATGCAAATCGCTTCACAACAGGATTGAGGCTGGGGATCTCTACAGGAAAAGAACCAATGCAAATCGCTTCACAACAGTATAGAGGCTGGGGATCTCTACAGGAAATGAACCAATGGGAATCAATTCATAACAGGATTGAGGCTGGGGATCTCTACAGGAAAAGAACCAATGCAAATCGCTTCACAACAGTATAGAGGCTGGGGATCTCTACAGGGAATGAACCAATGGGAATCAATTCATAACAGGATAGAGGCTGGGGATCTCTACCGGAAATTAACTTATGGGAATCACTTCACAACAGGACAGAGGCTGGTGAGCTCTACAGGGAATGAACCAATGGGATCCACTTCATAACAGAAAAGAGGCTGGAGATCTCTACAGGAAATGACCCAATGGGAATCACTTCATAAAAAGATACGGGCTGTGGATCTCCACGGAGAAAGAACCAATGGGATCCACTTCATAACAGAATAGAAGCTGGGAATCTCCACAGAGAAGGAATTAAAGGGATCCACTTCAAAACAGGATAGAGCCTGGGGATCACTACGGGGAATGAACCAATGGGAATCACTTCACAACAGGATAAAGGCTGGAGATCTTCATAGGAAATGAACCAATGGGAATCACTTCACAACAGGACACAGGCTGGGGATCTCTACAGGAAATGAACCAATGGGAATCACTTCACAACAGGACACAAGCTGGGGATCTCTACATAGAATGAACCAATGGTAATCACTTCACAACAGGACAGAGGCAGGGGATCTCTACTGTCAGTGAACCAATTGGAATCACTTCATAACAGGATAGAGACTGGGACCTCTACAGTGAATGAACCAATGGGAATCCCTTCACAACAGGACAGATTCTGGGGATCGCCACAGGGAAAGACCAATGAAAATCACTTCATAAGAGAAGAAGGGCAAGGGATCTACACAGAGAATGAGGGAAAGAGAATCTTTTGATACCAGAATAGACACCAGTGGCTAGTCAGAGGGAACAGACTAATGTGAATTACTTTATAACAGAATAGAGACTGGGGATCACTACAGGGAATGAACCTATGGGAATCGCTTCATAACAGGATAGAGGTAGGGGATCTCTACAGGAATGAACCAATGAGAATCACTTCATAACAGGATAGATGCTGGGGATCTCTATTCTCTACAGGGAATGAACCAATGGGAATCGCTTTATAATAGGATCAAGGCTGGGGATCTCCACAGGAAATGAATCAATGAAAATCACCTCATAACAGGATAGAGGCCCGGGATCTCTACAGAAAATGAACCAATGGGAATCACTTCACAACAGGATAGAGGCTCGGGATCTCAATAGAGAATGAACCAATGGGAATCACTTCACAACAGGATAGAGGCTCGGGATCTCAATAGAGAATGAACCAATGGGAATCACTTCACAACAGGATAGAGGCTCGGGATCTCAATAGAGAATGAACCAATGGGAATCACTTCACAACAGGATCGAGGCTGGGGATCTCAATCTGGAATGAACCAATGGGAAACACTTCACTACAGGACAGAGGCTGGGAATCTCCACAGAGAAGAAACCAATGGGATCTTCTTCATAACAGGACAGAGGCTGGGGATCTCTACAGGAAATCTGAATCTCCTCATAAGAGGATAGAGGTCAGACTCTCCCTATAGAATGAATCTATGGGATTCACTTCATAAAAGAATAGAGGCCGGGGCTATTTAGAGCAAGTGCTTTAATGGAAATTAACTCTTAACCCTGAGAGAGGGCCAAGGATTTCCACAGGGGATAAACCATTGAGAATCACTTCATACCAGGAGAGAGGCTGGTGGATTCTCCCCACTGAAGGAACCAATGGGAATCGAATAATACCGGGATAGACGCCGGGGGCTATTCAGAGAGAAAAAACCATGATTTGAGTGACTTCATAACTAGAGAGAAGTGGGGGGGTCATCACATGGAACAAACTAATGGGATTCGGTGAAAAAGTAAAAAAAAATAGGAGCAGTACAGGAAATAAACAGACAGAATGAACCACCGGGAACCACTTCAACATCACTAACCAATAAGAGGAAAGATGCTGGAGGTCTTCCGGGAGAGAATGAACCAATGAGAACCACTTCAACATCTCTAACCAATAAGAGGAAAGATGCAGAGGGTCTTCAGGGAGAGAATAAACGAATGGGGAACACTTTAACAACAAGTAATCAATATCAAGAAGGACAGAAGATGTACAAAAGGAATAAAACAGAACTGATCTCTTCGTCAACAAATAAACAATAAGGGGAAAGAGGCCAGAGTGTCTCCTGGATGAATGAACCAAGGGGAAATACTACAAGAAACACAACTGGTTGGTTACTCAAAGCAGGGGAGGCGTTCTTCAAGTAGTGTGGGAATTCTGTAGGTGGGATGGTACATTCTAAGCAGGCTAGGAGTACTTAAAGTAGGGTTGGAGTAATATTAGCAGGGTTGGGATACTCCAATGTGGGATGAGATACTCAGAAAAGGACTGGGGTATTCCAAGAAGGGGGTGGGTCCTCTAAGTAGGGTTGGGAATACTCTAGGAGGGGGAATACTGTAATAAAGATATGGGTCCTTTTAAGCAGGATTAGGAATACTCCAGGAGGGTGGTATACTCTGAGCAGAGTAGGGGCACTCTAAGCAGGGCTGGGAATACTCTAGAAGGGTGGTGTTAGACCTGTCAGCCCTAGGGTGGTCTTTCCCTGTGTTTTTGCCTCATTTTTTCCACCCTCTTTTTCGTTGGCCTTAGGTCTCCGAGCGCCTTCCCATTGCTAATCAATGCTAAGGTGCAGGTGCTCTCTTCTCCCAACATGGCTGCCACAGGCCCCTGCTACTGCGGAGTGGTCTTTTTAGTAGCACCCTAGTCGCCAGGAGCTGGCTGGGACCCTAAACATTGTTGCCACACCAGCCGCCTTTTTCTCCCATAGTTAGAGTAGGGAAGCTCCTGGAACCTTCTAGAACAAGGGCGAGGTCTGTTTTTGCCGCCTTAGAGAGTGGTCACCTGACCTGGGCATACATAAGGGAAGGAGGGAAAGTTTTTAGTCAGTTGGGGCGACGCTGACCTGGGGTAACCTACGCAGGAGACTTAGGTGGTAGGGTCTAGTCAGGGACCTATACCACTGGGAGTGACAGGGCTTAGGTGCTGCCTTCCAAGCTGTGTGAGGAACACTGGACAAGCCCACTGAACTGGCCCGGCGGGAGGGGAACCCAGGGACGACCGTCAGTGACTGACTAACCTGCCCTCAGCCACCAACTCAACCCCCCCCCTCCCTCAAGAAACCAACTACTAAGGGCGCAGTGTTGGACTTGCCCTTCTGGCAGGTTCACCCCTGGACTTTTTGGCTTTTTATTGGTGACTTGGTGTGGTAATTGTTTGGTCTCTGCGCACTTTCCCTGTGTCCCAGGGTAAAGTGCGTGCGTGCTCTGAGTGCATGTGGTGAGATAGGCCTGCCCTCCCATAGGAATGCATGGGGAGTGTATGTGTCCCTAGTAGTTCCTGATGCGTGGGGTGTGCAGGCCCGAGTTTGGTATGTGCGGACTCGTGGGAGTGAATTCTGCGCGATGATGTGTGCGGCGTGCATGTACCTAGTGTGGAAGTGCCACTTCTAGAAGTGGGCACTTCTGTGTGCAGTGTGTCTGTCGCGTGATTGGCTGGTCATGTCATGTGACGGGCTAGGGATTCCCCAGTGTCAGGATGAGTCACCCAGTGGTGAATGGGGAGATCAGCAGCTAGATGGGTGGGAGGAGTACACCTGGGTCCTGAATAGGACAGGGTTTTCCACACACAATGCTGGCCCCGCCCCCTGTGGTGCGACTGACGACCCTAGCCCTGCCAGTGAATAGAGTGAGGGGCTGAGCACATCAAGGGTGCTCCCCAACCAGCTGCGACTGGTTTTCCCCCTCACCCTGAACCCAGAACAAAGGGTTTGCCTGTATAAAAATGGGGCTGTGTCCCCACAGAAACTGTTCTCTGCCAGGATCTTACCTGAGGGGGGCTGCTGCTGCTGCTGCTGGACCAGAGGACCGCCACTTGGATTACCTCCCTGCCTGGAGGCCCAGTGAGCTGGCTCTGGGTCCAGCCTTGCCCCCCACCCCTGCCCTGCTGCATGCAGGGAAGAACTTTGCTGGACTTTGTGGTAATTTGCCCCAAAGCGCTGGGAGCGCTTTATTGTGTCCCTCAAGCGCCTGGAAGCGCTTTTTATTTGCCGTTTAGCGCCAGGAGCGCTTTATTGCTGGACCCTTTTGCTTGTAGCGCCTGGGAGCGCTGTGATTTACTGCATAGCGCTAGGAGCGCTTCATTTTGAGGCCCGAGCGCTGCCAGCGCGCTCCGGTGTCGCCCCGTCACAACCGAGGGAATCCCCGGCGTAGGGATTCCCCCCTGGGGCATCGGATCGAGCGGGAGCCCACCCCGCATTGTGTGTTCGTTGGCGGGTGCCCACCCCGCTTATCTGGTCCTTTCGTTGGCGGGTGCCTACCCCGCTTATTGGTAGTGGTTATCGAGGGAGCCTACCCCTCTTACGAGCCAAGGATCACCGCCGCGGCCGGGGAAGCCCCGGAAGTCAGGCAGCGCTGACTAGGACGGGGGCGTGGCCCAACCAGGAAGCAGACGGGAGCCTACCCCGCGCTCCTGGGATCCTGAGGACGAAGGAGGAGGGAGCCGCGTAGAGATCGAGGGAAGCGGACGGGAGCCTACCCCGTGCTTCCCCACGGAGAAGAGGACGTGACTTCCCGGCCCCAGAGCAGAGAGAACGGAGGCGACGCGGGAGTCCCCAGAGCAGCCCGGTGAGTGTTTAAGAAGGGCTGGGGGACTCCGCGCATGTGCTGGGGGTGCGGGGGCAGTGATCGAGCCCCGGGAGGCTCCAACGGTTGCCACAGCATTTCTCGAGCCCCGTGAGGCTCTAGGGGGGCATCTCGATTGGCGCAGAGTCCAGAGGGACTCCCACGTGTGGGGCAGTATCGCTTCTTGAGCCCAGTGAGGCTCCAACGTTGTGCAGAGCCACGAGGGCTCTAGAGGGCATTGTCCAGTGTTCAGAGCGCCCGGAGCGCTCCAACGAAGGGGAGCACAACTGTTCCGAGCCACGAGGGCTCTAGGGGACATTTTTGAGTGAACAGAGCCCAGAGAGGGCTCCAGAGGCACGCAGAGTGCCTGAAGTTCGTTTTCCAGCTGCCCAGCACTTAGTGGGCAGCTGCCACGTTTAGGTGGGGGACCATTTTCGTTTCAGCTTGCGCAGCTGGCGCAGCTTGACTAACGCAGGGCGTCCTAGCCCCTACCAGGCCAGTTGGCCCAGGGACTGCCACAGATAGTGGCTAATGTGAGTTTTTGCGCCATTGTTCCTTTCCTGCACCTCTGAATGTGTTTATGCGTCATGTGCTTCGCTTTACACCTCTGAATGTTATGCATCATGTGTTTATGGGCTTAGACCCCTACAGGTATTGTGATACTTAGGTGGTTGTTTTCTCCCTAACACAGGTGGTGCTAGTGAGGTCCTGATTCCCTGCGCAATATTTTCCTAAAGGTGGTTAGGGTTGCGTAGGTGGTACTTACCTGATGCTAGTGTGATGACGCTGAGGTCATTATTGCGCCAGTAGTTACTGGTTGTGTGCTAGATGTTCTATTTTTAGTGCTACAGTGATTGTATGTGCTATGTTCTAAAATATTATTCCTATGTTCTAAGAGTGCTAATTCCGGACAGCGGTCCAGGTGGCCCTGTCCCCTGTATATATAATCCCTTGTAAATTCTGCCCGTGCCTGTTGGCCCATTGTAGAGTGTGTGTTTTTATCTAATGTGTTGTGTATAATACAAAGGCTATTTTTATAGAATACGTTGTGTGGAGTTTCCTTTGTGGTGGGCCTTGGGTGTTGTTGCTGGGTGCGCGCGCAAACGCTTTACACATCGCCTCAGGGATAAGCCTGACTGCTCGTGCCAAGCTACCAAGGGGGTGAGCAGGGGTTATCTTTGGCGTGTAACTTCCTTGCCCTGACTAGAGTGGTGGTTTCTGTCTGGCTTTGGCGCAAGCCCTAGCCAACCAGAAATCCCATTTCTAACACGCAGGAACCAGCAAGTGCCAGGAAGACCCTATAATTGACCCTATAATTTTCCTCAGGACTGCTGGGGGATCGACCAGGTATTAGCGCTGTGCCACCCCTGCGCTCCCTGACTCCACCTGGGACCCCTGCACGGAGCTGCCACTGTTGTGTGGCCTGTCCCACCACAACCTGCCTGCCCTGAGGCTCTGCGCTCCCCCGCTGGGCTTAGGGGAGCGCTGGGTACCGGCGATATCGCCCATACTGCGGGTTGGGCCTTGACTTCCCCCCCACCCCTGCTGGGGCGCTAAAGAAACCCCCAAACTCACCGCCGCGGCCTGGCGCTGCATGGGCAGAACACCACTGATGTCCCTGGGGCCCGCTGAGGAGTTCGGGGTCCCGCCTTTGCCGGCACGTCCAGGGTGATAGCTCCGCTGTGAGCCCGTCGCTGCACAATCCCCGTGGCGGCCCTCAGTCAGGAGAGGGCCGCCGGAATCAGAAGAAGGCCGCGCCCCCGCAGGCCGCGCTGCTGTTGGCGGCTGCGGGCGCGCCTCTACGGAGATCACTACAACCGGTCCTCGGGCCCCAGGAGCCCTCGGAGGGCCTGGGACCGGCCCCTTGTCAGCGTGGGGCTCCCCGGCCGCCCCCAGGCTTGCCGGAGGCCCCACGAAGCCCTGCTCATCGCAGGCCCGGCTACGAAGCCCCCTCTCAGCCCGGACATCGCCGGGAAGCGCACACGGCTGGCGGGAGGGGCTCCAAGGAGAGCGAGCCCCCGCCCTGCCTGAAACCACCGCAAGGAGAAGAAGCTGGCGCACGAGGTTCAGCTTAAGGAGTTGGAGCTGCAGGAATGCTGATGGTGGCAGCGTACCAGAGGCTCTACATGGGCCTAAGTTTTATGTACCCAAAGATGTGATCGCGAGTTACACTATGGGGGATGACATCGCCAAATGGTTGGAGGCGTATGAGGTGGCCTTGACAGCCCATGGGGTGCATGAAAGATACTGGGGAGGTGGCCTGTACCAATACATACCTCCCAATGTCAGGGACACCCTCCTGTACCTAGAGAAGGCGGACCAATTCAGGTATATCCCCATGAAGGAGGCGCTACTTTAGAAGTTTGGCCTCAACCCAGAATGGTATCGCCAGAAGTTCCGTGGCAGCCATAAGCTGTCCACACAAAATTGGGTAGATTTTTTTTACTATGCCCGTAAGACTCTGGATGGTTGGGTGCGTGGCAGCGAGGTGCATGATTATGAGGGCCTGTACAATCTATTTTTGAGAGAGCACCTCTTGGATCAATATTTTCCGGAGCTGCGCCAGCATCTGGTGGCCCGCAAGCTGACTGATCCCCGTGAGCTTGCGGAGGAGGCGGATATTTGGGTTAGCACCCGGGTGTCTCGCAAGGGCCCCGGGGGAGATGGCCCGAAAGGCGGACAGGGTTTCCCCCAGAAGAAAGAGGGGGGAGATAAAAAGACAGAGTTCTCACAACGCCCACAAACTAGACAGTTTGGGAGAGGAGTAGGTACCCCACCTCAGTCCAGTTCCCCAAAGCCCACTTACCCTGACAAGAGTCAGCAGCAGAGAACTGTCCGTTGCTACGAATGTGGGGAGGTTGGACACTACAAGGGCGATCCTAAGTGTCGCAAGAGACCCCCAACCCCCACAGGAGGGAAGAGCCCCGGGGTGGCTAGTGTAGCGCTTGGGATGGAGCTGCCCCTAGATAGGGAAGGGGAGTGGACAGGCCTGACCCTGGTTTCACTCGGGGATAGAGAGATGGTCCCAGTGACATCCCTACCCTCTAACACTGCTAAGTACCAGCAGAGGGTGAAGGTTAACGGGGAGGAGGTGGAGGATCTGAGGGACACGGGTGCCAGCATGACCACCGTAGTGAGGCGGCTGGTGTCCCCTGAGCAAGTGATCCCTGACGTGTTCCATCCGGCCGTATTGGCTGACGGCAGTGTGAGTCACTATCCTGTGGCTCAAGTTCCCTTTGAGTGGGGAGGAGTTAAAGGCCCGTTGAGAGTTGCTGTGAGCCCTGCCTTGCCTGTGGAGTGTTTACTAGGAAACAATCTAGAACATACCGCCTGGAAGGATGTGGAGTTTAGAGCCCACACTGAGATGCTGGGGTTACCAGGATGGACTTGCGTAGTCACGAGGTCCATGGCTGCCCGGCAAGGGACTCAACACGGGTTGGAGCCTGAGACAAAGGCCCAGCCCAATGCTGGTCAGGAAGAAGAGAATGTGGTGGAGGACACGCCCTGTGTGATGGATGGGGAGCCCGCGGAGGTACCCCCGGAGTCCGCGGAGGTGGATGTTGTTCCTGTGGGGGACTTGCCGACCCTTGCCGAGTGGCATGTGGAAGGAGGGCCTACCCGGGAGGAATTCTGTCGGGCGCAGAGGGAGTGCCCCACGCTTGACGGCATGAGGTGGCAGGCCGAAGCCCAAGCGACCAATCAAGAGGCCGGCAGTTACCATGTGTACTGTGAGGAGGGCCTCCTTTACAGTGAGCCTAAGATTCCGGTGCATGGATCCTCGAGGGCCTTAGTGGTCCCCCAATGCTACCGGGCCTTCCTATTGGAATTGGCGCATGAAATACCCTTAGCTGGACACCAGGGTCAGGACAAAACCTTTGCGCGGTTGGTCCCGCATTTTTATTGGCCCAGGATGAGAGTTGCTTCTGACACCTACTGCAAGACCTGCAAGACTTGCCAGGCGAGTGGCAAGACTGGGACTAAGGTGAAGGTCCCTTTGGAACCGCTCCCGATGGTCGGGACCCCTTTTGAGCGGGTCGGAATTGACATTGTTGGGCCGTTGGACCCTCCGACCTCTGTGGGACACCAGTTCATTTTGGTGTTAGTGGACCACGCCACTCGGTACCCGGAGGCTATTCCTCTGAGGACCATCACTGCACCTGTGGTGGCGCGGGCCCTGATGGGGATTTTTACCCAAGTGGGATTCCCCAAGGTCGTGGTGTCAGATAGGGGCACGAACTTCATGTCGGCCTACATGCAGGCCATGTGGAAGGAGTGCGGAGTGACCTATCGGTTCTCCACTCCTTACCACCCCCAGACTAATGGGCTCATAGAGCGCTTTAATAAGGCTCTGAAGGGGATGATCCGGAGCCTGCCAGAGGACTTGAGGCGGAAGTGGGACGTCCTCCTCCCTTGCCTGCTGTTCTCGTAGCGCGAGGTGCCGCAGAAGGGAGTCGGGTTCAGCCCTTTTGAGCTGCTCTATGGCCACCCCGTTAGGGGGCCCCACAGCCTGGTGAAGGAGGGGTGGGAGAAGACTTCGAAGAAGCTTCCCCGTGATGTCGTCAGCTACATGCTGGCATTCCGCAGCCAGATGGCCAAGCTGTGGAAGGAAGCCTCGGACAATCTGGAGGCTAGCCAAGCCGTCATGAAGGAGTGGTATGACCGCAACGCTCGGACAGTGGAGTTGGACGCTGGACAGAAGGTGTGGGTCATGGAGCCTGGGGAGCTTAGTGCCCTCCAGGACCGGTGGACTGGTCCGTACGAGATTGTGGAGCGGCGAGGCCAGACTACCTATGTCGTTGATTTGAAGACCCCCCAACAGCCCCATCGGGTGCCCCACGTCAACCGCCTGAAGCCACACCATGAGCGATCTGAACTTGCTCTCCTCATGGTGACGGATGAGAGCGAGGAGGAAGAGAGTGAGACTTTTCCTGACCTTCTGGCGGCCCAGGAGAAGGATGGATCGGTGGAGGGAGTGGTCCTCTCCCCATCCTTGACCCCAGAGCAACAGAGGGACTGCCGCCAGGTGTTGGAGCAGTATGCCTCGTTGTTCTCCCTCACGCCTGGAATCACCCATCTGTGTACCCATGATGTGGACACAGGGGACAGCCCCCCTGTAAAAACCAAGTCTTACCGGCTGTCCGATAGAGTCAAGAACAGCATCCAGGGTGAGGTGGCCAAAATGCTGGAGCTGGGGGTGATCGAACCTTCCAGCAGCCCGTGGGCTAGTCCGGTAGTGTTGGTGACGAAAGCGGCCCCACCGGATACCACACCAGAACTTCGGTTCTGTGTGGATTATCGGGGATTGAACTCTGTCACCAAAACAGACGCTCACCCGACTCCACAGGCAGATGAGTTGGTTGACTGGCTGGGAGCAGCCCGGTACCTCAGCACCATCGACTTAACATCAGGGTACTGGCAGATTGCCATGGCCGATGGAGCAAAGGAGAAAACAGCGTTCTCCACCCCCGAGGGCCACTTCCAATTTAGGGTGATGCCCTTCGGGCTCAAGAATGCTCCGGCCACTTTCCAGCGGTTGGTGAACCAGGTGCTGTCTGGCCTGGAGTCCTTCTCAGCGGCGTACCTGGATGACATAGCTGTCTTCAGTAGCACCTGGGAGGACCATCTGCAGCACCTCCAGGAGGTGCTACAGGCTCTGCAACGTGCTGGCCTGACCATCAAGGATAGCAAGTGCCAGATTGGACAGGGATCTGTCGTCTACCTGGGACACCTGGTGGGCGGGGGTAAGGTGCAACCCCTCCAGGCCAAGATTGAGACCATCATGGCCTGGGAGCCCCCCAAAACCCAAACTGAGGTCCGAGCTTTCCTCGGCCTCACTGGATATTACCGCCGGTTTATCAAGGGGTATGGTACCATCATAGCCCCCTTGACGGAGTTGACGTCCAAGAAGCAGCCACGAAAAGTGATCTGGACGGCTGCTTGCCAAGAGGCATTCGAGACCCTGAAGCATGCGATGTGCACCACTCCGGTGCTGGCAACACCTGACTTCACGAAGGAATTCATCGTGCAGACGGACGCCTGTGAGCACGGCATAGGCGCTGTGCTCTCGCAACTGAACAACGATGGCCAAGACCAACCTGTGGCCTTTATCTCTAGAAGACTCCTCCCTCGGGAACAACGGTGGAGTACCATCGAGCGAGAAGCCTTCGCTGTGGTCTGGGCTCTGAAGAAGTTGAGGCCATACCTTTTTGGCTCTCACTTCCTGATTCAGACAGACCACCGACCCCTTCGCTGACTCATGCAGATGAGAGGCGAAAATCCCAAGTTGCTAAGGTGGTCCATTTCCCTACAGGGGATGGACTTTCGGGTGGAACATCGGCCCGGAGTTGACCACGCCAATGCGGACGGTCTCTCCCGGTTTTTCCTCCTTAGTGACGAGAACTCCCTAGAGGTTGGGTAGCTCTCCCCACTTTCGGCTGGGACGCGTGTTAGACCTGTCAGCCCTAGGGTGGTCTTTCCCTGTATTTTTGCCCTTGCCTCATTTTTTCTACCCTCGTTTTCGTTGGCCTTAGGTCTCCGAGCGCCTTTTCATTGCTAATCAATGCTAAGGTGCAGGTGCTCTCTTCTCCCGATATGGCTGCCACAGGCCCCTGCTACTGCAGAGTGGTCTTTTTAGTAGCACCCTAGTCGCCAGGAACTGGCTGGGACCCTACAACATTGTTGCCACACCAGCCGCCTTTTTCTCCCATAGTTAGAGTAGGGAAGCTCCTGGAACCTTCTAGAACAAGGGCGGGGTCTGTTTTTGCCACCTTAGAGAGTGGTCACCTGACCTGGGCATACATAGGGGAAGGAGGGAAACTTTTTAGTCAGTTGGGGCGACGCTGACCTGGGGGGAACCTACGCAGGAGACTTAGGCGGTAGGGCCTAGTCAGGGACCTATACCACTGGGAGTGACAGGGCTTAGGTGCTGCCTTCCAAACTGTGTGAGGAACACTGGACTAGCCCACTGATCTGGCCCGGCGGGAGGGGAATCCAGGGACGACCGGCAGTGACTGACTAACCTGCCCTCAGCCACCAACTCAACCCCCCCCCCCTCCCTCAAGAAACCAACTACTAAGGGCGCAGGAACCAGCAAGCACCAAGAAGACCCTATAATTTTCCTCAGGACTGCTGGGGGATCGACCAGGTATTAGCGCTGTGCCACCCCTGCGCTCCCTGACTCCACCTGGGACCCCTGCACGGAGCTGCCACTGTCGCGTGGCCTGTCCCACCATAACCTGCCTGCCCTGAGTCTCTGTGCTCCCCCGCTGGGCTTAGGGGAGCGCTGAGTACCGGCAATATCGCCCACACTGCGGGTTGGGCCTCGACTCCCCCCCCCCACCCCTGCTGGGGAACTAAAGAAACCCCCAAACTCACCGCTGCGGCCCGGCGCTGCGTGGGCAGAACACCACTGATATCTCTGGGGCCCGCTGAGGAGTTCGGGCCCCGCCTTTGCCGGCACGTCCTGGGTGATAGCTCTGCCGTGAGCCCGTCGCTGCACAATCCCCGTGGCGGCCCTCAGTCAGGAGAGGGCTGCCGGAATCAGAAGAAGGCTGCGCCCCCGCAGGCCGCGCTGCTGTTGGCGGCTGCGGGCGCGCCTCTACGGAGATCACTACAAACGGTCCCCGGGCCCCAGGAGCCCTCTGAGGGCCCGGGACCAGCCCCTTGTCAGCGTGGGGCTCCCCGGCCGCCCCCAGGCTCGCCGGAGGCCCCACGAAGCCCTGCTCGTCGCAGGCCCGGCTACGAAGCCCCCTCTCAGCCCGGACATCGCCGGGAAGCGCACACGGCTGGCGGGAGGGGCTCCAAGGAGAGCGAGCCCCCCGCCCTGCCTGAAACCGCCGCAAGGGCCCCGAGGAGGCCGAATGAACAGGTAACCCCCGGGGAGGAGGGCGGAAGGCCAGAGGGAGGCCCGGAGCTTGCCCCTCCCCCGGGGAAGACTATCGTTGGGCCCTGTTGGCCCCCACTTGCCCCAGGAACAGGGAATAATCCGTCCCAGGCCCTGTTAACTCCTGCCCTAGGAAGGGCTGATCGTTTACCTGACGTGCAGGTTATCTTTGGCCTAAGGATATTGCTAATGATACGCAGATTGAAGGATTGAAGGAAAGGTTTATTCCTGCCTAAGGAAAAGTTGACTAGTTGCTGTAAATGACATGTTCATTCTTGGTGAAATGCTCTAATGAAATGCCATGTTTAGCGCTCTAATGAAATGCCATGTTTAACGCTCTAATGAAATGCCATGTTTAGCGCTCTAATGAAATGCCATGTTTAACGCTCTAATGAAATGCCATGTTTAGCGCTCTAATGCAATGCCATGTTTAGCGCTCTAATGAAATGCCATGTTTAACGCTCTAATGAAATGCCAGGTTTAGCGCTCAAATGAAATGCCATGTTTAGCGCTCTAATGAAATGCCATGTTTAACGCTCTAATGAAATGCCATGTTTATGTCTAATGAGATGCCAGGTTTATTTCTAATGAAATGCTTTGATGAATACCGCAATTGTTGATTACCCTGACTCGGAGCTAGATAAAGGCTATTTGATTTTTACTCAAACCTCCTGGTGTGGTGTCAGTCATTGCGTGCGCTTCCTGTCTCAGTGGATGTGTGTGCTGTATCGTCACTTTACACCTAAACTTTCGGGTGCCTACCTGCTCGCGCCAAGCTACCCCCCTGTGGAACTGGTGACCCCAGTTCCTACAGGTGGTATACTCTAAGCAGAGTAGGGGTACTCTAAGCAGGGCTGGGAATACTATAGGAAGGTGGGGGAAACATTGTTTACAACGCGGGGATTACATCGCGATGCCATTACATTGCGGTTTTTACAACGCAAGTCGTTACAACGACTTGCGCTAGATGGCGCTCTAGGACAAGGAATAGTATAATTTACTATCCAACACCTTCCCTACTGTACGTAGACTGGAGTTGGAATAGTAAATTATACTACTCCTAAGTCCAGCGCCCTCCAACGCAAGTCGTTGTAACGATTTGCGTTGTCAAAACCGCGATGTAATGTACCGCGATGTTAATGTATGCGTTGTAACGTCATACATCCGAAGGTGGTATACTCTAAGCACAGTAGGAGAATTCTAAGCAGCCATGGAATACTATAGATTATGTGGTGTAATAGAAGCACACTGCAGGTAATCGAAGATAGCTGGGAGTAAACTAGGCAGGTCAAGGGTATTCTAGGTAGGACTGTGATACTGTAGGTGGGGTGGAGGTACTCCAAGCAAGGTAGGAGCACTCTAGACTGGGTCTGGATCCTGTAGGTGGCACTAGGATACTCTGTGGGGTAGGTGTACTCAAAAGAGGACAGGAGTACTGTAGGACCCTCATACGAGTTGGGGCATTTCACCCAGAGTGATAACTCCAGATGAAACACTGTAAGAGACAGTTCTATGCATATTTGAGACAGGAAATTTGGGTCAGATCCCTACAGGACCAATAACTCAGGCCGTAGACATCCGGCCTGTTACAGTTGCTGTAGGGCAGGGTCTGCAGGCAGCATGATCACAGGGTCTCTGCCCACCCTCTACAGCAGTCTGCGGTAACAGACAATCCGCCCCACAGAAAGGCATGCACATGCCTAGCACCCCTGCCAACCTCCACTCTCCTCACTGCTGACACCTCCTGAGAAAAAAACGGCCCAGTAAAGGAACTGATGACTACGGGTGGGCGAGGAATTCGTGGAGTTTTGCTCACTCCGCGCGGAGTTCTGAAAAACTCCACGAAGTGACGCAAAGCTGAGTTTTTTCTCTCGAGCGGCTCACCAATGTTAAGCTGACGAGCGTGAGCAAGAGAAATCGCATGCTAGACCACCTCCTGCAAAGATTTCTGGTCGCAGCAGGTCGCTACTGCCCGTGATGAGAAAGCTGCCGCTCGCGTTGCAGAACCTGCCACTTGGGTAGAAAATCTACTCGAGCGGGTGAAAGAGGCAGTGCCCTCTGGCTCTCCACGTGATGCTGCGGGAGAAACTCCTGGCGCTAAAAAATCACTGCAAACAGCGTGACATACCGGACTCCGCTGCTCGTGGAACTCTGCGTCGTGTGGCAGAGATTTTTAGGCACTTCGCGGAGCTCCACATAGTGCAACTCCAAGAACTCCGCCCAGGCCTACTGTTAACCCCTATTCTAAGCAGTTATTCCCCATTCTGGGGAAAACACACGTAAGCACCGAAATCTTATGCAGAGATATTGAGTGGTAATGTAGATTTTGGCCTCTCAATATCTCCACGCGAAATGCCAGTGAACTCATCATGAGGAGCAAGGAGTACCGCAGGTTGGTTGGAGGTCACTTAAGAAGGGTGGGAGTACTCTAGGTAAAGGCGGGATACTCGAGATGGGGTATCTAAGGAGGAAGGTGCTACTTAGTAGGGTTGGGGAATTGTGGGCGGTACGGGGTACTCTAAGCAGGGTGGGTGCACTCTTAAGGAGGAGTTGGATTCTGTATGTGGTGTGGAGATAGTTCAAGCAGGGCGGGGTGGCTAAGAGGATGAGCGTACTCTAGGTAGTGTGGGGACACTCATTAGGGTGGAGCACTCTACATAGGAGTATGGTGCTCTTAGTGGTGCGGGGGTACTATAAACAGTCTGATTACTCTAAGCAGAGTGGGGGGCTCTAAGTAGGGTTGGAGTATTCTAGGTGGTGTGGGACTACTCCAAAAAGGGTGGGAGTACTCTAAGTACAGTTGGGATATTTTAGGTTAGGTGAGGGGACAGTTGGAGTAATCTAGGTGATGTGGGGGACTCTAAGCAGGACGAAAAGTAGGGGTGGGGGTATTCTATGTGGTAATGGGTATGGAGGAGGGCACTATTCTAAGAATGGTTAGACTAATTTAGGGGGTGTGTAGGTGCTCTCAGCCGGGTGTAAGGGTCTACGTAGGAATAGAATGCTCTTTAAGGGGTGGGAGACTCAAATTAGTACTATGGTACTGTAAGCAGGCTGGTGTACTTTAAGCAGACTTGGGGTATTTTAGGGGGGTACTTTAAGCAGGCTGGTGCACTTTAAGCAGATTTTGGGTATTTTAGGGGGGTACTCTAAGCAGGTTGGTGTACTTTAAGCAGACTTGGGGTATTTTAGGGGGGTACTCTAAGCAGGCTGGTGTACTTTAAGCAGACTTGGGGTATTTTATGGGGAACTCTTAGCAGGCGGGTGTACTTTAAGCAGACTTGGGGAATTTTAGGAGGGTACTCTAAGCAGGCTGCTGTACTTTAAGCAGACTTGGGGTATTTTAGAGGGTACTCTAAGCAGGCTAGTGTACTTTAAGCAGACTTGGGGTATTTTAGGAGGGTACTCTAAGCAGGTTGCTGTACTTTAAGCAGACTTTGGGTATTTTAGAGGGTACTCTAAGCAGGCTGCTGTACTTTAAGCAGACTTGGGGTATTTTAGGGGGGTACTCTAAGCAGGCTGGTGTACTTTAAGCAGATTTTGGGTATTTTAGGGGGGTACTCTAAGCAGGCTGGTGTACTTTAAGCAGACTTGGGGTATTTTAGGGGGGTACTCTAAGCAGGCTGGTGTACTTTAAGCAGACTTGGGGTATTTTATGGGGAACTCTTAGCAGGCGGGTGTACTTTAAGCAGACTTGGGGTATTTTAGGAGGGTACTCTAAGCAGGTTGGTGTACTTTAGGCAGACTTGGGGTATTTTAGGTGGGGTACTCTAAGCAGGGTGGGAATCGTAGAAGCAGACTTGGGGTATTTTAGGTGGGGTGCTGTAAGCAGGCTGCTGTACTTTAAGCAGACTTGGGGTATTTTAGGGGGGTACTCTAAGCAGGCTGGTGTACTTTAAGCAGACTTGGGGTATTTTAGGTGGGTACTCTAAGCAGGCTGGTGTACTTTAAGCAGACTTGGGGTATTTTAGGGGGGTACGCTAAGCAGGCTGGTGTACTTTAAGCAGACTTGGGGTATTTTAGGGGGGTACTCTAAGCAGGTTGGTGTACTTTAAGCAGACTTGGGGTATTTTAGGTGGGGTGCTCTAAGCAGGTTGGTGTACTTTAAGCAGACTTGGGGTATTTTAGGGGGTACTCTAAGCAGGTTGGTGTACTTTAAGCAGACTTGGGGTATTTTAGGGGGTACTCTAAGCAGGCTGGTGTACTTTAAGCAGATTTTGGGTATTTTAGGGGGGTACTCTAAGCAGGCTGGTGTACTTTAAGCAGACTTGGGGTATTTTAGGGGGGTACTCTAAGCAGGCTGGTGTACTTTAAGCAGACTTGGGGTATTTTATGGGGAACTCTTAGCAGGCGGGTGTACTTTAAGCAGACTTGGGGTATTTTAGGAGGGTACTCTAAGCAGGTTGGTGTACTTTAGGCAGACTTGGGGTATTTTAGGTGGGGTACTCTAAGCAGGGTGGGAATCGTAGAAGCAGACTTGGGGTATTTTAGGTGGGGTGCTGTAAGCAGGCTGCTGTACTTTAAGCAGACTTGGGGTATTTTAGGGGGGTACTCTAAGCAGGCTGGTGTACTTTAAGCAGACTTGGGGTATTTTAGGTGGGTACTCTAAGCAGGCTGGTGTACTTTAAGCAGACTTGGGGTATTTTAGGGGGGTACGCTAAGCAGGCTGGTGTACTTTAAGCAGACTTGGGGTATTTTAGGGGGGTACTCTAAGCAGGTTGGTGTACTTTAAGCAGACTTGGGGTATTTTAGGTGGGGTGCTCTAAGCAGGCTGGTGTACTTTAAGCAGACTTGGGGTATTTTAGGGGGGTACTCTAAGCAGGCTGGTGTACTTTAAGCAGACTTGGGGTATTTTAGGGGGGTACTCTAAGCAGGCTGGTGTACTTTAAGCAGACTTGGGGTATTTTAGGGGGGTACTCTAAGTAGGTTGGTGTACTTTAAGCAGACTTGGGGTATTTTAGGTGGGGTGCTCTAAGCAGGTTGGTGTACTTTAAGCAGACTTGGGGTATTTTAGGGGGTACTCTAAGCAGGTTGGTGTACTTTAAGCAGACTTGGGGTATTTTAGGGGGGTACTCTAAGCAGGCTGGTGTACTTTAAGCAGATTTTGGGTATTTTAGGGGGGTACTCTAAGCAGGCTGGTGTACTTTAAGCAGACTTGGGGTATTTTAGGGGGGTACTCTAAGCAGGCTGGTGTACTTTAAGCAGACTTGGGGTATTTTATGGGGAACTCTTAGCAGGCGGGTGTACTTTAAGCAGACTTGGGGTATTTTAGGAGGGTATTCTAAGCAGGCTGCTGTACTTTAAGCAGACTTGGGGTATTTTAGAGGGTACTCTAAGCAGGCTGGTGTACTTTAAGGAGACTTGGGGTATTTTAGGAGGGTACTCTAAGCAGATTGCTGTACTTTAAGCAGACTTTGGGTATTTTAGAGGGTACTCTAAGCAGGCTGCTGTACTTTAAGCAGACTTGGGGTATTTTAGAGGGTACTCTAAGCAGGCTGGTGTACTTTAAGCAGACTTGGGGTATTTTAGGAGGGTACTCTAAGCAGGCTGCTGTACTTTAAGCAGACTTGGAGTATTTTAGAGGGTACTCTAAGCAGGCTGGTGTACTTTAAGTAGACTTGGGGTATATTAGGGGGTACTCTAAGCAGGCTGGTGTACTTTAAGTAGACTTGGGGTATTTTAGGGAGGTACTCTAAGCAGGCTGGTGTACTTTAAGCAGACATGAGGTATTTTAGGTGGGTACTCTAAGCAGGTTGGTGTACTTTAAGCAGACTTGGGGTATTTTAGGGGGGTACTCTAAGCAGGTTGGTGTACTTTAAGCAGACTTGGGGTATTTTAGGTGGGGTACTCTAAGCAGGGTGGGAATAGTAGAAGGAGACTTGGGGTATTTTAGGGGGGTACTCTAAGCAGGCTGGTGTACTTTAAGCAGACCTGGGGTATTTTAGGTGGGGTGCTCTAAGCAGGCTGCTGTACTTTAAGCAGACCTGGGGTATTTTACGTGGGGTGCTCTAAGCAGGCTGGTGTACTTTAAGTAGACTTGGGGTATTTTAGGTGGGGTGCTCTAAGCAGGCTGGTGTACTTTAAGCAGACCTGGGGTATTTTACGTGGGGTGCTCTAAGCAGGCTGGTGTACTTTAAGCAGATTTAGGGTATTTTAGGGGGGTACTCTAAGCAGGCTGGTGTACTTTAAGCAGATTTAGGGTATTTTAGGGAGGTACTCTAAGCAGGCTGGTGTACTTTAAGCAGACTTGGGGTATTTTAGGTGGGGTACTCTAAGCAGGGTGGGAATCGTAGAAGGAGACTTGGTGTATTTTAGAGGGTGCTCTAAGCAGGTTGGTGTACTTTAAGCAGACCTGGGGTATTTTAGGGGGTACTCTAAGCTGGCTGGTGTACTTTAAGCAGACCTGGGGTATTTTAGGGGGTACTCTAAGCAGGCTGGTGTACTTTAAGTAGACTTGGGGTATTTTATGGGGTACTCTAAGCAGGCTGGTGTACTTTAAGTAGACTTGGGGTATTTTAGGGAGGTACTCTAAGCAGGCTGGTGTACTTTAAGCAGACTTGGGGTATTTTAGGGGGGTACTCTAAGCAGGTTGGTGTACTTTAAGCAGACTTGGGGTATTTTAGGGGGGTACTCTAAGCAGGTTGGTGTACTTTAAGCAGACTTGGGGTATTTTAGGGAGGTACTCTAAGCAGGCTGGTGTACTTTAAGCAGACTTGGGGTATTTTAGGTGGGGTGCTCTAAGCAGGTTGGTGTATTTTAAGCAGACTTGGGGTATTTTAGGGGGGTACTCTAAGCAGGTTGGTGTACTTTAAGCAGACTTGGGGTATTTTAGGTGGGGTACTCTAAGCAGGGTGGGAATCGTAGAAGCAGACTTGGGGTATTTTAGGTGGGGTGCTCTAAGCAGGCTGCTGTACTTTAAGCAGACTTGGGGTATTTTACGGGGGTACTCTAAGCAGGCTGGTGTACTTTAAGCAGACTTGGGGTATTTTAGGTGGGTACTCTAAGCAGGCTGAAGTACTTTAAGCAGACTTGGGGTATTTTAGGGGGGTACTCTAAGCAGGCTGGTGTACTTTAAGCAGACTTGGGGTATTTTAGGGGGGTACTCTAAGCAGGTTGGTGTACTTTAAGCAGACTTGGGGTATTTTAGGTGGGGTGCTCTAAGCAGGCTGGTGTACTTTAAGCAGACTTGGGGTATTTTAGGGGGTACTCTAAGCAGGTTGGTGTACTTTAAGCAGACTTGGGGTATTTTAGGGGGGTACTCTAAGCAGGCTGGTGTACTTTAAGCAGACCTGGGGTATTTTAGGTGGGGTACTCTAAGCAGGCTGGTGTACTTTAAGCAGACCTGGGGTATTTTAGGGGGGCACTCTAAGCAGGCTGGTGTACTTTAAGCAGACTTGGGGTATTTTAGGGGGGTACTCTAAGCAGGCTGGTGTGCTTTAAGCAGACCTGGGGTATTTTACGTGGGGTGCTCTAAGCAGGTTGGGAATAGTAGAAGGAGAGTTGGGGTATTTTAAGCGCTATGGGGTACTTTAAACGGGGTGGCAGTAGTGCTTGGATTCTCTATGTAGCGTGTGGCTTCACACCGGGTCGGCGTGGGGGCTGTAGATCGGATGATGGTACTCTGGGAGGTATCGAGTACCCCAAGCAGGATGGGATGCTATTGATGGGGTGGTGGGGACTCCAAGCAGAGTCTGGGGGTTCGTTGTAGGGTTGGGGCGCTCACTCTAGACGCTGTGGTGATATATTCCAGCAAGGCACTCTCGGCAATGAGGGGTACCTTCGGCTGGGCGGGGGATTCTAGGTTTGGGAACTTAGGTGGAGTGGGGTACTCTGGGCTGGGGTGGGGGTGTACAAAAACGTTGAGTGGGGGGGGGGGTTCTAAGAAGGATTAAGGCACTCCCCATGCAGTGTGGGGGCTCTCAGTAGGTTTAGGGTACACTGGGTGGTTCGGGGTACTCTAACCAGGGTGGCACCCTCGGGAGGGTGAGCCGCTTCTGATGCCTTCCCCCCCCCCCCCCCCCAGATGCCAAGGTCAGCGCTGCGCATCGCTGGGGGTGGATTCGTTACAAATATAGCACTGAGTCCTCCGGCGGCCCCCGGGGGGGGGGGGGGGGGCAGCGACGTCCGGATCCGGACAGAATGAATATTAAAGATGCGCTGTCGGTTTACACTGCGCGCCTGAGCGGCGGCGGACAGACGGACAGACAGACGGACGGACGGACAGACGGACGGGCGCACAGACGGACAGACGGACGGACGGACGGAAGGAGGACGGTTTACAAGCCCGCTCCATAATAAACACATCCGAAGAGTGAATGGAGGCGGCGGCCAGCAGAACCCCTACCCCCAACCCCCTCACTCCGGCTCCAGGGGGGACAGAGCGGCCTTCCAATACTCGGCCCATTGGTAACCACAGTCCAGGGCACAGGAAGCTAAAGTGATCCGTCCAAGATCACACCAGGGATCAGAACCCCGGTCCCCGGATCCCCCTCACGGATGAGGTGTGGGGTTTCTCAATGGACCTTTTGGGCACGGATTGAAGTGTGCAGGGTCCCTCTGGGACTCGGTTCTGGCAGTGATTAAAAACTGAGGGTAAAGGCAACGCGAGATCCTCCTAGTGCCAGCCAGAGGCTCATAGAGATGCTCAGCATATATGCTCATCCGATCCTTGGCCTCTCTGCAGATCGCACAGAGCAGTGGTGATGTGTGCCAGTTGTATTTGTGATTTTGTAACTAAGTGTGTGAAGGGGGTGCACAGACCGCACGAACCTAAAATAAAAGGCTGTGCTTAGAGATGAGGAGGGGCGCATGGTGGGCGGAGGAAGGGTGCGCGTGGTGGATGGAGGAAGGGTGCGTGTGGTGGATGGAGGAAGGGTGCGTGTGGTGGATGAAGGGAGGGTGCACGTGGTGGATGGAGGAAGGGTGTACGTGGTGAAAGGTGCGTGTGGTGGATGAAGGGAGGGTGCACGTGGTGGATGGAGGAAGGGTGTACGTGGTGAAAGGTGCGTGTGGTGGATGAAGGGAGAGTGCACGTGGTGGATGGAGAAAGGGTGCGTGTGGTGGATGAAGGGAGGGTGCGCGTGGTGGATGGAGGAAGGGTGCGTGTGGTGGATGAAGGGAGGGTGCACGTGGTGGATGGAGGAAGGGTGTATGTGGTGAAAGGTGCGTGTGGTGGATGAAGGGAGGGTGCACGTGGTGGATGGAGGAAGGGTGTACGTGGTGAAAGGTGCGTGTGGTGGATGAAGGGAGAGTGCACGTGGTGGATGGAGGAAGGGTGCGTGTGGTGGATGAAGGGAGGGTGCACGTGGTGGATGGAGGAAGGGTGTACGTGGTGAAAGGTGCGTGTGGTGGATGAAGGGAGGGTGCACGTGGTGGATGGAGGAAGGGTGTACGTGGTGAAAGGTGCGTGTGGTGGATGAAGGGAGGGTGCACATGGTGGATCAAGGAAGGGTGCCTGTGGTGGATGATGGAAGGGTGCGTGTGGTGGATGAAGGGAGGGTGCACATGGTGGATCAAGGAAGGGTGCCTGTGGTGGATGATGGAAGGGTGCGTGTGGTGGATGAAGGGAGGGTGTACGTGGTGGATGGAGGAAGGGTGCACGTGGTGGATGGAGGAAGGGTGCACGTGGTGGATGGAGGGAGGGTGCACGTGGTGGATGAAGGGAGGGTGGATGAAGGGAGGGTGCACGTTGTGGATGAAGGAAGGGTGCGTGTGGTGGATGAAAGAAGGGTGCGTGTGTTGGATGAAGGGAGGGTGCGTGTGGTGGATGAAGGAAGGGTGCCTGTGGTGGATGAAGGAAGGGTGCGTGTGGTGGATGAAGGGAGGGTGCACGTGGTGGATGGAGGAAGGGTGCACATGGTGGATGGAGGAAGGGTGCACGTGGTGGATGGAGGAAGGGTGCACGTGGTGGATGGAGGAAGGGTGCGTGTGGTGGGTGAAGGGAGGGTGCACGTGGTGGATGGAGGAAGGGTGCACGTGGTGGATGGAGGAAGGGTGCACGTGGTGGATGGAGGAAGGGTGCGTGTGGTGGATGAAGGCAGGGTGCACATGGTGGATGAAGGCAGGGTGCACGTGGTGGATGGAGGAAGGGTGCACGTGGTGGATGGAGGAAGGGTGTACGTGGTGAAAGGTGCGTATGGTGGATGAAGGGAGGGTGCACGTGGTGGATGGAGGAAGGGTGCGTGTGGTGGACAGAGGAGTGGTGCACGTGGTGGATGAAGAAGGGGTGTGTGGTGGATGGAGGAGGAGGGGTGCGCGCGGTGGATGGAGGAGGGGCGTGTGGTAAATGGAGAAGGGGTGCGCGTGGTAGACAGAGGAGCGGTGGACGTGGTGGATGGAGAAGGGGTGTGTGGTGGATGGAGGAGGAGGGGTGCGCGCGGTGGATGGAAGAGGGGCGTGTGGTAAATGGAGAAGGGGTGCGTGTGGTGGATGGAGGAGGGGTGCGCGTGGTGGATGGAGGAGCGGTGCGCGTGGTGGATGGAGGAGGGGTGCGTGTGGTGGATGGAGGAGGGGTGCATGTGGTGGATGGAGGTGGGGTGTGTGTGGTGGATGTAGGAGGGGTGCGTGCAGTGCATGGAAGAGGGGTGCATGAGGTGGATGGAGGAGGGGTGCGTGCAGTGGATGTAGGAGGGGCACACGGTGGATAGAGGACGAGTGCGTGTGGTGGATGGAGGATGGTGTATGCGGTGGATGTAAGAGGGGGCGTGCAGTGGTTGGAGGAGTGGCACGCGGTGGATAGAGGATGGGTGCGCTCGGTGCATGGAGGAGGAGTGCGTGCAGTGGAGTGAGGGGTGCACGCGGTAGATGAAGGAGGGGCATGTGGTGGATGGAAGAGGGGTGCACACAGTGTTTGGAGAAGGGACGTGTGGTGGATGGAGGAGGGGTGCGCTCGGTGGATGGAGGAGGAGTGCTTGCAGTGGATGTAGGAGGGGTGCACACGGTGTTTGGAGGAGGGATGCGTGGTGGATGGAGGAGGGGTGTGTGGTGGATTGAAGAGGGGGCGCGGCGAATGGAAGAGGGGTGTATGTGGTGGATGGAAGAGGGTGTGTGCCGTGGATGGAAGAGGGGGCATGCAGTGGTTGGAGGAGTAGCACGTGGTGGATGGAGGAGGCGTGCGTGCGGGGGATGGAGTAGGGGTGCGCTCGGTGGATGGAGGAGGGGTTTGCGTGGTGGATGGAGGAAGGGTGCACACGGTGTTTGGAGGAAGGATGCGTGGTGGATGGAGGAGGGGTGCGTGCGGTGGATGGAGGAGGGGTGCGCATGGTGGATGGAGGAGGGGTGTGCACGGTGGATGAAGGAGGGCTGTGGCAGTGGATGCAAGAGGGGTGCACGCGATGGTTGGAGGGGCGCGCAGTGGATGGAGGAGGGCTGTGCTTGGTGGATGAAGGAGGGCTGCGTGCGGTAGATGGAGAAGGGGTGTGTGCGGTGGATGGAGGAGGGGCGTGTGGTGGATGGAGGAGGGGTGTGCACGGTGGATGGAGAAGGGGTGCGTGCGGTGGATGGAGGAGGGGCGTGTGGTGGATGGAGGAGGGGTGCGTGCGGTGGATGGTGGAGGGTGCGCGCGGTGGATGGAGGAGGGGTGCGTGTGGTGGATGGCTGTGAGAGATGCAGATGGTCGATTCCAGGAAGATGTGAGCAGAAAAGGGGTGTGATCCCCCCCCCCCCCCCGCGGACTGTGGGGGGAAGAATCGGGATTTCTGAGACACTATAATGAATAATAATAACCCGGTATTTGTAAAGCGCGGACTAGGCACCCCTGAGGGTCTCAAGGCGCTGGGGGCCGTCGGGGAGATTAAGCGCCCACCAGGGGAGACGTCCCCTCAGTGCACAGCAATACATCCAGAAAAGTGGAGTAACTCCGTTCAAAACGCTTTAAATCTGTGGGTTGCGTCAATTGGATTTATGTTTTCTTCATAAATTCTGGATTTGTTGTCAGCAAACTCCATATCCAATCCAAGGGGAACAAATGCATTCATGTGGTAACAAATGTTGAGTCCCAAAGTATCAGTCCCAATGCATTTCGGGCGCAAGGGGGCCCTTCATCAGGGGCCCTTCATCAGGGGGCCCTTCATCAGGGGGCCTTCATCAGTGGGCCTTCATCAGGGGACCCTTCATCAGTGGCCCTTCATCAGGGGGCCCTTCATCAGGGGGCCCTTCATCAGGGGGCCCTTCATCAGGGGGCCTTCATCAGTGGGCCTTCATCAGGGGGCCCTTCATCAGGGGGCCCTTCATCAGTGGGCCTTCATCAGTGGGCCTTCATCAGGGGACCCTTCATCAGTGGGCCTTCATCAGTGGGCCTTCATCAGGGGACCCTTCATCAGTGGGCCTTCATCAGTGGGCCTTCATCAGGGGACCCTTCATCAGTGGGCCTTCATCAGGGGGCCCTTCATCAGGGGGTATTCAATATCTGCATAAATGAAAGAAAAATAAATCCAATGGACGCAACCCACAGACTCAAAGCGTTTTGAATGGAGTGACTCCACTTTTCTGGATATATTGCTGTGCACTGAGGGGACGTCTCCCCTGGGGGGCGCTGTCACAACATATTTACAGAGACGCTCGTGCGTCAGTGAGCGACACCCGACCTGCACGCAGAACTGTACAAGTCTCGCTGACTTTGAACTTTACAAAAAGGAGCGCATGAACCACCACTCATAGTACTATTGCCCAGAGTCACATGATGCTGAGATGACCTGCCGCCAGCGCCGCAAATCGAACCGGAGCCAGCCGCTCTGGCCACTGCGCTACACCTCTCCCGAAGAGACGCTGAGCCCCACCAAACCCCGCCACACTTACAATCATTATTTTACATTCCTATATTTTCAGAATAGAAATGTTTTCAATTAATTAACCACAACAAAATATTGGTAATTACTCATTTATCTGATAACGCGAATGTGCATAGGCGCATGTCCGTTACTGCACGGCATGCTTGGGGGCAAAACAGACAGTTCACGGGGAGGCATCAACTTACTAGGTGGGTGATTCTCGTTGGAAGCACAGAATTCTAGTTTACATATTTTAAGCCATACCTTTAACTATGTAGGACACACCTCTTGGAAAGGATTCCTAGTGGAGTCTTAACCAGCGCCCCTTATAGAGAAGGACGCATTCCTGCCGGTAACCCTGGTTCTCTTCCAGGGGAATCCTTATCAAAGCCATAAGCACTGAATGCTCCCGCCTACGAGCGGGGACACCAGAGCACATGATAGATAGATAGATAGATAGATAGATAGATAGATAGATAGATAGATAGATAGATAGATAGATAGATAGATAGATAGATAGATAGATAGATAGATAGATAGATAGATAGATAGATAGATAGATAGATAGATAGATAGATAGATAGATAGATAGATAGATAGATAGATAGATAGATAGATAGATAGATAGATAGATAGATAGATAGATAGATAGATAGATTTATAAATATAGATAGATAGATAGATATATATAGACATATATAGAAAACATGTACTAAGTACATACCATATATGTGTATATATATATATATATATATATACCTATAGAAAGGGTAAAAAATGCCCAGATTAAATGTACTTTTCTTTTAAAACCACAGTATAAATACAATTCATGAAATAAAAAACAGCTGCGCATAGGAAGCCTTCACCAAAACCTTTATTTAAAAGTAAACAGGAACGGGAATACGCGGCATAGTTCACCAACAAGCTGCACTGACGAGTGAGCGCACAAACAACGGGCACTGTGCCTTTAAGAGCCTCACAGTACCCCCTGTATCCCATCATGCCCCACAGATGGCAGTTGGGTTTTTACGAAAACAATAAGGAATTCTTTGTACAGACACTGGTTGAGAGCTGGAATGGTTGCAACGGGGAGGGGGGTGGATTGATTGAGACAGAGGCTTCCGGGTTTTATCAGGGGAGGGGCACCGCCCAAGTGACATAAAAACATAAAATGGTTGCGGGTGGGTGGGTGGGGAGGTTCCTCTGCGAGCAGGGGAGGAGTGGTGTGCCCTCTCCTGAGGGCGCAATGGCTGTTTGATCGGCCCTCAGGTGCCGCCCAAATCAGTCATGCACACTCTGCCCTTTCTCCATGCAGGCTGCAATGCAGCCCACATGGAGAAGATGGCCTCCCCATAAGTCCCAGGCTGGGCAGCGTCCCCTCCAATCACAACGCTGCCATTGCAGCATTGTGATTGGCTTAGGAGAGGGGAGGGAGTGTGCCTGCTTCCTGTTTCTGATGGAGGCAGGAGAGCAGGAGCAGGCGCTGAGCAAACACAGGACCCAGCCAGCCGACAGGTATGATTTTTGTTGGAAAGGCGTTCGCCGGAAGGGGGTTCGATACACGTCCTGCCCACCCCTCTGACCCACCTCTCCCAAATAAGCCGAACCAGGCGCGCACACCCTGAACTGCCCTGTGAACAGAGGGACACCACACGTATTCTTTGTAGGACGATAAGTTCTTTTATCGATGGTTTCAAGGGATCTTTATGACCCAAAAGGCAAATAGTACAGCAGTGGCACAACGTACCACAAGTCAGTCGTGGGGAATGGGGGTAGCGGGACAGTCTTTCAAGATAGTGTCTCTGCGAAATACCCTGCGGAAGCTCACAATCCTCGAGCCGGAGGGTGTCGTGTCTCTGGGCGATCTCTTCCCGAGTCGTCCTCAAGGGGAGCGCCGCGAGTCTCTCAGCAGGCACAGGTGGTCGGAGTTCAGGAGCCGCGATTCCGTCAGCAGGGCTCAGATGGTTCAATAGCTGGGGGCCGCGAGTCACTCAGCAGGCCTAGGTGGTTCAGTGTTCGGGAGCCGCGACCTAGTCCGCAGGGCTCAGATGGTTCAATAGCAAGAGGCCGCGAGTCACTCAGCAGGCCCAGGTGACTTCAGCGTTCAGGAGCTGCGACAGCGTCTGCAGGCTCAGATGGTTCCAGGTCTTCTCTGTCCTTGTTTCTCCGGCACCCCTTGTTATACTCCGCTGGTTCTTTGAAGTCCGGAGTGCTCGCAGAGGGGGGACTGGGGTGACGGAGGGGGTTCGGCGGGATTTCCTGCCGCTCACTTCTTTGGTCTTTTCAGGTGGGCCTGGGAGGGACCCCAGACGCTCGGTAGGGGAGGCGCCTGCTCCCCAGGGGCCTGGTGGCCGATTGAGTCCTCCCGGGGAAGGCGACCCGAGGTGTGACTGGGCTGGCGCCTCTGGGTCTGTGTTGAGGCTCCCGCTTCCTTGGTTGGACATGCGTGGTAGGGTGGTGAGTTGGTCAGGCCTCTGGCCGGCCCGCGGATCGGGGGTGGCTGGGGCGGCCGGAGTCGGGGATGTCGTGTCTTGAGGGTGGTTGCAGGTTGGCTGGATGATGGAGAGGGCCACGCCGTGAGGCCGGTCTCACACGCGTCCCCCCCAGCTGAAAGGCGTGGAGAACTACCCATCCACTGGGGGGTTCTCCTCGCCGAAGCGGAAGAACCGGGACAGGCCGTCGGCGTTGGCATGATCCGTCCCGGGGCGATGTTCGACAGTGAAATCCATCCCTTGGAGGGAGATGGACCATCGTAGTAGCTTGGGGTTCTCCCCCCTCATCCGCATTAGCCATTGCAAGGGCCGGTGGTCCGTCTGTACTCGAAAATGGGTTCCGAACAAGTAGGGCCGCAGTTTCTTGAGGGCCCAGACTACGGCAAAGGCCTCTCGCTCTATAGTACTCCAACGCTGCTCTCTCGGCAGCAGCCTTCGGCTGATGAAAGCTATGGGCTGATCAATGCCCTTGTCATCGAACTGCGAGAGCACGGCCTCGATGCCATGTTCGGATGCGTCGGTCTGGACCACGAACTCTTGGGAGTAGTCGGGGGCCTTGAGTACGGGAGCGGTGCACATGGCGGTTTTCAAGGCGTCGAACGCCTGCTGGCACTGGGGGGTCCACTGCACCTTCGGCGGAAGCTTCTTGGAGGTCAATTCTGTGAGGGGCCCTGCGATACTACCATAATTTTTAATGAACCTCCGGTAGTACCCCGTAAGGCCCAGGAAGGCCCGAACCTCTGTCTGCGTGGTGGGGGGCTTCCAGGACTTGATGGCATCGATCTTCGGCTGGAGAGGGGCGACCTGGCCGCTGCCCACCTGATGCCCCAGGTAGACTACGGAGCCTTGTCCGAGCTGGCATTTGCTGACTTTCACTGTCAGGCCTGCTCGGCGCAGGGCCATTAGTACTTGTCGGAGGTGCTGGAGATGCTCGTGCCATTGAGAGCTGAATACGGCGATGTCGTCAAGGTACGCTGCGCTGAACTCCTCGAGTCCGGCCAGGACCTTGTTCACCAACCACTGGAACGTGGCTGGGGCGTTTTTCATTCCGAACGGCATGACCCTGAAGCGGTAGTGGCCATCTGGCGTGGAGAAGGCAGAGCGCTCTTTCGCCCCTTCCGTGAGAGCGATCTGCCAGTACCCGCAGGTCAGGTCGAAAGTGCTGAGGAACTGGGCGGCCCCCAGGCGGTCGATGAGCTCGTCGGCTCGGGGAATAGGGTGAGCGTCTGCCCGGGTGACGGTGTTGAGCCCCCGATAGTCTACACAGAATCTTAGTTCGGGGGCGACCCCTGGGGAGGCCGCCTTCGGGACCAGAACCACCGGGCTGGCCCAGGGGCTGTCGGAGGGCTCGATGACCCCTAGGTTGAGCATTTTCTGTACCTCGGTCTTGATGCAGGTGCGGACCCGGTCAGGCACCCGGTAGGCTCGGTGTCTCACAGGCGGGCAGTCGCCGGTGTCCACGTCGTGGACACACCAGTCGGTCACCCTTGGAATGAGGGAGAAGAGGTCTGCGAATTGTCCGAGCAGCTGGCGGCAGTCGTCGGCCTGCTGGGGAGTGAGGGTGGCCGACAGTGTCACACCCTCCACGGAACCGTCCAGTTCTTTCGTGCACAGGAGGTCGGGCAGGGGTTCAGTGTCTTCTTCTGCCCCCTCATCGGTGGCCAGTAGCAAACTCAATTCTGTCCTTACGAAGTGGGGCTTGAGACGGTTTACATGGAGGACCCGGAGGGGGTTCCGTGGGGACTGTACGTCGACCAGATACGTGACCTGGCTCTTCCGTTCGACCACCTTGAATGGGCCAGTCCATTTGTCTTGTAGGGCGCAGGGTTTCACCGGAGCCATGACCCAAACCTGCTGGCCCGGCTGGAACTCGACCAGGGTTGCGTTCTGGTCATACCAGCGCTTCATTTCTTCTTGACTGGCCTCGAGGTTAGCCTCTGCAAGTTCTCTAAACTTCCTTGTCTGGTTGCGGAGCGCCAGGATGTAGCGGAACACATCCGGGGGTGTCCCCCGGGGGCTTGTCTCCCAGCCCTCCTTGACCAGGCTCAGGGGCCCTCGAACGGGATGTCCGTACAGCAGTTCGAAGGGGCTGAACCCCAGAGACTTTTGGGGAACCTCCCGGTACGCGAATAGGAGGCAAGGAAGGAGGACGTCCCATTTCCGGCGCAGGGGCTCTTCGAGGCCCAGGATCATTCCCTTCAGAGTTCGGTTGAAGCGTTCCACCAGGCCGTTGCCCTGGGGGTGGTAGGGGGTCATGAACTTATACGTGACTCCGCACTGCTGCCACAGAGACTTCATGTAGCGGGATATAAAGTTCGTGCCGCGATCACTCACAACCTCGCGGGGAAATACGACACGGGAGAAGATCCCCATGAGAGCCCGGCCCACCACGGGAGCCGTCACGGTGCGGAGGGGGATGGCCTCGGGGTAGCGGGTGGCATGGTCCACCAGGACAAGGATGAATCTGTGGCCCTGGGCGGTCTTCGGATCCAGGGGTCCCACGATGTCAATGCCGACCCGCTCGAACGGGGTACTCACAACGGGGAACGGTTGTAAGGGAGCTTTGCGTTTTCCGCCACTCTTCCCACTGCCCTGGCACGTGAGGCATGATTTGCAGTGTGCTTCTACATGCGCTCGCATCTTGGGCCAATAGAAGTGGGTAACCAATCGCTGATATGTCTTGTCTTGGCCTAAGTGGCCTGCCAAGGGTACATCGTGGGCCAGGCCCAGGAGGAGGCTCCGGAACCGCAGGGGTACCACCGGGGCCTCTGGGGCGGAAGGTTCCGGTCCTTCCCCTGGGTTAGTGTCTCCTTCTTCCTCGGAAGGAGGGTTGTCTGCTTCTGGTAGGGGGTCCCTGCTCTCGGGGAAAGTGTTCGGTAAGAGGGCTTCACCGCCCTTGGAGGGGGCCACTCGTGCGGTCATGGAGCGCGTGGTGGCGCAGACCCATTCTGGTAGGCCCATCATCTCCAGGTGGGCTCTTCGTTCTACCTGCCCCCACGGGGAACTCTCCAGGTCGTTGCCCAGGAGGCAGTCTACGGGCTGCGAGGTCCGGACCGCTACCTTCAGTTCTCCGGAGACCCCTCCCCACTCGAAGGGCACCAGGGCCATCTGGCAGAGGCTCTCAGAATTGTCGGAGGATACGACCGGACAGAGGGCTCCGGCTAGGATCTGGTCTTCGGAAATTAGGCTGCGGTGGACCGCGGTGACACTCGCCCCGGTGTCGCGAAGGCCCTCGACTCGGTGGCCGTTGATGGTCACCCGCTGTCGGTACTTTTCTGTGTTGGCGGGCAAGGGTGTCCCGGGGACCATTTCTCGATCACCAAGGGAGACCAGGGCCATGGCCGCTGGTTCCCATTCCTCGGAGTCTTCCATTTCTTCCCCCAGAGCCACGGAGGCCATCTGCCGGGTCGGGGGGTTGGTCGTGGTGGTTCGCTGATACTGGGGACACTGGAGGTCATTGGCGTAGTGTCCGGGCTGCTGGCAGCGGAAGCAGGTGATCCTAGCTCGTGGACCTGGTCGTCCTGGGGCTCCGGTGCTGGCTGGAGACTGGGCCGAACCCGCCGCTGGTGGGGCTGGTGGAGGACCCCCCGGCAAAGTCTCTTGGTCGGCCGTGGCTTCCTCCGCCCCTCTGGCGGGGGGGACCCTGACTGTGGCGGCCGTAGTCCCCCACGGGGCCCCGGGTGGCCCGGGTGTTCACCCAACGATCAGCCTCAGCGGCCAGCTTCCGAGGGTCGGTGAGTTTACTGTCTAGGAGATGCTGGCGCAGTTCTATAAAGCAATTGGCCGCTAAATGTTCCCAGGCGATCAGATCGAACAGTTCTTCGAAGGTGGAGACCTTGCTGCCCTTGATCCACCCGTCCAAGGCTCGGCTGTAAAAGTTCACGTATTCGACCCACGTGGTGCCCGGTATCTTTTTGCAATCTCGGAACCGTTGTCGGTACATTTCGGGGGTGAGTCCGTACCGGCCCACGAGGGCTTCCTTCATGTGGCTGTAGGAGTTCATGACCGCGGAGGGTAGATCGAGCAGAGTGTCCCTTCCTTCGCTTAAGAACCGGCCCCATAGGCCAGCCCCCCAATCCTTCTGCGGGACTCGGTGAGAGGTCATGGCGACTTCGTAGGCCTTAAACCACTGCTGGATATCATCGTTCTTATAATACTCCTTGACCACATCCTTGGGGATGTGAACTTTGGTTTCCCCGGCGGGAGCGGGCTGTGGATTCCCGTGCGGCTGTGACTTTTCGTGTCTAGCCCGCCACTCAATCTCCTTCAGGCCGCGTTCATGTTCTAGCTGGAGTTTCTTTTCGTCGTGCTCCCTTTGGAGTCTCTTCTCTTCGAGTTCCCCTTGTAGCCGTAACTGCTCGACGGCTAGCTTCTTCTCTGCCAGTTTTATCTCTCCCTCGATTTTTAGTTTTGCCAGTTCCAGTTCGTGGTTGCGGCTTCTCTCTCGGTCCGCTAGTTCCTCGGAGGACAGGTTCCCCTCTGGCCCGTTGTTTCTCGCCGGGGTGCTTGTTTGTTCATGGGTAGAGTCTTCTTCCGTTTGGGTCGGGGGTGCCCCCGTCTCGACCCAGGCTTTCAGTACTTTCTGGAAGTCTTCCTTTGTGCTTAGTCCGGTGGTAGCGATGCCAAGGTCTTTGCAAAACTGTTTGAGTTCTCTATGCGTGTAATAGTCCAATTGATCCTCTCGGAACGGTGAGCTTATTTCGGTACCTGCGGCACCCAGGGGGGTTTCTCCTTCCATCTCTGTTTGGTAGTGCGTCAGTCGTTCACTGCACGCTCTCTTTCGGTGTCGGCTCGGATCCCGTCGTCTGCCACCAAATGTTGGAAAGGCGTTCGCCGGAAGGGGGTTCGATACACGTCCTGCCCACCCCTTTGACCCACCTCTCCCAAATAAGCCGAACCAGGCGCGCACACCCTGAACTGCCCTGTGAACAGAGGGACACCACACATATTCTTTGTAGGACGATAAGTTCTTTTATCGATGGTTTCAAGGGATCTTTATGACCCAAAAGGCAAATAGTACAGCAGTGGCACAACGTACCACAAGTCAGTCGTGGGGAATGGGGGTAGCGGGACAGTCTTTCAAGATAGTGTCTCTGCGAAATACCCTGCGGAAGCTCACAATCCTCGAGCCAGAGGGTGTCGTGTCTCTGGGCGATCTCTTCCCGAGTCGTCCTCAAGGGGAGCGCCGCGAGTCTCTCAGCAGGCACAGGTGGTCGGAGTTCAGGAGCCGCGATTCCGTCAGCAGGGCTCAGATGGTTCAATAGCTGGGGGCCGCGAGTCACTCAGCAGGCCTAGGTGGTTCAGTGTTCGGGAGCCGCGACCTAGTCCGCAGGGCTCAGATGGTTCAATAGCAAGAGGCCGCGAGTCACTCAGCAGGCCCAGGTGACTTCAGCGTTCAGGAGCCGCGACAGCGTCTGCAGGCTCAGATGGTTCCAGGTCTTCTCTGTCCTTGTTTCTCCGGCACCCCTTGTTATACTCCGCTGGTTCTTTGAAGTCCGGAGTGCTCGCAGAGGGGGGACTGGGGTGACGGAGGGGGTTCGGCGGGATTTCCTGCCGCTCACTTCTTTGGTCTTTTCAGGTGGGCCTGGGAGGGACCCCAGACGCTCGGTAGGGGAGGCGCCTGCTCCCCAGGGGCCTGGTGGCCGATTGAGTCCTCCCGGGGAAGGCGACCCGAGGTGTAACTGGGCTGGCGCCTCTGGGTCTGTGTTGAGGGCTCCCGCTTCCTTGTTTGGACATGCGTGGTAGGGTGGTGAGTTGGTCAGGCCTCTGGCCGGCCCGCGGATCGGGGGTGGCTGGGGCGGCCGGAGTCGGGGATGTCGTGTCTTGAGGGTGGTTGCAGGTTGGCTGGATGATGGAGAGGGCCACGCCGTGAGGCCGGTCTCACAATTTTGTATTTATTTTTAAACTTACCCATACCCACCCTTCACTCCCCATGCAAAACCCCGTACCCCCACCCACGATTAATGCGGGCCATGACTGGGTTTTATGGTATTTATTTTTTGAAGATTTCTTTCTGTATTTATACATATTTATTTTTTGGTCACTTTATTGGCCTTTATCTACATTTATTTTGTGTTGAGGATGAGGAGATTACACATATATTTCCGCATTTAACAGATAAACGTGCACTCGTCAGTCAAAAGAACTTTATTCGGTCATTACGACCATCAAAGTGCAAAAGGTACAAAGTAGTGGATTCGCTAACACATGCGATGCCTTATTATGTTCTACAAACAAGGCTAACTGACAGTTAAGAAGACAGCATCCTCTTAGAAGGGATTAAAATTGGGACATAGGGTGGGAATATAACAATTAAAAGACTCACGCTTATTGGAGCCCTACAAAAGTTACATAAAAATGGGGAAACATGCTATAAATCATAGGACTGATATAATATGAGCACCATGTCCATGTCCCGGCAGAGAGGGTCCATCAAGGAATACAGCTCGGCTTACCGGCAATTAATTGGTAGAGACCTTCATGGAGATGAAACAAGAGCTGAACAGAAGTATACTCAGGCGAATCCTCTCACGAGTGGGACCTCTCCAAGAGGTAAAAGAGAAAAACGTGCTAGTGCGTAGAGTGCAGGGGCGCCATGTTACATACATATCCACAGACCACTGCAGACGCAGCTCACAGTACTAGCCCCCTGGTGCCATTAAACGAGAAGACCGTGGCTCGTGTAAATAGGATAAGAATCCATTGAGAGATAGATCCGCCGCGCTGCCTTAGTACAAAGAGCCCATGGAAGGCTCTGCTTCTAAGTCTTGTGCACAATCACAGCAGGTTAAGATGCTCTCGGTATACGAGGCTCTGGCTGCGGCGATCAACGACTGCAGACAGGTGTCTCGATAAGACACCGCAGAAAGCGGTTTAGCCGAGCTTCAATCTGAGCCTCCAAATAAGCCACATCTCACCCAGAAATGTGGCTACTGCACAAACTATTAGTGGCCTGGTGTCTGTTTTTAAAAATACGCAGCGCATCTTGGTGGCATCGAGTGCCCATCTGCCAACAGACGGTGCTAACCATTTAAGCCTCGGGATTGTATACAGTGGACATGCAAAGAGGACGTGTTTAGTGGACAGTTAGGACAGCAGCGTAGCGCGCCAGCGGCTCCACGCTGCCAGGTCGCTGTAAACGATTTCAGAGGGAGGGTACCAAATCTAAATTGAATGAATATCTTTCTATCATTCGGGATGGTGATGACCTCCATATACTGCTCATACATACTTAGTAGCTGGAATTCTAAAAATTCAGAAGTGTGACGGCCGCGTGTTGTTAGTGTGACATTTCTCTGTTCCACCCGATTCGAGTAACAGCTCTTGGCGCAGTCTCTACTTGGGACCAAGCTAATGTCGGACTCAACCCACATGTTCCCCAGGCCTACTGGGGAAGGGAGTGTCTGGATTTTAATAAACCACCCAATTCTTTTACCGATCTAGAATAAAAACTTCTTGAAGGGCAGCCACATGGTGGATGAGCTCAAGCGGTGTGGTCAATCGTAGCCAACAGAGACGGGGGGCGTATTCTTGCTTCGACAACTATAGTGGACCTGCCCATATTAAGCCTTAGGAGAACAAGCGGGGTACTCTGTGGGAGCGAGCAGAGTGACCTCAAAAATGTATTTTCTGTATGGAGAAGCTCCTCTAAGTTGTCGAACCGCCAAAGTTCAGCCCCTTAAAGAGCTGAACCTACCACCTTCTGGTCATAAATCTGGAGCAATGCTGCTATCGGCCTTGTTTGCGAAGCCCTGTGTTCCTTTATCAATGCCCCTGTGGTTTTCCTCTGCTGAAGGATTCGTTTTCAAATGTGGTGTTTCCAGGACATTTTCTCCGTAAGGGTTACACCCAAATAATCCATTCCATTCATCAAATCTTTATTTCGGCCGCCAGGGCCATAAAAGAAAACACTGTACATCATTAAAAAACAATATAAACAATTATAGTTACATTAGTACAATTTTTAAAATCAACAGCGTTAGACTCGTTTATAAAGACTTGATGTATCGCATGCGGGTAAACCACATAGATGTTAAAAATGTTGCCACTGCAAAGACTACTGGAGGGGAGAGGTCGGTTTTCAATATTCTATAAGCAGGAGCACATTGACTAAAACCCATATTTTTAAGAAGGGGCCGAAGCCAATAGTTCCCTGCTCTGCGATAGATCGGGCAGAAAAATATGATGTGGCGGTCCGTTTCCTCAGGGAGTAAACATAAGGGGCATTGAGCAGAGTGGTTTGTATGTGCCCAGCGTGCTGTATAGGCCCTTAATGGCAGTGTGTTATATCGCCATTGCATAAATAGTTTCCTCGTTAGGGGGGGACCCATATCATCGTAAATAAGCTCTAGATAGAATGAATCTTTAAAACCCAGAAAGTATGCTGTTTGAGAGCCCTCGCGGGCGCTTGAGATGGAAAGACTCAGGTGATACTCATAGTAGGCCTTGGAAAGAGACCCTCGTGAAATCTTTGGGCACGCCTGTGCTGGGTCTGACCACAGTTCCGGTCTACCAAGTGCTTCGCAGGTACGTTTGATGTAGGTGAACCATGGAATTGAAGTACTTTTGCACAGACGCAGAATCTCAACCAATTCGGCTCTATATTTCCAGAGATCCTGAGACGACCAGATTTTATGCCAAAAGGTCAGGGGTTTAAGACCGAGGACCTCTGAAATCGGTCTCAGGCCCAGGTCCAGTCTAAGCGGCATGAGTGGAGTACTGGTCGGTAGTGCGGTCAATCGTCTGAGAAAATCATTCTCCGTAGTCTGGAGTTTCTGGCCCATAGTGTGCCCCCATAATTCAGCTCCATATATCACCGATGCTCTTGCTTGGGTTTTATAGATCTGCAAGCGGGGCGCGAACGGCCTATACGTCAGACCCCTCGCCATCCTTGCAATGCCCCCCACAAGCTGAACAAGCTTCATATTCATCTTGGACAAGTGGGGGTCCCATGACATGGACTGGCTTAGGACCACCCCTAGGTATTCAAACGTTAATACCCGTTCTAGCCTGACTGTCCCAATAGAGGGCGGTGCTCGAGTTCTGGGGGGTGGATTGAAGATCATGTATTTCGTTTTTGTGGCATTGATCTCCAATCCGCGGTCTGTACAAAAACGCACAAACCCATCCAGAACTCTCTGGAGACCCATGGGAGATTTAGAAAGCAGCAGGGTGTCATCCGCAAACATAATTGCGGGAACCCTGCTGCCATCAAGCTTGGGAGCGTCGGTGTTACTCAGCTGGTTGAGAAAACTTATAACCCCGTTGACAAAGAGGCAAAAGAGAGTGGGTGCGAGAACGCACCCCTGACGAACCCCCCTGTCAACGGGGAAAGCATCAGACAGGGAGCCGTCCCTACCACACCTGACCCTGGCAAAGTTTCCATGGTGGAGTCTCTTCAAGATTGATAATAAGTCAGCCGGGGCCCCTAGGTCCATTAGGACTGCCCACAGCTTGTCCCTTGGGACCAAGTCAAAGGCAGCCCGTAGATCCACGAAAATCGTGTATAAACTGCCGCCCTCGAGAAGGACCGTTTTCCAGTAGATAAGGTGCAAACGGAAAATTTGGTCAGTAGTCGAGATCCCCCTTTGGAACCCTGCCTGGTATGGGCTCATAATCTCATTAGCTTCGATCCATTCCTGAAGGCGATTCAGGATGAGTCTACCAAAGATCTTCTGGGAGACATCAATTAAGCTAATAGGTCTGTAGTTGGCCGGAAGCAGAGGCGAACCCTTCTTGAAAATTGGGACAATCTCTGCGCCCAGCCAAGTACCAGGGATAGCCATGCCTTCAAGGATGGCATTAAAAAGGATCGTGAGATAGGGCGCCCAGACATCCGGCTCCTGTTTAAATAGGTCACCTGGGATGCCATCCAGCCCAGGTGCCTTCCCGGATGCCAGGCCAACTACAGCCACACGCACCTCATCGACTTTAAGAGGGACCACCCGCCCTTCTTGATGTGAAATGGAGATGGTACTATTTGGGACATCCTGTGGCGACTGATAGAGGGACTGAAAGTGGTCTTGCCAGACTTTTGGTGAAATATTGGAAAGTGTGGCCGGGGCCAGTTCCTCTAAGCCAGAGTTGACACAGCACCAAAATTTGCGCGAGTCAGCTCTGGCTAAGAAAGTAGTCAATCTTTCCCACTTATCATGCTCCCATTCCCCTTTGGCATTAGTAATTAGGGTTTTGTAAGCTACTCTTCTTGCCCTAATATCCTCTTTATCCTTGCCTATTTTAATGGAAAGTAAGAGGTCGGTCTTTGCCTTCCGGCAAGCTTTATTATACCACAAGGGGAGGGGGCTTTTCCTGCCATGCCTGTTTGTTTTTTGGGTTAGGCATTCTGAAAGGTGTTTAACCAGATCAACATGGATCTGCCCAAGTTGCATAAAGATAATCTGGGGAGCTCCTTCAATTCTAAGTGCCTCAAGCTTTTCAAAAATAGGAATGACCTGTGCGTAAAGTAGGGGGACCTTCTCTTGCTGTGAGACTAGATGTTCCCATTTTACTCTACGCCTGTTATTGGCGACAACCAAGAGGTTCTCCTCTGCAATCCCTGGAGTACCTCTCGGGTCCAGTCCAGGATGGTCATAGAGTAGTTCGAGGGCGTTGTGATCACTATCCTGTCTAGATAGAACGCTAAAGTCCCTTACACGTGTCCATGAAGACAGAGGGACCATGACAGAATCTATACGGGATTCGCAGCCCTTTCGGTTAAATGTACATCTAGAAGGGATGTCCGACTTTAGCCTTCCATTGCAAGCTCTAAGGCCAAATTTCAGGGACAGGGAAGTAATTTGTAAAACTAAAGGGGAGCAAGCTCTTACGGCCGGAGCCTGCGTGGGGGGAATGGACCACAGGAGATCTTCTTCCGAGGTCAGCCCCTCTAGTATACCTGGAAGTGGCTCATAATGGCAATTTATATCGCCACCAATAATGAAAGGGATGTCCTCGGGGATTGTTTCCAAGACCGTTGCTAATTTTGCAATAGTGGGCGATTCCTGTGCGATGCTCACTGGCTGTGCATAAATATTGACCAGGAGCAGATTATAGGAATTAGGCCATTCCAACAATACAGCTAAAATGTCTTCTGAATCGGTTGGAAAAATAGTGGCCTTACAGCCCAGATCTATAGCCACCCAAATGGCTAAACCGCCAGACGGGCGGCCCCTCACCCCCCGAGGTCGCATGTACTGAGAATGTGGCGAAGCCAGTTTGTGGGACCTCTTCTCTTGCCCAGGTCTCCTGGAGGAGGCAGATATCTTTGCCCCCTATAAAGGAGCTCCAGGCCGGGTTGGTCCATTTGTTAGCTAGGCCCGCAACATTCCAGGATAGAATCTTTAGGGGAAACGGAGCGGCCATCACGTTTTGAGATTCTGGGCTGCATGGCTGGTCCGGACATGGCTCCAGATGCAGATCAGAAGATGTACTAGGGATTTGAGCATTGCTGCCCCTAGCCAGTGTGGGCGGAGAATAGGTAGGTCGGCGTTGGCATGATCCGTCCCCTTAAGACCATCTGCATTTTGAAAATCAAAATGGTGCTCCTGTGCAATTTGAATATCAGAAGACAGGGGGGAGATGGAAGAAGAAATTTGATGCGAGGCTGCACCACCCCCCCGAGTGGGTGGTCAATCCACCATGTCTATTGTAAGTGCGTGGGTAATCGTAACAAGGGGGGACGACAGAATAGAAGTCCCTACTAAGCCCTTGGCCGCCCCGCTTCCCTCCCCTACCAACCAGTGTCCATCGTTCTTGCTCCTGGGCAAGCAGTATATTCAGGTAGAAAAATGTAAGTGGCTGGGGTTGGATCAGGGATCCCTGGGTATTATGGGGCCAGTTGCAAATATGTGCCACCGTCCGTGGGTCACGGAAGTTGATCAGTACACAATCTCCCTTGGTAAGTTTGATGGTAGACCCCAGCCATGGAACCCTCCTCACCATGAGAACCTCGCTATGAATGCCCTGGGGTAGGGGTCTGTTTTGGGAGAGCCAGTGGATGACCTTGTTTTTCAGGGCATCAACTGGCTCCTTGGCAAAAGGGCGGAGTTCCGGAATACCAGTTAAAACAACGATATATGGAGCAGCCTCCGGGGGCAAATGTATTGGGCCACAGCCAGTGTCAGTGCCTCCTGTCCCTACTGTGGGATCAAATGTCGGCCCTCGGAAGTTGGAGTCAGTAGGACAAGGTGTGGGCAAAAGTTTAGGTATGTGCGGAGTGGATGCAGTTTGGGCGCCTAGCTGTGCGGACTTGGGCGGAGAACAGATTTCCTTCTCACGGGGAATTTGGGGATTGCTTACATGTTGCTTCTCTGATCTGGGTGTTTCTAGGAGTGATTGAATTCCCTTCTGCAGATTGACTAAGGAAGTTTCTACTAGAGCCAAACGGTCCAGTAGTGGCAAAAGTAGGTTCTTCAGGAGAGAACTAAGATCAGAAGTGGAATGGCCAGCCCCACACGATATAGGATTGTGTCCCAGAGATATATGGGCAGGTATGTCTATGGGATCTGACCCTGTTTCGGTTAGACTTGATTGATTGGATACGATCCTCATATTGGGCTTGAAAATCTTGAACTTTTGCCCTTTATTATTTTGTGCATTTCTTTTCCTCTTCGAGATTGCGCCCTCTCGCTCTCCCTGACTAGATGGTTTAATTGGGGGGTTGCTACAGTGAATGTTAATCTGTTCTAGGGTTAGAGGGGGCCTTGGTGGTGGAAGGGAGGAAATGCTAAGTTCAGTTGAAGCTGAAATGTCAGAGTCAATGTCAGGGATGCCAGAATCAGGAGCAGCAGAAGCTACATTAGGATCCTGCGCATGAGGTGGAGAGATAGCCTGAGCGAGGGGACCCAATGAGGATCTTCTTACCCAGTCAATCTCCTGGGAAATACGTCTTTCCAGGACAGTAATCTCATCGATGAGCAAAGAGCCCGCCTTGGCGAAGTACATATCTAAAGTGCCAGAGGCAGCTCCGGCAGCGAGGGCGGATTTGCTTCTAGTTTCCCTGGCAGACATGGGTGCGGTCAGGTGGGGCAAAGAGCCTTAGGGGCCCCTTAGTAAAATCAATAGATAACAATAATGGGGCCCTGGGCCTGGCTAGCCCGTTCTCGAACGGCCTCAAACGGCCCGCTCTTTGCCCGGTCTTCGCCCTGGGCGCGTCCCGCTGGCGCGTAAGAACGGGAGTCTTATAGAGTAGTGAAAGCAGAGAAGGAGGCGGGGCCGGGAAGAGGAGGCAGGTGTGCTAGATGAACTAGCCGGCAGGCAGGCACCCTGGTCCTCGCAGTCCCGGTCTTGAGAGCCTCTCCAGCGTCCTCCCTGGGTACAGCACAGCGTCCACGCCGCTCGGGCGAATCAGGCAGGGATCAGACCAATTCCAGAATGCACAGGTCAGTGGCAACGAGCGGCAACCTCGCCATACAGTGAGTCATGCCCATCGCGAAATAATATTGATCAACTTGACCTTAGCTTCTAATAACGCAATATATCCCTCTGATGAGAAAGCGGAGAGATCTGAGATGCCCCTCAGTACCACGACACGAACATCAAATGTTTTCGTTAGCCCCCAGTTAAAGTCATCAGTAGTGCCAGAGACAGCACAACTATCCCTCTGTTTCCACTGCACACCCAAATAATCGAAAGTGTCCACTCTCTCCAAAGGGGTCCCCCCCAGCAGCAATTTACCTTTGAACGATTTGTGGGGGTTCATCAGCATAAGCTTAGTTTTCGAGGTGTTAACCTCCAGTCTTCGCAATCCACAGAAGTCCATGAAATGGTTGAGTAGCTGCTGAAGGCCACTGGGGCTTTTTAAGACCAGCAGGGTGTCATCCGCCAATAGTAAAGTTGTTATTTTTGCTCCCCCCATTGTGGGGCATCTGCGTGGACCTCTGCTAGGTACATCGCCACTCCATTTATAAAAAGCGAAAATAGGGTGGGGGCTAGGACACAGCCCTGCCGTACTCCTCGGGCAACTTTGATTGGGTCTGACAGCTGCCCTTGGTTCCCCCATTGCACCCCTTCATAGTTGTCCTCGTGTAATCGAATTAGAAGGGCCAAGATGTCATGTGGGAGCCCCTGGTCACGTAAGACCTGCCATAATATGGGCCTGGGTATGAGATCAAAAGCTGACTTTAGGTCGATAAAGGCAGGGTAAAGACTGCCCTGTTCTATTAACACTGTCTCCCAAGCCAGCACGGTGAAGCGGAATACTTGATCCATGGTGCTGACTTTCTTCCTGACCCCGCTTGGAAGGGGGATAGTATGTGATTTTCCTCCATCCAGTAAGTGATTTTATTAACTAGAGCACAGGAGAAGACCTTCTGTGCACCATCAATTAGGCTGATTGGCCAGTAGCTGGAGGGTAGCGAACGGTCCCCCTTCTTGAATACTGGGGTATCCTCGGCTCCCATCCATGACGGAGGTATCAGGGCCCCATCAGCAATTTCGTTTGCTAGTATCAGGATATAGTTGGCCCAATTCGGGATGTCGTTCAGAAAAACATCTCCAGGTACACCGTCAGGGCCGGAGGCTTTGTTTTTAACTATGGTGCGGATACTTTGCGTTATCTCCGCTGGGGAGAATAGGTTGCTGTTAGACTGGACACTACTATGTTCCACAGAGGGGCCTTCAGAGTCTATCACTTCCGATACTGTATAGACTGCTGAAAATTTTTCGAACCAAGCAGCCGCAGAGATGTTGTTTGTTGGTGGTTTGAATTTTTTGGCATCACCCCTCGAGACTAGCAACCAGAACTGCTGGGACTCTTTCCTTTGGCAGGCATCGCAAATCTGAAGCCAACGATTCTCCGTCCACTCCTTTTTTGCTTCGGCCTGAGCTAGCTTGTAATGCTTCCTGGCCAGTCGTATCTGTTCTGCATGGTTTCCCCTTATTTTAGCTGCCAACTCAAGCCACAGCTTCTTACATTTCGGATTAAATCAGGAGAGTTGAGCGTTGTCAGATGGCTTCTCACTGTGTGACCTCGGGAGACTAAAGTAAGAAGCTAACTCAGTAAAGAAGGACGTATGGGTGGTCGTGACCTGTTATATACTGACTCCACAGCCCGCGTGAAGACGGGAGCTACCGTCTCAGCTCCCTACCGGGTGCGACGGGGGACAAGACAGGGCTGTTCGCTGTCCCCATTGCTGTTCGCCTTGGCCATTGAGCCGCTGGCGGCTCACGCCCGACAGGGACACTCATATGCTGGGTTGTGGCTAAGGGGGGAGGCCCACTATACATCCCTTTATGCGGATGATCTGATGTTTTTGGCAGATGCAGATGGCGCACTGCACGGAGCGACCGCCTTGTTGGATGTCTTTGGTCGCCTGTCAGGGCTCAAAGTAAACTGGGGCAAAACATGCTTGTTCCCGTTGTCGCCTAATGGACAGGAACCCCAATCGCTGGGAGTGATACGATGGGAGGGTCGCTGTCTGCGCTATCTGGGAGTCAATATCTATCATACCCAGCTTGATTTGTTGGAAGGGAACGTGGGTAGAGCAATCCGGGGCTTGAGCGGCAGCATAGGTTTCTGGAGCACGCTCCCACTATCGAGTGCTGGGCGAGTAGCGCTGCTGAAGATGGTAGCGCTGCCGCACCTACTGTATTTTTTTCGTACATTGCCCATATGGATACCGGCATCGTTTTTTGAGCGGCTTCGAGCACTGTCCACGGGCTTCATATGGGGCTCGGGTAGGCGGCGGGTAGCTTTGACCACACTACGGCGGCCAAGAGCAGAGGGGGGCCTGGCGGTCCCGGACTTCGAGTGGTATTATCTGGCAGCACAATTACAATGGCTCACACAGGCGGTGGCAAGGGAGTTTAGAGGCCCAGAGGGCCCACAGGGCAGGTTAATTCCTCGCCATGTGCTTTCTTTCATAGTCCTCCAACAGCGGATGGACCTAGCCCAGCTCACTCTTGAGGAACGCACCCTTAGGTTGTGCTGGAACCGATGTCAGAGGAGGGCCGCCATTATCCACCCTTATGCCCCGGAGATCCCCCTTGGTATGTGCACGGCGCTCCCACACGGGGGTGATTGGTCGGGACTAGCCGCTTGGGAGGACCTTGGCGTACAAGTGGTGGGCGACTTATATAGGGAGGGGGTGCTCTTACCCTTCCAGGAACTGCAGGACTCTTATGTGCTCCCACGGGGAGATTATTTACTTCATGCTGCTCTCATAACGGGCCTCCAGAAGCACTGGAATGCGGGGCTCTCGGAACCACCAGTCGACGCGGGCTGCCAATATGTGGTTATGGCCGCGGGTACGTTCGGGGCTATTACCTGCCTATATCGACGGCTGTCGACAGAGCGCTTGCTGCCCCTAGTCACGTTGAAAGATAAATGGGAAGCTGACCTTGGGAAGCCCATCCTCGAGTCGACATGGCCAGCGTTGGTGCGGCGGGCCTGGAAGGGTACGCGTAATGCCCGGTTTCAGCTAGTACAGTTTTTTACACTGCACAGGGCATACCTGACGCCAGTTAAGATATTGCAATATTTTGGGGGCACCCATTCTCAGTGCCCGCGGTGTGGGGGAGATGGGGCTGATTTTCACCATATGTTTTGGTCTTGCGCGGCGCTGGGTAGTTACTGGGAAGACGTCACGGAATGCCTGAACCAAGTGACAGATCGCAACATCGATTTTGAGATGGGGGCCTGCCTGTTGCTTTGGTTCCCCCACACCCGCCGCACGAAGGTTACTAGCAAGTTCTGTGACTTAGGGTTGATCATGGCCAAGAGGGAGCTAACCATGCATTGGAAGTCAAGGGTGGGGCCTAGCTTTCTGAGGTGGAGGGCGGCGTTCGTGAAATGGGCAGGCGCGGAGGGCACACTTTGCCTGCAATTAGCGCATAGGAGGAACGACGAAAAGGCGTTAGCGACGGCCCGTGCATGGGAGTCACTAGTGGTTGAACTTCAGGGGCTGATGTCAGAAAACATAGGAGAGGGGGGCATACCTGACCGACATGAGGATGCGATAAGCGGGGAGTAGGAGGGGGGTCACTATGGTAGGTGGACACATTCAACGCGGCTGAACCCAGGGGAACGCCCAAGCTGACAGAGACAGGTTTGAATACCCCTATATGTATCATAGTAATAGGGAGGGCCACATCAGTGGGAGGATAGGAAGACGGGGGCACACTGACATGGGTTGCGGGAGGGAGTGGGAGGGGGGGCCCCAGCGGGAAGGGTAACTTCTCCAATGCATAAATGGTTGAAATGTCGTATGTAATATTCTCTGGTGAGTTGCTGGTGCTTTTGTGGGAATTGGATTGGTATGTTGGTAAGAAAACAATAAAAAAATGTTTAAACAAAAAAAAAATGGGTGGTCGTGACCACAGAAAGCTCCTGCCACGAGATAGTGCATCACTAAGTTTGCTGGTACTGTCCAGGAGTGCTTGTTTTATAGCTTCGAGTTTGCAGGCATCAATAGCTACACGTGCCCTCTTGTTATTCGTGGGGCATGCCTCCTTGGTCGATAGCTTTGCATCAGAGCTGCTGGCGTTTTTGGTCCAGATACTGGTCATGGCGAGTTCAAGGGGGTTGTGATCGCTATCGGTTGTGAATCCAACTATCATATCCAACACATCAGGCCATAATCTCAGGTCTATCAGCACGTAATCAATTTGGCTTCTGTTGTCAGTTCTGTTGAATGTGTTGTCCCCCTTCTTGTCAGAGTCTGGCCGTTTGCAGCCCTAAGCCCATACTCAAGGGTCAGGGCCTGAAGCTGCAAAGCAGTCTCAGTCCATTTGAGTGGTCGCAGATCAAGCGGAGGAACATGCCACAACTCACTACCGTGCCACTGTCTGTTAGATCTTCTGTGCCCAACGGTTCGTAGGTGGTGTTGAAATCTCCTCCTATTATAAGTGGGGATGAGGACTCTCGTTCCTCGAGGCAATCCTCCAGAGCTTGCGTGGTTGGTGATCTGAAACCCACCTTGGCTCCACGGGCGTCGAAATTATAAATATCCACCCCCTGCCGTTCTTGCCCTTCGGGCTGCTAGTCTTTATCTCTCTAACAGCACATTGTAGATCAATCTTAATCCAGGTCATCGACCCCCCTGCCAGTCATCCCGCTAGTTTTAATCGCTGGACAACATATCGTGACGGGACTGGGAATGAAAACAGCGGCAGTAGCCCACGTTTCCTGTAGGACACAAATGTCAAAGCGCGCTACTGGATCCACCCGTCCTCTGAGGCCTGTCAGGTTTTAGCACATTACACAGCCAAAAATAATAAAATAATAAACCCACATGAAATTAATTAACAGAATGGCACACATGCATGTTGAAGTATGCAGTAATTCAAGCAAATCTCATTCAGCTGTGCACCTCCCCGTGCTGCCAATATGTACAGGGGCTGGCCCTAAAGTCGTTAATCTCAGCTTGGAAAGTCACTCCAAAGAAGCCAAATTATCTGCATGTTTCTACTTTTAAAAATAAATAAAGCCAGGAAATACAATGCTTTTCTGTCTGTATTTATCTGTATAAACCAACAAAACAGAGAACAGGCAGCCCTACGGATGACTTTGGTGAGGACTCCCCTGGAAGAGAATTAGGATTAGAGGTGAGTAGCGTTTCCTTCTCTTCCAGGGACTCTTCATCAACAGTCATAAGCACTGAATAGAACAGCAAGCCCCTCCCACAAGGCGCGGACTTAGAAGCAAAAACCAACTCTAACGTTTAGCCAACAAGATTTCTTAACGAAGCCCGTCCTCCTCGAGTGTCACCTTAGCATCAGAGTCCAGGCAGCAATGCCTAGTGAAGGGATGGGCGGATTTCCAAAACGGACCCATTTCTAAACAGGGCTGCCGAAGCAGCCTGCCCGTTGGCGGAGCGTGCTCTCGGCCGAGCTGGCAGTGGCGGTTTTGCGAACAGATAGAACAGTCCATCTGGACATTGAGTGCTCAGAGGAGGCCGGGTCTGTGCCAACTGGACCATAGTTAGCAAACACGTGGTCTGGTTTCCTGATACTTTTGGTCTTGCCTGAGTGGAATTTGAAGATACTCCCAACAGCCAATGAATGCAGAGATTGTTCGGCTGGGTTTGAGAGATTAGGAAAAAAGGTGGGTATAGAGACTGTTTTATTGATGTGAAACTTTGAGACTACCTTTGGGAGAAAACTAGGGTGAGTCCTCATAACTACTCTGCTAGAGTGAAAGGCAGCCCATGGTAACCCTGAACACAGAGCTTGAACCTCCCTCGCCCTACGGGCGGAAGTGATACCCAGCAAAGAAGCTGCCTTCCAGGAGAGGTGTTGCAAAGAGGCCCTATGGATTGGCTAAAATGGAGGCCCCATCAATTTGAAAAGGACAATGTTGAGTTCCCATGGAGGAGAGGGATTTCTGACTGGGGGAAACACCTTTTTAAACCCCTAAAAAAAGTATGTTACTACTGGGATTCTGAAACAGGAATGTTGAGAGGGAGATTTCCTGTCAGCCGTCATGGCTGCACGGTGCGCTGTACCGGAAGAGAACGCAGCGCAACCCGGATTCTGCAAGTAATAAGCACATCCTCCTGACATGAAATTGGGTTTTGGCTCTTCTGTGTACACCGCAGATAAAATACCTTCCATTTAAAGGCGTAGGAATCGACTGGACCTGTGTGGTCAGCCAGAGCGCTAAGAGACCCTGGAGGGAGGAATTTGTGCGCTATACAAATACCAATAACATAACATAATGTCTAGTGGAAGGTCTCCTGCCCCCTTAAGAATGTCCATTTTCTTCTTAGGAAGCCCTCATTTTCTAGGCAGAGTGAAAGCACTTTGTATGGGTGGTGCTGAGATCCCCCTGTAAAACGGAGGAACCTTTGATGGTTGTTGGATATTGGGATATGGAAGTATCTGCCCTGCGAATCGACTGCACACATCCAACCCCTGTGCTGCAGCTGTGGATATGAACTTGTTCAGTAGTCTCAGGTCTAGGATGGATCTGAACTCCTGTTTCAGGCCTTTCTTTCACACCAGGAAGTAGCAGAAATAGATTCCTGATCCCCTTTGTTGTCAGGGAACCTCCTCCATTGCCTCTTTTTGTATCAAGGTGGTTGGTACCGGGATGTTTTTTCAGCGGAAACAGCTGGAGGGGGGGACTTGAAGCGAAGGGAATAGCCATTGCGCAAAATATTCAAGGCCCATTAGTCTTTCGTGATGGTGTACCACTCTTCCTTGTAGTTGGCAACACTTCCCCCCACCAGAGTGGGGAGCAGTGAAGGGGGGAAGTAACCGCAAACTGCTTTGCCCCAGACTTTCCTGGTGCTGCTGGTTGCTGCTGCTGCTGCGCACCCCTTCCTCTAGAAGGTCTACGAGGCTGATAGTGAGAGCTTGCTGCAGCTGTTGCTGCTGCCAGTGAGGGCTTTGAACCCTCCGCTGGTAGAACCCCCTATCATAGCGCCTGTAATGTTTTCTGAACTCTTTCTTTTTCTTGAGGTCCACCGCTTTCAGAGTGTCCAGCTCGGTCTTCATCCTGGACATCTCTTCATCTGCATGAGAACCGAAGAGAGTGTTACCAGACAATGGAAGGTTTAGGATGCAATGTTGTGCCTCAGGCTTCAGTCCTCTGAGGCGTAGCCAGGAAGATCGCTTTGCACATAAACCATGTACATAACCACGAGTTACCAAGCCCGTCACATCTGCAGCTGACTTATGATCTGGTTGGTGACCAGACCACCTTCAGTAAGAACCTCCAGGAAGTCCTGTCTGTCCTCTTTGGGCAGCTTGTCATTAAATCTTGATCATGAATCCCAGAGGGATCTGTCGTAGTGCCGAAGGAGAGCCGAGGAACTTGCTACCTTCATGAAGGATGCAGAGGTCCCGCACATTCATTTGCATCCATCGGTTTACTTTCCTTATCTGGTGGAGTTATGGATGAAGACGCGGCAGCAGTGTGAGAGTTTTGCGCAGCTGCTGTTATGACAGAGTCCAGAGGAGGATCCGCCCTGAGGAACGATGGGTCCTGAACCAGAATCTTATATTTTTTACGTATCGTGGGTGTTGTGGATATTAACATTGCTGGTGTGAGGAATAGCTGCATTGCTGGTCCTAGCTGACCAGGCACAAGAGGAAGGGGTGGTCACAACGCCGCCCTGTGATGTAGAATTTAAAAGAAAACAGAGGAAGTGGTGGTGGGCATCCGGATATCTATAATCAGTTTCGTGGCACCTCTGATTAAGACCTCATTAAAAGTTAGGAGGTCATTCACAGGTGATTCGTGATGGAGGTGTGTCTGAGAGAGTCTGAGAATAGTCTCTTACTGAGGATCTTAATGTTGTGAACCAAGATGGTGTCCGCTGTGCCTGGTGCAAGACCGGGCCCTCCTGAACCTACATCTTGTCCTACATCTAGTGTGGCGATGCCCCTGACTCCTGGATCTTGTCCTAGACCTTGATCTCGGGTGGCGACGCCCCTGACTCCTGGATCTTGTCCTAGACCTTGATCTAGTGTGGCGACGCCCCTGACTCCTGGATCTTGTCCTAGACCTTGATCTCGGGTGGCGACGCCCCTGACTCCTGGATCTTGTCCTAGACCTTGATCTAGTGTGGCGATGCGTCTGACTTCTGAATTGTTGAGATCGTTTACGTGGTGTTTCTTTTGGAGTAGGAGGTATGGAGGCAGTAATCGGAGACAAACCAAGCAGAAGGTGTCTTCTTTGGAGCAGGTGTGCGGAGTCTGGAAGGTGAACATGAATGCAAGAATTCTGCGTCTGATGTTGCAGACACTGGCCTTTTTTTTGGAGATGCCGACTGCTTCTTCAGCGTCGATGCTGGGTGTGCCGAATGCTCCCATGGTGTTCTAGGTTTGGACACTGTGGGCTTAGACGGATGACATCGAGCAGACGACGTTAATGGCGTACGGTGTCTCGACATCGATGAGTGCCTTGACATCGACGTATGGTGTCTCAACATTGATGAATGTCTTACTGTCGATGGACAGTCCCGCACTGGTGATGTGGCCTTCAACTTCGAGCATAGGGTGTGCTTTGATGGCGAACAATGCCCTTTCGGTGGCGTCTTCGACAGAGATCAAACAGGCACTTTTGTCGATGTCCTACCTCTTAACTTTGACCGGGACCTTGATCCATGGCGTTTTTCTCTGGATCTGCCCACAGGTGTTCTTTAGGACAAGAAGAGGGCTCTTCAGAGGTAGAAGAACATTCCCCAACGCCTCTTACGGATGTTCCTCTCTGCTGGAGTCCATGAAGATTTATTTTTTCCCTGTCCACAGTTTGCGCCTTGATAGCTTCTGGCAATTTGAGGACAGGAGTCAGGGAGCAGGGACTCTGGGGGGCACACAATACAGACTGCATGAGGATCTGTCTGTGCCTTCTCCTTACAACAGGAAGGACACTTCACAAAAAGTGAAGGCATTTTTGACGGATAAAAAAATATTTTCTGTCAGAAAATAAGTTGTCAGCAATGCAAGTACTGGCAACTACCAAATGAAAAGCTTTTTACCAAAATCTAATCAGAATTTTCTGACTTTTTAGTCAAACATAGAAGAGCTCAGTCTGTGCTCCAGGGTCCTAGCAGAAGGAGCCGGGAAAATTAACTGACTTAACTGTCACCTGTGGAGCATGATGGGATACAGGGGGTACTGTGAGGCTCTTAAAGGCACAGTGGCATTGTTTTATATGCTTACTCTTTCAATGTAGCCTATTGGTTAACGATGCCTCATATTCCCGTTCCTTTTTACTTTGAAATAAAGGTTTTGGAGAAGGCTTCCTATACTCAGCTGGTTATTATTGCATGAATTGTATATATGCTATGGTTTTAAAAGAAAAGTAATTTTAATCTGGCCATTTTTTACACTTTCAAAAAGCTGCAGAGTTAAATATGTGTATGTATCTATATGTATATATATACATACATATATATAAATATATATATAAATTATATATATATATATATATATATATATATATATATATATATATATATATATATATATATATATATATATATATATATATATATATATATATATAGTTTGTACTACATACAAACTATATATGATACATAGCGCAGCCAAGGCAGTGATGTTCACATAAAAAATAGTAAAATGCAGCGCATCAGCAGTCTGGTCTTGTACACTTCCGTTTACCAGAGCCCGTTGGAAATATCTCTGTGGCGGACTTTGGCATGCAGTTGCATTCATTTAGATTCACCTTGACTCAACTCTACTAACAGATGCACACAACATTCCCCTGCTTTCATTCCATTTCCCCCAAATCCTGGTCCATTTTTGTGGGCACCCCCTGCCCTCATACACCACCCTTTCCGCTTGCATGCACCAGTCCATGTCCATCTGCCGATCTCTCTGCATTGGCCAGGACGCAGCTCTTAGGTTCCTGGCGATATTGCGTTTGGCTACCATGAGGGAGAGCGTCCCCCAGAGTTTATCCCCCAAGGTCAAGTCTGTCACCTCCCATACATTTAACAGGCACCACCTAGGTGAGGGAGGTAAGGGTTCTTTACTCAGTGCCGTCATACAGGTTATCAGTCACTGCCTTCCAGTACACCTGGATAATCAGGCAGTCGCACAACATGTGCCATATTTAAATATATATGAAACATGTAATGTTATCTCAACAGCTGAATCAATTCCCATCTCTGCCGCCGACTGCTTCCAAAAATGCAATAAATATGTGCATAAATGGATAACTCTAAGGTGCACAATGCTCCAGTGATTAGACAGTGAAAAAATTACACACACAAGTGTGGGGAATCAGGCGGCGTATATAATGAGCCGGAGTGTTCCTAATATACATTCCTAAGTAGTTTGACGTAGATCAGTGGTTCCCAACCTGTGGTATGAGGAACCCTGGAGTCTGTAAAGCCTCCTTAGGGGGTCTGTGACTACTTAGAAAATTAAATAATACTAACAGATTAATAAACTTTACATAAAAAAGAAGCTAAATGCACAACTGAAAATTTTAAAACATACTGTAAATGTGAATACATTTGAAACTTAAAGCTAAAAATTAAATTAGTGTCCTGAGATTGATTCGTGGGAGCAGCGTGGAGGCACCGAACAGAATATAGTGTGAACGATGAGTGACCTCAGTTGAATTTAGAAAAGCTCCCACCTTTCTACTAAAATTAAAATGTAGATTTTTTTATTTATTTATATGTTTACAAATTAAATAAAAAGTGTCATTGTTTGTGTATTAGTTTGGTGAATACTTTTCCTGCATTGTTTGTGTATTGTTTTGTGGTTCAAATCACGATAACGCTTAGGTCGGGGTCTCCGGCTTCCAGTAATGAGTCAGTAGGGTGTCCCCGGATTCCAATAGTTGAGCTACCCGGGTTCCAGTAATGATTAAGTGGGGGTCCCCAGAAGTTAAAAGGTTGGGAAATACTGGCATAGATTATCATCTAATTTATCCTTTGTATCTACTACGTTTCAACCTCATAAAACAATCAGGTGGTCATGATCAGGACATAAGTAGAGTCCCGGCACCTTGCAGGCAAGTATGTGTTCTGCTCGATTTTCCCGGCCTTCTTGTGAGGAACAATGATGGAATGTGACTTCAGTCTCTTATCATTCAAGTCTAAGGGTTAGAGTAGTGAATGGAGCCTATTTACTAGGCACTTTGACATGATTCTGTGCTCTTCCCCATAGATCAGGGCTTGCACACATAGCCTAGGGGATAGATTCGTTAGTATTAGGGATAACCTGTCCTGTAGTGAGGGTATTTCATGGAGCTGTGCTGAATTCAGGCCTGGTAGGCCTCAAACGGGAGAGACTCCATCTTTCTTTCTGCTCCGGCAGCTTGGGATGCTTCTAGGTCAAATGTAATGTTTTAGTTATGAGGTGTTATTCGCTTGGAGAGAACCGGTTCAGGCCGGCCCTTATCGAAGGATTGTATTTTTCTTCATGCCGAAGACACTACATCAGGCCGGCCGGCTGGGAACGTGTCCTTGGTACGGGGAGGTACAAGAATTTGGTGGGCGGCAGGTTACAGGCCGGAATTTTCCATGAGGAAACGCACCTCTATATTAGTGAAAGTCTGAGGCAGTTACATGTTCAGTCCGTAGGCGGCATCTAGCCGTTAGCAGTAAAGCTACTACTTATTCCAGGGAAGACAGACGCCATCTTGAAGGCGGAAAAGAACCGAGAGACAGATACTCTCCTAGCAGAATAGCCAGAGAGGAGAGAGTAGCCGAGAAGGAAGAGGTCCCAGTGACTCGGAGAAGGGTGAAGAGAACAGCGCATAGTGGTGCAGACATGTATCCGTGACTGCGGAGGTGTGACTTCCAGGCGAGCCGAGGCACAGACGAGAAGGGAGCCTAGATGACCACTGAGTGCAGGCTACATACTACTAAGGTGATGTCGACCCTTTCTTATTAGAGTGTACAACTTAATCTTTCACTTTTCTTTGCAGGTTATGTGTTATATCGTAATGTTATGTGATTGTGTATGTAATGAGTAATAAAGTACCCAGTTTGTAGTGAACCAACATGTGCTGCGTGTTCTTGTATGAGAGGGTAGCCTATTCTTCTAGTCAGCTGCGGCTACATGAACAGATGTTAACCCTGATCAGGTAAGTGGTAACTGAATAAGGGAAAGAGGAGCCCCTCGAACCTGAGAACAGGCTATGCTCGAACTGGCAATCCTTGTGTGATCTGATGAATAGTGAGACTGATTCCCTTTTTGTATGTTATGGTGATCATAGGATGAACTGTCGTATGAGACTGCCGTCTGGGTAGAGAGGTCTGGATTCGTATGGGATCGCGAGGCCGCCACTTGTGATACTGTCGTATGGGCAGAGAGGTCTGGATTCGTATGGGATCGCGAGGCCGCCGATTGTGCTGAGACTGCCGTCTGGGTAGAGAGGTCTGGATTCGTAGGGGATCGCGAGGCCGCCACTTGTGATACTGTCGTATGGGCAGAGAGGTCTGGATTCGTAGGGGATCGCGAGGCCGCCGATTGTGCTGAGACTGCCGTCTGGGTAGAGAGGTCTGGATTCGTATGGGATCGCGAGGCCGCCACTTGTGATACTGTCGTATGGGCAGAGAGGTCTGGATTCGTATGGGATCGCGAGGCCGCCGATTGTGCTGAGACTGCCGTCTGGGTGGAGAGGTCTGGATTTGTATGGGATCGCGAGGCCGCCACTTGTGATACTGTCGTATGGGCAGAGAGGTCTGGATTCGTATGGGATCGCGAGGCCGCCGATTGTGCTGAGACTGCCGTCTGGGTAGAGAGGTCTGGATTCGTATGGGATCGCGAGGCCGCCACTTGTGATACTGTCGTATGGGCAGAGAGGTCTGGATTCGTATGGGATCGCGAGGCCGCCGATTGTGCTGAGACTGCCGTCTGGGTAGAGAGGTCTGGATTCGTATGGGATCGCGAGGCCGCCACTTGTGATACTGTCGTATGGGCAGAGAGGTCTGGATTCGTATGGGATCGCGAGGCCGCCGATTGTGCTGAGACTGCCGTCTGGGTAGAGAGGTCTGGATTCGTATGGGATCGCGAGGCCGCCACTTGTGATACTGTCGTATGGGCAGAGAGGTCTGGATTCGTATGGGATCGCGAGGCCGCCGATTGTGCTGAGACTGCCGTCTGGGTAGAGAGGTCTGGATTCGTATGGGATCGCGAGGCCGCCACTTGTGATACTGTCGTATGGGCAGAGAGGTCTGGATTCGTATGGGATCGCGAGGCCGCCGATTGTGCTGAGACTGCCGTCTAGGTAGAGAGGTCTGGATTCGTATGGGATCGCGAGGCCGCCACTTGTGATACTGTCGTATGGGCAGAGAGGTCTGGATTCGTATGGGATCGCGAGGCCGCCACTTGTGATACTGTCGTATGGGCAGAGAGGTCTGGATTCGTATGGGATCGCGAGGCCGCCACTTGTGATACTGTCGTATGGGCAGAGAGGTCTGGATCCGTATGGGATTGCGAGGCCGCCGATTATAAGAGGTCTTGGTATGTATAGTAGGAATTCCCTGTCCTTAGGTGGTAGATATATGTGGTTGCACTATTGTAAATAGGCCCTAGGGAGGGGGTAACGTTCTGTCTGGGTTAGTGAGGCTCTGATGAGCGGGTTCTATCTGATCCGAAAACCCAAGCAGAACATTATGTCAAATGGCCGCACCCGAAAGGACCAAACTAACGTGAAGGTGCTTGCTTATCAGCTGGGCTCAATCAAATGGAAATGAAGGTACAGGTCTGCCCCATATGTAAAGAATGGATCCCTACAGGTAAGGATCTTGAACGATTGCGCAGGTCCCCATGAGAAGGATGTGAATTCCAGGTGAGCGACTGAATTAATTACCAACAAGAGGCACACCTCAATTACTATAAGATTGCCTTGTGACACAATGCTATTCCGAGCAGGAGCCCTTGATGGAATTATTCCTTTGGTATCACGTGTCCTCCACTTGGGTATCATTTACGCTCCCATCAGGGCAGTAACCGTCATCATTGCTATACTACTGTGAGCGCTACTTCCACGGTATCAACATCCTGGCAAGCTCTGCAGCAAATGTCTCAAAATGTCACCGGCATGGGTCTACCTCTACAGGGGTGAGTGAAATCTGCCAAAATAAAGTTCTGCAAAATGCACAAATCTTTTTCAAAATTATACCTAATGTGCCAAAAACATCGGTCGGTCTTTCGAACAACTTTTCTCCATACAGGAATACTTTGCACAAAAATGTCGGAGCAGATATTGATGATACATTTCCTACTCGAAACGCTCCCTGGAAAGCAAAAATCACGTGGATTCGCGTTTTGCAAAATGGCAAACATTTTGTAAATTTAACAAGGGAAAGTCTGATAATCATGCAAGATTACAAAGGCACGACAAAGAACGTGCCAAGGCCCTGTCTTCAGTCATTACAAACAGATCACAAGGGTCCCATCCGTGGCACCATAGTTAGGTGACCAGTTGCACCACCCTCCCCAGCGGTGATCACAACCAAGGCCCGGGCCACCCAATGACCTTTAGAGGCGGTGCTAAGAGAAACGGCATCACAAGGAACACAGTCTACCATACATGTACCCCACTGCCATTAGCACGGTTACACCACAACTACATCACGGGTACCACTAGCACCGTCATCACAAGGAGGGCATATGTATGTCACAGCGAGAGAAAGACATTACTGTGAGTATCTATAGAGTGACTGCGGTGCCTCAGCCAGCTCAAGCGACCCCTCTTCTCGTCCGTCAGGTCAGCCAGAGTGATGCCTGGATGTGAAAGAGACACAAGGATGGACGCATGGACAGACAAATGCACATGTGAATGATCTGTAGATGAAAACAGCGGTAAGTACTCTGAATAAAAAGGCAAATGGAACCACACATGAACCACGCATGAACCACACATGAACCATGCATGAAATCAATGCATGGAGCTTGACAAGGACTGCCGAGAAGAAGTGTTGAGGATAAATCGAGTGGCCAATGGTACAGCAGCAAAGTGTAAAATGAACCAGAATGAGGTAAAGTGGGAGTAAACCAGCACAAGATAATGTGGGAGTGAACCAGCACAAGATAATGTGGGAGTGAACTAGCACAAGACAATGTGGGAGTAAACCAGCAGGAACTACTTTGGGAGTGAACAAACAAATGATAATTTGGTTATGAACCAATGTGAGATAATGTTAGAGTGAACCAACATGTGATAAGGGGGAAGTAAATCAACGTGAGATAATATGAGAATGAACCAGAATGAGAATGTGAGAGTGATCCAGGGTAAGATGTGGGAGTGAAGTAGCATGAGACAATGTGGGAGTGAACTACCATGAGACAATGTGGGAGTAAACCAATGTGAGATAATGTTAAAGTGAACCAACATGTGATAAGGGGGAAGTGAACCAACGTGAGATAATATGAGAATGAACCAGAGTGAGAATGTGAGATGATCGAGGGTGAGATGTGGGAGTGAACCAGCATAAGACAATGTGAGATTGAACCAGCATGAGACAATGCAGGAGTGAACCAGCATGAGACAATGTGGGAGTGAACTAGCATGAGACAATGTGGGAATGAACACTAGTGAGATGTGGGAGTGAACCAGCATGAGACAATGTGGGAGTGAACCAGCATGAGACAATGTGGGAGTGAAGTAGCATGAGACAATGTGAGAGTAAAGTAGCATGAGACAATGTGGGAGTGAAGTAGCATGAGACAATGTGGGAGTAAACCAATGTGAGATAATGTTAAAGTGAACCAACATGTGATAAGGGGGAAGTGAACCAACGTGAGATAATATGAGAATGAACCAAAGTCAGAATGTGAGATGATCCAGGGTGAGATGTGGGAGTGAACCAGCATAAGACAATGTGAGATTGAACCAGCATGAGACAATGCAGGAGTGAACCAGCATGAGACAATGTGGGAGTGAACTAGCATGAGACAATGTGGGAGTGAAGTAGCATGAGACAATGTGGGAGTGAACTAGCAAGAGACAATGTGGGAGTGAACCAGCATGAGACAATGTGGGAGTGGACCATGGTGAGATGTGGGAGTAAACCAGCATGAGACAATGTGGGAGTGAACTAGCATGAGACAATGTGAGAGTGAAGTAGCATGAGACAATGTGGGAGTGAACCAGCATGAGACAATGTGGGAGTGAACCAGCATGAGACAATGTGGGAGTGAAACATGGTGAGATGTGGGAGTGAACCTGCATGAGACAATGTGGGAGTGAAGTAGCATGAGACAATGTGGGAGTCAACTAGCATGAGACAATGTGGGAGTGAAGTAGCATGAGACAATGTGGGAGTGAACTAGCAAGAGACAATGTGGGAATGAACCATGGTGAGATGTTGGAGTGAACCAGCATGAGACAATGTGGGAGTGAAGTAGCATGATACAATGTGGGAGTCAACTAGCATGAGACAATGTGGGAGTGAAGTAGCATGAGACAATGTGGGAGTGAACTAGCAAGAGACAATGTGGAAATGAACCATGGTGAGATGTGGGAGTGAACCAGCATGAGACAATGTGGGAGGGAAGTAGCATGAGACAATGTGGGAGTCAACTAGCATGAGACAATGTGGGAGTGAAGTAGCATGAGACAATGTGGGAGTGAACTAGCAAGAGACAATGTGGAAGTGAACCATGGTGAGATGTTGGAGTGAACCAGCATGAGACAATGTGGGAGTGAAGTAGCATGAGACAATGTGGGAGTCAACTAGCATGAGAATGTGGGAGTGAAGTAGCATGAGACAATGTGGGAGTGAAGTAGCATGAGACAATGTGGGAGTGAACTAGCAAGAGACAATGTGGGAATGAACCATGGTGAGATGTGGGAGTGAAGTAGCATGAGACAATGTGGGAGTGAAGTAGCATGAGACAATGTGGGAGTGAACTAGCAAGAGACAATGTGGGAATGAACCATGGTGAGATGTGGGAGTGAACCAGCATGAGACAATGTGGGAGTGAACCATGGTGAGATGTGGGAGTGAACCAGCATGAGACAATGTGGGAGTGAACCATTGTGAGGTTTGAGAGTGAACCAGCATGAGACAATGTGGGAGTGAACTAGCATGAGACAATGTGGGAGTGAACTATGGTGAGATGTGGGAGTGAACCAGCATGAGATAATATGAAAGTGAACAAGAATGAGGAACTATGGGAGTGAACCAGTGTAAGATGATGTGTGAGTGACCAGAGAGAGTGAACTAGCATGAACTACAGGAGAAGTGAGCCATCATCAGATAAGGAGTAAGCGAACCAGAGGGAGCTCATGTGGGAATAAACCAGCGCTGGATAATGTGGGAGTGAACAAGCATGTGATAAGGTGGAGTGAACCAGGAGGAGGTCACATGGGCATAAACTAGAATGCGATAATGTGGGACTGAGCCAACATGAGAGGTGGGAGTGAATCAGTGTGAGAGAATGTTATAGTGAGTCAGTATAAGACAACGTGGGAGTGAATTATTGTATGATTATGTGGGAGTAAACCAGCATGAGATGGGGTGTGAACCCATAAGAAAGAAAATGGGAGAACAGCGAGAATTAACTTTGGAGAACTAATCTAACATGAGGTAATGTGGAAGAGCCAATACTACGTAACATCAGAGAACGAAGAGGCATGGACTTGTCAGTCTTGCCTCTCCATCACGGGTCACGCTTCTACACACGAGGTCCGCCTATGTTCTCACAAGGCTGGCACTTCTACTACCCTCCTGGTCACTAACCAACAGATAATTAGAAGTTTCCCAGTAATACATCCTTGTCCATCATTGTGCTACCGCTGCTAACCAACACCCTGTACCGGAACCAGAACACTTACGGTGGTGCTTCCTTTCCCCTTCCTCGTCCTCGTTGTCAATGTCTTCTGCTTGAGTGATCCAGTCCAGGTATCCCTTCAGGTCCTCCTCCATCTGCTGCTTCTCCCGCAGCTTCTGGAAGTCTCCGCGTGCCTTGGCTTTCTCCCTCTCCTTGGAAAACTCTCTATAGGGTTAGGAATGGAAATATTAGTCTGGATGTTAACCCTTACCTGTGTGCTCTTTCAAACACATCTGTGCACAGTGGGTAGTGTAGCAATTAACCAGGAACACATTCCTACTCCTTAAGCCTGTGGTATCCCTTTTCCATCGCCAACGTATCCAAACGTCAACTTCCGACACCCTCACATACCACAGCAAATTCAACATGCCCCTTTGCCAAGAACCATTTTCCCTAAACAAAGCACCCTGTACACTTACCATCAAAGGAAACCTAAGGGACATGAAAACGTTTAAGAACAGTTTCATAAAGCTGGCACTGCCCTCGGGTTTTTTACTTTTTTAACCACACAGGGCTCCTGAGAACCTGAGTGCAGATAGAGTCAAATGCTCTCATATGTTAGATCCTGGTGTTGATTTTGTTTTTTGTTCCAGGTGCAAATTCAGGCGTGCAAGGAGCTGGTGTTTAGAAAAATGATTTTCAATTTATGCAACCTGGGAAGGTTGTTCTACAGCGAAAATTTAAAGGTTTTGTCTGTGCTTCAAACATAGGCACTGCTAACATTAATATGCAGAGAATAATTACCCCGTACCACTTTTGTAGGAAGCTTGCACACTGGAAGAGTGTAGATATAATATGAACGAATACAAAACAAGCCACAAATGGTTCCTCAAATGCAAAAGAACATGAATTAAATGGCCCAGAATGGTTTGACAGTCAGCAGCTCCAGCCCAATTGGCGTCTGTGCAGAACACGCAGAATCAAAGGCAGTTCAAAGGAAACTTGCCGTCAGGCCCGATGGTGCAGTATAATATGCACAATGCATAATCCTGGTTTGGAGCAAAACCCTTCAATAATCAGTAACACCCTCCTGCAAATTGCTACTACACTCAGAGTTCCTATAGGCCCGAGTGTTGTGCTTGACATGACACAATGACGGTGCCTTGGGGGGGATAGAAGGGAGAGAATTGCATGCATGGTGCAGTCCAAGAGGAAGAGCAGAGTGTCCCACATGTACAAGGTGAGGTGAATGGCCCCCCAGTATCACTGCTGATCGGTAGAGGTGCTACCTGCTCCACAGTTAGACCGATCAAAGTTCCCAACCTACCCCTCTCTAGAAAAGAAGTCCTCGTTGAAGGTATAACAAACAAACATATCACTAACCTGTCCTCAAATGTTCCTGTAGAAATTGGCTCAACTGAGAATGACCATCAACTTATAATGTGTGACATGCATCCTGTTCATTTACTGGGTTGTGATCTTTTGTGCAAAAGAACTGTGTCATTAATTGCGCACCGGATGGTAGAGCGATTCAAGAACAGGATGAAGATTTAGATTTCAAATAAAATCACAAGAGACAAAAGTGAATTTGCTATTTTTTTTCCCAAAATGAGGACTTACGTCCTGATTCAAGGTACAGAGTGAAAGAGGGGGTTTGGGATTTTACTAGTAAAGAGACTGGACTGATAAAAAAGTCCAGGGCAGATCAAAGTGAAACCAAATGTGATGTATCCTCGTAATCCTCAATACAAGCTTACTTGTGAAGCAGAAGAGGGAATGACACCTGCCACTGAGAAAATGATTTAGCAAGACATCTTAAAAGAACTGCTAAAAAGCCTGTTCAAAAAGAAAGTGGCACAGATTACAACCTAAACAAAATCAATAATACTGCGGTTCCATGTTGTCCTGTGGTACCAAATCCTGCTGTCACTTTGTTCAGAATTCCTGCAGACACGGAGTGGTTTACCATTATAGATTTGTGTCAAGTGCTTGTCTCCATTCCTCTTCATGAGCATAGCCAGTATATCTTTACGTTAGGATTTTAAATAGAGTAATGGTATGGTGTCCGATTCCACAGGGTTATACAGAGAGTCCTTCAATCTTCTCCCAAATTCTGAAGAAAGATCCAGAGAGTTTGCATTTCTCCTGTGATTGAGGGTTAGTTCAGTATATTTATGACCTTGTGGTCCCATCTAAAACACAATAAGTCTGCAAAATTGACACAATTTCACTGCTTAATCATGTAACAGAAAATGGACATAAAGGGGTCGATTCCGATCCGTTTAAAATTATGTCCGTACGACTCGAATCCGTATTATTTTCCGTACGAATCGTACAAGTCACGTCCGACCCGTGAAGTACGATTCGTACGGGAAAAAGTACGTACGGATCAGCCCGCTCCGTACGAATCGTAGCGGGAAAAGTTGTACGAGACGTACCCGGACACTTTTCCGTACGATTGGTAAAATGACAGTCCAAGCGTGCAAGTACGATCCGGACCGGCTATCTGATTTACGAATCGTATGGAAAACGGCCCGTACACGGGGAATGACTCTACCCGCTACGAAGCGAAGTTTGTACGACTCGTAGCCCGGGAAAAGCTGATTCCCGGGGTATGAGTCGTACAGGCCCCCCCGTATGTACGCACCGTACCCCCACCCCCCGTATGTACGCACCATACACCCACCCCCATATGTACGCACCGTACCCCCACCCCCCGTATGTACGCACCATACTCCCACCGCCATATGTACGCACCGTACCCCCACCCCCGTATGTACGCACCGTACCCCCACCCCCCGTATGTACGCCCAGACTCCCACCCCCATATGTACACGTGCGTACATAGGGAGGGTACGGTGCGTACATACGGGGGGTGGGAGTACGGTGCGTACATACGGGGGGGTGGGAGTACGGTGCGTACATACGGGGGGTGGGGGTACGGTGCGTACATACAGGGGTGGGAGTACGGTGCGTACATACGGGGGTGGGGGTACGGTGCGTACATACGGAGGTGGGAGTAAGGTGCGTACATACGGGGGGTGGGTGTACGGTGCGTACATACGGGGGGTGGGGGGGCCTGTACGACTCGTACCCCTGGGGAATCAGCTTTTACGGCTGTTTTTGGCTCCTGTAAATTAAGAGCCGTACGGAGTGCCGTAGGGATGGATCGTACTAGCTGGGCCGTAAAACGTTGCTTACGTCTGTACGGACGGCACGTACAGGCTATTCCGGAGATGATTGGTATGGTTTTTTTACCCGTACGGTCTTTTGTACGATTCGTACAGAAATCGGCTTTCTGTACGAATCGTACTTCCTGGGTTAAACGGGCAGTTTATCGGGTACGAGTCGTACAGAGAAAACGCTCCATACGACGATTCGTAGGGCCTTTTTACCGGATCGGAATCGACCCCAAAGTGTCTCAGACAAAATTAACAATACTGCCATAAAAACAGTATTTACCTAAGCCACAAAATTGAAAAAGGAGTGCAAAGGTGTTGACAGAATCTATGTGATTTAAAAAATAAACCCATCAACAACTCAAAAAGAAGCATGAATGATCTTTGGCATGGTTGGCTACTGTTGTCAGTGGATTCCAAACTTTTCCCTGATTGCAAATCCTTTATAAAGGATTACTCATAGTGATGTAAGTGATCCGGTGCCCTGGGACAATGAATACATGAATGCATTTCTGAGCTCAGACAGTCTCTGTACCGTACCTGTACTTGGAATGCATAGTTACGAAAAAGATCTTTATTTCGTTTTATTTATTGTGTCATGAGAAAGAAAGGTGCTCACTTGCAGTACTCACTCAGCAGCACAGAGAAGCAAAGTGGCCAATAGCTTAGTTTTCTGTTCCATTAGCTCCTGTAGCCGCCATACTTCCAGGGTGTCTGAGGAGCATTGCTGTGACCAGTCTTGCCGTTTAGCAGAGTGAAGGCACTGTGATGGGTTATACACTTACTGCGTTAGTCCCTCATTCATTTAAGATGCTGCTGACTCGTAATCAAACTGAGCAGCTAACAAGTAGTTGCCTTACAAAGTGTGAACAGATCAAACTAGCGGCTGAAAATATTTCAAGTAAATGTTGCAATACCCTGAATCCTGCAACTCTCTTGCCAATGCATGATGGAGCCAATATTGATGATGGAGACAATGATCGTGACCACGATTGCATCAATGTGACAGAATTATGTACCAAAGCAAGACCAGATTTTCAAGATGTACCACTCAAATTGGCTGATTTTATTTTACTTGTAGATGGTACTTGTTTGAAAGACCATCAAGGAATTTCAAGAGCAGCATGTACAGTTTGTAGAATGACCTGCATTGTTGAAGCTTCGTACTTGTATAATGGAACTTCAGCACAAGAAGCAGCATTAATTGCCATTACCAGAGCATGTGGCGTGGTCAAGGGATTGATAGTCACAATCTACACTGATAGCCAGTACGGTTTCGGAGTTCTCCATGATTTTGGCCAGCTGTGGTCACAAAGGGTTCTTGATACCCTCTGGCACACCCATTAAAAAAGGGCCAAGAATTAGGGATTCACTGAACGCACTTCAATTACCACAAGAAGTTGTGGTTGTGAAATGTGCCACACGTAAGAGTCGAGATAAGGTTACACTTGGCAACCAATAGGTAGATTAAGTTGACAAATACTGAGCTCTTATGTCCAGTATATTAAAATGAATGACAATTATGACTCTGTAAAAGAAAATGCAAACTGTGCCCCGTCCACTTCTATAGAAACACTTGAGAAATTAAAAAAGAATTGCTGAAAAATGTACCCAAAGCTGAAAAGAAAAAAGGTGCAGGGATGTTTAGGGGGGCACAATAGTTGCTCCCCAGCCCCCATTGCGGAGTGTCGGGGAAAAGGGGGCCTTGCTATGGGTCCCCTAAGACACTTTCCGACAGCCTTTTCTTGTCAGAAAGGCTAACATGAATTGGCTGTTGGAAAGTGCCATTGTAATCCCGATGGTGGAGCCGAGCCTGGCTCCACCATCATTTGGGGATTATGCTGGCATCCAACGCTCTCTGAACCACGTTGGAATCCCCCACTGGTTTCATTCCGACCGCCGTCAACCTAACATGGCCATTAGAATGAAACCTACGATGTTGGGCAGAAAGCCTCCAACCGCCGGTCCAAAGCTTTCCTCTCGACATCGTACCCGGGCCCAAAGTGTCTCAGATACATTTACAAACCTGCCAGAAAGAAGGTATTTAACTAGGGCACAAAATTGAAGCAGGAGTTTGGAAGGTGTTCACAGAATGCATCTCTGTGATTTTAAAAATAAACCAATAACTCAAATAGAAGTGTGAATGATTTTGGGAATGGTTGGCTACTGCTGTCAAACTTCTCCCTGATTGCAAATGATTAATAGAGGCTTACTCACAGTGATGTGAGTGATCCGGTGTCCTGGGACAATGAATGCATGAATGCATTTCTAAAGCTCAGACAGTCTCTGTACCGCACCTGTTCTTGGAATGCATAGTTACGAAAAAGATCTTTATTTGTCATGAGAAAGAAAGGTGCTTACTTGCAGTACTCACTCAGCAGCACAGAGAAGCAAAGTGGCCAATACCTTAGTTTTCTGCTCCATTAGCTCCTGTAGCCGCCATACTTCCAGGGTGTCTGAGGAGCATTGCTGTGACCAGTCTTGCCGTTTAGCAGAGTGAAGGCACTGTGATGGGTTATACACTTACTGCGTTAGTCCCTCATTCATTTAAGATGCTGCTGACTCGTAATCAAACTGAGCAGCTAACAAGTAGTTGCCTTACAAAGTGTGAACAGATCAATCTAGCGGCTGAAAATATTTCAAGTACATGTTGCAATACCCTGAATCCTGCCACTCTCTTGCCAATGCATGATGGAGCCAATATTGATGATGGAGACAATGATCGTGACCACAATTGCATCAATGTGACAGAATTATGTACCAAAGCAAGACCAGATTTTCAAGATGTACCACTCAAATTGGCTGATTTTATTTTACTTGTAGATGGTACTTGTTGGAAAGACCATCAAGGAATTTCAAGAGCAGCATGTACAGTTTGCAGAATGACCTGCATTGTTGAAGCTTCGTACTTGTATAATGGAACTTCAGCACAAGAAGCAGCATTAATTGCCATTACGAGAGCATGTGGCGTGGTCAAGGGATTGAGGGTCACAATCTACACTGATAGCCAGTACGGTTTCGGAGTTCGCCATGATTTTGGCCAGCTGTGGTCACAATGGGTTCTTGATACCCTCTGGCACACCAATTTAAAATGGGCCAAGAATTAGGGATTAACTGAATGCACTTCAATTACCACAAGAATTTGTGGTTGTGAAATGTGCCACACGTAAGAGTCGAGATAAGGTTACACTTGGCAACCGATAGGTAGATTAAGTTGAAAAATGCTGAGCTCTTATGTCCAGTATATTGAAATGAATGACAATTATGACTCTGTAAAAGAAAATGCTAATTGTGTCCCGTCCACTTCTACACAAACACTTGAGGAATTACAAACAAATTGCAGGAAAATGCACCCAACGATGAAGAGAAAAAATGAATTACAGGAAGGTGTTCTAAAGACATTCATTTATTTCAGAGCTGTAGCTGAAGAGTTTTGTCAGTGTTGTGTTACCTGTTAACAATCGAATGTAGGAAAAAGGACACGTGTGATTTATCAAGCAAAAGCTGTTAGCTCAGCTCTGTATGGTGCCGAGCTATGGGGTTTCAACAACGTTGAAGAAATCTCCAGGTCAGAAAATACATTTTTGAGGGAATTGGTCTCACTCCCAAGGGGTACTCCTCTCAAACCCTTATTCAGTGATTTGGGTAGGCGAACAATCAAGGACTTGGCAAGATTGCGCCCCCTGCTTTTTTGGGCCCGCTTATGGCGTACCCCTGAGCTATCAAAGTATGTAGAGGGCCTTAGAGAAGTGATAAATACCCCGGGCTCATATAGAGTTGGTTGGCTGCGCAACATCAAGAAGGTTTTTTTCCCTGTTGGGATTTAGAGAAGTTTGGGAGTCCGGTAAACTAATAAACAAGACTGATCTCAAAAGAGCTTACTGGGCATGGATCGATACCCAAGAGATCAGCAATCCCAACCTAGGCAGACTAACAGAAGATTTTTATCTACACAAACAAGTTGTCAGCCTTGAGTCCTACCTTGATTTTGTTCAGAAACCAAGAGATAGAACATTCTCTATACAATTCAGATTGGGCACATTACCAACCCAAGAGTACACCAACAAATGGAAGCCTCCCTATCAAACCCCGGCATCTTGCTTGAGCTGCAGTGGGAAGGTCGAAAGTATTGCACACCTCATGTCTGAGTGCCCAGCTTACAAAAACCCAAGAGACAGGTGGTTAAGTCTGGTCTGCAGTCAGCTGGGCACGTTGAACTATCGTGTAGCCCTCAGAATTCTACAAACAGATACTAGCGCTGTGCTGGTTTGTGGTGTGGCCAAATTTCTTGGGTGGTCTTGGATAATTAGGTTCAAGTCTCTTCGTTCTGACACGACCTTTTAGTTTCCTTACATTTTACTCCTCTTAGATTGTCTTTTTTCAACCAAAAGCAATGGGACTAATATTGAAATTTAATTCTCTTTTATCTGATTGTAAATATCATATCATATGTCAAATGTATTTATTCAATTTTTAGCATTTTCTTCCCACACAATAAATTGTATCTTTTATGTATGTATGTTGATGCTTTTATGATACAAATTTTTATCGAAATAAAGCTTTGATTGATTGAAAAAGGACACGTGATTTTGAGCTGTATTGGAAAATCTGAGCGACTCTTCTTCGGGATGTAGATGGACTTTGTAGTAATGTCCTTGTGTAATGAATTGCCTTACATTTTAGTAATTTTTTGTCTTTTTTGCGGGTGGGTGGAAGCTTAACTGTCGAATATTGTAAATGAATAAAAAGGTTTGTGTATTGCACTAAAGGTGGCCCAACCATTTCACTCTCATTATCGACCATAGCATCTGGTGTGATTGAGAGAGTTAATGGTTCTCTCAAGTCAAAGTTATCCAAAATGTGTAATTCAATATCACCAAAATGGCCAGATGCCTTAACAGTGGTTCTGATGAGCATGAGAAACACATTTACTAATTGTGAGTGGTCTCTCGCCTCATGAAGTGGTCACGAGTAGAGAAATGCGAGTTCCTGATATTCCTTCGGCTGCACTTCTGAACACTTCTGATAACTTTGCACTTCATTTTTGCAAAGATTTGGCTGATATTGTAAGCTCTCTCTCTCTCTCCCTAAGTTGAAGAGACCCTCAGCAAGGGAAGAGCTCCGCTACAACGGGGACTGGGTTGTGGTGAAGAAGCACGATCAGAAGAGCTGCTTCGACGCCAAGGTGGCATGGACCCCATCAAGTTATTTTTGTGACAAATACCGCTGAAACATGACCAGTCAATGTTTGTGAAGGGGCAGACTATGCAACAGATGATGGGTTATGAGGTAAATGCTGCGACTCTTTAATTATGAAAAACCTGCCACAGAATCTCATAATTCTTGCACCTTATTATAGCCTATTACATGCAGGAAGGTAGCTTGCCATGGTCTGTTGAAGATTAGACGTTCCCCAATATACGTAAACATCACCAGACACTAATCATAGGCTCCTGGAACAACGGCAGATTCCTCTCATCCGGATGAGCAACACCCTTGGCTTGGTACGAACGGCAGAAGTTTCCAGTAGCGGAAGAACTCCGCTCTCAAGATGCCTCTGTTCAAGCGGCTGGAAGCAGTATCCATGAATGAAGGGCAGTGGATGGTGTCTCACCTGTAATCCTAGTTTTCTCTCAGGGGAATCTCCATTGAAATCATAAGCACTGAATAGTCCCATCCACGCACGGGGAGCCCGGAGCAGATCTTTCAAAGTCACATCTACTTTGCATTTCTTCCGAAAGGCTAGGACACACATGTGGCAGGCATGTTCAATGTTGCAGCCTTAAGAAACGGGCTATATGGCCAATCTTATTGAATGACTTTAAAATATAGAAGAAAAAAGGGTCATACCCTTAAAAGTCACTTAAGCAAAATGAAAAATGACCTTTTAATAAAGTCCTTTACAAACACTTTTTACTTATTTTTAAAGTAAAAAAAGGAGTAATACACAGCAGTGTAGCTCGTATAGGCTGCGGCATTGAAACAATGTAAATTGGACACTGCGTCTTTAAGGGCCTCCTGACCTCCAGTGTCCCATCATACCCTGTAGGGGGCAGTTTACTCAGATCTTATTTCCTGCTCCTGCTGACAGGATCCTTGGACAGAGCTCAGCATTTTAAAAAGTTTTTTCCACAATAATTTTCATCTTAGGCTTTTAAAAGCGGATTTGCTTGATGTCCTTTAGGGCGTAGAGAATTTTTAGATAATTTACTGACAGGAAATGTATCTAATATTTTGCAAAATGCCATCTCTTTTTGCAAACTGCCCAGAATGCAGCAGAAAAATGGTAAAAACAGACCCACAGATCCGTATCTTATGTGTGCCAGACTCTCATGACCCGAAGAGGTGTCGCCACTGCAAGACCCGCTCCAGGCACACACGATTCACCTCCATGGGCAAGTGGGGCACCGCAGACGCAGAGGTTCCCTGGCTCATGAGGTGAGGACCAGGGGAGACTGCACCCTCTACCAGCCCCTACGTCATGCTCTGAGGACTCCCGCAGAGGGACAAAGGTCACTTGAGCAAAATGAAAAGTGACCTTTAAAAAAGTCCTTCACAAACACTTTTTACTTCTTTTTAAAGTAAGATACAGAATAATACATAGCTCGTAGCCTGAATAGACTGCAGCAGTGAAACAATGTAAATAGGACACTGCGCCTTTAAGGACCTCCTGACCTCCAGTGTCCCATCATGCCTTGTAGGTGGTAGTTTACTTAGTTCGTTTTGACAAGCGAATTAGCAGTATAGTGGTATACATGTCTCCTCTCTTCCACCGGGAAGGAGGGAGCGTTGCTAATGATTTCTATAGAGATTCCCCCGAGAGAGAACACGGATTACAGGTAAGAAACCATTCCTTCTCTCTCACAAGGGATCTGCACTGATAAACATAAGCACTGACCATATTAGCAAGTTCATCCCTCAGAGATTCCATGAAGGCTAAAAGGAGAAAAGTAAAATTAGGCAAAAAAAATGCTTTGGCGATGCTTGCCCCACTTGGGCATCAGCCTTAACATCTGAATAAAGACAACAGTGTCTCATGAAGGTGTGAACCGATCTCCAAGTTGCAGTCTTGCATATCTCAGCAATTGGAATATTCCTGTGACAAGCAGAGGTACCTGATATACCCGGGGGAGTGGGCCCTCGGTTTACCAGAGAGGGGTTTGTTTTATTTTTGATAACAAAGGATTATGCAGGAGACAATCATACTAGACAAGGATGGTTTGGAATTTGCATATAATTGTTCGTAGAGGACCATAGCCGACAAAGAGTTGTTTTGATTTTCATTAAAGATTTTGTCCTATCTAGATAGAACTTCAAAACCCTCATAACATCGAGAGTGAGGCGAGACCTCTCTGCAGGAGAAGAGGGGCTTTGAAAGAATGTAGGTAAAGTAATCGTCTGATTGACATGGAAATACAAGACTAGCTTAGGGAGGAATTTAGGATGGGTCTTCATCTCTACCGTGTTGCTATGGAATACTGTGTAAGTTCCCGTTAATGCCTTCCAGAAAATCTTTGATGATAGGCAATCTTAAAAAACAACGTTTGTAAAGGGCATTTTTAATAAGCTGAGATAGCAGCGAGATGCACTCTGAGAAGAATTGTGTAATTTCGCTTCAGCGAGATAGAGAAGATATGGAAGAACAGCCTCTTCCTGACAAGTAAGAGGATTGAAATTGTTCTGAGAACACCAGGCGCAGAAGCTCTTCCATTTCAAAGAATAGGAAGTCATAGTAGATGGTCTCTTAGCTTCTCTTTGCACATCTATACATTCCTGAGGGGGGTTCAGGTGGCCATGTTGTAGGAGTTCATGAGTCATGCAGCCAAGATCAGAGAGGGAAGGTTGGGATTTTGAATCTGGCCTCCAAACTTCTGAAGATCTGGTCTGCACAGCAGCTTCCTGTGTGGACACTAAGAGGGGAGGGCGATCCGTGTACCACCACTGTCGAGACGTAAAGGGAAGGTGGGAGTGCAGGAGAGAAGACTGTATGTGGGAGACCTTCGACTCAGGTGGGCCATCAGCCGCTTACCTCCATACATTGAGACAAGTGAGAGGTTTGGATATGTAAATTGGAAGACGCCTACAGGTTTATGAGGGACGCATCAAGGGAGTGGTTTATAATAGTCATACATGGAGTTACTTGCTAAACTGGGAGCCAGCACAGAGCCTACAAACAAGAACAGTGGGAATGGATGGGGCAGACTGATGAAGGTGTTTGCTGGTAACAATGGGTACTGTAACATTTTGGACTCTATCTGGGATGAAGAATTTGTTGTGAGCAAAATGCATTCCCTGGTGCGCACTGCGGAATTTTAAATTCTATACTCTGTGCATAGCGACTTTGTGTGGGACCCTGTGAAGCAAATATTTCTACCTTGCTTTCCATTTCAGGAGGGGTCCCGGTTACTCTCTTTGCGGGGTCCACTTACCTCACGTATATTTTACATCTGAAGAGTCCTGGAATCAGTTGACAGATATGGTGGGTCGACTCACTTTAGAACCCCCTCGAGTCCTCCCTCTCCCTCAGTGCTCCTAAGACTGTGCCAGATTCAACTCTAACACAGACTTCAGATGGATCCACCTATGGCGATCCTTGAGCCGCTGTGAGTCTAAGACTGTGCCAGATTCTACTCTAACGCAGGCTTCAGATGGATCCACCTGTGGCGATCCTTGAGCCGGTGTGAGTATAAGACTGTGCCAGATTCTACTCTAACGCAGGCTTCAGATGGATCCACCTATGGCGATCCTTGAGCCGGTGTGAGTCTTGTAGTTGGTCCCAGTCTGGCCTCTACATTCTGATCTTTCCTCCTCAATTTTAACCTCTTTATGTCCTGGATAGACCTTTTTTGCCCCTATTTTAAAATGCATTTGGGAGATTACTTTCAATTTGGTTGGGGTTTTCTTCAGTAGACTGTGGGACGTTCAGCTTTATAATAAACATATAAGATGAGAAAATGAATACAATCAATGTTAACAGCGACCAAAGAAGAATAGAGAACTGGTAGTAACAAAAAGCACACTCAAGACTAAGATAGGAACGCTGAGTTGTGAAGGTATATACTCAACAGCACAAGATTCTCCTGGTGGCAACATTCAAGACAAGTACATACTCGAAGAGAATGAACACCGCGAAGAAGAAAGGCAGATGAAGAACTACAAGACCCAACACAATAAACGACAGGCATGCTACAAAACAACAACTAAATTCAGCAATGGACAGCCCACAACCTGACACTGCAGGGGACCCTCAAGCAAAGAGGAACACACCAAGACCAGAAGACTTCAGAGAACTCACCCGCTTAGCACTCCCAGCACCAAGTTTAAAACGAAAAACGATCCAAAGATAACGAGGCTCACAAAATAGACCCAGGGAAGTTCATAGCCCATGGCATCTTGCATCTGAGGAGAGAGGAGACTATGGTTATCACAAAGCACCGAAATCAGAAAGAAAATCAGAGGCTGTGATAGGGGGAAAAAGAGACAGTAGTGTTTTGGTATTACCACATACAGGGAATGGATGGCATACAGTGGAGGAAGAAGCTGGTAGGGCTGAGGGAACTTCTCAGAAAGGTGACTAGCGAGCATGATAGAGAAGAAGTGAGACAGCAGAATTGGGGGACACATCAGAAAGATCATCAGAGCGAAGAAGGGTGCTGAAAGGCTGGAATAACATCTCAGAAAGGTGATAAGAGAGCGTCATAGGGTAGAAAGGAGACAGTAGATTTGGGCTAACAATGTAACTCAGTAGCTCTACCTCATCCCCCCAACAGGTGCACCAAGGGCACACCATAAGTTGGGACAGCTCTTACCCAATAGAGCACATCGGTCCATCCTTCCATGGTGACGCACTGGAAGACAGTCAGCATGGCGAAGAAGAAGTTGTCAAAGTTGGTGATGCCCCCGTTGGGGCCCTCCCACTTGCCACGGCACTCAGTGCTGTTCAAGCGGCAATCTCGGCCATGCCCAGAGAAGGCACAGGGTGCGGGCTCCTCCTCTGCGGGGAGGTCTAAAATGACAAAAACAACACCACTTTCCTGTAATCTCATTGAGATCAACCCCAACAAAACGAGAGCTGGGGCTGGTCATGTAGTTCTAGGCAAATAGTGTTAGAGGGACTTGAAAGCAGTGTGATCAAGCAGATGGATGTGTGCTAATATCGGACCCCTAGGAAGAACAGACTGAAGCTAATCCAGAGATTTCCTGTTGGCCAAGTATGTCTGAAAGACTTGTTTTAGAAGGCTCTTATAATTTGCAATTTTCACTTTCCACGAGATTTGTGCATTTTTGTACCTCAGGTGACTGGTTTGAGCAAAAAACAGCCTTGAAGGAGATATTTTCTCCTCAAATCAGTCGCCTTGCTGGTGCCCTGGTTACCTTTGAAGTTGAGGCATGTACTCACTTTCAAATTTCATGCGAGATACCGCAAAGTGAATTGTGCAGCATGTCACACTTATGTGCACCCAAACCCAGTATGAGCCTCTCAAAGGATGGTGGGACTGGGCCGGTCCCAAGATTAGTTTTGCCTTCCTAACAACCGTACGGCCCAGGGGGAAGATTACCTTCAGATATCAGTGGATTTGGGTCAGTGTCAGCCATTTGCCAGTCGCGTCTTTGAAAAGACCAATACTGAAGGAGTGGGTTCGGCTACATGTCGGCGAGCGTGTGCATGTCTTACCTGTGCCGATGTAGAAGCAGGTCTTGTGCATGCGCCCGATGAAGAGCTCGAGCCCGATGATGGCGTAAATAATGATGACAAAGAGTACGAGGAGAGCGATGTGGAGCAGAGGTACCATGGCCTTCATGATGGAGTTCAGCACAATGTGCAGACCTGGAAGAGAGAAGGAGAGCGGCGTGAAGCCGGGACTGGAGCCGTCATGAGGGGTGACACCGTGGATACCTAGAACACGTGGCATTATAGAGAGCTCTCAGGGACTGGAGCCGTCATGAGGGGTGACACCGCGGATACCTAGAACACGTGGCATTATGGAGTGCTCTCAGGGACTGGAGCCGTCTAGAGGGGTGACACCATGGATACCTAAAACACGTGGCACTATAGAGCACTCCCAGGGACTGGAGCCGTCATGAGGGGTGACACCATGGATACCTACAACATGCGGCATTATATAGCGCTCTCAGGGACTGGAGCCGTCATGAGGGGTGACACCATGGATACCTACAACATGCGGCATTATATAGCGCTCTCAGGGACTGGAGCCGTCATGAGGGGTGACACCGCGGATACCTAGAACACGTGGCATTATGGAGTGCTCTCAGGGACTGGAGCCGTCTAGAGGGGTGACACCATGGATACCTAAAACACGTGGCACTATAGAGCACTCCCAGGGACTGGAGCCGTCATGAGGGGTGACACCATGGATACCTACAACATGCGGCATTATATAGCGCTCTCAGGGACTGGAGCCGTCATGAGGGGTGACACCATGGATACCTACAACATGCGGCATTATATAGCGCTCTCAGGGACTGGAGCCGTCATGAGGGGTGACACCGCGGATACCTAGAACACGTGGCATTATACAGCGCTCTCAGGGACTGGAGCTGTCTAGAGGGGTGACACCATGGATACCTAAAACACGTGGCATTATGGGGTGCTCTCAGGGAATGGAGCCGTCTAGAGGGGTGACACCATGGATACCTAGAACACGTGGCATTATGGAGCACTCCCAGGGACTGGAGCTGTCTAGAGGGGTGACACCGTGGATACCTAGAACACGTGGCATTATGGAGCGCTCCCAGGGACTGGAGCCGTCATGAGGGGTGACACCATGGATACCTAAAACACGTGGCATTATAGAGCACTCCCAGGGACTGGAGCTGTCTAGAGGGGTGACACCGTGGATACCTAGAACACGTGGCATTATGGAGCGCTCCCAGGGACTGGAGCTGTCTAGAGGGGTGACACCGTGGATACCTAGAACACGTGGCATTATGGAGCGCTCCCAGGGACGGGGGCTTTGCTGTCAGATCCTACAGCGTTCCTACACAAAATGGCACACCTTGAAGAAGGTGCACAGGGTACTTTGAAACACCCCATTACCCATTAGCTTGTGCTCAAGCCCAAGAAATAAGAAGTGTGGAGAGTTTCTGAGCAGGTTCCCTGCACTAGGTGCATTCTCTTGCATCTTCCGCAGGGTTGGGAGCGATCCTCCTTTGGGTTCTACTCAGCACCTTAGAAGGAGACAGGGGGTTCTCAACAGGCCATCGTCCCAGTTACAAAGCAGAGAGCACTTCCGTCACCTCCCACTTGTTTGGTCTGACAGGTGATAAGGGTGTTATCTTCATCAAGAGAAAATGTTTTGGTTACCCATGGAAATTTGCTGAGATGCCATCTTTGCTGTATTTTTTTATTTTTTAAAATGAAACAATATAATCTTACACGTCGATTCCAGGTTGATTGTTGAGAGCTATCTTTGACACAGCTATCCCTGCTCCCAGCACATTAGTGTGTTCCTACGTTCTGATTAGTTCTTTGTAACATAACCCACTCTCATGTGGCGTGTGTTTGGTGTCTTTCCTGGGTGCCTTTGTTTCTGTGTTGTTATATCCGCCCCGGGATAGTAGGGGTTGTTTCCTGGGAGCACATGCCCCGGGCGCGATGTCTTTGGTAGCTCATAGCAGGGTGTGTACGGATTGGTTACTTAGTTGCAAAAAGAAGAACCTCAAGCCATCTCACCAATGAGAGGGCAGGACGTCACCCAAATAATTCCTTCCTTCATTTGGCATGCGGTAGTGCCATGGTGGTAAAGCACCTGACCGATGCCAGCATCTCTTGGACCATATAATAGCTGTGCAATGATAAGGGAGAAGGGTAGTGTGGGGTCTATCGCTGTATTCAGAGTAACATGCACTGCATCCAAGGGGAGTGTAACATGCACTGCATCTCAGTACAGTGTAACATACACTGCATCCCAGTGGAGTGTAACATACACTGCATCCCAGTGGAGTGTAACATACACTGCACCCCAGTGGAGTGTAACATACACTGCATCCCACTATAGTGTAACATACACTGCATCTCAGTACAGTGTAACATACACTGCATCCCAGTGGAGTGTAACATACACTGCACCCCAGTGGAGTGTAACATACACTGCCTCCCACTATAGTGTAACATACACTGCATCTCAGTACAGTGTAACATACACTGCATCCCAGTGAAGTGCAACATACACTGCATCCCAGTGGAGTGTAACATACACTGCACCCCAGTGGAGTGTAACATACACTGCATCCCACTATAGTGTAACATACACTGCATCTCAGTACAGTGTAACATACACTGCATCCCAGTGAAGTGCAACATACACTGCATCCCAGTGGAGTGTAACATACACTGCATCCCAGTAGAGCGTAACAAACACTACATCCCAGTACAGTGGAGAAGTGTGGCTCAATGATTAGAGCGGCAGACCCTGATGCAGAGGTCTAGCCTGGGACCAGGGTTCAATTCCCCGCCTCGGCGGGTCTTGGGCTCAAAAGTTCCACGGACCTGATAATTCTCGCCTCGGTGCCATTCCAATCATGGAGTCCCACTCTGCAACTCTGGGCAATAGCTTGCTTAATCTCCACGACGGCCCCCACAACGCTAAGGATGCCTGGCCTCCACCTTGGGGGGGCCCAGGAGTGGACGTCTCACAGGGAAAGCCAGGATGGGTTCCACAGCGGTATTCGTACAAGCGCCTTGAGATCCTTGCGGGGGAGTAGTGCGCTATACAAGTATCAATTAACAATTGACATTACATTTTACAGTGTAACATACACTGCATCCCAGTAGAGCGTAACATACACTGCATCCCAGTAGAGCGTAACATACACTGCATCCCAGTATAGTGAAACACACACTGCATCCCAGCACAGGGTAACATACACTGCATCCCACTATAGTATAACATTCACTGTATCCCACTATAGTGTAACATACATGCATCCCAGCACAGTGTAACATACACTGCATCCCAGTACAGTGTAACATACACTGCATCAAAATATAGTGTCTCATACACCACATCCCAGTACAGTGCAACATACACCGCATCCCACTATAGTGTAACATACACTGCATCCCAGTACACTATAACATACTCTGCATCCCAGTATAGCGTAACATACACAGCTTCTCAGTACAGTGTAACATACAATGCATCCCAGTATAGTGTAAAATACACTGCATCCCAGTACCATGTAACATACACTGCATCCCAGTAGAGGGTAACATAATATTGCATCCCAGCATAGCGTAACATACACTGCATCCCAGTGTAGTGTAAAATACACTGCATCCCAGTATAGTGTAGCATACACTGCATCCCAGTACACTGTATCAAACACTGCATCCGAGTACAGTGTAATGTACACTGCATTCTAGTACAGTGTAACATGCACTGCATCCCAGTACAGTGTAACATACAATGCATCCCAGTAGAGTTTAACATATACTATATCCCAGTATAGCGTAGCATGCACTGCATCCCAGTGCAGTGTAACATGCACTGCATCCCAGAAGAGCGTAACATGCACTGTATCCCAGTACAGTGTAACATACACTGCATCCCAGTACAGCGTAACATACACTGCATCCCAGTACAGCGTAACATACACTGCATCCCAGTACAGTGTAACATACACTGCATCCCAGTACAGTGTAACATACACTGCATCCCAATGTAGTGTAACATACACTGCATCCCAGTACAGGGTAAAATACACTGCTTCCCAGTACAGTGTAAAATACACAGCATCCCAGTAGAGTGTAAAATACACTGCATTCCAGTACTGTGTAACATACACTGCATCCCAGTAGAGTGTAACATACACTGCATCCCAGTGCAGTATAACATACACTGCATCCCGGTGCAGTGTAACATACACTGCATCCCAGTACAGTGTAACATGCACTGCATCCCAGTGCACTGTAACATACACTGCATCCCAGTAGTGTAAAATACACTGCATCCCAGTAGTGTAAAATACACTGTATCCCAGTATAGCGTAACATACACTGCATCCCAGTGTAGTGTAAGATACACTGCATCCCAGTACAGTATGACATACACTACATCCCAGTACAGTGTAATATACACTGCATCCCAGTACAGTGTGACATACACTGCATCCCAGTACAGTGTGAAATACACTACATCCCAGTACAGTGTACATACGCTGCATCCCAGTAGAGTGTAACATACACTGCATCCCAGTGCAGTATAACATACACTGCATCCCGGTGCAGTGTACATACGCTGCATCCCAGTATAGCGTAACATACACTGCCTCCCACTATAGTGTAACATACACTGCATCTCAGTACAGTGTAACATACACTGCATCCCAGTGAAGTGCAACATACACTGCATCCCAGTGGAGTGTAACATACACTGCACCCCAGTGGAGTGTAACATACACTGCATCCCACTATAGTGTAACATACACTGCATCTCAGTACAGTGTAACATACACTGCATCCCAGTGAAGTGCAACATACACTGCATCCCAGTGGAGTGTAACATACACTGCATCCCAGTAGAGCGTAACAAACACTACATCCCAGTACAGTGGAGAAGTGTGGCTCAATGATTAGAGCGGCAGACCCTGATGCAGAGGTCTAGCCTGGGACCAGGGTTCAATTCCCCGCCTCGGCGGGTCTTGGGCTCAAAAGTTCCACGGACCTGATAATTCTCGCCTCGGTGCCATTCCAATCATGGAGTCCCACTCTGCAACTCTGGGCAATAGCTTGCTTAATCTCCACGACGGCCCCCACAACGCTAAGGATGCCTGGCCTCCACCTTGGGGGGGCCCAGGAGTGGACGTCTCACAGGGAAAGCCAGGATGGGTTCCACAGCGGTATTCGTACAAGCGCCTTGAGATCCTTGCGGGGGAGTAGTGCGCTATACAAGTATCAATTAACAATTGACATTACATTTTACAGTGTAACATACACTGCATCCCAGTAGAGCGTAACATACACTGCATCCCAGTAGAGCGTAACATACACTGCATCCCAGTATAGTGAAACACACACTGCATCCCAGCACAGGGTAACATACACTGCATCCCACTATAGTATAACATTCACTGTATCCCACTATAGTGTAACATACATGCATCCCAGCACAGTGTAACATACACTGCATCCCAGTACAGTGTAACATACACTGCATCAAAATATAGTGTCTCATACACCACATCCCAGTACAGTGCAACATACACCGCATCCCACTATAGTGTAACATACACTGCATCCCAGTACACTATAACATACTCTGCATCCCAGTATAGCGTAACATACACAGCTTCTCAGTACAGTGTAACATACAATGCATCCCAGTATAGTGTAAAATACACTGCATCCCAGTACCATGTAACATACACTGCATCCCAGTAGAGGGTAACATAATATTGCATCCCAGCATAGCGTAACATACACTGCATCCCAGTGTAGTGTAAAATACACTGCATCCCAGTATAGTGTAGCATACACTGCATCCCAGTACACTGTATCAAACACTGCATCCGAGTACAGTGTAATGTACACTGCATTCTAGTACAGTGTAACATGCACTGCATCCCAGTACAGTGTAACATACAATGCATCCCAGTAGAGTTTAACATATACTATATCCCAGTATAGCGTAGCATGCACTGCATCCCAGTGCAGTGTAACATGCACTGCATCCCAGAAGAGCGTAACATGCACTGTATCCCAGTACAGTGTAACATACACTGCATCCCAGTACAGCGTAACATACACTGCATCCCAGTACAGCGTAACATACACTGCATCCCAGTACAGTGTAACATACACTGCATCCCAGTACAGTGTAACATACACTGCATCCCAATGTAGTGTAACATACACTGCATCCCAGTACAGGGTAAAATACACTGCTTCCCAGTACAGTGTAAAATACACAGCATCCCAGTAGAGTGTAAAATACACTGCATTCCAGTACTGTGTAACATACACTGCATCCCAGTAGAGTGTAACATACACTGCATCCCAGTGCAGTATAACATACACTGCATCCCGGTGCAGTGTAACATACACTGCATCCCAGTACAGTGTAACATGCACTGCATCCCAGTGCACTGTAACATACACTGCATCCCAGTAGTGTAAAATACACTGCATCCCAGTAGTGTAAAATACACTGCATCCCAGTATAGCGTAACATACACTGCATCCCAGTGTAGTGTAAGATACACTGCATCCCAGTACAGTATGACATACACTACATCCCAGTACAGTGTAATATACACTGCATCCCAGTACAGTGTGACATACACTGCATCCCAGTACAGTGTGAAATACACTACATCCCAGTACAGTGTACATACGCTGCATCCCAGTAGAGTGTAACATACACTGCATCCCAGTGCAGTATAACATACACTGCATCCCGGTGCAGTGTAACATACACTGCATCCCAGTACAGTGTAACATGCACTGCATCCCAGTGCACTGTAACATACACTGCATCCCAGTAGTGTAAAATACACTGCATCCCAGTAGTGTAAAATACACTGCATCCCAGTATAGCGTAACATACACTGCATCCCAGTGTAGTGTAAGATACACTGCATCCCAGTACAGTGTAACATATACTGCATCCCAGTGGAGTGTAATATACACTGCATGTAGGAGAGTAGGATCTGCTTCACATGGGTACCCCCACTTTTTGCTGGTGTTTCTCTGTTTTTCGACCTTAGTCTGGCTGTGGCACTGATAATCAGGGCCACAACCTAGCTGCTTGTTCTCTAAAATGGTTTGCATGTACATTAGGTACATATCTAATTGGATTCTGGAGTGCCTTATAAGCCCCTAGTTAATTTTATACTATGTACCTAGGGCATAGGTACCTCAGAGGCCTACCATGGGCTGAAGCATGTATTATGCCACCCCTGGGAAGCACTCCAAAATGGCACCACAGGTCTGCCAGTGCATCCTGGGTAAGGGTGTGCTTGCACCCCTTACTGTGGTATAGGCTACCTATATCACTATCATAAAACCTATAAGTCACTCATATGGCAGGCCTTAACAATCCTGAATGGTCCCTAGGGAGGTAGGGATAGGAAGTAACAAATGAATACAGACCCAATCAGTGCTGTATTGGTTAACTTATCCAGCCGGACAGAGGTTCAATATTTAATTTATCAGCAAGTTTTCTGGATATAAACAAACACAAATACTGAAAAGTGGGACACAAGCCTGCATCCTACTACACAAACATACAAACGTAAAATAGGGAGAACATTTAAGCGAGGCTCAGGCAACGCTTACGGTTTGTGTTGACAAGTAGTATGAATTTTAGGAAACAAATCGCAAGTAACGTCTCTACACAGTTAATAATGACATCACATTTAGTGCATGAGGTGTTTTAAGGTGTCGACGACGTTTCGATCCAAGTGAGCAATGCGTGGATCATCTTCAGGACATTATATTAGCATGACTGTAAATAAGTGCCTAAGATAATTGGGGGAGTCCGAAGGGCCTGCCACGATACTGTGGGTGTGACAACTCCGGATGCGGGAACGTCTGGGCTTGGTAGGGGCTCCGGCTGTCGCAGATATGCGGTACTGGCAGGTCGAGGATAAAGGGGCACTTCAGGGAGCACTTCAGGAGGGGCTGCGTGTAATACGACTTCGCGATGGCAGCGATGGCCTCAAGTAAAGAAATTGGAAGGATTCACGGGAGTAGAGCCACCAACGTGTGATCGGATGGTGTAATGGCCAATAGGCAATGAATGCGCCGTGCTGCTCAGGGGGTCAGCATCCGGATGCTGACCCCCTGAGCAGCACGGCGCATTCATCGACTATTGCTCATTACGATCCTCGACCTGCCAGTACTGCATATCTGCGACGGCCGGAGCCCCTTCCAAGCCCGGACGTTCCCGCATCCGGTGTTGTCACACCCACAGTCTCGGGGCAGGCCTTTCGGACTCCCCCAATTATCTTAGGCACTTATATACAGGCATGCTAATATAATGTCCTGAAGATGAGGCCCGTGGCTATCGTGGGAGACGTGGAACCGTGACCCCTGGACACCGTGAACCTTTGCAGCAACACTATCTTCCAGGTCGTCGTCTAAGTTGTGCTTTGGGTTCCGAGTAGTCCCAGCCTTGAGCACTTCCTTCACCGAAGATTGCTGGCCTCCACTCCACGAGTGATCCGTGGGCCAGTTTCAAGTGCGACCTTCGCGATCGCTAGCCCGTTGACTAGTAGGTCCCCACGAAGGCAACTCCTCTTTTAAGTGGGCTTTCCTGGTTGCTCCAGACGTGCCCTGACTTACCCTCGCTGGGTGAGTCCCTCAGACCTTGCTGGTCTGCACCGCAGTCCTTTCTCTGCTTTCCAGTGACTTGCCGCTGCCAAGGCTTGTTGGGTCCAATCTGGTCGCCGACACGGCAGCACTCGACAGACTTCATGGGACAGCTCGAATCCAGCACAAAATTGAGCTGGAAGGAAGTATGGGAGTTACCTCTCAAGCCCCCAAAGCAAGACATAGTGGACTATGTACTTGGTCTCCGCTCCAGGATGGCTGTATACATGAAAAAGGCAAACAAAAACCTTGAGGCTAGCCAGGAACTGGAAAAAGCCTGGCATGACCAAAAGGCTGTACTACCAGCCAGGAAAGAAAGTGTGGGTGTTGGAGCCTGTGGCCCCAGCAGCCATCCAGGACAAATGGAGTGGCCCCCATACAATTGTGGAACAGAAAGGGCAGGTTACCTACTTGGTAGACCTTGGAACCCCTAGGAGTCCCCACAGGGTACTTCATGTCAACAGACTAAAACCATATGTTGACAGGGCAGACATGGGCTTGCTCATGGCTACTGATGAAGGACAGAAGGAAGAGAGTGACCCACTCCCTGACCTGCTTTCTCAGAACCCTGATGATGGGTCAGTTGATGGTGTAGTCTTGGCAGGCAGCCTCACTGTATCAAAAAATCAATGGGAGAGTGGATCACTGGTCCTGGGAGAACCAGGGTATTGCATGGTTAGCACTTTGTACTGTTTAAGAAACCCTCATTCACGTTTGGTAAAGGATCGAGATTAGCGGTATATCTTGATTCTCCGCTAGATTTTTCATTAACGTGATCGCATAATCATTGGGTTAATCCAATGCTTCCTCCGCCCGGAGGCTTTTACCACTGGTGGTCACAGTAGTGATCGTGAATAAAAAAGGTGAGGTGATTGTGGTGAAAAGGTGTTGTTTAAAAATCTCGTAAAGCCAGTAGATTTCTTTATTGGTACTGGATTCGGGATAGGTTTAAAAAACAAAATTCCTGTAATTGTGCACACATCAGACTTATTATGGTCTAGTGCACTTTTAAAATTAGTGTCCAAAAAAGGTCGACATGTTTCAGCCCTCGTCAGCCCCGAGGGGTCAAGTGGGCTTTCTTCAGGACCTGGTGTAGAATAGAGTGGCCTTAAGTTCAGGCACCCTTGTGGAAGTGCGGGAAAATATTGTTTCCTTTTTGGTCGCACATTCAATCTGGTCTCCTTGGTTTCAGGCCACAACGGGTACTCTAGGGGGGTCGCTTCACGCTCTCTTCGGCGTCGGTCTGGGACCTGACCTGTGCTGACTCTGCCTCCTAGGACCCGGGGAATTTGGTCTTCACCGGGTCCTAGGAGGCAGAGTCAGCACAGGTCCCAGACCGACGCCGAAGAGAGCGTGAAGCGACCCCCCTAGAGTACCCGTTGTGGCCTGAAACCAAGGAGACCAGATTGAATGTGCGACCAAAAAGGAAACAATATTTTCCCGCACTTCCACAAGGGTGCCTGAACTTAAGGCCACTCTATTCTGCACCAGGTCCTGAAGAAAGCCCACTTGACCCCTCGGGGCTGACGAGGGCTGAAACATGTCGACCTTTTTTGGACACTAATTTTAAAAGTGCACTAGACCATAATAAGTCTGATGTGTGCACAATTACAGGAATTTTTTTTTTTTAAACCTATCCCGAATCCAGTACCAATAAAGAAATCTACTGGCTTTACGAGATTTTTAAACAACACCTTTTCACCACAATCACCTCACCTTTTTTATTCACGATCACTACTGTAACCACCAGTGGTAAAAGCCTCCGGGTGGAGGAAGCATTGGATTAACCCAATGATTATGCGATCACGTTAATGACAAATCTAGCGGAGAATCAAGATATACCGCTAATCTCGATCCTTTACCAAACATGAATGAGGGTTTCTTAAACAGTACAAAGTACTAACCATGCAATACCCTGGTTCTCCCAGGACCAGTGATCCACTCTCCCATTGATTTTTTGATATATTGAGATAAGGAAGCTGAGTGGACCTAAGCCCTTCTTTCTCCCTCCTATCTGATTTTTGAGGCAGCCTCACTGCCCAGCAGCAAACTGACTACAGAAACCTTCTCAGCCAGTTCAGACATATGTTTTCTCTGACTCCAAGTCCACCTGGTGCACTCATGAAGTGGATACTGGGGACAGTCTACCTGTGAAGAATAAGATCTACAGGCAACCTGACCATGTCAGGGACTGTATAATGACAGAAGTCCAAAAGATGTTGGATTTGGGTGTGATTGAACCCTCAGTTAGCCCTTGGGCTAGTCCAGTAGTCCTGGTACCTAAACCTCACACCAGTGGTGGAAAAAGAGAGATCAGGTTTTGTGTAGACTACAGGGGTCTCAATGCAGTCACTAGGACTGATGCCCATCCCATCCCCAGGGCAGATGAGCTAATAGATACTTTGGCCTTAGCCAAGTTTCTAAGCACATTTGACCTGACAGCTGGCTACTGGCAGATCAGACTAGCTGATGATGCAAAGCCAAAGACAGCATTTTCTATCCCTAGTGGGCACTATCAATTTGTGGTAATGCCCTTTGGTTTGAAGAATGCACCTGCCACTTTCCAAAGGTTGATGAATCAAGTCCTTACAGGCCTGGAAGACTTTAGTGCAGCATATCTAGATGATATTACTGTCTTTAGCTCCACCTGGGAGGATTACCTGGTCCACCTGAGGAATGTTTTGGAGGCCCTCCCTCTCTTTGTGTATGGTACACTCCTGCCATGTCCCCTACTGACGTGCAGTACACTTCACTTTGGTTTCAGCTGTCCCCTTGGTTTATGTGTGTGTGCCTCCCCATGACTACATTTGTGACACTGTGCTTTGTGGTGCAGTTCTTTGTCCAGGGTCAATGTGTCACTCAGGGCATTTCCCCAATGAGTCATGTGTGATGTTTTGGTGCTGTTTGTAAGTCATGGTTGCTCCTATGCAGTTCAACTGTGTGTGCTGCCCAGTCCTCTGGTCAAGTTGTTTCCACATTTGTGTCCCAGACTTGTGCATCTAGTGGATGTTGTGTTCGGTGTATGTGTGTTGTTTATGTTTTTGCTTCACTTCCTGGGTGTGTTGTTGTCTTTGTGCTGTGCTGTATAGTGTTGTGTGGGTTGCTGTTCTGTTACTGATGTCTGTGTGTCTGGTATGGTTGGTGTGCACACACAGCTTGTTGTGCATGCAGTGCTATGTGTATGTTGCCTTGTGATTGTCTGGTGTGCATCCCCTGATGTCCTGCTGTGTTTGCTATGTGATTGTTCTGCCTGTGCATCTGTTGTTTGTTTGCTGTGGCTGTGTTGTTCTGTGATGGTGCACTTCTTGTGTGTGTTGTGGTATGTTGTCTGTGCATTGTTCCTGAGTGATGAGGTTGTGCACTCCTGTTGTGTCTGTGCTCCCATTGCCTTTCCCCAGTTTAGCTCCACAGGGCATGTCTGTTGTTGTTGTTGTTGTTGTTGTGGCTCTGTGTGTGTTTCTGTTGGGTTATGTGTTTGTTGTACTTTTTTCACATTTGTGGTGGCATCCCTGTGTGTGTGTGTGTGTGCTTGTGTGTGTGTGATGTTTGTGGCTGACCCCAGGGTGTGTGGTTGTTTGTGTGTGTATTGACTGTCAAGTATTGCCAGCCTTCAGTGTGTTTGGCTCTGGTGTTGTATGCTGCTGCTGTGATGGGGTATGTGTGTACTTTCTTACTGGTGTTTGTCAGTCCTGAGGTGTGTAGATGGGCCCTGTGTGTAGTGATGCTGGTGTACTCCTGTGAAGCAGTTGTATGGATGTGTGGCTGTTCACAGTTTGACTTCAGGGCCTTCCTGTCATCCTTGTGCCTATACGTGGTTTGCCTTGCTGTCTCCCTGTGTTGTTGCACTGAGCTGTCTGTGGTTTGAGTTCACTGACTGTGCCAGCCATGTGTGCTTTAATGGTGTGAGGGTGTTGTGCTCTGTTCCCTGTGTTGATGTGATGTACACATGCTTGTTGTGTGTCTCCATGGCCTTCCATTTATGTGCAGCCCAATTTGGTTTCCATATTTGTTGTGCTCCATTGCCGTTGGCATGTGGTGTGTGTATGTGTGTCAGTCTGTGGTATGTATGTGTGACTGTGCAGGCTGTGTGTCCATTTGGATGTTAATTCCTTGTATGTGTTCATTTGTTGATTGTCCTCATTTCTATTTCCCTGAGTGTGGTGTTGTGGTGGTGTGTGTGTTTCCCTGGCCCTGTGCTACTGTGCTGTGTTGTGTGTTCCTGTGCAGCCACTCCTGCAGTGTGTGTCTCCATGATTGTTTGTTGTGTGGTGCAGGGTGTGTATTGACCTTGCTTGTTGTTGTGCATGGGGTGCACAGGAGGGGCACATGGCATGTGTCTTCATGGGGTGTGCTAGTGTGTGGTGGGAGGGTGTGTGTCCCTGTGGTCTTTGTGCCCTGCCCATGCCTGGCACTGGCCCTGCCTTCTGCATTGTGCGCATGTATTTGCTTGTGTTCGCCACTGCAGTGATGTGACCGGGACATTGCTGCATGGTGGCGGTAGCTGTGTGTCCAGGGTGCAGCGGGGTGACTTTGTGGCAGGTGGGTGATGTGTGGGTGCCCTTGTGGATGTGTCCCTGTCCCCCCTAGGGTGTCTGATGTGGATTTGGACCCTGTGTCAGCCTGTGTGTTGTGTGTTGTGTTGTTGCGTACCTGCGGCGGCGTCCGCGGTCGTCCATATGTTCCTGGTGATGTAGCAGGTACAGCGCCGGAAAGACGTGTAGACCTGGGTCCATGGCAGTCGTAACCGGGACTCTGGTTTCGCACTCCGCTGTCGAGCTTCCGCCGTCTCTGGTTGGGCGGTGTCTCCGCTGCGGTGCGTCTGCTTGTGAGTCATCCTAATTTGTGGAGCGGGACAGACGTCATTCCGCACGTGGAGCGGGACAGACGTCATTCCGCACGGCGATGAGTTTTCATTGGCTCCCACAGCCGCGGTGGCAGGCGCACTTTGATGGCGGTGCGCGCAGCACCGCGGCGGTCGGGAAATGGCCTATGTTTGGCCATACTAATATGGCAGGCGTGAGGACCGCTGCTCCCGGGCCGAAAAAGGCATTTTTCTGCAACGCCAGGGCCGCGATGGTGCCACCGCCTGACATCCTAATGGGCCCCTAAGTGTCGAGTCCTCAACAAACGCCCAATAAATGCCCAATTTGCCCTCAAATAAGTCAAAGTAACAGAAGTAGCAAACCATTACAAAGTCCTAACAGAATCACCTTATTACCAAACACAAAAATACAAACTATGTCTCTTAATGAACTAGTTTGAAGATACTAATAGGACCAACTGCACCGCTCCATTCACAGATGCCAACGCAAGTATCATATACCATGGTGAAACGTATATGACGGAACCAACGCTTAACAAGCCAAAACAAACAACAAGGTGGAAGGGTGGCACAACTCCTTCCAAGAGACACTAGGCTCAAACCACCCTACACTCTACTGATTCCTAGAAATATTACAAGAAGGACAACTCAGAATAGAACTATAACCGAACTAAAACCTAAAGTATCAAAACAAACCAATTAAATGTATGAAGTACTGTAATGCAAAGTACAAACAAGGTCTAACATATGTAGGATCCGCAGCAAGAACAGTACTATAACAATCCAAATATTCTAATACAAAAATACAACTGTACATAATAAAAATATACCAAATTAATTTAATAATAAATAAAATATTAATGGTTGTTAATAGTTATTCTTTTAATATTTGTTACTAAGCAGTCACAAAACAGTTTTTTCGTTGAGAACAAAATCTAGTGAGTCTGAAAAGTCAAAATTACTAAAAATAATTATTAATGGCTAAATTAATATACAGGGAGCCATACAAATAACACCTCTTAGAAACACAACTAAAATCAATTAGCAAGAAATTAATAGAATGCATAACACACAACTAGTCAATAAAATTAGAGAACCAACTTTAGTAGAAATAAACATTTCCCAACCATTAAAAATAAAACATAACCTTACAGTTAAGTTGCTTATTTTCATGCTCTTGAAGAAACCACCAAATACATGCACCAACATATACGTCCACGAAAATAGATGAAATAAATCACCCAAAACGCAAAAATTAAAAAAATATGTATATATATATATATATATTCTTTTTTTATTGCAGGTCTTGGAAACAATCCAAAATGCGAAAAAATCTGTATAAAAGCACTCCAGGGAAACCAACATTTTTTTTTTTAAATAATATTGATTAACATATAACAAATCCTATTTTTTTTATTGTAAAAAGAAGCATCCAAAAACTGGGAAAATCATGAAGTATGACAAAAACAATGTACAAAAACAACAAATAATTACCCACCACACAACACAAATAGAACCTTAAACAGAAAGGTAGTGGTAAAAAGTGGCCACTAAATAAACATTTAAAAAGACTACCTAGCCATATAACACAAAGGAAAATGAATAATAGACTTTAATAATAACTTATGTGCGCTGGAAAAAAGTTATAAAAAGGTTTACAAATGTTATAGAAATTGAGATAAATGTTCCAAAGTCAGGAAATGAAAATATCTTATAAAGGACTGACACTGTTACAGTACCTCGCACAAGTTAAAAAAATGGCATGTGTTTGTAAAAGTGTTAAAATAAAATGTTTTAAATCTTGGTTTATTCATAAAAGTATTGTAAAACCGTGTTTTTGAAATGCTACCGTATGTAAAACTGCAAAACCTATATGTAAAATGTTTTGTTAAAACAGTAAAAAAATATGAATCAAAGTAAAACAAAATGTAAAATGCTTATTTCTAAAAATGCATTTAAAGCAATTGTTATAGAAATATACAATATAAAAGAAGGAAAAATATTTTTTAATTATTACAACACTAAAGCTTAACCTACATGGGGAAGAGGTTTAACCTACAAGGTGGGTTAATTTACTGTTCCCACTCCAATCTAGGCTACACTGGGGAAAGTGTAGGGCTTTAGTAGGGACAGGTTTACTATTTGTACTCTCATCTGAAATACATTTGGATCAGTGCAGGATATCGATGGGGTTATATCTACCGTTCAAACTCCAATCCAAGCAACATTGGAGAACATTTGAAAGGGTCAGATTTATTATTCACGTTCCACTCAAAGCTACAGTGGGGAAAGAGTTGGGCACTGAATGGGTTGTATTTACTATTCCCATTCCAATATAAGCTACACTGGGGAAAGTGTTGGACTTTAACAGGGGTATATTTACCATTCCCACTCAAATTAAACCATATTTAGACGCTTGGCCACTCAACCACTCACCACTGTACCGGCAGGTCCCGCAGCACCATACCACCACTGCTCCACCCAGGGACACCCGAGGAGAACGCTGCTGGACAGACTACAACCCCCAGCATCTCAGCGCTGCCAAATGTGCTAAATCGGAGACGCCGGCCCGTGGCACACCGTAGACGCCTACCCAATCAGCCACTCACCAGTGATCCAAGGGTGGGCCCGTCCACGCCCGGAGGAGCCGGGTGGAGGCTGGGCTGGGCACCCCCTCTAAAGTCCAGAGCCCAATACAAGGTACTGTGCTTTCAGCTTTTTTATTGACACGATGGTGAAGAGTAAACGACACATGGAGAAAGCGGGGGGCAGTAGCAAGGCTGGATGCATTTTTGTCCAGAGCGGCAAGCATACTTACCCACGAAATCAAACTCACCCAAATGCGACTATCCCTGGAACCCTTCCTTCTCCCACAGAGGTCACCCACAGGGAGTGCCCTAGAGGAGTCCCCCGTACTCAGTCCTTACAAATGACAACATCCCCGAACCCATTATGTACTGGGGTGGAAATTCTGTCATTCTCACCAGCGAAATCTGCCGTAACTAGAAGGGGGCCTGAGCATTCCCCTCGCATTGACTCTTCCAATGACCCACCAGCAAAGCGACGAAGGGGCGGTGGAATCCCGAAGCCTAAGCCCAAGCTAAGAAAACCGACTCGAGCCCCGAACACCAAGAGCGGAAACTCCAAGACGCCCAGAGAGAGTCCCCTATTATCACCCAGTGCAAACACCGCATTCCCATCTGTAACAGTGGATGACGCTTTCTGGGTTGGAGTAATTTGATGTCCTCTTTGCTGGAGCCAATCCTGACTAAACTAACAGCCAATGGAGAGCGACTAGCCGGCCTTGAGGGCCAAAACGCAGCGCACTACCGCTGCCTTGAGCCCCCGCGTATGGAGCCCGTATATTTCATTGCGGACAAAACTCGACCTCAGGTTCACATCAACCAGGGCGTGTCTGAGCCGCCTTCGGCATGTTCCTTAGAAACCTCGGTCATACTGCCCGGTGGGTTGTCTTCTACAGCTACCGCCATCCCCCTCCATGAAATGCCTACAGAGGGCCAAACCTTACTACCACAGGGCACAATGGGCTCAGCACACCAGGGATTCAGAGCCCCTGGGGGGTCCCTGGCCCTGAAGTACACACAAATCAAATAAAAGCTAGACTGAGGGTCAGCGCAGGAAACCAAGCACAACAAGCTCTCCATCTTCCACCGGCAGCTTACCCCCTAGACCTGGTTTTGACAAATATTCCTCCACTGCGGGACAATCAGCTTGAATCCACCTCACAGCTATTGGAGAAATGTTTGCATTGGCTCTTACACCACCTAACGGTTACAGGAATGAGGAACTACCCACTGTCCAGCAAAATTATTATGGCCCGGAGAGTGGGATGGGTGGGCAGCTCTATCAAATCTATTGATGGTGACTGCGTGGTGGTAACTTTCAACAATGTATACGTGGTTAATTCACTTTTAAACAACTGCTACAGAATGTCAACAAGGATCAATCAATCAATCAATCAAAGACATTTATAGAGCGCACTACTCACCCGTAGGGTCTCAAGGCGCTAAGGGGGGGGGTGCCGTTACTGCTCGAACAGCCAGGTCTTGAGCTTCTTCCTGAAGGAGAGGTGGTCTTGGGTCAGGCGCAGGTCGGCCGGGAGGGAGTTCCAGGTCTTGGCGGCCAGGTAGGAGAAGGACCTTCCTCCTGTTGTCGCTCTACGGATGCGTGGGACGGCGGCGAGGGCGTGGCTGGCTGATCGGAGGTGGCGGTTGGGAGCGTAGAAGTTGATTCGGTTGTTGAGGTAGCTCGGGCCTTGATCGTGTAGGTCTTTGTGTGCGTGGGTGAGGAGACGGAAGGTGATTCTTTTGTTGACGGGGAGCCAATGCAGGTCTCTCAGGTGTCCAGAGATGTGGCTGTTTCGTGGGATGTCGAGGATGAGTCTGGCTGAGGTGTTCTGGATCCGCTGGAGTCTCTTCTGGAGATTGGCGGTGGTTCCGGCGTAGAGGGCGTTGCCGTAGTCCTGTCGGCTGGTGACGAGGGCCTGGGTGACGGTCTTCCTGGTCTCCGTGGGGATCCATCAGAAGATCTTCCGGAGCATGCGCAGGATGTTGAAGCACGACGAGGAGACGGCGTTGACTTGTCTGGTCATGGAGAGGGAGGAGTCCAGGATGAAGCCCAGGTTGCGTGCGTGGTTCGTCGGTTTGGGTGCGGTGCCCAGGGCGGGGGGCCACCAGGAGTCATCCCAGGCGGTGGGCGAGGAGCCCAGGATGAGGACCTCCGTCTTGTCTGAGTTCAGTTTCAGGCGGCTGGTCGTCAACCACTTGGCTACATCCTTCATCCCTTCGTGCAGGTTGGCTCTGGCGGTGGCGGGGTCGTTGGTCAGGGAGAGGATCAGCTAGGTGTCGTCGGCGTAGGAGATTATGTTGAGGTTGTGTTGGCGTGCGATGGCCGCGAGGGGGCTCATGTAGACGTTGAAGAGGGTAGGGCTCAGCGAGGATCCTTGAGGGACGCCGCAGATGACTTCGGTGGCCTCTGACTTGTACGGTGGTAGGCGGACTCTCTGTGTTCTTCCGTCGAGAAAGGAGACGATCCATTCCAGTGCCTTCTCCTGGATTCCGACATTGCTGAGGCGCTGCACTAGGGTGCGGTGGCAGACAGTGTCGAAGGCCGCGGAGAGGTCTAAGAGGATGAGGGCCGCTGTTTCTCCGTTGTGGGCGGAGGTGCGTCGCAGATGGCCTTCACGTTCCCTTTCTTCGGTGTTATCCCCTGCGCTCCTATCTCATGCCCCAGGTATGTGACTGATGTCATCCCGAAGTGACATTTCTCCCACTCTGCCGTCAGGCCGTTCTCCTCCAAGATCTTCAATACCGCCGACAGTTTCTTGTCATGGTCTTCCAGCTCGGTCCCCATCACTAGGATGTCATCCTGGAAGTACTGCACTCCCTCGATGTCCTTGAATAGGCGGGCCATCAGCTTCTGGAACACCGCAGCTGCCGAGGCAAGACCGAAGGGCATGCGGCAGAATTGGTAGCAGCCAAACGGCGTGATGAACGATGTCAGTTTTTTGCTTGTCGAATGCAGCACTACCTGGTGGTATGCCGATTGCAGGTCGATGGTGGAGAACCATTTCACGCCTTTCGTGCGGGCCAACATTTCCTCTATGCGTGGTAAGGGGAATTTTTCTACCACGATGCACTTGTTTAACTCTCTGAGGTCCACACATAGACGCACCTTGCCTGACGGTTTCATGGCCACTACCAGAGGCGCCAACCACTCCGCGCTGTCGATGGGTTCGATGATTCCCCCGTCTTCCAGTCGGTGGAGTTCCTGTTGTACCGCCTCTCTCACCGCAATCGGTATGTTCCTTACTTTGTGCGCTACCGGTCGGGCGTTTTCTTTAAGGACGATCTTGTGGGAGAACTTCTCTAGTTTCCCGATCTTCCCGCCAAAAACTTTCGGGTGTTCACTCCGCCATTTCTCCGCCGTCGACTCCTCTCCGTCCAGGGTCACCATCACCTGGGTGTCCCCTCCTGGATTCAGCTGTACGCCCAACTCTCCTTGGTCCATCCAGCCCAGGACTGACGGTCCCTTCTCCGCGACGTACAGTTTGCAGTGGGCACTCCGCTCTTTGAACTGGAACAACAGCTTCTTGAACCCCACCATCGGGATGGGTTCCCCTGTGTAGGTGACCGGTCGAATGTCGGGGGGTTCTAGCTGTGCGCCCCATGTGGGTCTGAATCTCTCGTTCCACACCGATCTCTGGACGATCGTGTAGGGAGACCCTGAATCCGCCACGATGGTGATGCTTACTCCTCCAATGATCATGTCACACTGGGGCTTGCGTGTTCTCCTCCCATCGATGCCCAGCACCTGCTCCTCTACACACAGGACTTCATCATCTTCCTCCAGACCTTCTGCTTCTTCCCCTGCGTCTTGCTCCACAAATTTCACCGCATGCTGTCTCCCTTTCCTTCGGCATACTTTCTCGTAATGACCTACTAGGCCGCAGAACGCACACTTGGCTCTGAAGGCGGGGCACCGTTTGTCGTGCGCTGCGTGGCTCGAGCTTCCGCATCTGTAGCACCTCATCGCTTCACCCTTTTCTTGCTTCCATGCCTGTCCTGGTTTGGCCTTCCCTTTGGGCGCTCCTCTGTACTCCCCCGGCGCTGTTTTACCTCGTCCGTGCTGGTCCGCATCATCCACCTTATTGACCGTGAGTCTGGGGGCTGGGTCTCTCTTTGCCGCCTCCGCGCAGCGCTTGGTCAGTTCCGCCCTTTTTACTATGGCGATCACGTCTTTCAGCGTCGCATCCCCACTCGCCCACAGTTTATCCTGCACCGTCTTGCTTGTCGTGTGCATTACGATCTGGTCCTTGATGAACTCTTCCTGTAACCCTCCATACTTGCACGTTATCGCAAGTTTACGCAGCGCCGCCACGTAGTCGTCTATAGATTCCCCCGCTTCTTGCTTCCTCTGCTGGAAATTATAGCGGTCGATAGAGGTGCACACTGCAGGCCGATAGTGGTTGTCCAAGTCTTCTATGGCGTGTGAGAACACATCTGTGTCCCCTACCTGTCTGGCGACCGGTGTGAGGTTTTGAAACACCCGTATTCCTTCTGGTCCCAGGTTGTGTAAGAGTATCCTCTTCCTCCTGGCACTGGAGAACGCCTCCTCGTTCTCATCTTCCAGCGCTTCTAGGTAGTTTTTGAAGTACTCCCTCCAGTCTTCCCACTTCATTTGGGGTTCTCCCGGACGTGGAAGAAACGGGATCGGCGTAGTTAAAGTTGATGGCTGTGCACTCATTTTGGCTTCCGCCTGTTTCCTTGGGCTACCTGGCGCGTCTGTCCCCGCTCCCCTTCTTCGGGTGCCTGGGACTGCGTTTGAGCTGCCTGCGCCGTCGTCACCCGATTCCGCCAGGGTCTCCTCTGCCGTCCTGCGGTCCGCCTGCAATGTTCCTCCACCTCGTGGCCGGCTCCTTTACTGCCCACGTGCCACTCTCTGGCGTCTGTCTGCCACTGCCGCGCTCTCCCGGTGCGTAGGCGTCTGTCCTCGACCCCCTCGGTCCTCTTACCGCGTGGGGTGACGTCCCTCCTAGTGGGCACTCCTCTCTGAAGCAAGTTGGGGGCACCTTCCTCCTGTTCCACGCAGGGTTCTCACCAGCCCAGCCTCGTCGCCACTGTAATGATGCTAGGTGCTGTGTCTGCTTGCTGCTGTTCCCCAATAACTTGCAGGAGGCCTTGTGAGGCAAGTAGATGCCTTTATTATCACTTATATCGCTACTCCGAGAGAGCGCCGGGCAACACGCTCCGATCGCCGTCTCTCGCAACACGCTAATGCTCGCGCATGCGCAGTAGCGTCCAAAATGGCCGCTACGCGCTTCGCCGTCCTTACGTAGTGCGCGTCAACTAGACCGCAACACTACAGTCACAGGAAAGCGGCACCATTCGGAATTTCTTTTTCTTTCGCCGTTTTTTGCATGCAAGATGGGGGCAGAAACCAAGCAGAGCTGTGCGCAAACTGAGCAATAGATACGAATGTTACGTAGAGACAATACGAGCTCTAGAAATAAGAGAGGAACGTCGGGGAGGAAGCTGGGGACGCGCTCCGCAGACTGCTCACTCAGGCAGCAGCAGCGAGGTCTGGAGAGTCGCAAACACTCCCGGGTTGAAAGACCCTACAGACCCGGCCTCGGACGAGCACGGAAGCGAGGATGCATGGGTGGGTTCTGGCTCTGATATCCCCCCGCCCCCCCGCCAGCTGAAGGGACTCACCCACCGCAGGGGATTCTAGAATTCCCACTTAGTGAGGTCATTAAAGGGTCGGAGGCGCGTGTCCCAGGGAAGGCTCCGGGCCAGATGGGGGGCCGATCGACCTCTTTCAAGACCATTATGATCTGTGAGCCCCCTTATTAACCAGTATAGTGGTAGAGGACCTCCGCCGGCTTGGAAGCACAGTACAATAGGGCCAATATACAAGAAAGGGGATAGCGGCACCCTAAGAACTACGGACCCGTCTCCCCACTGCATACCACGGCCAAGCTCATGGGCCCGTTCTTACTCGGTAGACTGCAGGACTGGGCCCAGGAACATAACATCTTGATGCAGGCACCATATGATTTCCAGAGGGGGAAGGGGACTGTCGATCAACGACTCAACCTCTCTCTCTGCAGCGACAAATATACCAAAGTCAAAGGCGGGAAGATCTGCATGGCCTTTATGGAGCTGTCAGCGGCCTTTGACTGTGTATCTCACCATAGGTTGTGGCCTATGATGGAGGGGACGGGGATCGACCCACTTATAATTCCTTTCATCCGACAGCTTTACGCAAATGCCACTGCCTGTGTCTGGTATGGTATCAATGGGGAATGCACACGTGTGTTTAAGATCGAGACAGGAGTCAGACAGGGCTGCGTCCTTGCCCCACTTCCTTTTTCCATCTACACAAACGGGGTGGCTCCCTATGGGACGTGCCCATTTTTGAAAGCATCCCCCCCCCAATATTGGACTACGCCGAAGATGCTGTCTTAATGGCCAAGACAGGGGTAGCTCTGCAAGGGTTAATAACATCACATGCCTCATTCATGACCTTATTAGACCTAAGGGTGAGTGAATCAAAATCCTTCATCGTCATAGCAGGAGCCGGCAAAGGATCAAAACCCCCCTTATTTCCATCTGGGATCAAAGAAAATTGAGATAGTCGAATCTTTTTCATACCTTGGTGTATTATTCGACAAAAACACTCTTGGGTGAACCTGGTGACGGCAAGAGCCCTGGTATGGAAAGAAGTCTTCAAGCCATCAAGGGCTTTGCAAAAAGTTAGGTGCTAGTCCTCTGGACCCCAATAAAAAGATATACCTTTCAAAAACAGAGGCAGCGGCAACCTACGGGCGGGAGTCTGGGGGATGGCTCAGATTGAGAAACTCCAAACAATAGAAGACAGCTTTTTAAAAACAGGGTGCCGCTCGCCCAGTGCTTCTCCAATCACATTTTACATAGCGAAGGGGGGCCTTATATGGCAGACTCAATCAGACTGGCGCCAGCTTAGCTGTGGTTTTCTATTTGGCGCAGGACCACGGCCCACTTCACGCAGCGTATAATTGGTGATTGCCTGAAGCTGGAGCATTGCAAGAAGATTGGCTGGCTCAGATATGTAGAGGCAGAACTGAGCGCAATTGGACTTGGAGAACTATTCGGGAAACCTGCATCCTGCAGAAGGGTCTCCAAACAGAAACGAACCAAGGCATTTATGCAGAGGGCAAACTTCGCCCGTAGAGAAACAAACCGACTCCAAAAAGTGTCACTTGCTTATGACCTTATCCCTCAAAGAACAGAGGAATGATTTTCATATCCATCCCGCATCTCGTCTCGACAGCATAGATTCATCCGCCTGCGTCCTCGCATGAACCTCATTCCTCTAATGCCAGGGTTCCCAGAAAAGCAATTTAAACACTCAGATTTGATCCTACGTCCATGCGATAACCAGTCATCCCAGTCAGACCTTCGCCTTGTTTTGATCTGAAAATGTTGTCAAACAGAAAGAGAAGCTTTTATACTCCCAATTTTAAGGCACCATAATTTTACCCAATGTATGGTGGCACTGTGTTTTTTAAAGTCTCTTTCAGACCCTTTTGTCTGTTTCTCTGTAGCTACTTTTCTGTGGGCGGCATGAGAAAGAGAAAGGCCCGGGGTAGCCCGAGAACTTAATCAACTGATTACTGTAATCATGAATTAAACGTATGTGAACCGGGCATCCCTGGTTCAATCAACTAAAGCCTTATGAAGATTTTGACAGTTTTATCTGATTCGCAATATTGTCTGTACTGTATATTTAATGTGCCTGCAATGAAATTGTACTTTTATGAACTCTGACAAGCGATCGAATAAAGATTTTAAAGAAAGAAAGAAACCATATTTTCAAATCAGTGTACAATTAATTAAAATTGCACCAAAAATAAATATGTAATTTGTTTAATATCTTAAAATATATTAAACTATAGTAAAATAATTTCTAAACCTGTTCTTATTATATAGTTTTAATAATTAAAACTTTTAAAAATAGCCTAAAAGTAAACTTTCCTAAAAATATATTTTTAAATAACATATTTCACAAACACATAATTAAAACCAAACACAGTTCTAATTTTAAATTTACATTTAGAATTTAAAAGAACATACACATTTTTTAAAATCTTTGCAAGGGACTGGGGCTCGCGGACTCCGCCTCAATAGAAGAAACTATCTATAAAAGCAGAGGCTGCACCAAAAAATGGCGGAAAATTTGGGGTCCATGGCGGAAGTACAGGCAGACGGGGGTAGGATTGGGACTTTAATACCAACTGTCATTTGTCTCACTTGTGCCATTGAAGGTCTGTCATTGTACTATAGATGGGGAATTTGCCACATGCATTGTGCTAAATGTCCTGTATTGTTTGATGGTATGAGCAATGTTAATAAAAAGAGTTAAAACAAAAAATGTAAAAAAAATCTTACAAATATTATGAAAAGAACATTTCACACAGAAAAACTATACATGAAATATAAATGATTAACATATTTCTTACAAATGTTTAAGAACGTAAATTGTGAAAAAAATCTTTCATTGAAAAATTATAACAAATATATAAAGAAAATTACATGTTGACAAATATATTTTGTAAAAAATGTGTTGAAAAACTAATTTATAAAATACTTCCCACCCTTTTCACCTATGAACCCTACAAACTACCCCTAAAAACAACATTATCACACTGAAAAATTATAACAAAAACAAATCAACATAAAGAAATAATATAAAAAATAATAAATATTTTCTTTACATTTCAGCTTAACAGATACATGTTATTAAAAACTACCTACCCATTCCCCTACAAAAACATCATTCCCTTCTTAAAATAATTAAACACTTTAATAAAAAACAAATTAAAAACATATCGTTTACAATACTACAATAATGTAAAAAAACAATGTTACACACATCTATTATATAGATAACAATTTTTTTAACTATGGGAAATATAACACTAAAAACAATATTCTTATTTTATGGTAGGACAATATTACCAACTTCCCATTAGTGCGAACCTCTCTTCAAGTTTCCGAATCTTAATAATAACATGTCCTTTTACCATCCTTAATACTCACTGTTTTCTTGACAGATGGACTACCACTGGTTTCATGGGGAGTTGTGTCTTTTACTTTATTCTACTTCTCAAGAAAGATATAAGCTGACTAGGGGTCCATGAACAGTCGAAACCTATCACCCACTGTAATCTTTAATCTTGAGTCACTCTGGGAAGAGCATGGCCTAAGGAATTTTCATCACAATCAGTATTTTTGTAGCTTCCCGTTCAACCTCTATGATAGCCAGATCCGGGTCGGGGGTGAGTATAGCCACATCGTTGGCATATGCCAAGATTTTAACTGTACGACCATTCAGAGCCATTGGAGAAATTCCACTATTTCTCTCCAACCGTCGTATTAGGGGCTCAAGAAATAACGCAAATAAGAGAGGGGATGAAGGATAGCCCTGTCTCGTTCCCCTAAATTTTTTTACTGCATCTGAGTGTCCTCTATTCACTCTAATTTTGGCTGTTGGTCCTTTGTATAGGGCTTGGATAGCTGTTATGAAGCCTTCCCCTATACCACTCCATCTCAAGACTGCCCAAAGGTATTCCCAGGCGACCCTATCGAAGGCCTTTTCAGCATCTAAAAACAGCGCTGCAATAGGGTCACCCAGGGTTCCTGCGGCGTCAAACATTGTAATAACTGTCCTTACATGCTGGGTAGTTCCCTTGCCTGGAATAAAGCCATGTTGTGACGGGCTTACAAGCTGCTCTATATTCCCTGCAAGCCTCGTCGCAAGCATTTTTGAGTAGATTTTAACATCAGAGTTCATAAGGGTAATAGGTCTGTATGAGCCAGGGAGTGTCGGGGATTTCCCTTTTTTTGGAATAACTATAATATCTGCCCCCCCCCAAGACTCCGGAGGAGAACCACCCCGTTGCGTATGTAGCATAATATCAAACATCTCGACCAGCAGAATATTCTGAAACAGTTTATAGAATTCCACCGGGATTTGGTCTGGCCCAGCAGCTTTCCCCGAGGGGAGACTCTCCAAGGCACCCCTAAATTCATCCAACTGAAAGGGGGCATCTAACAACTCTCTGTCATCTGACAGTAAAACAGGAGCCAAGATGTCGCTAAGGAACCTACCTACCTCTATTGAGCCCCTCACATCATCCAGAGAGTAAAGCTTGGTGTAAAAATTGCGGAAGACTTCCCTAATTAGATCAGGATCCATAACTAAGTTTCCCTGGGAATCTTGGATCTCCTTGATATCAGCAGTGGCTGTACGATGTCTAGTTCTAACGGCGAGAATATGTCCAACTCTCTCACTCAACTCATAGGTATCCTGTTTATGTGCAAGATACTTCTCGGCGGCTTTCGAGATGATACCCTCTGTAGCATCTCCTTTAAGGGTAACTAAACTAAGTATATAAGGCTCAAGTGGGATACCCTGCGTTATAGCTATAGCAAGATTTTCTTCTGCTGCAAGTAACCTAAGCCTTATATCTTCCAAGTGCCTTCTTTCCATTTTCCGTCTTGCCATTACATAACTCATCGTTTCCCCCCTAACCCCAGCTTTAAAACAATCCCAAACCGCGCCAGGGGAAGCCGTACCTCTATTAACTTCCCAAAAGAATTTTATCCAACATTCCATATGTTTCTGATAAGCCTCATCTTTTAGTAGAATACGCTCAAAGGTCCAATGGGTTTTCCTAACATTTACCTGTGTAGTATTTAGCGTTAAAACAAGAGGACTATAATCAGAAATAATTCTGGGTTGTTTTTCTATTTTTGAATGAGGGAGTAAAGAGTTGGAGATTAAAAAATAATCCAACCTGACCAGTATTTTATGTAGGACGGAAAAGAAGGTGCTGCCGTCTATAAAGGGATGGGACTTCAACCACGGATCCCCAAGGGAGTTATGTTGGACCATAGCGGCAAGGGCTCTGTGTGACTTCTTCTTTCTCCCTAAGTACCTTCCCCCTGGTTCTGCAAAGGAGCTTCTTGGGTCATGAATATTAAAATCTCCGCAACATATAATAGGTTCCGGCCACTGCGGCAATTCCATATCCATAAACTGCCAGACATCCGGATCATCTTCCGTGGATCCATATATAGTGACTAGTGTAAACCGCGTCCCTTTAAAACATAATTCCACAATGACCCACCTACCCCATTGATCCTCCTTTTTCCTATACACCACTAAATCACTACATCTCCCTAATATTGCTACCCCCCTAGTTCTAGTCCCTTGCTTACTTGCTGCTAATACATCAAATCCTAGCTGTTTCAAGAGATATACCTGCGATAATTCAATATGGGTCTCCTGGAGGCATACCAGGTCCAAATGTAAAGATCTCAGCAAACCTGTTACCTTCGCTCTCTTCCTGGGATCATTGAGGCCACATACATTAATTGAAGCGATCTTGCAAGGCATTAAGGGATATCCGAAAAATTCCTACTCATAATCAGCCAAATAGTAGATAGCATAAAATTACAACAACCTACACTCCTTTGATACTGTCTACACCATCTGAATTGAATGTACCATGACCCACACAGAAGAATAAGTAGACCGAAAATGTGCATTATCAAACCACAAAAGTCGAAAAATTTTAACCATGTTGAAAGACCCCCCACCCACACCCTCTCACCGCCCACCCCTACCCACCCACCCCCTCCCCCCCTGTACAGGCAAATAGGTCCATAGGACCTATATGTGACCGGTCTTGGGCTGCGACAGTCGCACCCCTCTCCCATCCCCCATCTTAGACAGATATTGATATCCCCTGAATCCGAGCAAGCTTCTAAACAAAAAAGCCAAGTGTTGCAGCACCACCCTGGTCTTTTTTTTTTAAAGAATAAAGATAACGTTTCCCTTACGGAACCTGTTTTTTCAAGTCATCCATAAACTGCTGGGCTTTGATCTCTGAAAAACACATCCTAGCTCTTCCTTTAGTAATTACTTTTAATTTAGCAGGGAACAATAAATAAGCCTCTGAACCTAACCCCTGGAATTTTGAGATAGAGGTTGAATGGGAAGCTACTATATTTGGGCAATTTTCGGGTTACAGTTTGAACAAATCGAAGACCCAGATAGTTAAGAATAAATATACCGCTTGTGCCGATCCCAGGGGGGTTACGTCAGCTATGTATTTAGGTATAGTAATAGTAGCTAACCTGGATGCTCTCGTTGAGGTTAATATGACTCCTCTATTAGCCAAAGTAAAAACAGATTTCGATAGAGCCAACAATTTACATCTTTCTTTAGTAGGCTGTACCAACGTGGTGAAAATGATGATTTTGCCAAAGTTCCTTTATTTATTTAGAGCAATACCATTATTTTTCTAAACTAAATGGTTTAATATACTGGAAGGTATCTTAAATAGGTTTATATGGGCGCATGGAAAAACGCGTAGAGCTTATAGATTTATGTCTCTACCTAGAGAAAGAGGAGGGTGGGGAGCTCCTGATTTTAGATTATATTATTTGGCAACCGCCCTCCAATACATGCAGGGTTTACTTGGAGGAGGGGGGATCCTGAAGAAAATTACTTCCTTATCTACAGATGTTTATGCAATTCTGTTAGGACAGGAGACAGAAAACTGTTTTTTATACTATACTGATCTTGGGTACCTCAGAAGGAAACAGTTTAGGACTTTAGCTGCGGCTATTAAAATATGGAATGCTTTTCTGAAAAAGATGGGGCTGGGCAGATTCAACAGATATATCAAATTATATAACAACAAGTCTTTTCCTTCCGAAATTTTTTCAGATACAGTTATGGCCGCATGGGACCCAAAGGGAATTAAGCAAATTGGGGACTTAAGAGACTCTACGGGTGTAGCACAGTTTAGCGCACTTGTAAATACATTTGATTTAGGTAATAGGGACTTTTTTAAGTACCTACTGTTTAGGAGTTTTTGGGCAATAACAGGGCGGTTCAGTAGGATATGAGATTAATGACTTTCTGGAGACTTTTACCACTGGTGGCGCACCCACGATTAGATCAGCGTATGCGTTATTAGTTAAAAGCAAAGTGGATGACTTGGACAAGCACAGGCATAAGTGGGTGGAGAAACTTCGAGGAGAACTTGATGATTTCCAGGAGTCGTTGGATTTGGGCCGTACTATACTGTGCTCGGCTCCTCTGCAATCCCAACACTATAAAACCCGATTCTCACTTTACCATACACCAGCCAGAATTGCTAAATGGGGGGGGTATGATCGGGATAAGCTGCCCTCGTTGTAGCTCAACTGATGCAGATATAATTCATATGTTTGCTACCTGCCCTCAACTACATACGCTAATTAAGGACATAGAGGGTTTCCTGGCTAGGGCACTGGGGTTACGGATATCCCTAACCCCCCTGCGGATATTGCTGGGAATAGGACATGATGGAAATAATAGTAATTCAGACAAGGAGTTTCTGTTCATGACTACGGCGGTGTATAGACTAACCTTAGCCAGGGCCTGGCTCGACAAGGCCCCCCCGCTCATGCAAACATGGTTGGCGAATCTAATTGCTACATTTAATCTGGAGAAACCCATATACGCTAGAAAGGGAAGAGCAGGGAGAGCTCGGGGTCTAAGAATTTGGGAGCCATTAGCACGGTGGAGGGACGGGATAGGGTAAAGGGATTTTGTGTTTGGAGATGGGATTATGGATTGCTGATTATGATATGACTTGTTGAATATGTTTTAACTATGTGTATGACATTTTGTTTAAAAAGTATTGTGGAGTCAACAACTAACTGACTTTATGAAATGTGCGTTATGGAAAGTATAATAAAAAATATATTCAAAAAAAAAAAAAAAGAAAGGTAGGGTTCAGAAACAAGAGAGATCTGCCGGTTGATTTCTCAAGCACCTTTGATTCTCTGTTTTCATTTAAGTGATTTAAAAACAGTTCCCTCACTAATTTCGTGCCCTACTTTTTAGGGAGGTGGTTGTCTAATAAACAAATCAGGGCGGCCTAGGGATTGGACAATGAACGCAAGGTAATTTACCCATGGTATCTTATTGCCATGCACACTTCCAAGGCAATCTTCAATCAAATCTCAGCTGAACACCATGTGCTCACCACACTGAAATCCACAATAACAATGGAGCCAGTTTCACACAGTTCTCCAAATAAGCGAGGCCACACTTTTGTGGACAAATAGCGATGGACTGTTTATACCTAAACCCAGTAGTTTCCTGCAAAAACAGTTATTTTTGTCCTGGGTGGCCTTTCAGGGCAGGTACCCCCGGATAACTGCACCATACAGCAGTACGGGAAGGCAATTCATTTTTTATATGTGCTGTAAGGGCAAAATGGGTTTGCTCTCTATTGAGGAAAAAAACAAAAAAAACAAAAAAACAATCAGTATTTTTGTTTGATTCCTTTAAATGCCTTGACAGCCTCCTGGACTGATGCACCAAAGTCCAAGAATAGTGATATTTTCAAACAAGCATAGTTCAAGTTTATCTTTTCATGTACAACCTTCAAGGCAACATGTCTGTGAATGGACTTTAAGAGACCACTGAGATCAGTGAGCCCTCTCTATTATGAACATTGGAGAGAAGCTTGCCACATCAAAGAGATCTAAAGGAAAATGCTACTTACCCAGTATGCATCTGGTCTTGGCATATAGAGCTGTAGAATCATATGCTTCTGCATAGATCGCCATCTAGGGGTCGATTCCGATCCTGTATTTTTTTTTTCGTACGACTCGTATCCGTAAATTTTTCCGTACGAATCGTACAAGTCCCGTCCGACCCGTGAAGTACGATTCGTACGGTAAAAATACATACGGATCGGCCCGATCCGTACGAATCGGATCGGGAAAAGTTGTACGAGACGGACCCGGACACTTTTCCGTACGAATCGTAAAAATGCAGTCCGATCGAACTAGTACGATCCGGATTTCTGATTTACGATTCGTAAGAAAAACGTCCCGTACACGGGGAATGCCTTTACCCGCTAAGAAGTGAACTTTGTACGACTCGTATCCCGGGAAAAGTTGTTCCCAGGGTGCGAGTCGTACAGGGGTACGAGTCGTATAGGCCCCCCCCAATGTATATGTACGCACCTTACAACAACATCGCATATGTACGGTGCGTACCCCAACATCGCATATGTACGCACCGTACATACGCAATGTTGGGGGTACGCACCGTACATACGCAATGTTGGGGGTACGCACAGTAAATACGCGATGTTGGGGGTACGCACCGTACATACACGATGTTGGGGTCCGCACCATACATACGCGATGTTGGGGGTACGCACAGTACATGAGCACTGGGGGTACGCACAGTACATGCGCACTGGGGGTACGCACCGTACATACACAACGCATGGGGTGTATGCCTGTACGACTTGTACCCCTGGGGACTCTGCTTTTACAGCTGTTTTTGGCTCCCGTAAGAAAAGAGCCATACGGAGTGCGGTAGGGACGAATCGTACTTGCTGGGCCGGAAACCGCTGCTTAAATACGTACGGACGTCGCGTACAGGCTGTTCCGGATCCGATTCGTAGTTTTTTTTACCCGTACGGTCTTTTGTACGAAACGTACGGAAATAGGCTTTCTGTACGAATCGTACTTCCTAGGTTGTACGGAAAGTTTACCGGGTATGAGTCGTACGGAGAAAACGCTCCGTACAACGATTCGTACAGCCTTTTTCCAGGATTGGAATCGGCCCCTTAGTGTTGGGTCCGGATGTTTGCACTTTGTTTTTCTTCGAAGAAGTTTTTCCAGTCACGAGGTAGGTGACTCCTCCTTTCGGTGATAGTACGCATGGGCATCGGCTCCATTGTTAGATTGTTTTCCCGCATAGGGTGATAATGGAGTTAGTAAGAGTAGTAAAAGGGAGATGACCATGAATGTATGTATCTAAGTAAGATGTTACTGCAACAGGTATAGGTACTCGGGGAGGCGGGTGGGCGCATATGACTCTACAGCACTATATGCCAAGAACAGATGCATACTGGGTAAGTAGCATTTTCTATTCGAGGCATATCAGCTGTAGATCATATGTTTGTGCATAGACTACACAGCAGTTATCTCCCAAAGCGGTGGCTAACCTGTAGCTGTTGCAGTGGTTTGAAATAGTTTACATAAAACTGCTTGGCCTACTCTGGCTTGCTGTGCTACTAACACATCCACAGAATAGTGTTTCGTGAATGTGTGATGTGTAGTCCATGTTGCAGCTTTGCATATATCATCTATCGGTATATTTCCTAGGAATGCCATAGAAGCCCCCAGTTTGCGTGTAGAGTGTGCTCTAGGGGGAACTGATAATGTTCGTTTTGCTTTTGCATAGCATATTTGAATGCACTTGACTATCCACCTTGCAATACCTGATTTTGATATAGGATTGGCTTTGTGGGGTTGAGCAAAAGTGACAAATAGTGGATTTGTGTTACGGAAAGGTTTTGTCTTTTCAATGTAATAAAGCTCAAAACCTTTTCTTGGTGCCAACCTTGCCACGAAGGCGGAAGAGGAACCGGAGCCTTTTTATAAAGGAGATGGTATGGGAAGGAAGTCTCTTTACTCATGATCCGTTGTCCTGGTGTGAGGTCTTCTGTATCTGAGTCGGCTTCAGACAGGGAGATGTGTTCCTCCTCCTTCTCGGCTTCCTGCGCATGCGATTCTTTGTGTTCGGACTCTTCTGTGTGAAGGTCCGACTCAGCACTGGTTTGGTGGTGTATTTCGTGACGTCGAGCCCGACGATCACGGAGGGTTTTCTTCAGCCGAATCGACTGACACGCGTCGCAGTCTTTCTCGTTGTGTTCCAGGGATAGGCAAAGGTTGCACACCACGTTCAAGTTGGTGCATGGGAACTTAGCGCGACACCCTGGGCATAACTTGAAGGAAGTACGTTCCATCAGCTGCTACCGATCCCGGTGCAGGTAGGCCCTAAGGCCTTCCACGAATGTTCCAATTAAATGTTTCGAGAGCAAACAATACTCGGAGAATGGGAAACGTGATCGATAAACAATACTGTCGAGGGTAGTGGATTGCGCGGCAAAGGGGGCCCGAAGAAACGGTGCTGAACCGGAGCACAACAATTCACATCCGAACCTGATGGCGAAAAAAAACAATATAACAATGGAGTTGATGCTCATGCGCACTATCAGCGAAAGGAGGAGTCACCTACCTCGTGACTGGAAAGACTTCTTCGAAGAAAAACAAGGTGCAAACATCAAGACCCAACACTAGATGGCGATCTATGCACAAGCATATGATCTACAGCTCATATGCCTCAAACATAATGTTTCTACGAGTGCCTTCGTGTTGCCAGTGTTGGTTAACTGTAATGTGTAGAATATTGTGCTGTAAGTTTGCTTCCAAGTCCTTATTTTGGCACTGATAGTTTCCATCGTGTCTATCTTGAGCATCCTCTCTTGTCCGTTAGTTGTGTCGTCCTCTACATCCCATAGCCTTCCTTCCTCCATGTCTGCACTTACGCCAAGCCGCTCAGATAGATGGTACATTTTGAGCATTAATGTGTCGATCTTGCCATCTATGATGGAGAAACTGACTAATTTTTTGAGTATTACTTTAATTTTTTCATCTCTGGGGGCTTCCGCTTGGGAGAACGCATCATCCTCTTGTTCTATGAATATTTTCTCTTGTTAGTACCTTGCTTTCCTGGAATCAAAGATGAATTTGGGTTATTGGTGATCTGGGTTACACATACTGCCAATGTATGTATGGCCAGCCGCTCCTTACATGCATCCAGTCTTTTTTTCCAACTGGATATCATGTGCTTGCCCTCTATGAAAGAGTCTCAGCAGTGCATCAGGGGCTGTATGTAAAATATACTCCCTCTCTGTGCAATATTTTGATGAGGTGATGGCGATGTTTGGATTTGTAGAGTGCACTCTCATCCAGCAGGGTATCCTGGGCCTGAACAGATGTGAGGCTACCCAAACCGAGGGCCCCGTGGGATTACTCGACAAGCCAGGTCTTCAGTTTACTGTGTAATTCAAGAAGTGATGATGAGGCTCTGAAGGCAAGTCATTTCACGCTTTAAAGGCGATGTAGGAGAAGGCTCGACTGTCGAATCTGGTTTTCTGAATGTGTGGGATGGGTACAAGTAGGAGTCCGGACGAGCTGAGGTGTCTGGAAGGTTTGTGAAAGCAAATGCTATTGTTGAGGTATGCTGGGCCGGTGTTACGTAGTGCCTTGAAAGCGAGGAGTCTAAATTGTGCTACTTTGTGTATGTCGAGCCAGTGGAGCTCCTTCGGGTGTGGTGTGATGTGAGTGCAGTGTGGGAGGTGGAGAGTGTGAATGGGGAGCCAGTGGAGCTCCTTCAGGTGTGGTGTGATGTGAGGGTGGTGTGGGAGGTGGAGAGAGTGCATGGGGAGCCACTGGAGCTCCTTCAGGTGTGGTGTGATGTGAGTGTGGTGTGGGAGGTGGAGAGAGGGAATGGGGAGCCACTGGAGCTCCTTCAGGTGTGGTGTGATGCGAGTGCGGTGTGGGAGGTGGAGAGAGCGAATGTCGAGCCAGTGTAGCTCCTTCAGGTGTGATGTGATGTGAGTGCGGTGCGGGAGGTGGAGAGTGTGAATGGGGAGCCAGTGGAGCTCCTTCAGGTGTGGTGTGATGTGAGTGCGGTGTGGGAGGTTGAGAGTGTATGTCGAGCCAGTGGAGCTCCTTCAAGTGTGGTGTGATGTGAGTGTGGTGTGGGAGGTGGAGAGAGTGAATGTCGATCCAGTGGAGCTCCTTCAGGTGTGGTGTGATGCGAGTGCGGTGTGGGAGGTGGAGAGTGTGAATGGGGAGCCCATGGAGCTCCTTCAGGTGTGGTGTGATGTGAGTGCTGTGTGGGAGGTGGAGAGAGTGAATGGGGAGCCAGTGGAGCTCCTTCAGGTGTGGTGTGATGTGAGTGTGGTGTGGGAGGTGGAGAGAGTGAATGGGGAGCCAGTGGAGCTCCTTCAGGTGTGGTGTGATGTGAGTGCAGTGTGGGAGGCGGAGAGTGTCAATGGGGAGCCCGTGGAGCTCCTTCAGGTGTGGTGTGATATGAGTGTGGTGTGGGAGGTGGAGAGAGTGAATATGGAGCCAGTGGAGCTCCTTCGGGTGTGGTGTGATGTGAGTGCGGTGTGGGAGGCAGAGAGTGTCAATGAGGAGCCCGTGGAGCTCCTTCAGGTGTGGTGTGATGTGAGTGTGGTGTGGGAGGTTGAGAGTGTATGTCGAGCCAGTGGAGCTCCTTCAGGTGTGGTGTGATGTGAGTGTGGTGTGGGAGGTGGAGAGAGTGAATGGGGAGCCAGTGGAGCTCCTTCAGGTGTGGTGTGATGTGAGTGCGGTGTGGGAGGTGGAGAGTGTCAATGGGGTGCCCGTGGAGCTCCTTCAGGTGTGGTGTGCTGTGAGTGTGGTATGGGAGGTTGAGAGTGTGAATGTCGAGCCAGTGGAGCTCCTTCAGGTGTGGTGTGATGTGAGTGTGGTGTGGGAGGTGGAGAGAGTGAATGGGGAGCCAGTGGAGCTCCTTCAGCTGTGGTGTGATGTGAGTGCGGTGTGGGAGGTGGAGAGTGTGAATGGGGTGCCCGTGGAGCTCCTTCAGGTGTGGTGTGATGTGAGTGCGGTGTGGGAGGTGGAGAGAGTGTATGTCGAGCCAGTGGAGCTCCTTCAGGTGTGGTGTGATGTGAGTGCGGTGTGGGAGGTTGAGAGAGTGAATGTCAAGCCAGTGGAGCTCCTTCAGGTGTGGTGTGATGTGAGTGTGGTGTGGGAGGTGGAGAGAGTGTATGTCGAGCCAGTGGAGCTCCTTCAGGTGTGGTGTGATGTGAGTGCGGTGTGGGAGGTGGAGAGAGTGTATGTCGAGCCAGTGGAGCTCCTTCAGGTGTGGTGTGATGTGAGTGCGGTGTGGGAGGTGGAGAGAGTGTATGTCGAGCCAGTGGAGCTCCTTCAGGTGTGGTGTGATGTGAGTGCAGCGTTGGGGGTTGAAAGTGATTCTGAGTTGAGAGTGATTCTGGCCACCGAGTTCTGAATGGTTTGCAGCCTTCTGATGATTTTGTTTGTTGACCCCAACATAGAGGGCGTGTCCATAGTCCAGCCTGCTTGTGTCGAGGGTCTGCGGAACGGTTTTCCGAGTGCTGATTGGGAGTCATTTGAAAACCTTGTTCAGCTTCTTCAGCGTATGGAAGCATGAGGCGGTGACGGCATTGGCTTGGGCGGTCACGTCGAGCTTGCTGTCGATGATGATCCTGAGGCTCTTGATGTGGGTGGTGGGGGTGGGTGTCAGGCTTAGCTCCGCTGTCCACCAGGTGGGGTCCCAGGGTGAACTGTTCCTCCTGAAGATCATGATTTCTGTCTCGTCCGTGTCCAGCTCCAGACAGTTGATCTTTATCCAGAGGGCGATGTCAGTCATGCAGGGATTGAACTTGATCTGGGTACTGGGCGTCTTGTCCACGAGGGAGAGAATGAGGTGCTCGTCATCGGCATAGGAGAGGAAATTAAGTTGTAAGAGTGGATGAGCCTGGCTAGAGGGATCATGTGTGCGCTGCAGAGTGTTGGGCTCAGAGAGGATCCTTGCAGAAGTTGCAGGTGCTCTTCTGGGCACCCGAGGTGCACGGTGCCATGCTGACTGTGTGCTTCCAGTCAGGAAGGAGCAAATCCATCATAGTCCGTGTCCTTGGCTTCCTGTAGAGATGGATGAGGATGGAGTGGAAGACTGTCTAAGGCTGCCGGGAGGTCCAGGAGGATGAGGGCCGCTGTGTCTCCTCTGTCCAGAGTCATGTGAATGTCATCCATGGCGACGATGAGGGCAGTTTCTGTGCTGTGGTTGGCTCAGAGGTGTCGAGGAGCTGGTGGTCGTCGAGGTATTTGTGAAGCATCTGTTGATGGTTTTCTCTAAGACCTTGGCCGGGAATGGTCGCAGAGAGATCTGTCGTTGGCAAGCATTGAAGGGTCTGCAGAGGGTTTAATCAACAATGGGAGGACAGTTGCATGTTTCCAAGCATCTAGGAAGGTTGTGGAAGATGTGGAGGTGCTCGGAATGTGTGTGAGCATGGTGCTGATGGGTTGCAGTCCTGTGGAGTAGGCATGTTGGGGACAGAGGTCCAAAGGGGCCCCTCAATTTATTTATTTATTTAGCATGAACATGACCCAGTCCTGGGTGTCAGAGCGCTTCACAATTCAACAACAATCAGTTTCCTTCAATGTTTACAAATTATATACATATTAAGTCTTACTATGCGTCAGCTTGGGTTACAGTAGGACATGTCAAGGCATACTTACATTTAAAATGTAATACCCCTCCGAAAGAAAACGAGGAGTCAGCAACTGGGTACACTGGTACAAGTCTAGTCAAATACCCATGTGGCTTGATAGTGGTCCCTTTCATTAGCCATCGTCCCTGAATCTTGCCAATGGACTTAAAGTAACCCAACAGAGCTCAATGCATAGACTTTAAGGTGGCAGTGGCTTCCTCTGGGGTGATGAGGGGGCATGTGGTTAGCACTGGTTATTTGGATAAGATTTGGAGACGTTTGATGAGGTCTGTCGGGTCCGGTTGAAGTTTCTGTAAATTGCAGTGATTTTGTTGCTGAGGAATTGAGAGAGATTGTTGCAGAGGTTTTGTGAGGGGTTAATCGAGTTGGAAGCGGCCACTTGTGATGTGAAATACTTCACAATGGCAAAGATTTATTTGCTTCTGTTGGAGCTGGCATCGATGAGGTATGCAAGAGTGGCATGTTTGGTGGTCCGGATCATTTGGTGGTAGCATCTTAAAGCCGGTTTGAATGTGTTCGTCTTAGAATTGTCCTGGCTTATTCTCTATTTGCGCTCCAGTTATCTGCAGTGGCATTTCATCAGTCTGAGTTCCTCTGTGTTCCAACTGGCCTAAGGTCTGGATCTTGTTGTATTTCTGGGAGTTGACAAAGGAGGTGTTTTCTAATTGTTGAAATTCTTGATGGCTTTGGGGAGGCTGTTGCTGTGTTCGGGTCAGTGGGTGTTGACAGCGTTGTTCCAGTCCTTGTCAGTGATGCTGTTCCAGTTTTGGTGGGCTAGCGTGGTGGTGGTGCTTGTGCATTGGACTGGGACGGGGATGCTGAACTTGATGTGGGCATGGTCTATCCAGGAGACTAGTGTGAGCTTGTCGACTGTTGTCAAAGGTGGTGATAATAGGGTCCAGGAGGTATCCGGTAATGTAGGTAGGTCCATTTACCTCTTGGGTGAGATCAAGGCTTCCAAGGTCATAAATGAGTGCTTTTGAGTTGGAGTCAGCGTGGTCTTCCAGACAGATGTTCAGGTCTCCAAGTAGGATGTATTTGCTAGCATCGCGGGCGAGTGGCTGTTGTAGTTGGAGGGGGGGATGACTGTGGCAATGTCAGGTACTTTAGTGGGGCTCAAACAGGTTTCCGTGAGGAAATGTAGGTCTGGGGCGTTGTGCACCAGGTCCCAGATCTCTATGGCGTGTTTAGGGAGTGAGTGGGTGTTTAGGAGTAAGCATACGAGTGTGGCGAGTTGTGTGGGTGGTTGCAGGACAGTGTGAGTGTGAGAGAGTGGGTGTTGGGGGCTTTTGATGCAGGTGTGGTGATTGCTGGGTGTAAGTAAGTGCATGAAAACTTGCAAGGAGCAAAGAATAACGCTGCCTCGGTGTTGTGAGGTGTGGCAAGGCAGCAAGGTGTGGAGTGGCAGTGCGTGGCTGCTGAACATCCATTGGGTGTCTGCGCTGCAGCCATCATTAAGTAGGTCCTGGGAGGGGAAGGATTGATGTCACTTCCAGTGCAGGTGGGTGATAGGATTGCACTGTCAATTCTCGCCTTTGTGATTGTTCTTGTCAGCATCGGGAGCCCCCTCTGGCTTGCCCTCTAATATTGCTGAGTTCCTTGGAGGGATATTCTCTTCTGGCTAGCCCTTGCCCCCCGCACTGCTGCCCACTCCCATGCAGACACTGTACTACCTGGATGCCACGGTCTTCCTTCATTATTGGTCAGGCCCCATCCCCATTGTGTGAGGCTCTTCCCTCTTGGCTGGTCTCACTCACATTTTCAGTTGACCTCAGGCCGCCATTTTGTTTTTCCCTCTGGGCCCAGCCTTCCTCTCCTTCTTCAAAGCTTCACTGGGTCCGGCTGAGATCTTCTTTCTGTCTCCCTCCACCACAGATCCCTGCACAGAGCATGACTCCAATTTCAGGCCCGGCTGCTGTTCATACATTACTTGAAGTCCATAGGCCGATCAGCGTCAAAGCTTTCTGTTTCTTCCTAGCGGGAGCTTACAGGCCAGAGACAGCTGCACTCTCATCAACATGATGTCCAACGCAGCTCTTTTCTGCAGAGTCTGCAGGGCGCTGTGAGTGGAGGGTCTTCAGTTCTCATCTCCGGAGGCTTCTGAGGTCAGGCACTCTTCAGGATATTTGATGGGTTTATGAGGCCTCCAAAGGAACCACACTAGGGTGTGACCTTCCTCTTGCTCAGTTCATATCACCCCCATCAAGTCGCTTTCGTTAAAGACCTGGGAAAAAATTCCACTGTCCTCGGAATACTCGGAACATCATCAACCTTACATTCAGCACCGGTGCAATACCTGCAAGAGTTGATATCCCTTGGTCCCCTCAGTACTGAAAGAAAAGCAGGCCAGCCTGGCAGGAGTGGTCAATAAGACAGGAGGGAGCGAACTGTGGTGGACCAAATGTAAGACTTTTTCAAAATTAGGAACATCTTAAACCCTGTGCAAGGTGGGTTTCAGATTGCTATTTTAGGGATCGGAACGCATTACAAGTCAAAGACTGAAATAACAAAGAGGGGTTACGAGAAGAAGGCACACTTCCTCTCTCTCTAAGAGAAGAGAGTTGCAGGATGCATGCTTCATGGGGCAGGGTAGTTCTCAGGAGCACAGGTTCTTAAACATGAAGTGGTTGAGGATGGGTAGAGATAAATACAAGGGGTGGGTACCCTCATCCGATTAAACAGGATTGTTGTTGATGTCCATGATTTAAGTCCATCAGTGAGGCAGGGGTTAATATTTCTCTCTCCACAGGATGTTCTGTTGATGGATTTCTTATATCCCAAAGTGTGTTTGGAAAAGCGAGACATTGACTTCTTTCTTGTAGGAGCTGGGCCTTTCCTTCTCAAACGGAGACTCTTCGGAAGTAACTCTGATGCTCCATTAGGCGAGTGATAAATCGTCTATCGCTCGTGAAAGCCTGGAAAGTATCCCTTCGGCCATCATAGGTCCAGATCAGTTTGCGGTGTGTATACCTTCGGTGTGTCTGTCACCGACTTCATACCATCAAGACATTAAGGCATCCGCGGCTAACATACATGTTAAAGATGGCAGGCACACATGGATTCAGACTTCTACAGTCTATTAGGTTGGAGATCTGAGGCAGACACTGGATCAATGGCCCAGTGCTGATCCACCACTGGGGCGGAGTGATCTACGGGAAGATTGGGAGGCTTCCGAACAGGTCAATGCCCAGGAGAGGTGAATGGGACCGGAGTACAGTCAGTCATATGTCAGTTTTTCCTGACATGCAACACATGCTTCTGTCTATGTTGCACTCATGTACCTCCTATTATTGTTCAAATATTAATTTTTTACAATAGCCTAATTTTAATCTAGAGCTTCCAAAATCCAACTGTATTTGTATTTGTGAGCACATCATTCATCCCAAGGGACATCATGGCGCTAGGAAAGCGAGAACAAACAACCTGTGTAAACAAAATCAGCCACGTGACCCCGGAAGCAGCGTCCGCTCATCCAGTTTTAAGCAGGACTGAGTGGCAGCAGTTGGGTGATCTCAGACACAAAATACAACTGAGCTGCACGCCGTTCTAGAGAGTGAGCATAACTTACTCGGCACTCCGGACACAAGCCTCAGGGGTCGCAGGACACGGAAAGCCCGCAGTGCCTTCACGTCAAAGCCGCCCGGCTTCCCACTCATGTGATGGGCGTCCCCTTGCTTGTGAGAAAACTGCTCAAGGATGACACTGAAGAGCCTGGAAAGATGGAAAGAAGGAAGTGAAAAAAACACAAACACAGGAAGAAACAACCTGAGAACTAGGAAACAGAGAAAAATAACAAAAACTACTAAAAAGCCGAAACAACTAAAGATCCAGGACACACTAAGAGAAACACGCGGAGAACGTTGAATCTGAGAGAAACTACCAGGTGAAACAAACGGCAGCAAGAGGAGAACAGAAAACACGTATAGGAACAGCAGAAGACCCAAGAGAAACATCCACAAAACTGAATGTATGAATGAAAGCAACTTGAGAACACTGATCCCTTTATTCAGTCTGGCTATCAAGCTAAGGATGATTCTTTGTTAATCAGTGCAGATCCTCATTTACTGAGTATGAATGACTCCAAAAATTACCAATAACAACATAAAGTCAACTGGCAAAATCCATTATTTGCAGGTGGAAGGAAACCCGAGCAGCAGTCGCCAGAGTGTGAAAAGGAACTAAACTACCCATCCAGGTTAACCGGCCGACACGCGCTCTAATCACAAGGAATCCATGAGCTGAAGTTAGCCCCGGTACAAAGCCCATTGAAGCACCATGCACAGTCTTCGCGGCACATGAAGTGGGAGGAATAACTCTGCAGGACAGGGGCATGGTGATTACCACACACTGGGACAAGACACCTCACAGCCTCTTCCTTCACCATCAGCAGACTGAGGCAGACCAGCAAAAGACCCATTGATGAATTCATGGGATCCCTGAGTGGGAAGAGGAGGTGACCAGTTACTGCTGATGAGGGGCAGGCTCTAATAAAAACAGTTTTGGTGCTTGTTGGAACGATACAAAAATGGACAACCTTCTAGATTCTGGCAATGAGGGCCAGTTCAGGAGCTGGCCCAGAAAAGGTCTGTTTTGTAGTTTTTGGCTTCTTTACTGTGGCAATTTCCAGCAGAAGTCTAGAAGCTAAAGGGGCATGGCTTGCACCCCAGAAACAAGGGGCCTGTTCCCAGAGTTCTGTCGAAAGAGAGCTTTCATGGCCACACAACTACATGCAAATGATATGAAACGTGGCAGAAACCAGTGAGTGGACAGCAGAACTCACACTCGTTTGTGTGTGTGAACACAGAACACAAATCTACGACTGAGCCCGGACACGGGTGCCCTCACGTCAGCAGCCCTGCCTCAGCGGGGTGCATGCGATTTGGCCCTCCATAAGACGGCAGCCCATTCACCGTAACTGATCCTACAAACTGGGCTTTCAATTCTTTGATAGTTAAGAGCGGGCCAGCTGCCGCTGAGCGCTGGAACATTGCTGCTCCAACTCTACATTTTAAAACAAATCGAAGACCATCTTGGACTAGCCCGGAATTGATGCCTAAAGCACCGATGGACTTCCTTCTAAATGTACCTGTCATTCTAGGACCATTCCTACCAAATCCCACATCAGCAGAAAACAATTTAATTCCTAGATTAGAACAAGTGCATTTGATTTTAAATAGACAAGATGGAAAACAAAAGTTCATCGGATCAACTGTGAGTCAGGGACCTTCCTGCCCGGCTGAATGACGCACAGTCCACGCATTGATTCCAGAGTGAGGACAGTCTCCACCAGGAGCACGGTGACTGCTTCAGCGCTCTGTGCTCATGGACACTGTGAAGATATCTGCCGAGCAGCTCCCAGGAAGGGCAGGCACAGCAGTGGGACAGGCAGTCCTCCACGGCCTGTTCCAGTAAAGGGGAGCCTGCCTTCCACCTTATTGTCCCGGTTATGGACTTCTAGCTATTCTGATTCAAGCATGTGAACATATGAAAGGTTCACTACATCATATGCTCATGTATGACTCCAGCCCTGCAGAATTGGGATCTTTGGTATATTTACGAGCGACCCTCCCCCTCCCCAGTCAGAGCCATTTGTACATAAAGTACTCTTCTCACACTTGTGGGACTAAATCTGAACTACGGTGGCCTATAAGGGGAGTAGGAGGGCTTGGAACCGCCACCTCACTGGCTGAACTTCGGGCTGTTTCAAATGCACGGGAAGTGCTACGAAACAAACCCTGTTGTTGAGGCTACGACCATTTAAACCCTATTTGCTGCTATTTAGGATTAACGGGGATTCGCTGAGATTCCCAGCCTGAGGACGGGGAATGATCAAAGCATGTGAATATATGAAAGATCCAATGTTGGAGAACACAAAGATAATCAACTCAAAACCTGACAACATGAGAGAAACAAACGAGGAACCATAAGTGTGAAAGAGAAGAAATCGAGGGTCCTGGAAACACAGACCAAAATAAAGGAGGATTTTAAAAACTCTGAGAGAAGTAACTCAACAACTGAAAAAAACATTGGAAGAAATAACCCAACAGCCAGGAAAAGAAAGAGGAAGAGACTGCAAACAAAGAAAAAGGAAACCCTAACCACAGAGAGAAACAAGCAAAGATCCTTGAAATCCAAAGAGAAACAATTAAAGGACAGGAAAACACCTAGAGAAACACCAAAGGACTCTGAAAACAGAATGATAATCACCTCAAGATCTTAAAACACACAAGAACAAACAGAAAGAAATGTGCAAAAAACCCGGAAACACCGACAGGAATAACCCTACAGCCTAGAAACAGAGAGAGAAACCAAGAAAGACCATAAACAGATTCACCCAAGAATCTGTAAACATGGACAAAAACTAAGGAAAAACCAGTGTGTAAGACATAAACAAAAGAGGGGCAACCAGGATAGCAGGGGGGTGTGGGAAGGTAGCAGCCTTAAGACAGAGAGCGGTCCAAATGGACGTCACTAGAGGTAGCTCCCACACAGTTATGCAGGAGAAGGTGCAACTGGCCTCCTTTGAGGGCACTCACCCAATCACCACAATGACGAAGTCAAGCAGGTTCCAGCCGTTGCGGATGTACGCGCTGGGATGCATGACCAGCCCATAGGCCATGATCTTCAGGAAGGTCTCCACAGTGAAAATGATGAGAAAGATGTACTCGACTTGTTCCTAAAGCGACAGAGAGTGAGTTATACAAAGCTTAAAACCCGCTGACCAAACACAGGCCGCAGGACACCTCACAAGGGAACCTTCTGCCAGGCCAGTAACACAACAGACTGAAAAGGACACAACCAAGCAGATGAAAGGCTGAGGAACACACTTCTATCTACAACACAAACTGGAAAACCCACAATCATTCACAGCAGAGACGCCCACCCTCAAACAAGGTGTAGATTCAGAAGGCACAACCAGTCACAGCACATACTGATTAACACACAACTAAACCACCAATACACACACAGATTATTGAAATCTACATCCACTCACAATGCAGACTACATTGGGCACAACACACTACACAGCATAAAGCAAGAAGTCAACATTTATTCACAGCACAACTAATCATACTAAGACACCTGCAACACTCTGTGAGCTAACTGGAAACAACACAGACAATTAGAAGAAGAGCAGGGAACAGAAGAATCAGCCAGACAGAGAATAACACAAGCAATTATAATAAAGAGTAAAGACTTTGAGATCACAATGACACACACAGAGGCACAGGAGTAAATGAATGGGAGCCATGATGCACACACCAAAAAACTGGGACTGGGTAGATCTGGTGACGGACATAATGCAGCGGCTGTGGACCGAAGCAGTAGATACCCGTTGGGTGGCAGCCGCGCTATATAAGAATACCCTTACATTACTTTACATTAACCGCACAATATTAGTTTCCACAATTAGAGGGACCATTTAAGTACCCGTCCACCGCAAATGCAACGGATGTGGGGGAGGGCTTGGGTCTGAGTCCAGTGGGCAGTCTCGCTGGGTGCCCTAGGACAGGTCCAGGCTCCATCACCAACGTTTCTTGACAGGTCGCATTGTTTCCTTCAAGGGCATTGAGTCGTTTTGCGACCTCAGGGGTTCTTTCGCACTGATATCCAGAAGCCACTTAGAGGGGCTTCAAACCACTGACCACTTTAGAGCATGCCGCAAGGATGCGAGCTTCGCTTGCCCTGACATTGCTGTTTGCACTCAGACGTGGCAGTTCTGATGGTACGGTTGTTCCTCAGACGCTAGCCCTCAGCGATGGCCGCCTCGTTGGTCTGTATGACCATAAGTAGGTTGTCTCTGTGGGGCTTCTGTCTTTTCAGGCTATTTTAAGAAATCTTCCCGATAGGTTTCTCTAGCACGATCCCCCAGAATGCCAATGTACACATGCAGTGCCGAAGCTGCTTAAGAGAGGGAGGGAACGTGCTTTCTTCTTGAGCTCACTGCTTCTCTTTCGAGGCACAACGGATGCTCTACTTCGGGTCCTGCTTCTCCCTCCTAAGGGTCGGTATCCTGTTCCTCTGGGCCGCATCCCATGATCAGCGCCAGTCATCATTCCTCCATGTCCTCACCCATAGTTTGAGTCTCTCTTGTGACCATGTGCTCCAGTCCTCCACAGGGACGGTCTCATTCATACAACAAAAGCAGTTCTTAGTATTTCCAACTCATTTTTAGGGATTAAAAGACTCTGCTCTTCCCATGCAGTTCCTTCTCCAGGCGCTTCCAGGGATTCATTTTCAGAGTGGGCAGTTTGTGCTCGCTTTCTCACTCCCTGGAGCCTCATCATCTCCATGTCAGCCATGGCGTTAGCTACACAAGGTACCGTAGGACTTACTATCCCAGTACTAGCTGTGGTGCGGCTTGCGTCATTTGCAGTGCCTATTCCTCCCTGCAGGAGGCGCTCTAGGGCTTACTATCCCAGCACTAGTTGTAGTGTGGATTGCATATCTTTGAGGCCTTGTTTCTCCCAGTAGGAGGTACTATAGGGCCTGATATCCCGGCACTGACTGTCGCGCACCTCAAACATCTGATCTTGCAGTTCCTGCATATCCCAGCATGAGGAGCTGTTGGGCCAGATATCGCAGCACTAACTGCAGTGAGGCTCACATATCTTGCAGTCCCTGTATGTCCCAGAAGGAGGCGCTGTAGGGCCTGACACTACAATGCAGACAGTCACACGCACACACTGTACTCACCAGGTTGTGGTTGGAGGTGTTGGAGTCATCCTCGGGGAAGGGGATGTAGACCCCTAAGGCCACGCAGTTAGCAAAAATGGTGAGGAGGATGAGAATGTCGAAGGGTCTGAAAAGAAGTGAGGAGTCAAAGAAAAAACCACACCAAGGCGAAAAATCCTCCGTCTCCCCCTTCACAACTCCCCCCCTCCTGTCACCCCTCTAACCTCCCTTCTCTTTCTACAGGAGTTCAGAAGTTTTTCTTTCACAAATTCACCAGAAGTCTTGAATACTACAAAGGTACCAAAGTGGGATTTAAATCTGGATTTTTGCGTTCTTTCAAAGTGGTTTTGAGGAAAAAAGTATGAGAACATCTGTCCGAATTTAAAAAACACTTGATACATGCATGTTCAGGGCAATCAATATCTCGTGGAGAAACACAGGCAGGGAGCGTGGAAATACGATGCGAGGGTGTAAACACCTGACAAGCAGCAGAAGACAGAATCGGGGCTGGTACAGACAATCCCATCCCAGGCCTGAATGCCTGGACCCGAGGTATAGAAATACTTCCCTTCAATGTCTTTGATTTCCCCTCACATCAAGGCGGCCTTCTCCCTACTCTCCAGCTTATTGTTAGTGCATTTGTAAGGCGCATGGCTGCCCAAAGGGCTCCCGGCATAAGATCAGAGGCCCCCACGATAATGAAATAAGCCAGCTCCTAAGTCTCTTACGAAAAGCCCCGATGGAAGCGATAGTCCGAACCCCAGAGGGGACCGTATTCCAGAGCTTCGGCCAAAGTATCTAAAAAACCGACAAAAACAAAAAAGATACTTTCACCATCTTTCGTTTGGGGGTGGTTATGTAGGAATGTGCCCTTTTTGACATGATTACCCCCACTTTTTGCCTGGTATCTGATGCAACTTTGACTGAAAGTGTTCTGGGCTCCTGCTAAAGTCCCCAGTGCCAGTGTTCTTTCCCTAAACTGTACCATTGCTCCACAATTGGCCCCGCTTTAGCACCCCTGTAAGTCCATAGTAAGTGGTAACCCGGTACCTGTGGCCTTGGAACTAAAGAGGGTCCCTGAGGGCTGCAGCCCCGGTCCCTATGGCCTTGGAACTAAAGAGGGTCCCTGAGGGCTGCAGCTCAAACTGTGCCACCCTAAGGGGTCCCTCACCAAGCTCATGCAGGACTGCCATTGCATCTCACAGGTAAGTACTTAATAAATGTGCTTACCCTTTCGCTACACACACACACACACACACACACACACACACACACACACACACATATATATATATATATATATATATATATATTCACTGAAAAAAACAAAGCTGAAAGTTAAGTTATAATTAGGTATAAATGTAAGTTAAAATGTAACATTTTAAACTAAAAAACACTGAAATTCACCAATTAAAGTTAAATGAAGCCCCTTTAACTTGTGCACCCGCCGTGCACAGGGAGGTCCTTAATGATGTCATATCAGATGTCATCAGTGATGTTATCAATGATATCATAGCATACGTCATGACTGAGGTCATGAGCAGTGCATTAATGACTCTTACTGATAAACAGCCTGGTCAATATTCACAAAATGCCAATAAATATGCGCATTAGGGGCCTGGCGATCGATCACGCGCTGCCAAACAGGAAGTATAATGCGCATAGCAAAGGATTCGCAAGGCTGCGTGTGTCGTTTCTGATGCAACAGGTGCTAGTAAGTGACATCGTAAACTTTCATGCAGCAGCAGATCACAAATAAATAACCCGGTATTTGTTACAAAACTGACCTCAAATCTCTCCTCCTTCAAAGACACTTCCAAATTTAATTCACGCCTTATATTTTCTGAAGGAAGTCCTGCCGTTATAGGAAATTCTGTTCTCCATGCCTATAGAAGTGCCTTCTCAGTGTGTTTTGTGTTTTGAGTGTCTGCCATTTAGTGCAGTATTATACTTTTACTTGTATTTTGATCGCTTTTGTAACTTGCACACATGTCACTTTCTCCTTTTGTAACGTATCGTTTGCTACCTCTTGTATTTTGTTTGCTTTTGATACATGCACTACGGCCACCACTGACTCATGTAACGTAACTTTTGTTTTAGTGTTCTGAGTGTCGGCCATTTATTGCAATTGTTTTCCTCTGTGTACTTTGTATGCTCTTGTAACCTGCACACGTCACTTTTTCCTTTTGTAACGTATCGTTTGCTACCTCTTGTATTTTATTTGCCCTTGATACTTGCACAATTGTCACTATTGCCTCATGTAACGTAACGTTTGATTTTGTAACATGCTCACTTGTATTTTTGCTCCATATGTATCATTACTGCTGCTATTGTGAAGCGCTCTGACACCTTCGGGTAAAGTCCGCGCTATATAAAAACGCATTAAATAAATAAAAGCGCAAACGAATCACCCATAAGGGTCACAAGGCGCTGGGGGCCGTCGGGGAGATCAAGCGAGCTGTTGCCCAGAGTCACAGTGTGCGGGGCTGAGCTGCCGCCGGCGCCGGGGATTGAACCGTGAGCGCCGTGCCCCGGAGTCAGCCGCCCTGTCCGCTGCGCCACACCTGCCTAATGAATATTAATGAGGTAGGCCACAATGTGAGACCCCCGGAGATTGGCTGCAGGCCTGCACGGGACAGCAGACCTCCAACCTTGCATCTGATTTTTAAATGGGAACAGGTTTTTAAAGCAGCCAGTGTTCATTAAAGGGACAGTCACCTCTGGAGGAGCAGGCAGTGGTCAGCCGTGGTCAGCCGAACCAAGTATCAAAGGAGCCCTGCTCGGCTCTCATCACCTTCCTGAACTGGACTCCACGTGTTTCTTGGATGCGATGGAAGGCACTGGTATAAAAGCCCTCAGTGGCTTAGGAATGACCCCAGCCCCTGCTGTGTGATGCGCTTCCATGTCTCACATGTGAGCAGCTCAACGGGCTTTTCACTTGTGCTGGACCCTGGTTTTTGTGCACACCTCTTCACACGTTCTTGAGATGTTTGGGAAAGACTGTGGATCCGCCCTACACACCACCACTGAATTGGGGCCCGCCCTCTGCGTAACAGAAAGCGCTGTGATGCTTCTCGTGGGGTAACGTGCACTCACGCGGAGTGCAGCGCCCCTTGGCAATGCACCTCAAAACTCTGGCGCTGCAGTCTGGGGATCTGCCCCTGGACCAATCACAGCTAATCTCCTCCTTCAGGTCGAGCACCATCAAAGCTCATTGGAACCCCATGTGCTGCTGTTAGCGGTTGGGGTTCACACCCCCTGTGTTGACGACTGCCCATACTCTGTTGAGGAGGACCCTGAATCCAAGCCTGGAGGAGCACAGTTCCTCAAGGACGACCCTTTCCAAAGCCCTCAAGATAGAGCAAGCGTTCCCATCTCTGTCCTGACTATGAGTAACCACTTCTTCATTGGAGGGCTACTGGCCCCAGACCCCTTTACTCACAACCTGTGGTTCTTCGTAATTGGGCGCAACACAGTTGTTTTTGTTGTTACCACCTTCAGAATTAATTGACCCAAATTAAACGCGCATTACAGGTCATGGAGACACAGGCAAGACGTCCATGGGGCCACCTCTGCTGCTGGTTCGTATACCGGGCTCACTACAGCAGGGTCATTCTTGGGCATGACTTACAAGAGGAACGGATTCTAGCCCACCAAAAGCATCCTCGGCTTCAGTATCCTGTGGGATCTCTGGATCACAGGCAAGTGATCTCAGGCATGGATGCCTAAGAAAAGGACCCCTCGAGGAAGGGTTCACTCCAGGGTGGCCAAGTTTCTTCTGGTGACTAGAGATCTGGAAGGGCGGCAGTGTCACAGGCCTGGGAAGCGTGCATTATGCCAAGTCCCACATTGTTATGTTATGTTATGCAGATTTGTAGAGCGCACTTTCACCCGGGAGGGTATCCTGGCGCTGAGCAGGTGTGAGTCTGGCCAGAGCGCACAATCACCCAGGAGGGTATCCTAGCGTTGAGCAGGTGTGAGTCTAGCCACAGCGCACTATCACCCGGAGGGTATCCTGGCGCCGATCACTGTGAGTCTAGCCAGAGCGCACTATCGCCCGGGAGGGTATCCTGGGCTGTGCAGGTGTGAGTCTAGGCAGAGCACACTATCACCCGTGAGGGTATCCTATTGCTGAGCAGGTGTGAGTCTGGCCAGAGTGCACTATCGCCCGGGAGGGTATCCTAGCGCTGAGCAGGTGTGAGTCTAGCCGGAGCGCACTATCACCCGGGAGGGTATCCTGACGCTGAACAGGTGTGAGTCTAGCCAGAGCGCACTATCGCCCGTGAGGGTATCCTAGCGCCGAGCAGGTGTGAGTCTAGCCAGAGCGCACTATCGCCCGGGAGGGTATCCTAGCGCTGAGCAGGTGTGAGTCTAGCCGGAGCGCACTATCGCCCGGGAGGGTATCCTAGCGCTGAGCAGGTGTGAGTCCGGGCAGAGTGCTCTATCACCCGGGAGGGTATCCTAGCGCTGAGCAGGTGTGAGTCTAGCCAGAGCGCACTATCGCCCGGGAGGGTATCCTAGCGCTGAGCAGGTCTGAGTCTAGCCAGAGCGCACTATCGCCCGGGAGGGTATCCTGGGCTGTGCAGGTGTGAGTCTAGGCAGAGCACACTATCACCCGTGAGGGTATCCTATTGCTGAGCAGGTGTGAGTCTGGCCAGAGCGCACTATCGCCCGGTAGGGTATCCTAGCGCTGAGCAGGTGTGAGTCTAGCCGGAGCGCACCATCACCCGGGAGGGTATCCTGACGCTGAACAGGTGTGAGTCTGGCCAGAGCGCACTATCGCCCGGGAGGGTATCCTAGCGCTGAGCAAGTGTGAGTCTAGCCAGAGCGCACTATCGCCCGGGAGGGTATCCTAGCGATGAGCAGGTGTGAGTCCGGGCAGAGTGCTCTATCACCCGGGAGGGTATCCTAGCGCTGAGCAGGTGTGAGTCTAGCCAGAGCGCACTATCGCCCGGGAGGGTATCCTAGCGCTGAGCAGGTCTGAGTCTAGGCACACCCAGGGCCTGGTGGTACTAACTGAACAGCTTGTTGCAGAATTCAAGAAAGGCGGCGGCTCTCATGTGTAGTGGCAAGTCGTTCCACACTTTGGGAATGATATAGGAGAAGGCTCGACCACCAGATCTGATCTTCCGTATGCGTGCGATGTGTGTAAGTAGGAGTTCAGACGAGCTGAGGTTTTGGGAAGATTTGTGAAAGCAGAGGTGATTGTTGAGGTATGCTGGGCCAGTGTTATGTAGCACCTTGAAACTGTGGGTGAGGAGCTTGAATTGTGCTGGGTTGTGTATGAGGAGCCAGTGGAGGTCCTTCAGGTGTGGTGTTGAGAGCGCGGCGTGAGTGGGGCTCCTTCAGGTGTGGTGTTGAGAGTGTGGCGTGAGTGGGGCTCCTTCAGGTGTGGTGTTGCGAGTGCGGCGTGAGTGGGGCTCCTTCAGGTGTGGTGTTGAGAGCGCGGCGTGAGTGTGGCTCCTTCAGGTGTGGTGTTGAGAGTGTGGCGTGAGTGGGGCTCCTTCAGGTGTGGTGTTGAGAGCGCGGCGTGAGTGGGGCTCCTTCAGGTGTGGTGTTGAGAGCGCGGCGTGAGTGGGGCTCCTTCAGGTGTGGTGTTGAGAGTGCGGCGTGAGTGGGGCTCCTTCAGGTGTGGTGTTGAGAGTGCGGCGTGAGTGGGGCTCCTTCAGGTGTGGTGTTGAGAGTGTGGCGTGAGTGGGGCTCCTTCAGGTGTGGTGTTGAGAGTGCGGCGTGAGTGGGGCTCCTTCAGGTGTGGTGTTGCGAGTGCGGCGTGAGTGGGGCTCCTTCAGGTGTGGTGTTGAGAGCGCGGCGTGAGTGGGGCTCCTTCAGGTTTGGTGTTGAGAGTGTGGCGTCAGGGGGGCTCCTTCAGGTGTGGTGTTGAGAGTGCGGTGTGAGTGGGGCTCCTTCAGGTGTGGTGTTGCGAGTGCGGCGTGAGTGGGGCTCCTTCAGGTGTGGTGTAGAGAGTGCGGCGTGAGTGGGGCTCCTTCAGGTGTGGTGTTGAGAGTGCGGCGTGAGTGGGGCTCCTTCAGGTGTGGTGTTGAGAGTGTGGCGTGAGTGGGGCTCCTTCAGGTGTGGTGTTGAGAGCGCGGCGTGAGTGGGGCTCCTTCAGGTGTGGTGTTGACAGCGCGGCGTGAGTGGGGCTCCTTCAGGTGTGGTGTTGAGAGTGTGGTGTGAGTGGGGCTCCTTCAGGTGTGGTGTTGAGAGTGTGGCGTGAGTGGGGCTCCTTCAGGTGTGGTGTTGCGAGTGCGGCGTGAGTGGGGCTCCTTCAGGTGTGGTGCAGAGAGTGCGGCGTGAGTGGGGCTCCTTCAGGTGTGGTGTTGAGAGTGCGGCGTGAGTGGGGCTCCTTCAGGTGTAGTGTTGAGAGTGCGGCGTGAGTGGGGCTCCTTCAGGTGTGGTGTTGAGAGTGTGGCGTGAGTGGGGCTCCTTCAGGTGTGGTGTTGAGAGTGCAGCGTGAGTGTGGCTCCTTCAGGTGTGGTGTTGAGAGTGCGGCGTGAGTGGGGCTCCTTCAGGTGTGGTGTTGAGAGTGCGGCGTGAGTGGGGCTCCTTCAGGTGTGGTGTTGAGAGTGCGGCATGAGTGGGGCTCCTTCAGGTGTGGTGTTGAGAGTGCGGCGTGAGTGGGGCTCCTTCAGGTGTGGTGTTGAGAGTGCGGCGTGGGAGGTTGAGAGGGATTCTGGCTGCCGAGTTCTGAATCGTCTGCAGACTTCTGGTGAGTTTTTGGTTTTTCCCATAGTATTGCACGCTTGTGAGCAGGGTGTGAGGACCATTTTCCAGGAGCTGATTGGAAGCCATTTGAAAATCCTCCTCAGCAGCTTCAAGGTATGGAAGCATGAGGCAGTGGCAGCATTGACTTGGGTTGTAATGTTGAGTTGGCCGTCAATGGTTCTTGGTTCTTAGTTCTTGGCGTGGAGGAGGTCAGTCCTAGCTGTGTTGGCCGCCAGGTGGAGTCCCGCGGTGATGTGCTCTTCCTTAAGATCTCATTTTCCGTCTTGTCGGTCTTCATCCAGTGGCAATTTCAGTCATAAAGTCATTGAGCTTGATCTGGGTAGTGGGAGTCTTGTCCGTGAGGGAGAGAATGAGTTGCGTGTCAGTGCAGGAGCGTAGGACAGGACGTTGGTATTGTGAGAGCAGATGATGCTGGCTAGGGGATCATGTATGCGGTGAAGAAGGTTCGGCTTAGAGAGGATCCTTGCGGACCTCCTCAGATGAGGTTTGCAGGTGTCCGGGGTGGAAGGTGCCCGGGTGACTGACACGTGCTTCCAGTCAGGAAGAAGCAGATCCTTCGGAGAGCATGTCCTTGAATCCAAGGTTGTGTAGGCGTTAAACGAGGATGGAGGGCAAGACTCTGTTAAATGCTGCAGAGAAGTCCCAGAGGAAGAGGACCGCAGTGCCTCCGCGGTCCAGCCATGCAGACGTCATCCATGCAAAAGTTCTGCCTTTCATACCTGCCAATCTGCAAAAGACATTAGTTACCTAGATAATCCTGTCTAAAATAGATCATTGCAACGGTCTGCTTCTGGCCACTCATAAGTATAACATAAACAAACTCCAGGTCTTGCAAAAAATTCAGTTCAGTTTCCCAAGATCTGAAAAATCTACACTGGCTTCCTGTAAAACAAGGCCTATCCATCTGGGTAGGCACCCACCTTGGCTGCAGAGCAGACCAGATGACAACACCCTCATATGACATCCAATGTGTTCTGCTCACATTTCCCACAAAGACGAAAAGTGCCCTAATTAACGTGTATTCTCGTCCTGTTAACAACAGCCTAGAATCTGCCACCATCGACCATCTGGGACATTTTATTCCAACTCTGGACCCAGGGATAGGGCTGATTGTAGGGGGTGATTGTAATTGCCATTTTGAACCCCTTACTGATCCAACTCACTCCGGTCCCACTGAAGAAGATCTTTATTGGTCTATACCCGACCCCCTGACCACCCCTACTAAAGTATGGTCACCACTGGTAATGCACTAAACTCACTCACTCTAGCTCTATCGCTAAGGGCATGCAATGGAAGGACTAAATCCGATCAGCCGGGACAGCTCACATTCAACAGAGCAGGTCAAGCCTCCCTAATTGACTACATCATGGTGGAAACAAGACTCTGGGAAAAGGTCCTTGACTTTTATATCACACAGAGGCAGGATAGCGACCATAATGTCCTGATTCTGGTTTTAATATCATGGGGCCTTGGCATCTCCAAGCCTCCTTCCGCCCTGACAAATGCAATAAGTCCAATAAATCCAATAGCAATAACAAACAATAGAAGACATGTCAGATGGGACCACATACAACAGTCTCCCCTCAAGCTGGCTAAAGTCTACCAGCTAGCAATCCCAATGATAACTAAAATGGGGGAGGTAGCACAGGTGGATGGTCCCATCGTGGAAATAGACAAGGCAGGGAAAATACACGCAGAGCTAACCTCGAAACTGGCGGATGTATTCTTCCCAGTTGTGCGTAGGAGGGAAAGTAATCGCAACAAATGCTCTTGGTTCAATGATAAGTGTCGCAAGGCCAATCAGAGAGCTCCTGGAGGCGGTGAAGGCGAAGGATAGGCCCAAATTAAACTTTGTAGGGCCAGGTATAAATGGACCACCCAGCAGGAAGAAAAAAAACGTTGAACTAGAGAGGTGGGAAACTCTCAGGATTGCCCTCAACGATAAAGATCTGAAAACCTTTTGGGCAATAGTGAGCTCGGGCAACAGGGAAGGGAGATCGGCCATCGAGCCCAACATAGTGTCTAAAGCCTGGGAGACCCACTTTGGGTCATTGTACTCCATTAGGGATGGTGAGCCCGATAACACCGTTAACTCCAGTATGGCATTGGAGTCCCATCAGGTGGGGGACATGGAGATCACTATGACCGAAGTGGGAAACACTATTAATAGGCTTCACCGTAACAAAGCGCCAGGGCTAGACAAATTACCGGCAGACGTCTTCCGGGAAGAACCCAAAATATGGATTCCATACCTGTGTGTTCTATTTAATGCTGTCCTGAAGGGCTTGGATCCCCCTGATACCTGGCACGGGGCTGAAATAGTTCCCATCTTCGAAAAGGCTGTCCCCTTTCACCCTCCAACTATAGGCCGATCAGCTTAATCAATATTACCCAAAAACTCTTCGGCCGTGTGCTTTTTGACCGTCTTCAGGGTTGGATGGAAGAAGAACAAATATTAAGTCCCTACCAGGCCGGCTTCAGACAAATATGTCAACCGTAGACCAGATATTCAGACTACAACTACTTTTCTGGAAAACGGTGACTATAGAGGGTGGCAGCCTCTAACTTATATTTGTTGATCTGAAGTCGGCTTTCGACCTTATACCCCGGGAGAAACTCTGGAAGGTGCTGAGCGACCTGGGGATTCCTCCCTACTTCTCAAGGTCATTGAAAGGCTCCACTCAGAAAATTTTGCCCAAGTACGATGTGGAAAATATGGGGAACTTTCTTCCCATTTTCCTGTCCAAAAGGGAGTACGGCAGGGATGTGTTTTGGCTCCTACTTTATTTTGTCTTTTTATCAACGGTCTTATTGACCATCTTAAATAAAGGACAACGATGCCCCCAAGTTAGTCTCCGGGAAGGTCCCTGCGCTGATGTTTGCCGATGACACCCTGCTACTTTCAAAAACACCAATGGGTATCCAGCGCATTCTTGATGGCTTTGCCAATTTTTGTAAGTTGCGAGGGCTGGAGATCGATTTAACAAAGACTAAATATATGGTCTTCAACCCCCTAACACGACTCGTTCAAACCCTTCACTACACGGCACTTCACTGGAAAGAGTGAAGATATTTGACTATCTGGGAGTTACCCTGTCAGAGCACTTTGAATGGGGGTCACAGCTGGACAAAGCAAGACTCAGGCTGACCCAGACAGTGGGCGGTATTAATGAAATTGCATTGAAGTTCAGTTTTTAAACCAGCCGCCCCTGTGGTGGAAATCTACATAGCACAAGCAAGGGGTGCCACATTATATGGGGTGGAGTTATGGGGGCACTGCTCTACCATTACCTTGACGAAGGTGGAGAACAATTTCATGCAGCAGCTTGTAGGTTTACCCTGTAGTACCCCCTCACACCCCTTCGCATGGATCTTGGTATTAGGCCCCTTGATGAAGAGATTGCCCTGAGACCTTTAACATTCTGATGGAGGTTATGGGTGACCCCAGAGTTGTCCGTCTTTCGGGCTGAGCTAAATGAGCTCTTGACTATCTGCGCCACCAACAAAATCCCTTGGCTTTGTCACATAAGGGATCTTGCTTTTAAGTTAGGCAACACCCGAGACATCATGTGCCATGATTTCCAGGTCGGAACTAGTTAAATGCTATAGACTATCTAAATGAATGTCCATACAAGAAAGTGCCTCATGTGGTCGTCTAACAGCAGAGTTTCTGCTAGTAAAAGATGTACATAGCAAGGAACATTTTCTGGATTTTATTCAACCCCCATTGGCCAGGAAATTGCATGAGCAATTCGGACTAGGGACCCTTCCATTATTAGCGAATACCAGCAAATGGGTGAAAGACCATGTTCTGCTCGATTTTCCCGGCCTTCTTGTGAGGAAAGGTGATTGAATGTGACTTCAGTCTCTTACCATTCAAGTCTAAGGGTTAGAGTAGTGAATGGAGCCTATTTACTAGGCACTTCGACATGATCCTGTGCTCTTCCCCTTAGATCAGGGCTTGCACACATAGCCTAGGGGATAGATTCGTTAGTATTAGGGATAACCTGTCCTGTAGTGAGGGTATTTCATGGAGCCGTGCTGAATTCAGGCCTGGTAGGCCTCAAACGGGAGAGACTCCATCTTTCTTTCTGCTCCGGCAGCTTGGGATGCTTCTAGGTCAAATGTAATGTTTTAGTTATGAGGTGTTATTCGCTTGGAGAGAACCGGTTCAGGCCGGCCCTTATCGAAGGATTGTATTTTTCTTCATGCCGAAGACACTACATCAGGCCGGCCGGCTGGGAACGTGTCCTTGGTACGGGGAGGTACAAGAATTTGGTGGGCGGCAGGTTACGGGCCGGAATTTTCCATGAGGAAACGCACCTCTATGTTAGTGAAAGTCTGAGGCAGTTACATGTTCAGTCCGTAGGCGGCATCTAGCCGTTAGCAGTAAAGCTACTACTTATTCCAGGGAAGACAGACGCCATCTTGGAGGCGGAGAAAAACCGAGAGACAGATACTCTCCTAGCAGAATAGCCAGAGAGGAGAGAGTAGCCGATAAGGAAGAGGTCCCAGTGACTCGGAGATGGGTGAAGGGAACAGCGCATAGCGGTGCAGACGTGTATCCGTGACTGCGGAGGTGTGACTTCCAGGCGAGCCGAGGCACAGACGAGAAGGGAACCTAGATGACCACTGAGTGCAGGCTACATACTACTAAGGTGATGTCGACCCTTTCTTATTAGAGTGTACAACTTAATCTTTCACTTTTCTTTGCAGGTTATGTGTTATATTGTAATGTTATGTGATTGCGTATGTAATGAGTAATAAAGTACCCAGTTTGTAGTGAACCAACATGTGCTGTGTGTTCTTGTATAAGAGGGTAGCCTATTCTTCTAGTCAGCTGCGGCTACATGAACAGATGTTAACCCTGATCAGGTAAGTGGTAACTGAATAAGGGAGAGAGGAGCCCCTCGAACCGGAGAACAGGCTATGCTCGAACTGGCAGTCCTTGTGTGATCTGATGAATAGTGAGACTGATTCCCTTTTTGTATGTTATGGTGATCATAGGATGAACTGTCGTATGAGACTGCCGTCTGGGTAGAGAGGTCTGGATTCGTATGGGATCGCGAGGCCGCCACTTGTGCTGAGACTGCCGTCTGGGTAGAGAGGTCTGGATTCGTATGGGATCGCGAGGCCGCCACTTGTGCTGAGACTGCCGTCTGGGTAGAGAGCTCTGGATTCGTATGGGATCGCGAGGCCGCCACTTGTGCTGAGACTGCCGTCTGGGTAGAGAGGTCTGGATTCGTATGGGATCGCGAGGCCGCCACTTGTGCTGAGACTGCCGTCTGGGTAGAGAGGTCTGGATTCGTATGGGATCGCGAGGCCGCCACTTGTGCTGAGACTGCCGTCTGGGTAGAGAGGTCTGGATTCGTATGGGATCGCGAGGCCGCCACTTGTGCTGAGACTGCCGTCTGGGTAGAGAGGTCTGGATTCGTATGGGATCGCGAGGCCGCCACTTGTGCTGAGACTGCCGTCTGGGTAGAGAGGTCTGGATTCGTATGGGATCGCGAGGCCGCCACTTGTGCTGAGACTGCCGTCTGGGTAGAGAGGTCTGGATTCGTATGGGATCGCGAGGCCGCCACTTGTGCTGAGACTGCCGTCTGGGTAGAGAGGTCTGGATTCGTATGGGATCGCGAGGCCGCCACTTGTGCTGAGACTGCCGTCTGGGTAGAGAGGTCTGGATTCGTATGGGATCGCGAGGCCGCCACTTGTGCTGAGACTGCCGTCTGGGTAGAGAGGTCTGGATTCGTATGGGATCGCGAGGCCGCCACTTGTGCTGAGACTGCCGTCTGGGTAGAGAGGTCTGGATTCGTATGGGATCGCGAGGCCGCCACTTGTGCTGAGACTGCCGTCTGGGTAGAGAGGTCTGGATTCGTATGGGATCGCGAGGCCGCCACTTGTGCTGAGACTGCCGTCTGGGTAGAGAGGTCTGGATTCGTATGGGATCGCGAGGCCGCCACTTGTGATACTGTCGTATGGGCAGAGAGGTCTGGATCCGTATGGGATCGCGAGGCCGCCGATTATAAGAGGTCTTGGTATGTATAGTAGGAATTCCCTGTCCTTAGGTGGTAGATATATGTGGTTACCTATTGTAAATAGGCCCTAGGGAGGGGGAGGGGGTAACGTTCTGGCTGGGTTAGTGAGGCTCTGATGAGCGGGTTCTATCTGATCCGAAAACCCAAGCAGAACATTTGGCGTCACGAACCGTTTACGAAACCTGTGAGCGTTGTGGTTGTATCGTGTTTGCTTTCGGCGCGTGCGTGGTTTCGTTTGTATATTATTATTTGTATATAATTGTGTGTATAGTTTGTTTTTTTTTCTCTCTTTCTCTTTCTTTTCCGAGATGTTTTCTAGAAAGTCGAAATCTACTTTTAAGTTGCCCGTTGATATTCCCGGCTGGGATTCAACGCCTTATGAAGCCTTAGCCCGTGAGTGGGCTGATTCTACTGGTTTGAGTGAGAATTGGAATTCTTTTTTGGAGCTGGCGGAGCCGGCTAATGTGATTACTTGTTTACAGAAGGCGCCGGTATCTAAGGGTGATGAGCTTCCAGTTTGGGGCGCAGAGGTTGGATTGTTCTGTCTGCGTACAGGATTCTGCATGAGAGGTTGTTGAAGTTACAGAAATTGCATAAGGATGTGGAAGCGAACTTTGTTGAGATTCAGAATGCTCATACTTTGTTGCGGTGTCAAAATAAGTTGCTTGCTGACAAACTTGAGACTTACCAAACTATTGCCGAGAGGGCGGCTGTGCGAATTGCTCGTTATAAATACAAGAATCGGCGTGGTCGGGTTTCGACGCGAAAGGTGCGTCTGGTCGTGGCAAAAGCTGGACTGGATTGGAATCCTGATGAATGGGATGGTAATATCTGGAACTCGAGTGATTCTCGTTCCTCGGATGAGGAGTCTGCCAAGCGCGAGTCCTCTCGCTCCGGCCGTGATTGTAAGTCTACTTCTTGCGCCTCTGATGGTGCACCCCGTGATTGCGCTCGTCCTTCGAGTGGGGTCGATGCTTCTTACACTGATTGTTCCTCTACGTGTACTGATCGAGCTCCTTGTGATGCTCGTCCCGCGGTCTCGGTGCATCCAGTTTTTCGGCGGAAGTTGCAGCAGGCTCCCGGTGCTCCGAATGGTATTGCTTTAGACTCTTTGGAGGATTTTACTCAACAAGAAATTAGTGATATTTTACAGCGATTTCGGCAGCGAGCTGGTGAGACCTTACTCACATGGATGGTGCGCCTTTATGAACTGGGCGCTGCTGGCATTATGTTGGATGCTGGCGATTGTTTGAAGTTTTGTTCCTTGAGTTCGGATTCTACTGTACAGGATCATTTTCGTAACTTTAATGGTGGTGGTCAAATTACTTTGCTTCAATTGGCGACTGGGGGTTGTAGTCAAAAATATCCTACTCAGTCTGACTGGCCTGTGAATGACAAACCGTGGTATACTTTGCGCGATGCTGCACAACGTCTCAAAGAGGAGGTGATGAAAACGGCAATTTTTCTGAATACTGCTGACAGGTTGCTTGATGGTTTGTTGACATCTTCTGTGCGGAATCGTATTATTCGTTCTTCCCCTGTTGCTTATAAGCAGGTCATGATGACTTTATTGATTAATCAGACTGGTAACATGTTGTCTATGGTGCTGGAATCGGTACGCCAACTCGGTGAGTTGGGTGAGTGGTGTAAACCTGAACGGCAGTCCCGGCCTGACACTCGTACTCCTGGTGACAATAAACTTACTAGACGTGATATGTTTTTTGGTCTTATGGCCGATGGTGTGCGGAAGGAGGACATTGACGGTGAGACTACTTCTCGTTTGTGGGAAATGTTTCGCAAACGTGGCTCGGATCGAAAGGAGGGTGCCCGGCGTGTTCGGACGACTGAGTGTGATCGTGGTTTTTCTGACGGTAGCGCAAATGACGACCGCCGTGGGCGCTCTGATCGTCGTGATGATCGACGTTATGTACGTGATTTGTCCCCCCGTCGTGAGAGAGACAGAGAGAGAGAGGGGGAAAGAGAAAGGGGGAGAGATGATTATGTTCACAGCAGACGTAGAGATGATAGGGATCAATCCCCTGAGTTGAGAAGGAGAGAGGATCGACACAGATTGGCCGATCGAAACCCGCAGTACAATGCAGAGGACAGGAATCCATTTCGTCATAGAGATGGATATGAACAGGAGGTATCGATACCTGAGAAACGTGAGAGTCTTTATCCTGATTTATCCTGGTACACAGAACGCAGTAAAAATGACTAGGAAATAGGTCAAGCTCCAGTACACAGATGGGCTCACAGAGATAATAGACCCTATGTAGATATTGATATTTATTGGAGACATCGTAATGTCCAAAGGGCCCGAGCATTGGTAGATACAGGAGCGGAGGCCACTCTTATTCATGGAAAATCAAAGAAGTTTAAAGGTCAGCCTTTTACAATTACCGGATTAGGTGGAAAGGAAACTCCTGCAGTTCAAACTTTACTTGAAATGAGAATAGGTAGAATTCCTAGAAAAGAATACTCTGTATTAGTGGTGCCACTCTTAGAATTCATAATTGGAATTGATATTTTGAAAGGAATGACTTATGGCCGATGGTGTGCGGAAGGAGGACATTGACGGTGAGACTACTTCTCGTTTGTGGGAAATGTTTCGCAAACGTGGCTCGGATCGAAAGGAGGGTGCCCGGCGTGTTCGGACGACTGAGTGTGATCGTGGTTTTTCTGACGGTAGCGCAAATGACGACCGCCGTGGGCGCTCTGATCGTCGTGATGATCGACGTTATGTACGTGATTTGTCCCCCCGTCGTGAGAGAGACAGAGAGAGAGAGGGGGAAAGAGAAAGGGGGAGAGATGATTATGTTAACAGCAGACGTAGAGATGATAGGGATCAATCCCCTGAGTTGAGAAGGAGAGAGGATCGACACAGATTGGCCGATCGAAACCCGCAGTACAATGCAGAGGACAGGAATCCATTTCGTCATAGAGATGGATATGAACAGGAGGTATCGATACCTGAGAAACGTGAGAGTCTTTATCCTGATTTATCCTGGTACACAGAACGCAGTAAAAATGACTAGGAAATAGGTCAAGCTCCAGTACACAGATGGGCTCACAGAGATAATAGACCCTATGTAGATATTGATATTTATTGGAGACATCGTAATGTCCAAAGGGCCCGAGCATTGGTAGATACAGGAGCGGAGGCCACTCTTATTCATGGAAAATCAAAGAAGTTTAAAGGTCAGCCTTTTACAATTACCGGATTAGGTGGAAAGGAAACTCCCGCAGTTCAAACTTTACTTGAAATGAGAATAGGTAGAATTCCTAGAAAAGAATACTCTGTATTAGTGGTGCCACTCTTAGAATTCATAATTGGAATTGATATTTTGAAAGGAATGACTTTGCACTTAGATGATGGATGTTACCAATTTGGAACTAAACATTATATATCGTCCAGGCCTGTACGGGTTGGTCGTTTAAGAATGCCCCCCATAAAAGTTCCCCAGGCGACAAAAGTGGTTTGTCAGAAGCAGTATCGTATTCCAGGTGGTCATGAAGAGATTAGTACCACTATTCAGGAGTTGGTGGATGCAGGAGTTATAACCCCAGTTACTTCTGCTTGGAATAATCCTGTTTGGCCTGTACGTAAGAGTGATAATTCTTGGCGCATGACTGTTGATTATCGAGAATTGAATAGACACACACCCTCTTTGACCGTTGCAGTACCGGATGTTATTACCCTAATTGAAAGAATCCAAAAACATCCAGGTACATAGTATGCGTCCATTGATATTGCTAATGCTTTCTTTTCGATTCCAATTGCCCCTGAGTGTCAGGAACAATTCAGTTTTACGTGGAACGGGCGTCAGATGACGTTTAGAAGTCTTCCCCAGGGCTATGTGCATAGTCCTACGATATGTCACCGGCTGGTGGCAGAGCATCTGGCTGAGGTACCGGTTCATCCGCGAATTCAGATATGTCACTATATTGATGATATTTTGATCCAAGGCGAAACACAAGAGGAAGTTCAGACCCAATTGGACAGAGTCATTGAGTGCCTGCGTGAGAAAGGTTGGGAAATCAACCCGGATAAATTACAAGGTCCGTCCCAGGCTGTGAAATTTTTGGGTATTAATTGGCATGAGGGGCACCGAGAAGTGATCCCTCAGGTTAAACAGAAAATTCTTGATTTTGCAGTTCCGAGGAATAGGAAAGAAGCCCAAAGCTTCATTGGTTTGTTTGGTTTTTGGCGCCAGCATATTCCTCATTTGAGTCAAATATTGGCCCCCTTGTACCGGGTCACTCGTAAAAAGAATGCATTTGAATGGGATAAACCACAGCAAGATGCGTTCAGTCTGGCAAAAGAAGCAATTCAGCATGCTCTGGATTTATGGCCTGTATGTGATGGTGATGTGGATTTGAATGTGTCTGTACAAGGCCTTTATGCGAATTGGAGTTTGTGGCAGAAACAAGGCAGGAGTAGAGTACCGTTAGGTTTCTGGACCAAAAAGTTACCTGATGCTGGTGAGCGTTATACACCTTTTGAGAAACAGTTACTTGCATGTTATTGGGCTCTGGTGGATACCGAGCAATTGACTTTGGGACATGATATAGTTTTGCGACCTGAAATTCCTATCATGCAGTGGGTTATGAGTTCGCCGAAAACTCACCGAATTGGACACGCTCAAGAGGCGAGTGTGATTAAATGGAAATGGTATATACAAGACAGGGCACGTGTGGGACAAAAAGGAGTTGCATCTTTGCATGAGCAGGTGGCGCGGGCGCCATCGACTGAGACTGAGAGTGAATGTTCCGTACCTTTAGTACAGGAGTCTCCTGTTAAGTGGGGTAGACCTTTTGATGATTTGTCCGCGGAGGACAGAAACCATGTCTGGTTTACGGATGGTTCAGCAAGGTTCATAGGGACGAAACGGCATTGGAAGGCGGTGTCCTATAATCCGATCACACAAAAATTGCTGAGTACAACTGGTGAGGGTAAGAGCAGTCAATTTTCTGAACTCTATGCTGTTTATCAAGTTCTGAAACAAGAGTTACCTGGCACATGTCATATTTTCACCGATTCTTGGTCTACTGCCAATGGACTGGCAGTTTGGTTACCGACTTGGCATTCCCATAGTTGGAAATTGCATTCAAAAGAACTGTGGGGAAAAAAATTATGGCAGGAGATTTGGGAAATGCTCCCACAGAGTACTGTTACAATCTTCCATGTGGATGCTCATACCCCGATAGACTCTCTTGACAAATTCTTTCATAACATTGCAGATGAGAAATCTAAAATTGCTGAGGCAGTGGTGGACAGGCAAGATTCTGATATTGCGGGATTGGCGAAATGGGCCCACCAGAAAGCAGGACACTTTGGAGAGAAAGCCACTAGCAGGTGGGCTGCTGATCGAGGAATTTATATTCCCCTAGATTTAATCAAAAATGTTATTCTACATTGTCCCATTTGTCAGCATATCAGGCAGCGCAAAGTGCCCCAAATTGTTAAAGGTCATTTACATCGCGGGAAATTGCCCGCTCAAATTTGGCAGATTGATTACATCGGTCCACTTCCTATGAGTAGGAATTGTCAATATGTTTGCACTATTGTTGATACATACAGTGGCCTGCTGGTGGCCCTTCCCTGTAAGCAAGCTACCCAATTGAATACTATTAAAACATTGGAATTGATTATGATGTATTATGGTGTGCCATTCCAAATTCAATCTGATAATGCATCCCATTTTCGTGGAAGATTGGTACAGGAATTCTGTGTGGAAAACAATATTGAATGGGTGTTTCATATACCATATTATCCACAGGCCTCGGGTCTTGTGGAGAGGTTGAATGGCCTGCTGAAAGATCAGTTACGTAAATTAACAGATGAGAAGTATAAGAATTGGCGAGACTTTTTGCCTCAAGCGCTATTGATTTTGAATAACCGTCCTTTTCTAAATGCTGAATCCCCACTTATGCGTTTGTTTCCTCCGAATGTTGATGCTAAGCCCAATGAAATCAGAGAGACTGTGATGTACTGGGAAATTACTCCCGGAGCTTTGGCTCCATGTAGAGCGACCCCAGGGTCGGCAGGTTTAGACTTGCATGCCATGGATGACACCGTTATAAAAAGTAAGAATCGAGTCATCATTGAAACTGGTGTTGGTGTTCATATACCAACTGGGAATTTCGGATTAATCGCCCCTAGATCGGGGCTGGCTGTAAAAGGCGTTCAGGTGCTTGGAGGAATCATTGACAGTGATTATCAGGGAGAGATTAAGGTGCTCCTGCTGAATAGCAGTGAGGTTGACTTACTGATACATCAAACTGACCAAGTGGCTCAATTGCTAATAATGCCTGTTTTCAGTGGTGAGATCACAAAAGGCACTGCCCCAACGTTGCTAACTGTACGAGGCCAGAAAGGTTTTGGCTCCACAGATAATCCTGGGGCCAGAGTTTGGGTGCAGTCGCCTAAGAATCCCCCTGAACAAGCAGAGGTCATTGCAACCGGTCAAGACAACACCATTTTAGTTATGAGACCAGGGAAAGATAGCTGGGAAGCAGTCCCGGCTGACAAATGTTACTTACGAGAATGAATAATGCCTGTATTTGATTCTCTTTCAGATCATTCTTTGGACTGTTGCTGCAGGATGTGTCGGCGTTGGACTCCTTTTGGGCTGGTACGACGAGAGAGGAGGGATCCCATCAACCCGGGCTGAGTTGAGAACCAGAGTGTCGCGTTCCTTCGCTGCGTGGGATTCGTCGTCGAACTTTTGGACTACGCTAGCCAAACGAGTGACTAAAGCCCCTCATTTCTGCTTGACACCGATGAGATCGGTGACTGACATTCTAGCGACTTGTTTAGTTGCTGTCCCTGCTTCATTGGAGACTTTGACTCATATTTTCAATATATCGAATGCTCGCCCCAATGTTCTTCTGGGCGATTTTGCTACCCATGAGTATTGCCCCTTGTGTACTGTACTGTCAGACACGATACCCCCCATCCAGTCCCAAATAGTTACCTATAATATCACACAGGGTGATTTGTGTTTTTTCCTTACTTGTGATCCTAGTGCGATTTCTGAATGTATGCGTTTAAGATTGAAAGGTGCCACTTCATTCACCGCTCATGAACGAACTTTGTGCCTTCAAAGGACACCGAAAACATGTACTTCTGTTCAGAATAACATGACTTGCAAGAGTTTGGTAGTTACCCCCAGTCATTATCGCACGATGTTACTACCTGCCGGATGGCTTTTCTCATGTGGTAATACTTCCTGGCCATATATCCCCGCAAATATTTCTGGAGGCCCTTGTGCCATTACTAGACTGAGCTTGTTAATGTTTTCATCACATCCGAATGCCAACTCTCGTGTGATTCGAGATACAGTGAGGTTACAGGAGGATTGTGACTCATCTTTGCATTTATATTCCAAGTCTGAATACCTTAGCCTGGCTATTTCAATTGTTGGTGTTCCTGCTTTGGCAGTTTATAATGCCAAATCTATTGGGAAAATGGCCTGCTGGATGGTAAAATCCATTAATCATACTTCTACAGTCCTGTCTGACATGCTATTAGACGCCCAGGGTGAACGTAGAGCTATCTTGCAAAATCGAGCGGCCATTGATTATCTTTTGCTTAAACATGGACACGATTGTTCTGATTTTGAGGGTCTTTGTTGTTTTAACTTGTCTGATCATACAAAATCCATTCAAGCTCACATTGATAAACTACATGACTTGACAGAAGAAGTTAGAAGACACATTGACCAGGGCTGGTTTGACTGGCTCTTTAATTGGTTACCTGATTTGCATATGTTACGTCAGATATTAGGAGGTATTCTGGTTACTATCGGCATTTTGATTTCTATCTGTTGCTTTATTCAGTGTATTCCTTCACTACTTCAATTCTGCACACCTGGTACTAGACATAGATCAGTTAGTTTTGTTTCATATTATTCTTCCACAGATATTAGTTCTGTTTAATGGATGTATAATAGACTGAAGTCAAGGGTGAAATGTTCTGCTCGATTTTCCCGGCCTTCTTGTGAGGAAAGGTGATTGAATGTGACTTCAGTCTCTTACCATTCAAGTCTAAGGGTTAGAGTAGTGAATGGAGCCTATTTACTAGGCACTTCGACATGATCCTGTGCTCTTCCCCTTAGATCAGGGCTTGCACACATAGCCTAGGGGATAGATTCGTTAGTATTAGGGATAACCTGTCCTGTAGTGAGGGTATTTCATGGAGCCGTGCTGAATTCAGGCCTGGTAGGCCTCAAACGGGAGAGACTCCATCTTTCTTTCTGCTCCGGCAGCTTGGGATGCTTCTAGGTCAAATGTAATGTTTTAGTTATGAGGTGTTATTCGCTTGGAGAGAACCGGTTCAGGCCGGCCCGTATCGAAGGATTGTATTTTTCTTCATGCCGAAGACACTACATCAGGCCGGCCGGCTGGGAACGTGTCCTTGGTACGGGGAGGTACAAGAATTTGGTGGGCGGCAGGTTACGGGCCGGAATTTTCCATGAGGAAACGCACCTCTATATTAGTGAAAGTCTGAGGCAGTTACATGTTCAGTCCGTAGGCGGAATCTAGCCGTTAGCAGTAAAGCTACTACTTATTCCAGGGAAGACAGACGCCATCTTGGAGGCGGAGAAAAACCGAGAGACAGATACTCTCCTAGCAGAATAGCCAGAGAGGAGAGAGTAGCCGATAAGGAAGAGGTCCCAGTGACTCGGAGATGGGTGAAGGGAACAGCGCATAGCGGTGCAGACGTGTATCCGTGACTGCGGAGGTGTGACTTCCAGGCGAGCCGAGGCACAGACGAGAAGGGAACCTAGATGACCACTGAGTGCAGGCTACACACTACTAAGGTGATGTCGACCCTTTCTTATTAGAGTGCACAACTTAATCTTTCACTTTTCTTTGCAGGTTATGTGTTATATTGTAATGTTATGTGATTGCGTATGTAATGAGTAATAAAGTACCCAGTTTGTAGTGAACCAACATGTGCTGTGTGTTCTTGTATGAGAGGGTAGCCTATTCTTCTAGTCAGCTGCGGCTACATGAACAGATGTTAACCCTGATCAGGTAAGTGGTAACTGAATAAGGGAGAGAGGAGCCCCTCGAACCGGAGAACAGGCTATGCTCGAACTGGCAATCCTTGTGTGATCTGATGAATAGTGAGACTGATTCCCTTTTTGTATGTTATGGTGATCATAGGATGAACTGTCGTATGAGACTGCCGTCTGGGTAGAGAGTTCTGGATCCGTATGGGATCGCGAGGCCGCCGATTGTGCTGAGACTGCCGTCTGGGTAGAGAGGTCTGGATTCGTATGGGATCGCGAGGCCGCCACTTGTGCTGAGACTGCCGTCTGGGTAGAGAGTTCTGGATTCGTATGGGATCGCGAGGCCGCCACTTGTGCTGAGACTGCCGTCTGGGTAGAGAGGTCTGGATTCGTATGGGATCGCGAGGCCGCCACTTGTGCTGAGACTGCCGTCTGGGTAGAGAGGTCTGGATTCGTATGGGATCGCGAGGCCGCCACTTGTGCTGAGACTGCCGTCTGGGTAGAGAGGTCTGGATTCGTATGGGATCGCGAGGCCGCCACTTGTGCTGAGACTGCCGTCTGGGTAGAGAGGTCTGGATTCGTATGGGATCGCGAGGCCGCCACTTGTGCTGAGACTGCCAGCTAACATAATATAACATCCATGGTGGCGATGAGGGCAGTTTCCTTGCTGTGATTAAGTCTGAAATCAGAATGAGTGGAGTTACCGAGTTGGTGGCCATTGAGGTATTCAGTGAGGTGTCTGTTGATGATTTCCTCTAAATCCGTGGCTGGGAATGGTAGCAGGGAGATCAGTCTGTAGTTGGTGAGCGTTGAAGGGTCCAAAGAGGGTTTGTTCTGCAGTGGGAGGACAGTTGTGTGTTTCCAAGCATCTGGAAAGGTCACAGTAGAGATAGAGGCACTCTGAATGGGTGTAAGCATATAGCTGATGGGGTGAAGTCCTCAGGAGATGGCGTGATGGGGCCCCTGAATGGATGAACTTCATGCTGGTGGAGGTTCATTCTGGGGTGATGACGGGCCATGTGGTTAGCATTGATACTTTGGATAAGATCAGGAGGCGTTTGGGGAGGTCTGTCGGTTCTGGTAGCGGGTTGAGAATTGAGAAAGATTGTTACAGAGGTCCTGTGAGGCAGTGATCGAGTTGAAGATGGCCACTGGTGAGGTGAAATCTTTCACAATGGTGAAGATTTCTTTGCTTCTGTTGATGCTGGCATTGATGTTGTCCACCAGAGCAGTGTGTTTGGTGGTTCAGATCATTTGGTGGTAGCATCTCAGGGCAGATTTGAGCGTGCCCGTCTGCACTGTCCTTGCTCATTCTCCATTTACGCTCCAGTTGTTTACGGTGGCGTTTCTTCAATTGGAGTTCATCCGTGTACCATCGGGCCTGAGGTCTGGATCTTGTTGTATTGTTGTATTTGAGGGGGGCCATGGAGTCGGCGCAGGAGGTGATCCAACTGTTGAAATTCTTGATGGTTTTGGGGCGGCTGCTGCTGTGTTCATGTTAGTGTGTGTTGAGAGCTGCGTTCCAATGATGCTGTTCTAGTTCACCTGGTTGGTCTGATGGTTGTTCCTGTGTGTTGGACTGGGACAGAGATACTGAACTTGATGAAGGTGTGGCCTATCTAAGGGACTGGTGTGGGTTCGTCCACTCTGATGTTGTAAAAGTTGGTGGAAATAGTGTCAAGGAGGTGTCCAGTGACGGGAATCGGTCGCTTTACTCGTTGGGTGGGGTCCATTGCCATCTTGGTCATTTTCAGAGGCACCTTCAGCCATCTCCACGCATTCTCCAGTTCTTACTTCCACCTTCTGACCATTGGCAAAGCTTTGGGTATTACTGGGCCTGCCCTGCTTGTGACCTCCTTGGCGGTCTGGATAACCCTAACTCCCTGCGACTAAATAACCAGGAACTACCACACCGAGTTCATGAGTCCACATAGCAATTAAAGTATCTCTGCTCATTGTGATTCACATATATCAGCACTGGAAAGTCTCTGAAAGTAAAAGATTCCACCAATGCACATCAACACCACATGAGAGCTAGAGGAGTTTAATCCTTGGCTATATTTAAATCCTGGCGAAAATGTGCTTCTCATTCCCCACTGCTAGGACCGATTGACGCACTGCCCACGAGCGACGAATGCCTGAGCAGCACACAGTGCCTGAGCAGCAGATCTCTCAGATCTCTCAGAGAGTTTCATAAAACCAGGACAGAGAAGCCCAAAGCATCTATTAAGGGTGTACACAAAAATCAGCAGTTTTAGCAAAAAGGTAACGCCTAAGAATTTAAAGACACTTCAAGCCAACCAGAAAATATCACCACCTCAATCAAGCGGATGTCAGAGTGTGACAGAGTTCGTCGGCTCATTCCCAGTCTGATGCGTCTCAGACACGCAGAAGTGGTGCAAAGGTTTCACTCCTAGACACGAAGGACCACTCTAGGAGAGAGTTCTCTGTTCCTTCAAAACAAAGCTCTGGGAAGTGCACAGATATCGCCTCGTCCCACCTCACAGAGGGCAACTATCAATGTGCATGTCCATAGTGTGCAGAGGAGCGGAGGCCAGTTAAGGACGGTCTCTTCAGCACAGACACATAATACCCACCTCTGCGGAGGACATTGCAGCAGAACATCATTGTTAGACTATCCTATAACACACATATTATGTCCAACATATCATTTAAAAGCACCGCCCCATTTAAACAAATATTTTATTTTTGTAAACAATATTTAGGACACAATATTTATTTCAATTTATAATTCTTACAACAATATTCTGGGATACAACCCTGCTAAGTGCCCAACAATAACCCGGGCACTTCAGCAGAGTGTCAGCTCCATTTCTAAGCAGGACATGAGGTGTCTGAGGAGACTCTTCCTGCTCTGGAATCCCTTCGGTTCCCTCAGCGGATGGAGAGTCGTGGCAAAAAGCGAAGCCAGACTCAAGGATATACACACTCAGAACACCAGCATGGATCTGTTACTCACCACTTCTCTTCCAGGGGATCCTCATCAAAGTCACGAGCACTGAATTGTTGCAGGGATTCTGCTTATACACAGAACTATGCGTAGAACCCCAGGACCTCAGTGAGTTGTGGTGTACCTCAGAACCCAGAACCCAGTATCCGGCTAGCATAAGTGTCCCATTCGTTATCCGAGATTTAGCTCGGCGGTCCCAATGAAAAGACAACCCAGAACAAGCGACTCAGTGTACTTTTGCTGCTCTGGAATCCCTTCGGTTCCCTCAGCCAGACTCAAGGATAAACACACTCAGGGCACCAGCATGGATCTCTTACTCACCACTTCTCTTCCAGGGGATCCCCATCAAAGTCACGAGCACTGAATATTCCCGCCCAAGTGCAGGGACCCCAGAATACCTTAAAAATATATATATATAACATCATTTTACAGCTTTATATATATAAAAATATATTATTTTTCCACGTCAATGCAGCCTTCAAGAAAAGCAAGGCTAACCAATGCTTCGGTAATCTGCTTTTGCATCAATAGACATATACTCTGTTTTTAAATCTTTAATACACGCACATAGAAAGAAAACACAGGAGGACAAAGAGACGCCTGAACTCTCTTTAATGGACTGAAGAAGCTGCAATGTAACATAGCAGGCATTGCTAGCCCATAGGCTGCAAGTAATACATTCAACTAATGCAACTGGCGCTGTGACTTTAAGAACCTCACTGTACCCTCAGTATCCCATCATGCTCCAGAGGCGACAGTAAGGTCAGGTCATTTTTACGGGACAACATATGAACCCAGGTATACTTTAATGAGGACTGTAGTGTTTCTTGCCCGGGGAGGCGGGAGGGTTGCTTATGACTTTGATGAGGATAGCCCCGGAAGAGAACTAGGATTACAGGTGAGTAACGTTTCCTTCTCTTCCAGGGGATCCTTATCAATAGTCATAAGCACTGAATCGAATAGCGAGCCCACCCTCCACCCCAGCAAACAAATGGTTTAGAATCAAGAGCAGATGATCTCAGCATTGGAATACATTTTTCAAAGAGGCCTGGCCTACTTGAGTGTCTGCTCTTGTATCTGAATCGAGACAATAGTGTCTCGTGAATATATGCACCGACCTCCAAGTGGCTGCTCTGAAGATCTCAGAGATGGGGACATTGTGCAGCAAAGCCACAGTAGCTGCCTTTCCCCTAGTGGAGTGAGCCGTGGGAGTGTCCACAAGGAGCTTATTAGACAACTGGTGTGCCAGCTTGATACAGGACACTATCCAGCGGGAGATGAAGCGTTCAGGGGCTGGGAAACCTGTTCAGATGGAACCGTGACTTACAAGCAAGTGAGCAGACTTCCTAATAACCTTAGACTAGTCTAGGTAGAACTTTAAGACTCTTTTTAGGTCTAAAGAATAGCGAGACCTTCCAGCTGGTGTTGTGGGATTAGGAAATAAAGTGGGTAGCAAAATGGACTGATTAATGTGAAAGTCAGACAACACCTCAGGTAGGAACAAAGAGTGGGTTCTCATTACTAACATGTTGTTGTGAAAAACTGTGTATGACTCTTTAGGGCAGAGAGCTTAGATCTCGCTCACCCTACGACCAGAAGTGATCGCCAGTAGGAAGGCACTCTTGTGAGGCTTGGCAGGGTCGCTTTGAGAATAGGCTCAAAAGGGGGACCCATGAGCAAAGGGGGACCCATGAGCAAAGGGGGACCCATGAGCTTGGAGAAAACCAAATTGAGCCCCCAAGTAGGAGAAGGGGAGCGGATTGGGGAAAAACCTTTCTTTTACCCTTGCAAAAAATACTTAACCACCTGAAGCTGGGAGAAGGATGGTTGGGTCGGTGACTTTCATACGCTGTAATGGCTACAAGGTGCACTTTTATGGGAGCAAACTGCAAACCTGAATTGGCCAAGTGCAGGGGATATGGTAAGATTGCCTCCTCTTGCCTCTGAATCGGATGGAACCTGCCGCGGTCCCTGCAGGTAACAGCGGTGGGGCAGTGGGGCTGTGTTAGGGGGGGTTTCAAGGGACAATGCAAAGGGAAAATTAAATAAATAATTTTCCCTCTGCATCATCCCTCGTAATGTCCCTGTACAAGGCCCCACCGCCCCACCCTGTTACCTGCACCGACCGCGACTGGATAGAACCCTTTTTGCACAAACCACATTTAGAATCTTTTCCATTTAAACACATAAGAGCGTCGAGTGGAAGGTCTCTTCAATTCTTTTAAAATGGTCATGAACTCCTGAGGGAGTCCTAGATGGCCGTACTGAAGGAACTCAGGAGCCATGCAGCCAAGTACAGCGAGGGAAGGTGGGATGATGGATTCTCCCGTTCAGTTTGGAGAGGCGATCCAGCCTGCATGGAAGCTTCCTGTGTGGACGTTCCGAGAGATGTAGCAGGTCCGGGTACCACAACTGCCATGACCAGTCTGACGCGATATCAGGATCATCCTCGCTCTTGAGTGGCAGAGGTTGGTTATCTCCCTCGGGAAGTGGCCAAAGAGAGTACAAAAGTCCCCTGACCAATCGATCAAAAGAGCATTCCCTTTTGTCTCTGGCCGATAATATCTTAACGTGAAGTCTTGGCCTTTTTTTGTTGGTGTTGTACATGAAGAGATCAATACTTGGTTGACCCCATTCTCAGAAGATGTCTGCCACCACGTCATCATGCAGAAGTCAGTCTTGCGGATCTTCAAAGTGACGATCAGGGAATCTGCTTGAGCGTTCTGTTTCTCCTTGCAGGTGGACTTCTGTAATTGAAAGCTGTCTGACCAGAAGCCAATGCCAGAACGCCTATGCCTCCAAGGATAGGGAGCAAGATAGGGTCGCTCCCTGCTTGTTTAGATAGTACATCGTGGTTGTGTTGTCCATCTGGACTAATATGGAGCTGGCTGGGATGGAGGAGTAGAAGGTCTTGAGGGCTAGATGCACAGCCTGTTGCTCCAGCATACTGATACGATATGCCTGCTCTTTGGTCGACCACAGACCTTGAGTTTGAAGCGGGCCCATGTGAGCTCCCCAACTCTGGATGGAGGCATCTGTGATCAGAGATTGCATTGGAGGGGTCTGATGGAATGGGACTCCCACCAAGAGATTTTTTCGATGAGTCCACCATGGGATGGAAGATTTCACAGCCCGGGAAAGGTGGACCTTGTCGTCCCATCAAGCCGTCCGCTGATCCCATTTGTCCTCTAGATCCTTCTGCAAGGGTTGCATCCTCAGCCTGGCATTGGAGACTAGAAAGTTGCAAGATGCCATCGGCTCTAGGAGCGAGGCAACCTGCCGGACTGAATGTTGAAGAGTGCGAAGAAGCTGGTTGCGCTTCAGAGTGATGGATGATAGTCTCTCCTCCGAAGGATGCACTTCTCCTGCATTGGAGTCTAGTGTCGCTCCCAGATAGTGTACCCTTTGAGTAGGTTGATGAACTGACTTTGCCAAGTTGATATGAAGGCCCAGCCACTGTAGAAACGTTAGACAGGTCTGGTACTGGGTCTTTACGCACTGGGGAGATGAACTCTGCAGGAGCCAGTCATCGAGGTATGGATAAATGAACAGTCCCTGGTGGTGTAGAGCAGCCGCTACTACTACCATGCATTTGGTAAACACTCGAGGGGCCGACTTCAATCCGACAGGGAGGACTTTGTACTGGCAGCATTTGGCCCCTACCATGAAGCACGGGAACTTTCAGTGGCATGAGTAGATAGGTACATGGAAATACGCATCCTGAAGATCTATCAAGCACATCCCGTCTCCTATCGGACGTTGAGGATATATTTGATGGAGAGCCAGCATGCCAAAATTTCTCTCTTCAGATGGACTTGTTCAGAATGCGTAAGCCTAATATACGCCTGAGCTCCACTTTGAGACCTTTCTTTCGCACCAGAAAGTACCTTGAATATACTCCTTTCCCTCTTTGAGGGGAAGGGACTTCACCTATGGCAGATTTTTGAAGGAGAGTGGCTACTTCTTGCTGCAGTAGTTGCAGCTGGTGGCATGCGGTTTTTACTGGAGGGATCGTTAGAGGTGGATAGCGAAACCGTAAAGAGTACCCATTCTGCTGCGTAATCAATACCCATTGACCTTTTGTAAATGCTTTCGCCACTCTTGCAGATGATTGGCGATACTTCACCTCACTGGAGTGGGTACCAACGATGGGGGAAGTGACTGCTCATTGTTTTGTTTGAGTCTTCGCTGAGGAAGAGGACTGGTGAGGGGTACCTCTACCATGGGAAGAGCGACGCTCTTGGTAGTGTGCTCTGGGCTGGTGTTGTTGTTGCCTTTGAGACCATTGTGGGGTTTGAACCCCCGGATGAAATGGCCTGCGGTCGTACAGCCTGTATCCATGATGGAACTCCTTTCTCTTTTTAGGGCCTACAGCCTTTAGAGTATCAAGTTCTGTCTTCATCCTGGCCATTTCATCGTCCGTGTGTGTGCCAAAGAGAGAGCTTCCGGAAAAGGGTAGGTTTAAAATACGCTGCTGGGGTTCCGGTTTCAGTGCAGTAAGCCGGAGCCAGGATGATCCCCTAGCACATTCTCCATGCGCATATGAATGTGCAGCCAGAGTTGCCCCATTTGCTGAAGCGCTAATCATCTGGTTCACCACCAAGCCCCCTTCTCGGAGAACTTCCTCAAAGTCTTAAAGATCCTCTTTGGGCAACTTGTCTTTGAATCTATGCGAAAAATCCCACAGGGACCTACTATAGTGACCTAAAAGGGCTGAGGCACTGGATACCATCAAAAAGGAAGCTGAGGAGCCACAAACGTTTCTTCCCCAAGAGTCCTGGGCTCTGCTCTCTTTGTCGGGAGGCACCGTTGAAGAGGAACCCACTGCATGCTTCTTCTTTGCAGCAGCAATAGTTACGAAGTCCGAAGGAGGATCCACCCTCAGGAACAGCGGATCGTGCTCAGGGGGCTTGTACTTCTTCAAGATCCTTGCAGGAGCCCTCTAGAGTGATGCCGGGGTGAGGAAGGAGTCCATGATCGGTTGATGGAGTCAGGTAGCAATGGTCTCGCTGCTAACCTTTGGTGCAAAGTCTCATAACAAAGGATGATGTTTGAGGAGAGGGCATATCAATATCCAGTGTATGTGCCTCTCTAGCCAGCACCTCGTGGAAGGTATTAATATCATCCACCAGGGAGATTCTCGAAGGTGGACTGTCCACCAAGGTGGGGAATAGTCCCTTTTTGAAGAATGCGTGGAGGATAAGGACCACAAAGGTGATGGAGTTGGTATCCAAGCACATTCTCGACCTCTGGGAGAAGTAGTAGGAGAAAGGTCTACCGTCTGTACCAAGCGAGTACGAGGCAATCTCTGCAGAGGACTAGAGTAGTCGAGAGGTTGCTGTACTTGCGTTGTAGAAGACTTCTGGCAGTGGTGCACTGGTAACAGCCATCTGAGAGATAGGTGCACAGAAGGTGATCTCTGCCCTCTCTTCTCTTCCTGTGCAGGAAGATCCGCTGTCTACGGTGCCCCCTTCTGTGTCTGCCTCTCAGGAGAGGGAGAAATGGAGCTGCTCGACGTCAACAGAGGCACCTGCGGTGATCTCAACTGCAAACCTCTAGACACTCAGCGTCCTTCCACGCTGAACGGATGGACTTCGAGCGCCTTTCCAATGGAGAATGGTGTGTCAACGTCAACAGGTTAGTAATATAATAATCCACATTTGTAAAGCACGACCAATCACCCGTAAGGGTCTATATGTGCTGGGGGCCATTGGGAAGATTAAGCAAGCTATTGCCTAGAGTCACATGGTGCTGGGCTAACCTGCCACCAGCGCCGGGGATCGAACCATGATCCCCAGATTACGGAGTCAGTCGCCCTGGCGCCACACCTCTTCCCTCAGGGATGAGGGCCTTGACGTCAACCGACGTTGCACCACTGAGATGGCTTGAGCCGGTGTCGAGTGCTGGGAAGACGCTGACATCGTTCGAATTCTCATCTTCGGGAGAGGTGCGGCCGATGGAGCCTGGTGTCTTGACATCAGGTGAAAGGCCGCTGGTGGGGTCTTGGGTTTCGCCGTTGGATAAGGACCCATAGACAGAGACTGGTGCTTCGACATCGGACATGGAGCTGCAGACGGAGACCGATGTCTTGACGTTGAGTGTTTGTGTAGACACCAATGGAGACCAACTCCTCGATGTCGACCATTGCCGGGTTGACATCAGCAGAGGGCACTGGTCCGACGTTGAAGATTGTCGTGCTTGTGTTACCGGTGAAGCCGACGATGGGTAGACGTTGAACTTGCCGCAGTATTTGACGGTGTAGTCTTCGACGACGAGCAGCGTTTCAATACCGTCGACGGCAGTGGCAGCGTCGACGGGGAAACCCGTGATGTCGATTTCTTCGCCGCGTTTCGAGCTTCATCTTCGCTCTTCATCAGTGGAAGACAAGGAGGCTCAAGGTTTTAGTTGGGATGCCAAATTTATTTAAATTACACAAGACCCATGTGGGCATAGGCAAAGCGTAGCATCATGGTTAATGTAGTCCATGTTTGTTTATGCCAAAGTTCTGGTTCAGGTTACGCCCTGATGGGCGGGACTTATCATGCAATAAATAGCTACTTAGCAAAAGAGTGCTGTTTTCACGCAGGCCAATCATCAAGAGCCATTTGGGCTCGAAACGCGCTTGGCAGACTGCAGTGAAGTGATCGGGGAGCGCTGCAGTGTGACTGTCAGGGACCGTGTTCTATTTCCCTTCCACGTGTAACTTCTCCATTGGGGCAAATATATATATATACATATATGTATTCCAGCTCCAAAGTTGCCCTGAGGTAAGAAGCACTTGGGTCACAATACTTAGCCAAACAGCCTTTATTCGGAATGGGCAAGATTCAGCATGCAGATAAGTTGAGAACAGCGATTCCGTGTGCCTGACCCATTTCGAAGGCAATTCTTCTTGTTCAAAGGCTTTGCGGAAACGAAGCGTGCTCTTCCGGTCACCTTCACTGATTAAATAATGTCCCATAGCACGCCCTTCAATGGGCCGTTCCAATGAATCTGTGCTGTGCTGCTGCATTATGGGAACTGGTGTCCGGAAAAATTTCTCCATTAATGGATGCACTGTCATAACTGTTTGTTAATTAAGAGCCCTCGATGAGCCTCCGCATGAGGATTCGCCCTCAATCCACGACCGTAACCCACAAACAGACTTGATGATTATCGTGCCATGTGGCCCCCAGAAGACGGGGTGGTGAATTCTTCACGGCCGGGGTGCGTTCATATTTCAGGGAAGGTGACCGGAAGATCATGCTTCGTTTCCGCAAAGCCTTTGAAAAGTCTAGTATCATGTACTAGGGCCTTACAGTGGAGGTCATGCTAATCACAGGGGGACCCCAACGCTTAGTGTTCCCCAGTGTATGTAGGTGTTTTCACTGTATTAGAAGTGTCTTCCAGGATAGCCCTGGCTCTAGGTCTGTTAGTCAGAGTCAGTTACCACCAGTATCCGTCTGAAAAAGTTGTGGGCACAGGATGATTTTGCAACAAGGCCTCTTTCTGCTCCTCTGTTGGTTCTTTCTGCACATGTCTTGCTTCTTCCTGCACTTTTCTTCGTCTTTGTGGACTTCTGTTGCTTCTTTCTGCATTTCTTTTGCTTCTTTCTGTGTGTTTTTTCTTCTTTCTTCACATGCCCTACCTCTGTATGCATAGTTAGAAACTAGCATTTAAAAAACCTTTGAAATTCACTGACAAAACCATAGGTTTCAGGCACGTTTTCGTTGGAAATTAGCATTTAAAAAACCTTAGAAATTCACTGAAAAAACCATAGGTTTTAGGGAAAGCTATAGTTAGTTGGACATTTCACTCATACAAAACCGTAGAAATTCCCCCGGTATAGCTAGTTCAGCTAACTATAACTTGTGCCCCCGCAATGCACTGCTGATGACGTCACATATTACATCACTCATGACATGGTCAGTGACATCACTGATGACATCACTGATGACATCTCAAATGACATCACTGATGAAATCATCCATGTCATAATTTCATGCATCTTCTCACACCCTAATACAACTTTAGATACACCCACTCTAAATTACAGACTGCTAGTCTCAAAACCATAGACACTCCAACACCAATATCTACATACCCACTCACTGATTCTTAGATCTACACACACATCCACTCACTCACCTGTACAGTCACTCATACTTATGGTCACCCAGTACAGGACACCTATATAGATACTCCCACACCACCACTCATCCATAGATGTACTCACACACCTAGTTAGTCATGCAAATAATTAATCACACTCCCATTTACTCACCTATACAGTTATACGCACACCAGCTCAATTACTCATACAAATACTAGCACATTCTTACGTTCTTATACAATCAATGATACAAGCACACACTCATCCATACAGCCACTCTCACAATCACACACTCTCACTTATAACCATTTATGTACTCCAAAACACATGTATACTGCTTTTCACATATGTAGTTACTCAAACATGTACCACTGAGATATACATTCACTCACTAACACACCCATACACACACTCACCCACCCATACAGTCCATCACAGATGCACTCTTGAAACCATGCACCCAGTGAATCACCCACTCACACATCTATGCACAGTCACACACACCCCACCCACACAAACACTCAGACGGATACAGACATTCGCACAGTTTAGTCACTAACCCATGCATTCAGTAAGATACGTTTAATCACTCACCTATAGAGTCAGTCACGCACCTACTAAATCATCCATTCAGACACTTATACACCCACTCATTCTTCAATATGCGTTTCCCTATATATAATAAACATATTTAAACTTTACAGAAACACACAGTCACTGGATTATGTCATCAGTGATGTCATCAGTGATGTCACTGACCATGTCATGAGTGATGTAATATGTGACGTCATCAGCAGTGCATTGCGGGGGCGTGAGTTATAGTTAGCTGAACTAACTATAATGGGGGAATTTCATGGGTTTTGTACGAGTGAAATGTCCAACTAACTATAACTTTCCCTAAAACCTATGGTTTTTCAGTGTATATATATATATATATTTTTTTTTTTTTAGGTACTCCGGGGTCCCCGAGCATGGGTGGGAATATTCAGTGCTTATGACTATTGATGAGGATCCCCTGGAAGAGAACCAGAACAAACCCTGTACAGGCAACAACTGGACCTTGAGAAGCATGCACACAGAGGTGAGGGGTCCACGACTCTATGTACTCACTGTGACATTTCTGCACAAGTTTGTCAGAGCTTCAAGACCAATCAGATGCAAACCTCTCTACGCAGCACTGAAGGAGACAAGCGAGCTTGTAGCACTTGAACGGAGGCACACGTCTTTACGATTCAAGAGGAGTGCAGTATATACGAGGGGGACCACTGTCCTGCCTAACTCATAAACACCACATATGTGACCAGTATTCATGGTTGTCCATAACTCCTTCCAAGCCCACCTTAATTCACCATGAGCCCAGCCCGCTCTCCCCCTCCACGGCGTGTACTACCGACAGTGGTGAGAATGTACAGGAAAGCACAAGGGAGAGATTGCTACACACCCAGGTTTATGGTAACCGTCTTTATATCAAAATGTTTTGCTTGGTAAATCCATGCCCTAATCTCACCTTGTACATGTCCGCCCGTCCCCTTCCACCAAGCTCTATACTTTTAGCATCGGCCCTCGTTTCTCAGTCTCACCCCTTCTTCCTTTGCCTAAAAAACCTCTCGCTCTAACTTATTCCTTCATCTTAATTTCCTTCACTCTTCCCGTCTACTCCTTCACCTCTCTCTATGAATGGCACTGCTTTTATCCTTCCTACAAGCCCTTTGATTTTCATTTATTTATCAATTTCTTAATGTCCAGCCTTTGTCCTCTCCTAATCTTTGCTTTCTTGCCATCTTTCTCTAAAATGAGTCTCTGCTCTCAACACTTCTCTCTTGATCTTTGCCTTGTCCCATTTATGTTCTCTTAAAAACGACTCTTGCTTTGTTCTCTAAATGAATCAATGCTGCATCTCATTTTTCTCTTCTTTAATCTTCACTCTCTCTTTGTTCACATTTAATCTTTCTTTCGATCTTTCCATAAAATAAGTCTCTAATCTCGACCCTTCTCCTCTATCTGTTCCCTTTAGGGTCTCTTAAATGTGACTCTTGCTGTCTCATTTTATCTTCACTCTCGCTTTGTCCACACTCATTCTTTCTTTTTCCTGCTGGTTCTCTTTTAATCTTTGCTTTCTTGCCCTCTTTTTCTCTCCAATCTCCACTGCGCCTCCTTCAGTTTCCCTTCCCTGCTCCCCTCTCCTCCTGAAGCCCTCTCCCCTCTCCTCCCGAAGCCCTCACCCCTCTCCTCCCGAAGCCCTCTCCCCTCTCCTCCTGAAGCCCTTCTCCCCTCTCCTCCTGAAGCCCTTCTCCCCTCTCCTCCTGAAGTCCTCTCCCCTCTCCTCTTAAAGCCCTCTCCCCTCTCCACCTGAAGCGCTCGCCCCTCTCTTCCTGAAGCCCTCTCCTCCTGAAGCCCTCTCCCCTTTCCTCCTGAAGCCCTCTCCCCTCTCCTCCTGAAGCCCTCTCCCCTCTCCCCTCTCCCCTCTCCTCCTGAATCCCTGGTCCCCTCCCCCCTCTCCTCCTGAAGCCCTCCCCCTCTCCTTCTGAAGCCCTGGTCCCCTCTCCTTCTGAAGCCCTCTCCCCTCTCCTCTTGAAGCCCCTCTCCTCCTGAAGCCCACCCCCCTCTCCTTCTGAAGCCTGGTCCCCTCCCCCTCTCCTTCTGAAGCCCTGGTCCCCTCTCCTCCTGAAGCCCACCCCCCTCTCCTTCTGAAGCCTGGTCCCCTCTCCTCTTGAAGCCCTCCCACCTCTCCTTCTGAAGCCTGGTCCCCCCCTCCCCTCTCCTCCTGAAGCCCTCTCCCCTCTCCTCCTGAAGCCCTTCCCCTCTCCTTCTGAAGCCTGGTCCCCTCCCCCCTCTCCTTCTGAAGCCCTGCTCCCCTCTCCTTCTGAAGCCCTCTCCCCTCTCCTCCTGAAGCCCTCTCCCCTCTCCTCCTGAAGCCCTTCTTCCCTCTCCTCTTGAAGCCCTTCTCCCCTCTCCTCCTGAAGCCCGCTCCCCTCTCCTCCTGAAGCCCTTCTCCCCCTCTCCTCCTGAAGCCCTCACCCCCTGAAGCCCTCTCCCCTCTCCCCTCTCCTCCTGAAGCCCTTCTCCCCTCTCCTCTTGAAGCCCTCTCCCCTCTCCTCCTGAAGCGCTCGCCCCTCTCTTCCTGAAGCCCTCTCCTCCTGAAGCCCTCTCCCCTCTCCTCTTGAAGCCCTCTCCCCACTCCTCCTGAAGCCCTCTCCCCTCTCCTCCTGAAGCCCTTCTCCCCTCTCCTCTTGAAGCCCTTCTCCCGTCTCCTCCTGAAGCCCTCCCCCTGTCCTTCTGAAGCCTGGTCCCCTCCCCCCTCTCCTTCTGAAGCCCTGCTCCCCTCTCCTCCTGAAGCCCTCCCCCTCTCCTCCTGAAGCCCTTCTCCCCTCTCCTCCTGAAGCCCTTCTCCCCTCTCCTCCTGAAGCCCTTCTCCCCTCTCCTTCTGAAGCCCTTCTCCCCTCTCCTCCTGAAGCCCTCCCCCTCTCCTCCTGAAGCCCTTCTCCGCTCTCCTCCTGAAGCCCTTCTCCCCTCTCCTCCTGAAGCCCTTCTCCCCTGTCCTTCTGAAGCCCTCTCCCCTCTCCTCCTGAAGCCCTTCTCCCCTCTCCTCCTGAAGCCCAGGTCCCCTCCCCCCTCTCCTCCTGAAGCCCACCCCCCTCTCCTTTTGAAGCCCTCTCTCCTCTCCTCCTGAAGCCCTCTCCCCTCTCCTCATGAAGCGCTCTCCCCTCTCCTCCTGAAGCCCTTCTCCCCTCTCCTTCTGAAGCCCTCTCCCTCTCCCCTCTCCTTCTGAAGCCCGTCTCCCCTCTCCTCCTGAATCCCTGCTCCCCTCTCCTCCTGAAGCACTTCTCCCTTCTCCTTCTGAAGCCCTTCTCCCCTCTCCTTCTGAATCCCTGCTCCCCTCTCCTCTCTCCTCCTTGAGCCCTTCTCCCCTCTCCTCCTGAAGCCCTCCCCCTCTCCTCCTGAAGCCCTCTCCCCTCTCCACCTGAAGCCCTTCTCCCCTCTCCTCCTGAAGCCCTCTCCCCTCTCCTCCTGAAGCCCTCTCCCCTCTCCTCCTGAAGCCCTTCTCCCCTCTCCTCCTGAATCCCTGCTCCCCTCTCCTCCTGAAGCACTTCTCCCTTCTCCTTCTGAAGCCCTCTCTCCTCTCCTCCTGAAGCCCTATCCCCTCTCTTCTTGAAGCCCTCTCCCTCTCCCCTCTCCTCCTGAAGCCCTTCTCCCCTCTCCTTCTGAAGCCCTCTCCCTCTCCCCTCTCCTCCTGAAGCCCGTCTCCCCTCTCCTCCTGAAGCCCTCTCCCCTCTCTTCTTGAAGCCCTCTCCCTCTCCCCTCTCCTTCTGAAGCACTTCTCCCTTCTCCCTCTGAAGCCCTCTCCCATCTCCTTCTGAATCCCTGCTCCCCTCTCCTCTCTCCTCCTTGAGCCCTTCTCTCGTCTCCTCTTTAACCCCTGCTCATCCCACCCCTGGCAGCCTTACAAGAAGGATACTTCCACTCCACGATGCTGATGCAGGCCCGCCGGATGGGGTTGTTGAGGCCGAGGCAGTAGAGCGCCCGTGGGGAGCGGTGCACCCCGCTGCTGCCCTGGCTCTTGTGCTTGTTGTAGTGCTGGCGTTTCCGCTGTGCTGCAGCGCTGCTCTGGGAGTTCATGGTGTCTGTGCCACCGTTCATGTCCATGGAGTAGCGCCAGACTACGGAGGTCTCCGTGCCCTCCGGGAACCCTTCTGCATCCTCGCCGTCCGGGGCGTCTGCGGCGTCCGCCACTGCAGAGAAGACAAGAAGGAACACCTCAGCTCAGACCAGACCACAGGCACCTGGACATGCCACTGTGTATCACATTAGGACTTTCAAGGGGCCCAACACTTGTGTACCTCCAAAGGCTACGACTGTGGTGGTGGAGGTTGGGGTCCCTCGCCCACTTCCTTCCTGATGGAAATGGTGAAGGAGTGAAGAGACCATGTAAAAGTGAAGTGAGACTTACCACGTTCTTGTGGAAAAAATATAAACAGTGACAATCCCATGGTTAGACCTAGTCACTCCATGCTGCAAAGACATCTAAGCAAAACACTTCTGCATCCTCGCCATCCGGGGCGTCTGCCACTGCAGAGAAGACAAGGGACACCTCAGACCAGACCAGGGAGACATGGACATGTCACTACATCTCACATCCTCAGACCAGACCAGCGGACCTGGACACGTCACTACATCTCACATCCTCAGACCAGACCAGGGGACCTGGACATGTCAGTACATCTCACATCCTCAGACCAGACCAGGGGACCTGGACATGTCAGTACATCTCACATATTCAGACCAGACCAGAGGGACCTCGACACAACACTACATCTCACATCCTCAGACCAGACCAGCGGACCTGGACATGTCACTACATCTCACATCCTCAGACCAGACCAGGGAGACATGGACATGTCACTACATCTCACATCCTCAGACCAGACCAGCGGACCTGGACATGTCACTACATCTCACATCCTCAGACCAGACCAGGGAGACATGGACATGTCACTACATCTCACATCCTCAGACCAGACCAGCGGACCTGGACATGTCACTACATCTCACATCCTCAGACCAGACCAGGGGACCTGGACATGTCAGTACATCTCACATATTCAGACCAGACCAGAGGGACCTCGACACAACACTACATCTCACATCCTCAGACCAGACCAGCGGACCTGGACATGTCACTACATCTCACATCCTCAGACCAGACCAGAGGGACCTGGACACGTCACTACATCTCACATCCTCAGACCAGACCAGGGGACCTGGACACGTCACTACATCTCACATCCTAAGTCTAGACCAGACCAGGGGGACATGGACATGTCACTACATCTCACATCCTCAGACCAGACCAGAAGGACCTGGACACGTCACTACATCTCACATCATCAGCTCAGACCAGAGGGATCTGGACATGTCACTACATCTCACATCGTCAGCTCAGACCAGAGGGACCTGGACACGTCACTACATCTCACATCCTCAGCTCAGACCAGACCAGAGGGACCTGGACACGTCACTACATCTCACATCCTCAGCTGAGCCCAGACCAGGGGGACATGGACACGACACTACATTTCACATCCTCAGCTCAGACCAGGGGACCTGGACACGTCACTACGTATCACATGAGGACTTTCAAGGGGACTCACTCAACCCTTGTGTACCGCCACAGGCTACGACTCTGCGGCGGTGGGGTTTGAGGTTCCTGCCCAGTTCCTTTGTGAAGGAGTGAAGAGACCATGTGAAACTGAAGTGAGACCTACGACTTTCTTGTGAAAAATATATAAACAGTGATCATCCCATGGTTGTACCTAGTCACTCCATGCTGCAAATACATCTGCACAAAACACAAAAAACTTCTGTATTTAACTTGGTGACATCGCTTTCATTATTTACATAGATTCAGAAACTTTGAGAACTAACGCTGGAAGATCGACCACCTTGGATAAGAATGGATTTAAGGCTTTATAAACCAAAGCATGTGATGTTCTCTGCAGGACTGTGTGAAAACAAAGTTTACGGTGAGATATTGCTCATGCGGATTCCTGTATCTAGGTCCAGAGGAGCATCGCCTTCAGTCTGCGCTGACCCTCACCAACCAAGGAGGCCGCCTCATCATCAGGCCGAGACCACATCACAGACTCACCGGCTACGCAAGTCGTAGGCGCCCTTCTTTTATTTTAATCAAGACATGGATAATGCTCAGTATTAAAAACACCCCCGGCGAATCTTTTTGTTTTAGCGACAGAGTTTGTCCCGCTCTGGTAACCAATGGGGCCGTGTGTTGGTTCCGAACCGTGCTCAGCTGTTTCCAAAGGCAGGTCTGCACAATAGCCTGGGGTCCATCCGGGAAGCGCTGTGCCAACTGCTATGTGGTCCGGGTGGGACGGATGATGTGTAGGACTTGATAGAGCGTTGCTGATGCGAAAATTGTAGGGGTGCACCATAATTATTGTTAGTCAGCACTCGCATATAAAATAAGAATGTTTAAAGGGTAATAGAAATATATACATTGAAATAGAAAAGTAGAAATGAGAACAGGCCTCAAGAGAAAGGAAGAGGCCACCAGTTATCACGAAATGTATTGGTGTATGTGTAATGCTTAGTTATAATAATGTCATGCATTAAGAGACAGTAAGTCATGTTAGAAGAATGAAGAAGGTAGTTCTCTTAAGTATGAGACGAATAATTAGAATTGGTAATTGTAGTGTGTTTAGTTTGAGGCCTAACCATGTATGTAAAGTGAAGGCCTTCGTTTATTTTAGCCATGTTTTATTAGGACGACAGGATTTTAGCAAAGCTTAAATTGCAGTGAGTTGTGAAACCTCATGATGTTAGGGTTTTTTTCTGTTCAGCGTTTGGCTGCAGGTACAAGGCCATGTAGCTCGTTAGTTAGAATAAGTCTTTGTTCAAATGGAATGGAGACAGAAGGAGTAGACAGGAAGGGAGTGGATTGGAATGTAAAGTTGCAACTCCTGGTACAGAGAAGGCCTGGGACCCAAGGTCGAATTAATGGAAAGGAAGATGAAAGGATCCAAATGGAAATCTACTGACGGAAGAAGCTGCCTGGAGGGGTGTGCTGAAGGGCGTGTACAGCTTTTTGGGGTTTTGTATTAGGGACAGCGCCCCGTGGGTTGAGCAGACGAGACTTAGGAGAGGGACTGAAAGGAGCACTATAGATCGAGCTCTCATATGGTGAAGACTTCTTAGGAAGTTTCACTGCTGACACCTTTTATGCGGTCCTCACCTGGAAGGGAATGTTGAGTAGGGATGTCACCTTAGAATAGAGTAGGGACAGAAATGATTTAATTCATGACTTTAAATTTCGATATCACAATTGCCATAGGGTATTTGATGCTTAGGGAAGCTGTAATTCTGTTTATTTTTAGCCGTATGCGGATACTTCGTAGGCTGGCATTTGTATTAATCCCCATATATCTTTTGTGCTTGGTATTGAGGTGCCTATATATTCAGATGTTTTTGCTGATAATAAAAGGTCAACCTCCCAGATTATGAGTCTTCTTTCCTGAGATGTCAAATTGCAGTAAATACGATCTGATAATTGTGTTTCTTCCCTCTACGCTATTCTGCAAGTACAAAGATCCTGGCGACCTGAGTGGGTTCTTGTAGATAATTGAATAAAATCAAGAATCCGGCGTTCCCAGACTCATCAGCCCCGAGGGGGGGGGGGGGGCAGGTAAATACACACACATAATCCTACATAAAAAGGATGGTGTCAATAAAAGATGTGTAACAAGATTCCACTGGTCTCATGGAGACCTTACCGTGAGTCATGTCTTCTCAAAAAGATTCCCCTAATATCTATGGGGTGATATTATTTGACTATATTGTTTGCACGTGAGTGGACACTATGCCCTATGTTCTGCACGGTTGGGCACAGTAAGACAGTTCAAGAGTCCACACACAAAGGAAATCAAACTCTGGATGGCATTTTCACAAACCACCCCCAAATAAAATTCAGGAGCACGTTGCCAGTCATTTGGACTGACCATAAAGCTATAATCTTTGATATTTCTTTGACTGAACCACTCACCAGAGAACACAGGAAAAACAAATCAGGCGGAGTACGCCTTTGGAAGCAAATAAAAACCCCTGATCTTGAAACTACTTTGCAAGCCCATGATCTCCATATAATTGCCGATCCAGATACAGCAGCCCAAAATTTTAATAACTGGACTGATCAAGCTGCGCAGAAGTTAGCCCCCGAAACTCTCAAATATATCGGCAAAAGAGCACCATCTGCCCCATGGTACACCGCCAACGTAAAAGAACTAAAGAGGAAGTGTAGAGCTAAGGAACGAATCTGGAGGAGAAATTACTCCGATACAGATAAAACGCAGTATAATTAGGCAATAGCAAAGTATAAGGAAGCAATAGTCCAATCAAAAACTACCTTCTTTACTGAGAAAATGATGGCCTCCAAGAACACGGCCAGAGAACTCTTTAAAACAGTCTCTAATCTAGTTAGTTTCAGTAATAGCAAACAATTTAACCCTACTAGAAAGTTCTGCAACAAACTGACAGATTTCTAGCAAGATAAAGTAGTAAAAACTTTTGAAGGAGTTCTCCAACTACAAAACTGAATCAAAAGCTCAAATACCCAATGGCGATAAGGAAACCACGGAGGTCTTACTACATGAATTCCATGCTCTAACCTCAGACAGGGTAGGAAAGCTAATATTGTCAACTAAGTCTGGATCCCCTTTGGACCCCTGTCCAGCCATGGTCTTCCATATGGCACCTAGCATAATTGGGAATAGATTAACACCCCGTCTCAATAACTTTTTGTCCAAAGGGCACTTACCCGATACATGGAAAAAATCCCTGGTCAGACCCATAGTAAAAAAGCCAACCTTAGACCCTACCGAGGTCAGTAGTTACCGGCCTATATCATGCCTACCATTTCCTTCCTAAATTTTGGAAAAAGCCCTCAATGAGGAACTTTTATCCTTTATAGAGACCAACAACAAACGTGACTCAGCGCAACACGGTGTCCGTCCACGTCATAGCACAGAATCGGTATTGACTGCTGCTACTGAGGATACTCATTCAACTTGATGGAGGGGGGAAGGCCATACTGATCTTGCTCGACTTATCGGCCGCATTTGATACCGTTGATCACCACATTCTCATTCAGCGCCTGGTTGAGATAGGAATTGTGAACAAAGCATCTAATATTCTCCGGGCATACCTAACTGGTAGAGAGCAATCCATTACGATAGAAGAACGTAAATCGCATCCCTACACATTGCCGTGTGGAGTCCCCCAGGGATCATCACTTTCCCCCACTTTGTTAAACGTTTACGTTTCCCTACTAGCCAGACTCATACGGTCTCATGGTTTTAAAGTGGTATGCTACGCTGACGACACACAAATAGTTGTCTCCTTAACATCCAAACCCGAAGACGTGGCAGTTAATTTTAGCAATTGCATGAGGCACATCATTTCCTGGATGTTGGACAATTGTTTAAAATTAAACACTGGAAAAACTGAAGTGGTCATGTTCGGAAGAGATACTTCCATCTGGAACTCTACCTGGTGGCCGGAAGCAGCAGGACCCTTCCCTCAGCCTGTTAAACATGTAAAAAACCTCGGGCGTAAGATAGATGACCAGCTCTCTCTATCTGAACAGATTAACAACATTACTTCCTCCTGCTTTGTTACTTTAAAAGTCCTTAGAAAGATCTTACCTTTTATCCCAAGGCCCTCGAAAAGACAGTTATTACGGCATTGATACTGCCAAAAATTGATTATTGTAACGCTCTCTATTTGGGAGAAAAGAAGAGCGTGATACGCAAATTACAGACGCTACAAAATGCAGCGGCACGTTTACTTCTTGAAATTCCAAAGTTCAGCCCCGTAAGCCACGCCATCCGAGACCTGCACTGGTTACCAGTCCAGGCAAGGATTCATTTTAAATCTATGTGCATTCTGCATAAGATTCTGCTCGGAGCTGGGTCAGCATACCTTAACTCACATATCAGGCGCTACACACCACAACGAGAGCTTAGATATGTAACCGCCTCTCTGCTGGTGGTGCCAAGGATAAAAACATTAAAGTGGGGTGCCAGAAGTTTTCTACAACCTGCCCCAAAAACTGTGGAACATGATGCCCATTAATCTCAGGAAAAAACACCAATCTGTCAATGTTCAGAAAGGCATTGAAGACATGGCTGTTCACTCACAAAGTTTAGCCAACTAGCGCAACTCCTTCACTGTCACTGGACAGCTGGCGCTAAGACGCCACGGCAAACACGCGCTCTATAAAAAACACATTTCATTTCAAGAGCATGGAGAGATGGTTTGATATATTGCATGTTAAATAAGCGGTAACCTATACCAAGTAAATGGAGCACACATTGTGTAATGTTTTCCAATATTTGAATGTTGTTTAATTCTTTCCACCTTAAACGAACCGCTTTGAAGTGAATTGGCTTGTTGAACACCTGACCGCCCAGTTCCTGTGGTGGCCAGTATATTTACTTTCTTTTCACGTACGCAGAGTGACTATCTAACTGGGGTCCTGATGAACGCCTCCTGATCTCTTATGGGAACCAACCTATGGCAGAAACATGTAGCCCTTTCTCTAGGGATATATTTGTTTAATCCCCAGTCCTCTTGCTTTTTAACTGTGGCCCTGCGACCACCCAATAAAAAGTCAGCGGATCCAGAGAGACACTTTTAATCACTCACAAACTTCTTTAGCACTCTGCCCCTTAGTCACCACCATCCATACTCTCATCTTTCAGAAATCACCTCAGCTCCTCTGTAGGAGAGTAGGATCTGCTTCACATGGGTTATGTACAATTCAAGGAAGCAAGATGCAGTAGATTAATTGAGAAAGATTTATTCAAGGAATCCAGCACAGCACAACGTGTAAGGTCTGCAGCTCTAGGTAGACTCCCTTCTCAGAATCTTAAGATGTAATCCAATTCTAGAATGATGAAGGTGAGGGAACATCTTAAAGGGAAAATACATTAAATGTAGAATACAACACACCTCCTTTTCTTAATAAATCAATTGGAGTAATATGTTGTTTTCAATAAAAAGAAAGTAACTTAGAAAATTACTCAAATTAGACATAAAAACAAACTAGTAACTGTGGAATGCCAGATAACCTAGGACATATGCAAGGAATTGACACACTTAGCAATTCTTCTGACATTCCACACTCTACCATCTTGAGTTATAACACCATTAAAATTAACTTTCACAACTTTAATAGGAGGTCCAAAATTGGAAAAACCCTTTCTTTTAAGACCTGGTTTCCATATTCTCACCCAATCTCCAATAACAAAAGATGGTTCTTTAACTTTCATTTTTAAGTCATAGAGATTCTTCATTTTATCTTGCTTTTGTTGTACTTTAAAAGACACTTTTTGTAAGTTTTGTTCAGGATCCTCATTTCCAAAATTCCCAATCAGCTTTTCTTTCATCCACCACGGACACATTTTTGAAACAGGATCTCTTCCTCTAAGCAGACTGAAAGGGCTACGTTCAGTGGTGGCATGAGGAGTAATACAGTATGCCCAAAGTCTTTCTCTAAGAACATTTTTCCATTCCTTCCCGGACTTCCTAGCAAACTCAACTCCATCTTTAAGTACTCGGTTGAATCTCTCATCCTGACTGTTCCCTTGCGGTTCGTAATTAGCAGTAGTGTAGTGTTTAATGCCATGCAATTTCAAGAAACTCTCCATCTCACAAGATTTAACCTGTACCCCATTATCAGTCACAAGTACTTCAGGAGCACCTTCCCTGGCAAATACCTCCTTAAAAAATTCAATCACAGCTTGTGTGGTAGCATGATGAACACATTTTACCTCTGGCCACTTAGAATTGTAATCAACGATCACCAAAGCAAAACGAGAATCCTGAGGTAAAAAATTAAATGGTCCTGACACATCAAAAGCAATCTTCTGCCACGGATGCTTAGGCCCTGGCACAGGCTTCAGGGGAGCTGGAGCAGACTTTAACATCTTGTCACTGTTAACACGTTCAAAACATTCTCTAACAGTTCTTTCAACAGTTTTATCCAACCCAGGCCACCAAAAACTAGACCTAATAAGTCTCTTCATGGATGACATCCCAGGATGGCCTATATGTGCCAACTTCAAAATGTTTCTTTGCATATTTTCAGGAGGCACACACTTCCCATTTTTGAAAATTAGGTCATTTTCAACAATCAATTCAGTTGAAACTTGTGAACATGACTTAAGTTCAATTGGTATATCTTTATCTTCAGGCCACCCATTAAGAATAAAATTCCTAAGTGTAACCCAAGTCTTATCAGAATAAATACTACTATACCATTCGTTCTCAGAGATCCCAGAGAATTCTTGAGATACAAGATCGGTCACAGAAGCAATCATTTCAACATCTTGGGGAACTTCTGTTTCACCAGTTCCAGAACTAGGTAACCGAGAAAGACAGTCTGCAGTGGCATTATGCCTACAAGGTAGATATTCAACAGAAAAACTATACTATTGTAACCTGGACATAAGCCTACTTATTCTCGCTGTGGCATTCCACCCACCACCAGGGGATAAAATTGAAACAAGAGGCTTGTGATCAGTGCAAAGTACAAACCTACTTCCCCAGATAAAGTTTTGAAAATGTTCAATTCCCCAAACACATCCTAGAAGTTCCTTTTCAATAACCGAATATCTCCTCTCCGTCTCATTTAGAGTCCGGGAGGCGAAGGCTACACACCACTCATCTTTACCAGCCTTCTGGAACAACACTCCTCCTAATCCATACACGCTGGCATCTACTGTGACCACACAGGTTTTATTCATACAAAACGGTTTTAAAGTAGGAGCCTGAACAATTTCTTTCTTGATAAGTTGGAAGGCATTCTCCTGTTCTTGTGTCCAACAGAACTCCACTTTGTTTCTAGTAAGCTCCCTCAATTGCTCCATTTTCGTGGCAAAATCCTTAATGAACTTACTATAATATTCACAAAGTCCAGCAAATGATAACAACTTTTCTTTGTTATCAAGAGCTGGAGCCTTAACAATTGCATCAACCAAAGATTTCTTCGGAAGAACCCCATTACCAGACAACATATGTCCCAAGTATTCAACACTTTCACGAAACATCTTAAATTTTTCACGCTTCAAGGTCAACCCATTTTCCTCAAGACGACCACATACTTCCTCAATATGCACAGTGTGTGCCTTAAGATTAGGCGAGAAAACTAAGATATCATCCTGGAAGCACCTCACAAATCCCTCTAAATCTTTAAATATATGATACATCGCTCTCTGGAAGACTGACGCCGCAGAGGCCAATCCAAATGACATCCTCTTAAATTGATAGAGCCCTTATGGCGTCAAAAAAGCAGTACAATTTTTTGACTCTTCGGCAAGATCGATCTGGGGATAGGCAGACAGTAAGTCAAATGTAGAAAATATTTTCGCCCCTTCAAGCATGGAAACTACCTCATTGATGTTTGGAAGAGGGTGGCAATCTACAATCAAGTTCGCGTTAAGTGCTCTCAAATCCCCACATAATCTCAAACTTTTATCAGCTTTCCTTGCGAGAACAATGGGAGAAACCCACTCAGAAGATTCTACTTCCTCTATAACATTATCATCAATAAGATTTTGTAACAAAACCTTCAAATCTTCTCTAACACATATGGGTACAGACCTGAGTTTTTGTCTCACAGGACACGCTCCTTGTTTCAGTTTAATTTTATGAGAAAAACTTCTGAGCTTACCCAATTTATCCGAAAAAACATTGGGAAAACTGTTGACTATCCTTTCAGCTTCACTCTTGACACACCCATGATCTTTAACGTCCATGGAATCTCTCATTTGGGACACAACCAAAACGGGATCAGAACTTCTTGGATTAAGGATAATTCCCAGGGACCATTGGTCTCTCCATCCCAAAACATTCACACCCTAGACAGCAACATACATTGTAATATTAGCAGAACGACCTTTAAATTCTACAACTGTCTCTACAAATCCATCCATGTCAATTACAGTTCCGTCGAAACTCTTAGCAATAATATCAGATTTCTTCAGTCCGTCCAAAGAAAACTTGCCTTTGAATCTATCTACAAACAGTTCCCTGGTAACTATGGTCCACGGAGACCCAGAATCAGCCATCAACTCTAATTCCACATTTTCTATTCGCACATTACACTTTGGGGCTCCTAGAGTGTCCATACTACCTCCAACATTGGCTACATATAAAAGCATACCCCTTTCTGGACCTACTCCAAACTTACTATAAGTATAGGAATCCAGTCCCTAGGACTTTAGATTACCCTGGACGAAACTCTGCTACAGATATCCTGGACCTTCGACGATCTATCCTGACTAGAAGACTGAAGAAATCTCCCCTGGGGTCAAGGAGTGACTCCCCTGCTTGGCAGGCACCTAAGAAGCAACTGACCGGTCTGCATCGCTGAAGCTCCCGCCGGACGCCGAAGTCTTTGCATCACCAGAGGTGGATTTCCAGACTTCCCCAAGGATACCCTGAGTCCACAGCAAAGCTTAGGCCCGTGGCTATCGTGGGTGACGTGGAACCGTGACCCCTGGACACAGTGAACTTTTGCAGCAACACTATCTTTCTGGTCTCCTCGAAGTTGTGCTTTGGGCTCCTAGTAGCCCCAGCCTTGAGCACGTCCTGCACCAAAGATTGTTGGCCTCCACTCCACGAGTGACCCGTGGGCAAGCTCCAAGTGCAACCGCTCGAGGCTCCTTCGCGATCACTAGCCCGTTGGCTAGCAGGTCCCCACAAAGGCAACTCCTTTTCTGATTGGATGTTCCTGGTTGCTCCAGAAATGCCCTGACTTATCCTTGCTGGGTGAGTCCCTCAGACCTTGCTGGTCTGCACAGCAGTCCTTTCTCTAAATTCCAGTAACTTGCCGTTGCCCAGGCTTGTTGAGTCCTTTCTGGTCGCCGACACCGCAGCACTCAACAGACTTCATGGGACAGCTCGAATCCGGCTCGTGGACTTTGTCAACGCCTCCTGGACCTCGTGGCTGAAGAGTCAAGACACCCATCAACTCACCTGAAGCACCCGACATCTGTGGGCATTGGTCCATCCTGCCCTTGGTCACTGGCAAGTGACCCAGACTCTGTCCCCTCTGCTTTCAGGTTCCTTACATCCTAGATCCAGGCTTGGATCTCTTCTGACACTTCTCCTCTTCACGGCAGCAGCAGTTCTTTGCAGGCTTCCATTGGAATCGACAATGCGACCCGACACCAAAAGACATCTATGCACCCGGCTTCCCTGGGTGAGGTAACTCGAGTACTCCGGTGCTCCCGTGGGTGCTAGCCCTAGAAACTTCTTAAATCCAAAAGGGTTTGGTCCTGACTCGAATGCCTATTCCAGTCGTGGTTCTTATACCACTATTTTATTATATGGTTTGGTACGCCCTAGGGCCCAAACGTGTATTTGTGCTGTTACAGATAATTGCTGACTTGTAAACTAAGTACTTCGAACTCCAGTCTCATAAAGAGACTAGAGGGGTGTGTTTTATCTTAAATACATATATTTTGAATATATACCTGGTGTGGTTGTCCTTTCATTTGATCATTCAAGAGATTATAGACTGGTAAAACAAGCTGCTTTACATTCCTTCAAGACTTAGCCTGAAGGCTGCTCTCCTTAGCTACCACTAGGATAGCTTTCAATAAAGGTTGTCTTTAACCTATCACCATAAGGGGTTGTTTGGACTGATACAAGGTGCCCACTAGAACTAGTGGACAGCATATACCAGGCCACCTTCTCACATCCTCCCCTCGGGGAGTCGAAGCCCACACCTCAGTGTGAGGAGGGAACCCATATGATGAAGCAGGTCACCTAACGGTGAGTGAGCTTTCTTGTCCTGAAGGACATTTCTCCTGCTGTTTCTTCTACAGACACTACGCTACTTCTACCTTCCTTTTCTCTCTCTCTCACTTATAGCCGGACGTACTCTGAGTAATGACAACCAGGCTCCAGTGCCAGTGCTATTTCCATTAATTCCAAAATGTGTAATTGTGACCCAATTTAGCGAGGACTTTTGCACCCTTGTAAATCCCTAGTAAATGGGACCCTGGTACCTCGGGCCTGAGGCACCACAGAGCGCCTCCCAGGGCTGCAGCATGTATTATGCCATCCTAAGGGACCCACACACACACTGCATGCAGACTGCCACTGCAAGCTGCGTGAAAGGGCGCAAGCACTTCTGAAAACACCACATTGCACACTGCCTGTGTGCAACGCCCACACGCTGCATGTACTATCTGCAAGTCACCCCTACGGAAGGCCTGACAGCCCTAAGGCAGGGTGCATGACATTACACGTGAGGGGATATCTGCATGAGTAGAAATGCCCCTGTGATGTCTGGTGCTATTACTAGATATTGCAAGTGGACAGGGCCGCCATCTTAAGTATATGCACTGGGCACTGGGCACTAAGAGTTCCCAAGCTACATAATGGCTTCGCTGAACCATATGGTGTTTGGTATCAAACACCTCGTCTTAATAAATTCACAGTGATGCCAGTGTTGGATTTATTAAGACATGCACCCAGAGGGTACCGTTAAGGAGCTTACTGAAAACCTAGCGGTACTCCAGTGTGCTGGCTGCCTGCCACCACAGACCAGTTTCTGACCCCCTTGAGGTGAGAGCCCGCGCTCTCATCAGACAGGAACAATGCCTGCTCCGGAGGGGAGGAAGGACCAATGTGGGGATTCAAGGAGCACCACCGTCGAGGGGGCTTCGGCGGGCTGATCAGTATGCTGGAGAAACGTCGAATCGTGTTGAATTAGGGGGGAAGATTTGGTCCCAGCGTACTAGAGGACAACGATTGTCTGGAGCGTGCGCCGGCTCGGCGTCGTTCGGAGGGCGGCCGACAGATGAAATTAGGAAGAGTCCCGGGAAATGACTTGGGTGCTAGAAGTCCGCGAGATCCTCATCTGGGGAGGTACTTTCCTAGGGTGAGTCCGAGTGGGGTTTTTCTAAATACTGATTGCTCCTTGCCTCTTCCACCAAGCTCTTGAGTCCCTCTTTCCTTTCTTTGCAACTTAATGTGCATGCTTTATTTAACAGCCTCCTAAACATTAGCTGTTGAGACATTGTCTTTGACTTTGGCCAGTGAGAGCAGCTGGGGGGGTACAGCGATGGAAGGAAACAGAGGAGTGATCTGGAAATAGAGAGTGAGGGGGGAGATAATGAGGGGAAAAAGAGAGAGAGAGTGGAGAGAGACAGAGAGAGGGAGGGATAGGGAAAAGAAAGATTCTAGGAATAGCCTGACCTCGAAATAAGAAGTGTGTGTCAGATGTCTGGTCTAAGGCTGGAGAACACATTCTGTATCTGAGGCCAGCTTCCATTCTTCCTGTTGAATAATGTTTGACTGCTGGACCACAGCGGCCACTAAAAGTCACTGAAACTCAAGGGGTCTTGACTTACTTCTGAAGCAGTAAAGCTCCTCGTAGACTGCTAGTGAAGAGCACAGGGAATGTAATGTGTTCATCTTAAAATGTCCAGTGCACCCTGTAAACCAAACGGCCTGGAGGAAAAGCAAGACAATACTTCAAAAATCCCACAGCAGTATTTACTGTCTAGGATTCAGAGAGGTGCACCGTGTGAACCCTGCCACGGTGCACACAGCCCATTATGTACACACAGCCACTGTGCACACATGTCCATTATCTACAAAGAGTCACTTTCCACAATGCCCCATAATGTACAAATGGCCACTTCCCAAAATGCCACATTATGTACACAAGGCCACTTCCCACAATGCCACATTATGTACACAAGGCCACTTCCCAAAATGCCACATTATGTACACAAGGCCACTTCCCACAATGCCACATTATGTACACAAGGCCACTTCCCAAAATGCCACATTATGTACACAAGGCCACTTCCCACAATGCCACATTATGTACACATGGCCACTTCCCACAATGCCACATTATGTACACAAGGCCACTTCCCACAATGCACCATTATGTACACAAGGCCACTTCCCACAATGCCCCATTATGTACACACAGCCACTTCCCACAATGCACCATTATGTACACACGGCCACTTTTCACAATGCCCTATAATGTACACACGGCCACTTCCCACAATGCCCCATTATGTACACACGGCCACTTCCCACAATGCACCATTATGTACACACGGCCACTTCGCACAATGCCGCATTATGTACACAAGGCCACTTCCCACAATGCCACTTTATGTACACAAGGCCACTTCCCACAACGCACCATTATGTACACAAGGCCACTTCCCACAATGTCCCATTATGTATACACGGCCACTTCCCACAATGCCACATTATGTACACAAGGCCACTTCCCACAATGCCACTTTATTTACACAAGGCCACATCCCACAATGCACCATTATGTACACAAGGCCACATCCCACAATGCCCCATTATGTACACAAGGCCACTTCCCACAATGCACCATTATGTACACACAGCCACTTCCCACAATGCACCATTATGTACACACGGCCACTTTTCACAATGCCCTATAATGTACACACGGCCACTTCCCACAATGCCCCATTATGTACACACGGCCACTTCCCACAATGCACCATTATGTACACACGGCCACTTCCCACAATGTCCCATTATGTACACACGGCCACTTCCCACAATGCCACATTATGTACACAAGGCCATTTCCCACAATGCACCATTATGTACACAAGGCTACTTCCCACAATGCCCCATTATGTACACACGGCCACTTCCCACAATACACCATTATCTACACAAGGTCGCCTCGAGTCCTCTTTAAAGCCAACTTAGCGGCAATTGTCCGTATTCTTTTTAATTTCAGAATGAGGAAGTTGGCTGAACCCAGGAGCAGGGCATTACAGTAGTCCAGCCGGCTTAGAACAACACTTCTAACTCCTAGGGCCCTAGCTGCCAAAGGGAGCAGGGGGAGAATGTTCCGCAGAGCCTTTATGAGTGAGAAGCAAGCCCCAACTGTCTTATCCACATGTTTCTCCAGGCTAAGCTTGTTGTCAAAAACTACCCCCTAGTTGCGCACTGCTCCCGCTGGTATGCGAGGCGTGTCTGCCTGAATGGGCCAGAAATTGTGTGGAAGGGGACAAGGGATTTTCTTCACAGTGCAGCGTAAGATTTCTGTTTTCCCACCACTAAACTGCAGAGAGTTGTCCGACAGCCATCGAGCAGTCTTCGGCATGCATTCATGGAAGTTACTGAGTGATGTAGACTCTCTGCCTTCTAGAGACAGGATAAGCCGCGTGCCATCTGCATAATTCACCAGCTTGATGTTGTATGATTTAATAATGGGAATCAATGGTCTCAGATCAATATTAAAAAGGATTGGGCTAATAGATGAACCTTGAGAAACCCCAGGCTGGACCGTTCTAAATTCAGAATGAAAACGGGGAGGGCCACAGCTTGTTGCCTGTTTTCCAGGTAAGACTGAAGCCAGTTAAAGGCCAGGCCCTCCAGCCCAAGGTCAGCAAGCCGCCTCAGTAATATTCTAAGGTTGACCATATCGAATGCGGCCGACATAGCTAAGAGGATCAGGACGGTCGACTGGCCATTGTCTGCCCGCATACTAAGTTAATCTAAGACGACTACTAGAGCTGTCTACATAAGGCCACTTTCCACAATGCCTCATTATGTACATAACACCACTTCCCACAATGCCCCATTGTGAACACAAGGCGTCTTTCCACAACGCCCCATTATGTACACAAGGCCACTTCCCGCAATGCCCCATTATGTACACAAGGCTACTTCCCACAATGCCCCATTATGTATGCAAAGCCACTTTCCACAATGCCCTATTATGTACACACGGCCACTTTCCACAATACCCCATTATCTACACAAGGCGTCTTCCCACAACGCCCCATTATGTACACACGGCCACTTCCCACAATGCCCCATTATGTACATAAGGCCACTTTCCACAATACCCCATTATCTACACAAGGTGTCTTCTCACAATGCCCCATTATCTACACAAGGCCACTTCCCACAATGCCCCTTTATGTACATAAAACAACTTCCCACAATGCCCCATTATCTACACAAGGCGTCTTTCCACAATGCCCCATTATCTACACAAGGCGTCTTCCCACAATGCCCCATTATGTACACACGGCCACTTCCTACAATGCCCCATTATGTACATAAGGCCACTTTCCACAAGACCCCATTATCTACACAAGGTGTCTTCTCACAATGCCCCATTATCTACACAAGGCCACTTCCCACAATGCCCCTTTATGTACATAAAACAACTTCCCACAATGCCCCATTATCTACACAAGGCGTCTTTCCACAATGCCCCATTATGTACACAAGGCCACTTGCCACAATGCCCCATTATGTATGCAAAGCCACTTTCCACAATGCCCTATTATGTACACACGGCCACTTTCCACAATACCCCACTATCTACACAAGACGTCTTCCCACAACGCCCCATTATGTACACACGGCCACTTCCCACAATGCCCCATTATGTACATAAGGCCACTTTCCACAATACCCCATTGTGTACACACAGCCACTTCCCACACAGCCCCATTATGTACACACGGCCACTTTCCATTCAGCATCATTATGTACACACTGCCTCATTACTAAGTTCAACTCGTCCATGCATTTTGAGTAGGCTGGAGACCGGCCATTCTGGAACGTAACGCGAGGGACTGGAGACACTCAGATTGGAAGTCACAGGGTACAGAGCAGTTTCCTCACTTCACCCCCACTGCCTCAGACACATTCCTCTCCCACCACTGAAAAACTCGGGTGAAGTCCTGCTTACCTTTTCCGTTCTCGTTGTTGTCCGACATACTGGTCGGAGTACAGCGGCCGCCGTGCCAAGCAGAGTCCACGAGGGAGAATCATCCGGTCCTGTCTGCTCCGCGGCAGAGATCTACCAAGTGGTATCCAGATTTGAGATCTGCTGGGAGAGATCTTGAATGAGAGATCCACTCTGTGGCTGGGATTTTGGACATGAGATGCTTCAACAATGGTGCCTTGAACAGAAGACTTCTGGAGTCAGGGGGTTTGAGATGGGAGATTTGCTGAGTCCATAGGAAACTAAGTGTTTGTGAGCGGAAAATGCCCTTTCTGTGTACCAAACCTATGATGCGATTCAGTAACCTATTAACGAATCACTAAATAGGTTAGCAATTTGTTATAAGGAAGGGGCATGTTAAGGGCGCCCTTTCCTAATAGCGACTTGCAGTGGTATGTAAGAATGTTTTGCGACCGAAATTCGCTATTGGGAAATCGCAAAGCATAGTCTTTGTAAATATGGCCGTAAATTAGAGATTTGCAGAATCATGTGAAATCTCGAATTCAACTTTGACGATTCAGTGAGGTGAGATTCCAAGTGGCTATGCTTCTTGAAGGAGAAATCTGCTCCATCAGTGGGTCTTGGCTAGGAGATCTGCTGAGCCAGTGGGTCTTGGCTAGGAGATCTGCTGAGCCAGTGGGTCTTGGCTAGGAGATCTGCTGAGCCACGTGGGACCTTAGTAGGAGATCTGCTGAGCCACGTGGGACCTTAGTAGGAGATTTGCTGAGCCAATAGAAGCTTCAATGCAACATCTGCCAATTCAGTGAGGACTGGAATGGAAGATGTGAAGAGTCAATAGTTCCTAAATGGGACATTTGTGAAGTCAGGAATGGGAGATATGAAAAGTCGATGGTTCTTGGGTGGGAGATTTGACGAGTTGGCAAAAATCCTGAAGGTAGAGTCGAAGATTGGGGGTTTCTTGGACAGGACACCAGAGTCAGTCATGTCTGGAATGCTAGATTTGAAGATTCAATAGTTACTAAATGGGACAATTGCCAGTCAATGAAGTCAGAAATGGGAGGTATGAAAGGTCTATGGTTCTTTGATGGGAGATGGGATGATTCCGCAAAATCTAGAAGGGAGACTTGAAGATTCGGTGGTTCTTGGGCAGGACACTTGGAGAGTCAGACTAGCACGGGGATGGGAGAATTAATAAGTCATCTGTGTTTTCTTTTAGATTTGCCAACTTAATGAGGTTTAAAATGTATTGGGGAGTCTTTGGTGTCTTGAGTGGGAGATTTGCTGAGTCAGCGAGGTCCTGAATGAGGTATTTGCTGAGTCAGTGGGTCTGGGTAGGAGATTCCATAAACCAGTGGTCTCTGTATGGGATTTGTTGCATCAATGGTTTATTGAGTGGAAGATTTGCAGACTTGGCGAGCTTTGATGAGGCAGTGGCACATTGAGTGGGAGATTTGTTGAGTCAATAGGGGTATGGAACGGGAGCTGTGATGAGCCAGTGGCACACTGAGTGGGAGATTCGCTGAGTCAGTGAGGTATGGAATGGGAGCTTTGATGAGTCAGTGGCACACAGAGTGGGAGATTTACTGAGTCAGTGAGGTATAGAATGGGAGCTTTGATGAGTCAGTGGCGCACTGAGTGGTAGATTCGCTTCGTCAGTGAGGTATGGAATGGGAGCTTTGATGAGTCAGTGGCGCACTGAGTGGGAGATTCGCTGAGTCAGTGAGGTATCAGTGAGGTATCTTTGATGAGTCAGTGGCACACTGAGTGGGAGATTCGCTGAGTCAGTGAGGTATGGAATGGGAGCTTTGATGAGTCAGTGCCGCACTGAGTGGGAGATTCGCTGAGTCAGTGAGGTATGGAATGGGAGCTTTGAAGCGTCAGTAGCGCACTGAGTGGTAGATCGCTTATTCAGTGAGGTATGGAATGGGAGCTTTGATGAGTCATCGGCACACTAGGTGGGAGACTCGCTGAGTCAGTGAGGTATGGAATGGGAGCTTTGATGAGTCAGTGGCGCACTGAGTGGGAGATTTGCTTAGTCAATGAGGTATGGAATGGGAGCTTTGATGAGTCAGTGGTGCACTGTGTGGGAGATTTTCTTAGTTAGTGAGGTATGGAATGGGAGCTTTGATGAGTCATCGGCACACTAGGTGGGAGACTCGCTGAGTCAGTGTGGTATGGAATGGGAGCTTTGATGAGTCAGTGGTGCACTGAGTGGGAGATTCGCTGAGTCCGTGAGGTATGGAATGGGAGCTTTGATGAGTCAAGTGGCGCACTGAGTGGGAGATTCGCTGAGTCAGTGAGGTATGGAATGGGAGCTTTGATGAGTCCTCGGCACACTAGGTGCGAATATCACTGAGTCAGTGAGGTATGGAATGGGAGCTTTGATGAGTCAGTGGCACACCCAGTGTGAGATTTGCTGACTCAGTGTGGTATGAAATGAGAGCTTTGATGAGTCATCGGCACAACTAGGTGGGAGACTCGCTGAGTCAGTGTGGTATGGAATGGGAGCGTTGATTGAGTCAGTGGCACACCCAGTGTGAGATTTGCTGAGTCAGTGTGGTATGAAATGAGAGCTTTGATGAGTCATCGGCACAACTAGGTGGGAGACTCGCTGAGTCAGTGTGGTATGGAATGGGAGCTTTGATGAGTCAGTGTGTCTTGAATGGGAGAATTCCTGAGTGGGTGTTTTTGGAGGGAGTAAGTCGCCAGGTAAGAGAGGCCTAGGAGGGGAGAGTTGATGAGTCAGTGACCCCATGAATGGGAAGAGGGTTAGGAAACCAGTAGTTTTGGGATGGGATTATTAATACGCTTGGGAGTGTGAAGGGTGTAAGGAATAGTCTTCGAGGCGCTGGCCACGGTCCTTCCGAGCCTGTCTGCCCTTTGGACGGGGCTAGGGGTGGCGTGGACAGATGGCCACTGACCGGGCCTCTGAATATGGCAGTCTCTTCACCCCGAGATCACCCACTATATGAGAATGGAGTGTGACAAAGATGCGGGGGGGGGATACAGTAGAAAGAGGGAAGAGAGGGCGAAAAATGGACAGACGTGCAGAGAGAGAGAGGCAGGAATGAAACGATAAATAGAGAAAGACACAGCAAGAGAGGGCGGGAGAGCGAAGAGGAGAGAGTGAGAAGGCATAGCAGAGAGAGAGTGTGTGACAGAGGGGAGATTAGACTGCATATGAAAGGAAGCGCCACTCGGAGAAAGAGAAGGAGAGGCGGAGGAATGACAGCAGGACGGACAGAAACGGAAAAACAGAAACAAATAAGATGCAGGAAGTGAATGGGGCGACGGCGCGAAAGGAAGAACGACGTGGAGAGAGAGAGGGACAGAGAGGGAGGGTGGGTGAGAGAGAGAGAGAGAGAGGGAGAGGGACAGAGAGGGAGGGAGGGAGAGAGAGGGACTGGGAGGGAGAGAGAGAGAGGGGGGACAGGGCGTGAGAGAGAGAGGGACAGGGGGGAGAGAGAGAGGAAGAGGGGGAGAGAGAGGGGGACAGAGAGACCGGGAGGGAGGGGGAGAGAGAGAGAGAGGGGGGCAGAGAGGGAGGGACAGGGAGGGAGGGAGAGGGACAGGAAGGGAGAGAGAGAGAGGAAGAGAGAGGGGGATAGGGAGAGAAAGGTGTTCGGACAGGGAGGGAGGGAGAGAGAGAGGGGGGGGAGAGAAAGAGAGAGACACACAGAGAGAGGGGGGCAGCAAGGGGGAGTGAAATAGAGAGACAGGGAGAGAAAGGGGGGGCAAAGAGAGCGCGGGAGGGACAGGGAGAGAGGAGGAGGAGGGACAGGGAGAGCGAGGAAGAGGGGGAGAGAGGGCGAGACAAGGAGGATAAGGAGGGACGTGGAGAGAGAGGGCAGAGAGAGAGACAGGGACAGGGAGGGAGGGAGAGAGAGGGGGACAGAGGGGGACAGTGAGAGGGAGAGAGAGAGACAGAGAGAGAGGGGGGGGGCAGGAAGGGGGACCGAGAGAGAGAGGGGGCGAGAAAGGGAGAGAGAGGGGGGCGAGAAAGGGAAAGACATGGGAGAGAGAGGGAGGGACAGGGAGAGAGAAGGAGGGACAGGGAGAGAGCGAGGAAGAGGGACTGAAGGGGAAGTGAGTGAGAGAGATAGAGAGAGAGAGGGGCAGGAAAAGAGGGGCGAGAGAGAGTGAGGGATAGAGAGGGGGAGGAAGGGGCGAGAGAGGGGCAGAGAGGGTGAGAGAGAAGGAGGTAAGAGTAGTTGTTGACGAGGTAAGAATGGACTGGAAGATGTGTGGAACAGGCAAGCTACAGACTGATGGAGAGGAGGGAGAGACAGCCATGCAGAGGTATGAGGGCTGGGGGACGGGGGAGGGGCAGAGAGGGTGTGATAAGCTACAGCAGAACAGACTTCCAGAACTGAGTTTTATGACTACAGACGGATGGACAGACTAACAGGGACGGGGTGGGTTTTAAGGGCGCAGTGAGCAGTGACAGAGGTTGACAGGGAGAGTTAGAATGGCTCTAGACGGAAGTACAGACAGACATGGAGAAGTGTTATGGCTGTAGGGGGAGGACAGACAGAGAGACGTATGGGGGCTCTGGGTGGAAGCGCAGCTTAGAGAGCGGTAGGACAGACACAAGGAGAGGTGTGATCCAGGGGGAGGACAGGTCCGTAGAGAAAGTAGGACAGACGGAGAGAGAGAGAGGTGTGATGGCTCTAGGGAGAAGGACAGACCTACAGACAGTGGCATGATGGCTCTAGAGGAAAGGGCATGTCGACAGAGTGAGGTGTGACGGGTTTAGAAGGAAGGGCAGACCCGTAAAGAGAGGCATGGTGGCTCTATGGGGAAGGACAGACCTACATATAGCGGTGTGGTGGCTGTAGAGGGAAGGACAGGCCGACAGAGAGGTGTGCTGGCCCTAGGAAAGAGGACACACCCGTTGAGAGAGGTATGGTGGATTTAGGGGGAAGGACAGATTGACAGAGAGGTATACTGGCTGTAGAGGAGAGGACAGACCGACGGAGAGAGGTATGATGGCTCTGGAGGCGAGGACAGATTGACATAGACAGATAGAGATAGAGATATGGCGGTTCTAAAAGGTAGTACAGACCCGTAGAGAGAAGTATGACGCTCTAAAGGGAGGGACAGATCGACAATGGGAGGTATGACGGCTCTAGAAGGAAGGACTGACCCGGTGGCTGTAGAGCGGAGGACACATTGACAGAGAGAGGTATGGGGGCTCTAAAGGGAAGGACAGACCTACAGAGAGAGGAATGGGGGCTCTAAAGGGAAGGACAGATTGACAGAGAGAGGTATGGGGGCTCTAAAGGGAAGGACAGATTGACAGAGAGAGGTATGGGGGCTCTAAAGGGAAGGACAGACCTACAGAGAGAGGAATGGGGGCTCTAAAGGGAAGGACAGATTGACAGAGAGAGGTATGGGGGCTCTAAAGGGAAGGACAGATTGACAGAGAGAGGTATGGGGGCACTAAAGGGAAGGACAGACCTACAGAGAGAGGTATGGTGGCTCTAAAGGGAAGGACAGATTGACAGAGAGAGGTATGGGGGCTCTAAAGGGAAGGACAGATTGACAGAGAGAGGTATGGGGGCACTAAAGGGAAGGACAGACCTACAGAGAGAGGTATGGTGGCTCTAAAGGGAAGGACAGATTGACAGAGAGAGGTATGGGGGCTCTAAAGGGAAGGACAGACCTACAGAGAGAGGTATGGGGGCTCTAAAGGGAAGGACAGATTGACAGAGAGAGGTATGGGGGCACTAAAGGGAAGGACAGACCTACAGAGAGAGGTATGGTGGCTCGAAAGGGAAGCACAGACTTACAGAGAGAGGTATGTTGGCTCTAAAGTGAAGGACAGACTTACAGAGAGAGGTATGGGGGCTCTAAAGTGAAGGACAGACTTACAGAGAGGTATGGGGGCTCTAAAGGGAAGGACAGACTTACAGAGAGAGGTATGGGGGCTCTAAAGGGAAGGACAGACTTACAGAGAAAGGTATGGGGGCTCTAAAGGGAAGGACAGACTTACAGAGAGAGGTATGGAGTCTCTAAAGGGAGGGACAGACCTGCAGAGAGAGGTATGGGGGCTCTAAAGGGAAGGACAGACCTGCAGAGAGAGGTATGGGGGCTCTAAAGGGAAGGACAGATTGACAGACCTGTATGGTGGCGCTAAAGGGAAGGACTGACCCACAGAAAGGTATAGTGGTTGGAGAGGGGAAGACAGACCGACAGGCCCACAGGGAGGTAGGACAGACCGACAGAGAGGTAAGGTGGTTATAAAGCACAGGTTTGATGGATAGAGACTGCCAGGGAAGTTTCCCGACTGCACAGGGACAGGAATGGACAGACAGAGGTACCCCAGCTCTCCTGCAGACGAGGCGCGGACAGGACCCCTGGCTCCTCCTGGCCCCTGCGGCCTGTCTCTGGCTCCTGACCCCGGCTCGTGGCCCCTGCGGCCTGCCTCTGGCACCTGACCCCCGTCTCGTGGCCCCTGCGGCCTGCTCCTGGGCTCCTCCGGGGTCCCCTCCTGCTGCAGTCCGTCTGATCCACCCCAATCCCTGCCAATCCCCGGCTCTGCCTCCGCTCTCTCGTGGGGGGATTAAGGCCGAGGGAGCGTGCTTATCCCGGCCATGGGGGAGGGGAGGGAGGGAAGACCCGAGGGAGGAGAGGAGGGACCGAGGACCGCCGAGGGGCCTGCGTCCAAAGAGGGGGCGCCCCTGGCACTACGGGGAGGCGGGAGCAGCAAGGAAGGGACGGCTAATGAAGCGACCCATGTCTTGTGTGAAGCCTCCCGACAGGCCTGGCTTCTCAGACAAGCACCGGTGCATTCTGGGCCTTGTAGTTGTGCTGTGCATGCTGTAAATGCTGTGCGAAGTGCATGCTTTGGTCTAAAGCCATGTCTGGCCGAGGGGCACACATGGCGTGGTTGGACCAGCGAGGAGAGCATGGAACCAATGGGGAAGGGGGTCGGAGAGGAGAGCAGGGGTTGATGGGGTGAGGGGCCCTGCCCCTCCAGCCCGCAGAGGGGGCTTGCTCTGCACAGAACACCCCACCCACCCTGTGCACAGCAGGGCTGGCACAGCGCACCCTAAACTCCACTCCAGGGATTCAAAGGTGCACAACTTCACAGCTCTACTCCCTGACACTGCGGCCCCCGCGGAGCCAAAGACAGGAAGGGAGGTGCCAAGCATTGGCGTACAGCAGTCCCCCAGAGGCACAAACCTTTGTACTGGGAAGCCCGACCTCCCGGAACTCACAGGGCGGTGACTACGAGGCACACCTGGACACCACACCATCACTGGGAGACACACCCAGTACAACACACCATCACTGGGAGGCACACCTGGGACAACGCACCATCACCGGGAGACACACCTGGGACAACACACCATCACTGGGAGGCACACCTGGATAACACACCACCATTGGGAGGCACACCTGGACAACACACCATCACTGGGAGGCACACCTGGACACCATACCATCACTGGGAGGCACACCTGGACAACACACTACCATTGGGAGGCACACCTGGACAACACACCATCACTGGGAGGCACACCCAGTACAACACACCGTCACTGGGAGGCACACCTGGGACAACGCACCATCACTGGGAGGCACACCTGGAGCAACGCACCATCACCGGGAGACACACCTGGGACAACGCACCATCACCGGGAGACGCACCCAGTGCAACACACCACCACTGGGAGGCACACCTGGACAACACACCGTCACTGGGAGGCACACCTGGGACAACGCACCATCACCGGGAGACACACCCAGTACAACACACCATCACTGGGAGGCACATCTGGGACAACGCACCATCACTGGGAGACACACCCAGTACAACACACCATCACTGGGAGGCACACCTGGGACAACACACCGTCACTGGGAGGCACACCTGGACAACACACCATCACGGGAGACACACCCAGTACGACACACCATCACTGGGAGGCACACCTGGACACCATACCATCACTGGGAGGCACACCTGGGACAACGCACCATCACCGGGAGACACACCCACTACAACACACCATCACTGGGAGGCACACCTGGGACAACGCACCATCACCGGGAGACACACCCGGACAACACACCATCACTGGGAGACACACCCACTACAACACACTGTCACTGGGAGGCACACCTGGACAACGCACCATCACCGGGAGACACACCCAGTACAACACACCATCACTGGGAGGCACACCTGGACAACGCACCATCACCGGGAGACACACCCGGACAACACACCATCACTGGGAGACACATCCAGTACAACACACCGTCACTGGGAGGCACACCTGGACAACGCACCATCACCGGGAGACACACCCAGTACAACACACCATCACTGGGAGGCACACCTGGGACAACGCACCATCACCGGGAGACACACCCACTACAACACACAGTCACTGGGAGGCACACCTGGACAACGCACCATCACTGGGAGGCACACCTGGAGCAACGCACCATTACCGGGAGACACACCCGGACAACACACCATCACTGGGAGACACACCCAGTACAACACACCATCACTGGGAGGCACACCTGGACACCATACCATCACTGGGAGGCACACCTGGGACAACGCACCATCACCGGGAGACACACCCACTACAACACACCATCACTTGGAGGCACACCTGGGACAACGCACCATCACCGGGAGACACACCCGGACAACACACCATCACTGGGAGACACACCCACTACAACACACTGTCACTGGGAGGCACACCTGGACAACGCACCATCACCGGGAGACACACCCAGTACAACACACCATCACTGGGAGGCACACCTGGACAACGCACCATCACCGGGAGACACACTCGGACAACACACCATCACTGGGAGACACATCCAGTACAACACACCGTCACTGGGAGGCACACCTGGACAACGCACCATCACCGGGAGACACACCCAGTACAACACACCATCACTGGGAGGCACACCTGGGACAACGCACCATCACCGGGAGACACACCCACTACAACACACAGTCACTGGGAGGCACACCTGGACAACGCACCATCACTGGGAGGCACACCTGGCGCAACGCACCATTACCGGGAGACACACCCGGACAACACACCATCACTGGGAGACACACCCAGTACAACACACCATCACTGGGAGGCACACCTGGAACAACGCACAATCACCGGGGACACACCCAGACAACACACCGTCACTGGGAGGCACACCTGGGACAACGCACAATCACTGGGAGACACACCCAGACAACACACCGTCAGTGGGAGGCACACCTGGGACAACGCACAATCACCGGGAGACACACCCAGTACAACACACCATCACTGGGAGGCACACCTGGGACAACGCACCATCACCGGAAGACATACACAGTACAACACACCATCACCGGGAGGCACACCTGGACAACACACCATCACTGGGAGGCACACCTGGGACAACGCACCATCACCGGAAGACACACACAGTACAACACACAATCACCGGGAGGCACACCTGGGACAACACACCCTTACTGGGAGGCGCACCTGGACAACACACCATCACTGGGAGGCACACCTGGGACAACGCACCATCACTGGGAGGCACACCTGGACAACACACCCTCAATGGGAGACACACCCAGTACAACACACCGTCGCTGGGAGGCACACCTGGGACAACGCACCATAACCGGGAGACACACCCAGTACAACACACCATCACTGGGAGGCACATCTGGGACAACGCACCATCACTGGGAGACACACCCAGTACAACACACCATCACTGGGAGGCACATCTGGGACAACGCACCATCACTGGGAGACACACCCAGTACAACACACCATCACTGGGAGGCACACCTGGGACAACGCACCATCACGGGAGACACAACCAGTACAACACACCAACACTGGGAGGCACACCTGGGACAACGCACCATCACCGGGAGACACACCCAGTACGACACACCATCACTGGGAGGCACACCTGGGACAACGCACCATCACCGGGAGACACACCCAGTACAACACACCATCACTGGGAGGCACACCTGGGACAACGCACCGTCACTGGGAGGCACACCTGGACAACACACCGTCACTGGGAGGCGCACCTGGACAACACACCATCACTGGGAGGCACACCTGGGACAACGCACCATCACTAGGAGACACACCCAGTACAACACACCATCACTGGGAGGCACACCTGGGACAATGCACCATCACCATGAGACACACCCAGTACAACACACCATCACTGGGAGGCACACCTGGACAACACACCATCACTGGGAGGCACAGCTGGACAACACACCGTCACTGGCAAACACATCTGGGCAACACACCGTCACTGGAGGCCACACCTGGACAACACACCGTCACCGGGAGTGTAGGAAGGTAGGATCTGACTGCATGATTGCCCCCACTTTTTTCCTGGGGTTTTGCTGGTTTTTGACTAGTCTGACTGGGATCCTGCTATTCAGGACCCCAATCTATCTGCTTTCTCCCTTAAATTGATTGCATGTACTTTAGGGACACTCCAGATTGGATTCTGGGGTACCCTTACCAGTCCCTATAGTATATGGTACACCAGGTACCTAGGGCATGGGTACCGCAGAGGCCTCCCAGGGACTGGAGCATGTATTATGCCACCCCTGGGAGACCATTCAAACTGACACCATAGGTCTGCTACTGCAGTCTGAGTAAGGAGGTGCATGCACCCCTAACGTAGATATAGGTTAAATATATCTATTCTAAATCACTACCTACCTAAACCTACCAGTCACTCCTATGGCAGGCCTTAACAATCATGAAGGCAGGGTGCTGGGTTTTGTGTGAGAGGGTGCCCCTGCATGAGCAGAGCCCCTCTGCAGCCTTCGGAACCTATTCTCTGGGGTTGTCGGTGATGCAGCCAACCATATATATTTAAGTGCATTATAACCTAAAGGCCTCTGACTGGTTTGCATCTCCCGAGCTCCTGAGGACTCCAAAGATTTCTACAACACAGGAGGTGGGTTCCCGAGCGTCCCTGAGGTCGATCTGCTCTCTCAGCAATCCTGAGACCAGTATCCCTCGTGGGGACCGTGCAACCCGAACCCCTGTGCACCGTGTACTTTTGCGGCAGTATATGCTTTTTGGCGATCCTTGAGGCTGTGTTTTGGACTACATGTAGTCCCGACCCCGAGCAGCATTTCCACCTAAGATCTCCGGCCTCCACTCCACCAGTGCTCTGTGGGCTGGTGCTTTGTGATTCTGCTCGAGGTCCCCTCACGATCCCTGGTCCGTTGGCCTGTAGGTCCTGGCGAGGGTCACTTTGATTTTCCTTGGGCTTCCCTGGTTGCTCCAGACGTTCCCTGACTCCCCATAACTTGGAGAGTCTCCTGGACCTTGCTGATCCACACAGTAACCTGTTTCCTCTGCCAGCGTGGATTGCCTTGGCCACTCGCACACTAACCCCTCAGCATTCGACATCCTTTGTGGGACAGCTCACATCCAGACTTTGGTCGTCATCGACGTCTCCTGGTCCCTGTGGCTGCAGAGTCAAGCATCCTATCTTCACACCTGAAGCACCCGACATCGGTGGGCATTCGTCTATCGAGCCCCTGGTCACCCTGAAGTGACCCAGACTCTGTCCCCTCTGCTTTCAGGTTCTTCTCACCTCGGATCCAAGCTTGGATTCCATCGGACACTTTTCATCTTCCCGGCAGCAGTACTTCTTCGCATCACGCCACTGAAAATGACGAGGGTTTCCGACACCACTTGACCCCTATGCACCCGGCTCCTCTGGGATAGGTAACACGGGTACCTCGGTACTCGCAAGGGTGCTGGCCTTGGAACCTTCTATGTTCCAAAGGGTTTGCTTGAAGTCCTCTCCGAAGTGTCCTTAAACTGTAATTTTCTGACCACGACTTTCCCATAGAGTTGTACGGAGCTCCCGTCTGTGTTCCCACACTGCACCCGTACTCCGTGGGCTCAATGTGTCACTCCTTTGGGTGCTTCCTTGGGGTCCCAGCGATTCTACGTGCTCTAGGCACTGTGTCTAGTGAAGTCATTGTTGTTATACCATTTTTTTAGTATATGGTTCGGTCTCCCCCTGGAGCCCGCTGTGTATTGTGCTATTTACTGTTGTTCTATTGATTAAGTATTGTGTGCTTTGTGCTCTAACCATATATAGTGATTAGTAGAGAGTGTTTAGTAATAAATACATATATTTTATATAACACTTGTGTGGTTCTCCTTTCATTTGATCACTCAGGAGGTTCTGATCTGGTAAAACAAGCTGCTTTACATTCCTTCAAGACTTAGCCTGAAGGCTGCTCTCCACAGCTACCACTAGGATAGCTTTCAATAAAGGTTGTCTTTGACCTATCACCATAAGGGTCGTTTGGACTGGTACAAGGTGCCCACTTTAACTAGTGGACAGCATATACCAGGCCAACTTCTCACAGGGAGGCACACCTGGACTACACACCATCACCGGGAGGAACACCTGGGCAACACACCGTCACTGGGAGGCACACCTGGGACAATGCACCATCACCGGGAGACCACCTGACAAACACACCCTCACTAGCAGGCACACCCAGGACAACACACCGTCACTAGGAGACACACCTGGGACAACACACTGTCACTGGGAGGCACACCTGGACAACACACCGTCACTAGGAGACACACCTGGGACAACACACTGTCACTGGGAGGCACACCTGGACAACACACCGTCACTGGCAGGAACACCCAGGACAACACACCGTCACTAGGAGGCACACCTGGTACAACACACTGTCACTGGGAGGCACACCTAGAAGAACACACCGTCACGGGGAGGCACGCCTGAGAAAATGCACCATAATAGGGAGGCACACCTGGACAACACACCGTCACTGGGCGGCACACCAGAACAACACACCGTCACTGGGAGGCACACATGGACAACACACCGTCACTGGGAGGCACACATGGGACAACACACCGTCACCGGGCGGCACACAAGAACAACACACCGTCACTGGGAGGCACACCTGGACAACACACCATCACTGGGAGACGCACTTGGACAACACACCGTCACTGGGAGAACACCCAAGACAACACACCGTCACCGGGAGACACACCCGGACAACACACCGTCATTGGGAGGCACACCTGGGACAATGCACTGTCACTAGGAGCACACTTGGGACAACACATCGTCACTGGGAGGCACACCAGGGGAAACAACCTTTACAACGCAACTATTACATCGCACTACACTTACAACGCAGGCATTACAACGGAACATCGTTTACAACGCATGACACTACAACGCATACCATTACAACGCATACCATTACAACGCATGAAACTACATTGCATGTCACTACAACGCAGGCATTACAACGCATACCATTACAATGCATACCATTGGAGTTAGAATAGTAATTTTTAACCCCTACACTATCCAACACTTACCCTACTGTTGCACCCCCTGGAGTTAGAATAGTAATTTTTACCCCTATACTATCCAATACTTGCCTTAAATGCAATGTAACAGTGTGCGTTGTAATGGTATGCGTTGTAAAGGTAGTTTTTTAAAATGCGTTGTAGTGTCATGCGATGTAATGGAATGCGTTGTAGTGGATGTTGCGATGTAAAAAATGCGTTGTAAGTGCATGCGTTGTAAAAATATGCGTTGTAACGTCATACATCCCACACCAGGGACAACGCACCATCACTGGGAGAGCACCCAGGATAACACACCGTCACCGGGAGGCACACCTGGGACAACACACTGTCACTAGGAGCACACTTGGGACAACACACCGTCACTGGGAGGCACACCAGGGACAACGCACCATCACTGGGAGTCACACACTGGACAACATACCGTCAATGGGTGGCTCACCAGAACAACACACCATCACTGGGAGGCACACCTGAACAACACACCGTCACTGGGACAGGCACCTGGGACAACACACCGTCACTGGGACAGGCACCCGGGACAACACACCGTCACTGGGACAGGCCCCCGGGGGAACACAATCAATCAATCAATCAATCAATCAATCAAAGCATTTGTAGAGCGCACTACTTACCCGTGAGGGTCTCAAGGTGTTGAGGGGTGGGGGAATGCTGCTACTGTTCGAAGAGCCAGGTCTTGAGGAGTCTTCTGAAGGTCAGTATGTTTTGGGTCTGCCGTAGGTGGATGGGGAGAGTATTCCATGTCTTGGCGGCGAGGTGGGAGAGTGATCTGCCACCAGCGGTCACTCTTCGGATGCAGGGGACAGTGGTGAGGGCGTGGTCGGCGGAGTGGAGCTGCCAGATGGGGGTTAGGACACTGAGTAGGCTGTTGAGGTACGCTGGTCCGGTGTTGTGGAGTTCTTTGTGTGCGTGGGTGAGGAGTTTGAAGGATATCCTCTTGTTGACGGGGAGCCAGTGCAGGTCTCTCAGGTGGGGTGTGATGTGGCTGCGGCGAGGGATGTCGAGGATCACACGTGCGGAGGTGTTCTGGATGCGTTGGAGCCATTTTAGGAGTTTGGCCAAGGCTCCTGCGTAGAGGGCGTTTCCGTAGTCCAGTCTGCTGCTGACGAGGGCCTGGGTGACCGTCCTCGTTTCAGTGGGGATCCACTTGTAGATCCTGCGGAGCATGCAGAGGGTGTTGAAGCAGGAGGAAGAGATGACGTTGACCTGCTTCATCATGGAGAGGGTGGAGTCGAGGATGACCCCTAGGTTGCGTGCGAGGTCGGTGGGCGTTGGAGCTGTTCCTAGTGCGGTTGGCCACCAGGAGTCATCCCAGGCCGAGGGGGTTGATCCGAGGATGAGGACCTCCATCTTGTCCGATTTCAGCTTCAATCGGCTGTTTCTCATCCAGTCGGCGACGGCCTTCATTCCCTCATGGAGGTTGGTTTTGGCGGTGTAGGGTTCTTTGTTGAGGGAGAGGATCAGCTGGGTGTCATCGGCGTAAGAGATGATGTTGAGGTCGTGCAGTCGGGCTACGTGGGCGAGTGGTGCCATGTAGATTTTGAACAGCGTTGGGCTGAGGGATGAGCCCTGGGGTACGCCGCAGATGATCTCGGTGGCTTTGGAGCGAAAGGGGGGGAGGCGGATGCTTGGTGTTCTGCCGGAGAGGAAGGAGGAGGCCCAGTCCAGTGCCTTCTCTTGGATCCCGGCATCGTGGAGGCGTGATCGTAGTGTGCGGTGGCAGACCGTGTCAAAGGCGGCTGACAGGTCCAAGAGGATGAGGACCGCGGTTTATCCGTTGTCTAGCAGAGTCCTGATGTCGTCAGTGGTGGCGATGAGGGCAGTTTCGGTGCTGTGGTTGCTGCGGAACCCAGACTGGGACAGGTCCAGGATGCTGTTCTCCTCAAGGAATCTGGTCAGTTGTTTGTTGACGGCCTTCTCGATGACCTTTGCCGGGAACAGAAGAAGGGAGATGGGCCGGAAGTTCTTGAGGTCCTTGGGGTCCGCCTTGGGTTTCTTGAGTAAGGCGTTGATCTCGGCGTGCTTCCAGCTCTCTGGGAAGGTTGCTGTCTCGAAGGAGATGTTGATGGCTTTCCGGAGATGGGGTGCGATGGTGGTGCCGGCTTTGTTGAAGATGTGGTGTGGGCATGGGTCTGACGGGGATCCGGAGTGGATGGAGTTCATGATCTTGATGGTGTCATCGTCATTGATGTTGGTCCAGGAGATCAGGCGGTTGGTGCGGGTGGTTGTCGTGGGGGTGGAGGTCTCGGTGGTTGCTGGGGCGGTCGCGGCATTGAAGCTGTCGTGGATGTCTGTGATCTTGGGGCGGAACAAGGTGGCCAGCGAGTCGCACAGGTCTTGTGATGGTGGGATGTCGTTGGTGTTGGAGCTGGGGTTGGAGAGTTCCTTCACGATGTTGAAGAACTCTTTGCTGTTGTGTGTGTTGTTGTCTAGTCGGTCTTTGAAGGAGGTCCTTTTGGTGGATCTGATGAGGTGGTGGTGTCTGCGGGTGGCGTTCTTGTGGGGTGCGTAGCTTTCCGGTGTTTGTTCGCGGATCCAGTTCTTCTCTAGCTTTCGGCAGGTTTGCTTGGAGGCCTGGAGGTCTTAAGAGAACCAGCTCGCTTTCTTTCTGGTGTGGCTGTTGGAGGGTTTCTTGAGCGAGGCAAGGGTGTTGGCGCAGTCGTCGATCCACTGTCTGAGGTTTTGGGCTGCGGCGTCGGGGTAGGTCGGGTCTGCGGGTGGACTTCGGGCGAGGGCGGTAGTTAACTGGTCTTTGGTGACTTTGCTCCAGCAGCGGCGAGGCATCTGCTGGGTGCGGTGGTGTGTGGTGGGTTTCCGGAAGGTGAAGTGGATGCAATGGTGGCCGGTCCAGTGGAGTTCGGTGGTGTGGTTGAAGAAGACGTGGGAGCTTGCTGAGAAAAGGGGGTCCAGCGTGTGGCCGGCGGAGTGGGTGGGTGTTGTGACGAGTTGTCTGAGTCCGAGGTTGGCGAGGTTGTCGATCAGGGTGGAAGAGTTGGAGTCGTTGTTGTTCTCGAGGTGGAAGTTCAAGTCCCCGAGGAGGATGTAGTCCTTGGAGGCGAGGGCGTGTGTGCTGACGAAGTCGGCGATGGAGTCGCTGAACTGTGGTCGGGGTCCGGGGGGTCTGTAGATGAGGGTTCCTCTAAGGGTGGTGTTGGGGTCGGTGTGGTTCTGGAAGTGCAGGTGTTCGGTGGTGCTGAGGGTGTCATCGATGTATGTCGAGATTTTGAGAATGTTCCTGTGAACGATGGCAATTCCTCCTCCCACTCCATTGGTTCGGTCCTTGCGGGTGATCTTGTAGCCGTCCGGGATGGCTATGGCGATGTCGGGTGCCGAGGAGGGGTTCAGCTATGTCTCTGTCAGGAAGGCGACGTCTGGGGTGTTGGTGTCGAGTAGGTCCCAGAGTTCAACAGCGTGTTTACGGGCGGAGCGGGTGTTGAGAAGGATAAATTTGAGGTAGTTAGGTTCTTTGGTAGGTGGGTTGGTGGGCCGGATGCTGGTGAAGCTGCAGTTCTGGCAGGAGAAGGGTCCTTGGGTGCGCTTCGGGGCCGCCAGGCAGCAGGTGCATGATCGTCCGGCGTAGAGTGCGTGGAGGGTGCTGGAGTCGTAGCAGAGACGGGTGTTGTGGTGTTCGCGGGGGCCAGGGTTTCTGGCCCCGGGGCGCGGTCCCGGCGCGGACGGGCGCAGACGGGCTTGCCTTTGGCGTGCCAGCGGCGCGGCCACTGCGCGGCCTCCATTTGAGGGGAGGTGGGGGGGAGGAGCAGCTGGGAGGCGGGAGCGGGCGGCGAATGGGCAAACAGGGGGGCGAGGCCACAGGGACGCAGCGGCGGGAAAAGACGGGTGGAGTATGGTGGGGGGAAAACAAAGGCAAAACAGGGCACAGAAGGAAATGGCAGGGGAAAAAACAATTAGATTAGACAGGAGGGAAAGAGGAACTCTGGACACACTGTCGATGGGAGGCACACCAGGACAACACACCATCACTGGAAGGCACACCTGAGGCAACACACCATGTACAGGGAGGTACACTAGAGACAAGACACCATGTAACGTTATAGTTAGGTGAATTTGTCAGTGACAACATTAACATTTTGAACTAAAAAAAAAAATCACCAGTAGTAGTTAGCAGAGCTAGCTATAACTTGCTCCCCTGCCATGCACTGCTTATGACCTCACATATGACATCACTTATGACATGTTCTATGACATAATGTATGACATAATTGATGACATCTCTGATAACATCATCCAATGAGTGTGTTAGTTTTTTGTTTATAGTTTACATAGTGTCGGGTAACCACCATATTGCCCAGACGTGGGTCCCTTGCTCACTTTGCCACTGGATTCAAGCTAGCCTGGCTGATGAAGGGTGATGCCCCGAAATCAGTCCCAGGATGCTTATATTCGGTCCAGGGGGGACCTGGTTTGGAAGTACAGGCTGGACTATTCCCATGAGGTGCAGGGTCAAGACTGATTTGCATATGGCTGGGTCAAAACTTGAATCCCATGGCAAGGAAAAAAGAGATGGCTTTAACCCAGACCTGTGACTGGTGGTGAATGTTTGATTTGTTCAGCATTCCATCCATCATCTGTTCTTTTTGCATATAACCTCACATATGACATCACTCATGACATGTTCTATGAAATCATTTATGACATCTCAATTGACATCATTGATCTTACTGATGACATCTCTGATGACATCACGCAATGAGTGTGTTAGTTTGTTTTATGGTTTACATAGTGGTGGGTAACTACCATATTTCTTTTCTACCTAAGAAACGAAAACCGATCTTTTTAACACACCTAACTATAACTTTACTTTAACCTTTGTTTTCTTCAGTGAATTTCAATTTTTTTTTAAATGTAAAGTAATACTCAACTACCATACAAAATGCAACCCCTGCGTGCTGCACAGCAGGGGCCAACCCACCCTGGCTTGACCACAGGGCCTGGCCTCGGGGGCGGACCGTTTATTTTTTAAATAAAGGGAGAGGTAGGCCGCATGGTCCCCCTTCCCAGGCCTTGTTTGGCCCTGGGGCTCCACCCCCCAGCGCCATTTCTAAAAAAGAAAGGGGAGGGGGCTGCATGGCCCTCTTGCCCAAAGCTTGTTAGGCCCTGGGGATCCCATCCCCCAGGGCCACTCTGTTAAATAAAGGGGAGGGAGTGCATGTGTACACCCGCGGGCTGATGTCAGCCCTGTGAACGTCAGGGCCTAGCATTCTTTTGAGGGGGAGGATGGTATGCAGCACTCTTCCCTGGGTTGATATTGGCCCCGGGGACTCTATCTCCCAGGGCCGGCATTCTTTTGTGGTGAGGGGGCGTGTGTGGTCTCCATCTTCAGGCTTATTGTGTCCCCGGGGACCCTATCCCCCGGGGCCCAGCATACTGTTGAGGGGGAGAGGGGCATGCGTGGCCCACCCCCCCAGGGTGATTTTGTCCCTGGGGACCCCATCCCTACCAAGGACCGGTGTTCTCTTGAGGAGGACGCGCGTGACCCCTCCCTGGGCTGATTTTGGCCCCGGGGACCCCATTGCCCATGGCCACTTATTTAAACAAGCATTTGCAATGCAATAGGTCTCGCATTTGCGAGAGTTTAAGTTATTGGCATTGTAAATGAAAATGCCTTTTATTTATCTGTTTTGCTGATAACACATAAATAAACGGCATTGTCATTTACAATGCCATTAGCTCAAACGTGTAAATGCGGGACCTATTTAAAGAAGCGGCCGCAATTGTCCCGGGCTGCTCCGAAAGTGAAACCACGCATGACGCTCTGAAGGTTGCAGGAAAGCACGTCGTTCCTGCAGTAGGAGAGACTCATTAAAGAAAATAGCGCTTAAAGACTAAAAAAGACCTACGGTGTAACAACCAAAATAAAAGGGCCAGCCCTCATGGGAGGTTACAAATGAAGACAAGGCGGTACTAAGGATTGACTAACAAGCCTATTAATGAATCAGAAGCCAGCATTTCCGAAGGGCAATGACACAAGCCAATGACAAATATGGGTGGAGCGTGGGCAAGGCTTTTATTCCATACTCCAATACAGCATGCCGCAGAGCAGAGCATGCGCTGCCCAGGCTCGACCTAAAAAGGGGAGGGAGGCCACATGGCCCCCCTGCCTGAGCCTTGTTAGGCACTGGGGACCCCATCCACCAGGGCCACTATTTAAAATTGAGGGAATGGGGCACAAGTGGCCCCCCTCCCCTGGCTGATGGCCCTGAAGACCCCATCCCGGTGTTCTTTTGAGGTGGAGGGGGCATGCGGCACCCCTCCCCGGACTGATTTTGACCCTGGGGACCCCATCTCTTGGGCTCTGGCATTCTTTTGAGGGGAGGGGGCACTTGTGGCCCCCCTCCTGAGCCTTTTTTGGCCATGGGTACCCCAACCCCCAAGGCCATGAATGTTTTAAGGGGAGGTGCACCCTTCCCTCCCAGAGCTGTTATTGGCCCTATAGACCCCATCTCCGGGGCCCGGCATTCTTTTAAGGGGGGCACATGGCCCCCTTTAATCCCCCGGGGCCCAGCAAACTTTTCATGGGGAGGGGGTCACACGAGGCCCCTTTGTCATGGGCGATTTAGACTTCAGGGGACCCCAAAACTTTGTTGTTTTCTTTCAGATTCCCTAACTTTGTTTCTTCTTTTTCCCACGGAATCCCTTATATTTTAAGCCACTCGCTACCCCCTGGATCCCCACTCTCCCTCCCAGCAGCTCTTCCCTCTCCCGCCTCCCCGCACAACTCCCAGCACCCCTCCCCAGGGGAGCGAGACTGCCCAAGGCAAATAAGGGTCCCTGGCATATTTAAACTGGCACTCCAGCAACTCTTTGCTGGAGATATATATATATATATATATATATACATAGAGGAGCAACGGGTGGAACAAGTATTCCCAAGGAAAAACACACGCTAGTCGATGAACTTCATTTTTTAAGAGACGAGCGGCGCCAAACATTGCGCCCAAGAAATCAACAAGCGACAGGAACAAAGAACGAAACTTCAAAAGAAACTAAAGAAGGAAACGACGACGGAAAAAACAAAGGGAGATACAACCGAACACAGAAACGAAACTGGAGACGTTAAATAAAGATTCACATACTCAGGCATCCAACACCATCATCAATCTAGCTAACATCAATCTAGATGAAGCGGAACAACAACTTCTCGCATTAGGATTATCATTTTGTCCCGAAACCAATTTCAACTATGCACAAACTAGAGCAGATGTTTATCACTTTATACGGAAGCTCAAGTTACGCAGATTCCATTGTCAAAGACCCAATAAAGAATCTGATCTCCCCACCAAAGTAAACTCATCAGGGGGAACTATCCAGCTGGCGATTTCGGATGCCAATCTGTTAGGGACACTACAAGAATTAGAACAAAATGTATCTCCAAGTGCTGTGTCCCTCACGTCTCAATCTATCTTTACGCAACAGCATCTCAATACAAATCAGAGACCGGATACTAACTTCAAACCCAAGTCCAAGTTTGTGCCAATCTTACCCAGAGATAATATTGGTATTTTCAGCGAGACAGTGGTGGCAGAAATTAAAAAACTTAACTACAAAACAGCGGGTACAAAAAAGCAATATTCCTATCAAGAACAAAAATATCATCAACTAATGAAAAAACTCAAAGAGCAAGATAAAGTGGTTATCCGTAACTCAGATAAAGGGGGAAACGTGGTACTCTGGCCCCTGCAACAATACATTCAAGAAGCTTTGTCGCAACTAAATGATAGGTCATGCTACAAGTTAAGCAATAAACAAGCAACATCACAGGCACAAAATGAACTATTCTCCAAATTATTGGCTTGGAAGAGCACCGGCCTCCTCAATCAAGATGAGTACAAATTCCTGAAGAAAGATCATCCTATTATGCCAGTCATATACTTCATACCTAAAATTCACAAGGATATTCAACACCCTCCAGGACGGCCAATAATATCTGCCAAACAAAGCCTACTTGAAAACGTTTCAATCTATATAGATTTCTTCTTACAAGACTTGGTTAAAGGACTACCATCATACGTCCAAGACACATCTGATTTCCTAAAACAAATTTATAACTATCAGTGGAAAGAGGACTATCTTCTAATAACCTTGGACGTTTCCAACCTATACACTTCAATTAATCACAAAGATGGGTTGAGAGCGGTAGAATACTTTCTGTCAAACAGACTGATCCAATTTCATCAACACAACAAAATGCTTATCAGTCTCATCCAGTTCTGTTTAAACAACAACTACTTCTTGTTTAATCATCACGTCTACCAGCAACTGAGAGGAGTAGCCATGGGGGCTAGCTTTTCACCAAGCTATGCTTGCCTCCATATGGGCTTTTGGGAAGAGACTATTTTAAAAACCAAGCACGCAATACCAATGTCAGATCATGTGATGAAATGGATGCGATATATAGATGATCTGTTTATAATTTGGCGGGGCAGTGAAAGGGAGGCTCTGAATTTTATAGAGGGTATTAATGATAATGATCTAAACTTGCATTTTACATAAAACAAAGGTGTGCTTTCTAGATGTGCAGGTATATGTCGCTAATAATCAGCTACATACACAACTTTACCGCAAACCTACAGCAGGAAACACAACTTTGCATTCCTCTAGTTTTCATCCTAAACACACCATTCACAGTATTCCTTACGGAGAGATGTTACGGATTCGACGAATCTGTAGCAATAACAATGATCTAATAATCTCCCAACAAGAAAGTAATAACAGATTTCTAGAAAGAGGCTACAGTAGCAAAAGCATCGATGAGGCCATACAAAAAACTAGAGCTATGAAACGTGAGGACTTGTTATTTAAACCATCCAAAAACAGTAAAAACCTAAACCCAACAGGCAAACTGTAGATACTAACAAGACAGAGGAAATAAGGTTAATCTTAACGTACAACAGACAGAAAGACAGCCTTATCAAAATCATAAAGGATAATTGGTACCTTTTACACCTGGACACGCAACTTAGTGAAATTATTCCTTCTAATCCAACCATTACTTTCAGAAGGGCTCCATCCACTAGTGATTTTCTTGTAAACAGCAGTCCGGAAACAAAATCAGGCACTAACTGGTTGACTAAACGCAAGGGTTTTTTAAAATGCTCCACCTGCAAGGCTTGTAAGCATGCAACCAACAAATCTTCATACACAACACCGTTTGATGATAAAGCACACACAATCACGAAAAACATGACTTGCAAAACAGAATTTGCTATTTATGTGTTGGAGTGCTCTTGTGGGCTGCAATACGTGGGATCCACCAAGTTGCAGGTCCACAAGAGAATTCTCCAACATCTACGTGCAATCACGGTGGCTCGGCATTTCAGGGATTGTCACGAAAGTAATATAAAATTTCTTACATACTTTGCAATTGATTGTATTCCGCCCCTCAGAAGAGGCGGGGATCGTGAGGCACTTTTGAGAAAATTGGAGACACAGTATATACTTGAACTGGATAGCAAAAGCCCACATGGGCTAAATGCCACAGAAGACTTATACATGTGGCTTTAGGACGTCTATGTATATAAAAATTCAGCATTGCAATACAAGCTAAACAAGCAATAGCATAAATAGACTTCCTTTCCCTAATGCTTCTCCAATAACAGTAAAATAGAATGAGATTATTTTTAACAATGTATAGTGACATATTTGCTAGGATGTTCCTTCCTGTTTCCTCTCTCCCTTTTCTTTCCCTCCCTTTTTTTCTTTTTTTCCTTGATTATTTTTCCCTCGTCATAAACAAAGTGCTATAGATGGTTATGTCAAGGTACCTATTGAACTATCAATTAGATCTTGCACAAATGCTATATTGCACAGGTTTGCACAAATTCGCACTTATTTGCCGTATTTGCACAATTAGACTAAACCATGCTGCTAAATATTTCTCCAATACTTTTTTATCAATATGGTGTTTAACATGATATTATCTTGTATATTGCTCTGATTTTATATGTGCAGTCTATTTATGTATTTATACAAAGGCACATGCACTTTATAATATGTGAGCCAATAGCTCGATATTTACAAATCTGTAGCCACTAGTTATTAATCATGTTCTGTATTTTACAGTTATAACAAACCATTTTGATGTAACAAGAATTTGCACACAAAAAGCGCTTGAAACATGGTTGTATGTTCACCAGAAACCACAGTGGTAGGGACAATTTGCACAGGGAAATGAAAATATTAGTTCTACCAACAAACTAGAACCCTTGCTACAAGGTAAACAATACGACGACCACCAGCGCCGTAATTTAGGCAAACGAAGTTTACCTCATACATTAACAAATTTTGAAAACCGAGCAAAGGATTCAAAAGTAAAGATCATATAATGGTGCAAGTACACATCAAAAATAAAGTTCTCTGATTAAATGCCAAATGTTCATATCTTGTCTTTATTCCATGATAAACTTCTTCGCTGCAAGCCCACTGCAAGCCAACACGTGTTTCGTCCTGACATTAAGAAGTCATGGACTTCATCAGGGCTGAAGACAAAGAAATAACTGAATTTCACAAAGTGTATACTGATAGTGACAAAAAATACATGTAAATATTCTAACATCAAAAACTAAGAAACATAAATAAAAAGACATTAAACTGCTTTACATTAAAACCTAATAGATAATCATGACGGTAGGAGCGATGAATATAGTGTGTAGTATCACCGAATAAAAATAGAAAAGGATAAGTAGTGTCTATAGGAAAGAGGGGAAACCTCAGAGAGGGAGTAAAGGTTATAAGGTAAAGTAAAAGACCCAGTAAGGATAAATGTATGCAGAATCAAATGCAAACCGTGAGAAGGTATGGAAACCAAGAAGAATTGAAGACAAAATAAACTAAACGACAATACCCATATTAAGGGATATATAAAGAAAGAAGCTACTATCTTGTAAGTAGAAGAACAAGTCAAACTGTCCTACCAGTGAAGATAAAACAGAGACAAATATAATGTACTATGAGTTATTTATAAATTGATCTGGTAATAAAGTGTATAATACAAAAAGACTCACCAATTAATATTATTATCAATAAACGTATCATACAAGTCAAGGAGCCAGGAAAGCAACGTCTGCGAACCTACAAGTAAAGAATTGTATAGCTAATATTCTGTACAAATTACTAAAGTAATTACTGAACCTTATGACTCCTTTACTTTTTATATATTTTACCGTTTTACTTAGTTCAATTTATGAATGTAATTACCTTTTCAACATGGCGCTTACCGGAGGTATCAAATATTACTCACATAGTCCGTTTTCTAGAGGGGCTATATATTCCCCTTCCAACATGGCGCGTATTGCAGACGCCGAGGATACCACGAGTGGTCTAGATATTGGACCCTAACCAGATACTTTAAGGTAATTGCGGGAGCTAGTTTAGTTGGGTAACTGAATACTTATTTATTTACTTTGGTGTACTGTTGTCTTTAACCTATTGGCTATTTAGACAGAATATAGCACTGAGAATTAAGAGCGCTTTTGTAGCTCGTTACCATGCTAGCATATGTTAGGTCAATATCACTGATAGTATTCGTTATTTAGAGAATTTACCTATTCATTTACTTTACGGGTAATTTGATTTACGTGTTTGCCTAACTATGCACCAATGACCTAATACGGTCCTATGTAGCGTTTTTTATTCCTTTTATTGATTTATGAAAGTAGTGTTATTAATTAGTGTTCCATTTGATCGCTGTTTCTGTTGAGCAAGGCATCACATAAACTACTTAATTTACTGCTGCCGGTTCGGTGAAGTTTAGTTGATATTTTGTTTCAGGATATATGAATGATACCTAGAGCTGAATATATCAGAGAGATACATTGGAAAATAACCGGATTGGAGCCTTCCAGCTCAAGATTCTATTGGTATGTTTTTTATTAGTAACTGCCACTGGTTCAGTAATTACTTAAATGATCTGTGATCCACTTGTCGGCTCCAGGCATATCGCCCGACAAGTGGATCACAGACCTGGGATGAGAGCTGATACAGCGGACAGTGGCCCATCTATGGGCTTTTCATTGGTGACAGAAATTAGTGCACCATACATGGATTTATTGCGGGACTCTGAGTACCATGATGCCTTGGGCCAACTGACCCGCCCATCTGGGGGCGTATACAGGCTTTAATGGACCGAGACCGGAGCACGTATTCACAAACGCGACTGCCTTTGAGAAAGAGGGATGATCCTCGAAACGCGTCAGGCGTATCGCGTGCATGACTGTCTGATTGCAACTGCCTGCTACGTCTTGCTCATACCCTGAATTAAAAGGCTTGCCACCTTGGTCTGTTTTTGAGTGCTCTCAATCGAGGGAAAACGGCAAAAGGAGCACACATATCTGGCGGCGATCCGGCCGTGGAGCAGCACCACCCCGCGAAGTGAGGGGGCCACATGGCGGGCGATATGCCTGGAGCCGACAAGTGGATCACAGACCTGGGATGAGAGCTGATACAGCGGACAGTGGCCCATCTATGGGCTTTTCATTGGTGACAGAAATTAGTGCACCATACATGGATTTATTGCGGGACTCTGAGTACCATGATGCCTTGGGCCAACTGACCCGCCCATCTGGGGGCGTATACAGGCTTTAATGGACCGAGACCGGAGCACGTATTCACAAACGCGACTGCCTTTGAGAAAGAGGGATGATCCTCGAAACGCGTCAGGCGTATCGCGTGCATGACTGTCTGATTGCAACTGCCTGCTACGTCTTGCTCATAACCTGAATTAAAAGGCTTGCCACCTTGGTCTGTTTTTGAGTGCTCTCAATCGAGGGGAAACGGCAAAAGGAGCACACATATCTGGCGGCGATCCGGCCGTGGAGCAGCACCACCCCGCGAAGTGAGGGGGCCACATGGCGGGCGATATGCCTGGAGCCGACAAGTGGATCACAGACCTGGGATGAGAGCTGATACAGCGGACAGTGGCCTATCTATGGGCTTTTCATTGGTGACAGAAATTAGTGCACCATACATGGATTTATTGCGGGACTCTGAGTACCATGATGCCTTGGGCCAACTGACCCGCCCATCTGGGGGCGTATACAGGCTTTAATGGACCGAGACCGGAGCACGTATTCACAAACGCGACTGCCTTTGAGAAAGAGGGATGATCCTCGAAACGCGTCAGGCGTATCGCGTGCATGACTGTCTGATTGCAACTGCCTGCTACGTCTTGCTCATACCCTGAATTAAAAGGCTTGCCACCTTGGTCTGTTTTTGAGTGCTCTCAATCGAGGGGAAACGGCAAAAGGAGCACACATATCTGGCGGCGATCCGGCCGTCGAGCAGCACCACCCCGCGAAGTGAGGGGGCCACATGGCGGGCGATATGCCTGGAGCCGACAAGTGGATCACAGACCTGGGATGAGAGCTGATACAGCGGACAGTGGCCCATCTATGGGCTTTTCATTGGTGACAGAAATTAGTGCACCATACATGGATTTATTGCGGGACTCTGAGTACCATGATGCCTTGGGCCAACTGACCCGCCCATCTGGGGGCGTATACAGGCTTTAATGGACCGAGACCGGAGCACGTATTCACAAACGCGACTGCCTTTGAGAAAGAGGGATGATCCTCGAAACGCGTCAGGCGTATCGCGTGCATGACTGTCTGATTGCAACTGCCTGCTACGTCTTGCTCATACCCTGAATTAAAAGGCTTGCCACCTTGGTCTGTTTTTGAGTGCTCTCAATTGAGGGGAAATGGCAAAAGGAGCACACATATCTGGCGGCGATCCGGCCGTCGAGCAGCACCACCCCGCGAAGTGAGGGGGCCACATGGCGGGCGATATGCCTGGAGCCGACAAGTGGATCACAGACCTGGGATGAGAGCTGATACAGCGGACAGTGGCCCATCTATGGGCTTTTCATTGGTGACAGAAATTAGTGCACCATACATGGATTTATTGCGGGACTCTGAGTACCATGATGCCTTGGGCCAACTGACCCGCCCATCTGGGGGCGTATACAGGCTTTAATGGACCGAGACCGGAGCACGTATTCACAAACGCAACTGCCTTTGAGAAAGAGGGATGATCCTCGAAACGCGTCAGGCGTATCGCGTGCATGACTGTCTGATTGCAACTGCCTGCTACGTCTTGCTCATACCCTGAATTAAAAGGCTTGCCACCTTGGTCTGTTTTTGAGTGCTCTCAATCGAGGGGAAACGGCAAAAGGAGCACACATATATATATATATATTATCTACTGGCGGTCGCCAGTAGATAGTTATAGTTAGGACCGTGTTTCCATAGGAAATCTGAAAATTCTAATTTGAATAACTTTGGCGCCGGTTGACGAATCCTCGCAAATTTTTCAAAATAGGTGGGGCGCTCCGCTCCGCTCCGCTCCGCTCCGCTCCTACCCTGAAAGTCTCGGGTGATTAGTCAAGCGGGGGCCGAGAAAAAAGGGGGGTCCCAAAACGCGTTTTCCCCATGCATTTTTCCATAGGGAACTTTAGTCCAAGGTACAGCCCGAACGGCTGAACAGAATTACTTGAAATTTGGCAGAGAGGTAGTCCTCAGGTCAGGGATGTGCCTTTTGAATATCTGGAGTCAATCTGTTCAGTAGTTCCTGAGAAAATTTCAGTTAAAAGTACATATATATCTATAAGCGCGCACCATGCGCGCACCGTGCGCGCACGGTGACGTGCGCGAGCGCAATTCTGATTGGTTGTTAGATGTCAGTAAACATTCGAATCTGTCGAAATCAGGAAGTGGCGGCCGCCATCTTGTCTCTCGCAATCTGAGGCAGTGAAAAACAAAGGTGGAGAACGTGAAAAGGGGGCAGGGTGGACAGTTCCTGACCCCCTAGCCTTTGTCAGGGCGTCACTGAAGGACCCCCAAGGGTGAAAAAAACATTTATTTTTTTGACGAAAATGCGCGGGCTGCGCGCACGGTGCGCGCACGGTGCGCGCACGGCACGCACAACGCTTCGTGGGTGCTTGGTGCGCGAAGCGCACCGAGTGCCCACAGCGCGCGCACGGTACGCGCACGGTAAAAAGCCTGAAAAAAAAAATATATTAATAAATACATAACTTAGCATTTAAAAAACCGTACAAATTCACTTAAAAAACCATAGGTTTCACACATGTTATAGTTAGCTGGACATTTCCCTCGTAATAAACCAATGAAATTCCCCCGTTATAGTTAGTGCAGGTGTAACGCCCTGAACGTCTCAGGATCGTTTAACAGACACGATAATGAGAACGCAACCACTTGTGAAGGTTTAGTTATTTTAATGAAGGCAAAAATAATACAGGGAATAAACAAAGGTTATAGTCACTGGAATCCTCCAGGCTAAGTACGTTACCAGCCCACAGCACGGATGGTCCTAACCGTCCTCTGCATATACGCCGATCCCGGCGTATGCCAACAGAGGGCAGAAATGAAATGGCCGACAATGCCAATCGGTAGGCTGTGAGGGGCACGAAGAGTGTTGGGGAGAATCGAGGAGTCAGGGAAACACCCAGCCGGGGTCTCTACCTGAAGGGAGCAGCCGCTCAACCTCTTCCTCAGACTGCACCGGGACGCGGAGTCACCTCCTGGTGATGCGTCACCGATACCCCAATCACAAGCAAAGAAGACTGAACCGAGAGCAGCCGCTCGATCGATCCTGTGGACTTCCGAGTCTGTAACGCGGCAAACACCACCTGGTGTGTGTTACAGCTGGCAGTCCCTGTATCTCTGGTCGGGCTGGGAGTTACGACTCCAACCAGCAAAAGCGCCACTGCGCTTTGACTCAGCCGAGTCAAAAAGCGAAGCTCAAGGGTTATCCGGTAGAGCTTCCGGGTCCTTCACAGGTGACGATGGGGCAAGACACGGCCCAGGGAGTAACGACTCGACCTACCTCCGTTCTTGCCTTACTGGAGCACCACTCCGGAACACTGCTCTTCACTAAGCAGGTACGTCGGTTGTAAACACAATATCCGACAGCGTTGTACCTCCCGGTTCCTCCCTTTATAGGGCGTGTTTTCCTTGAGTTATGTAACAGCTCTCCTGTTTACATAAGGGCGTGTTTCCTTGAGTTATGTAACAGCTCTCCTGTTTACATAAGGGCGTGTTTTCCTTGAGTTATGTAACAGCTCTCCTGTTTTACATAAGGGCGTGTTTTCCTCCCCTCGCATGACAGGAATTCTTGACAGCAGGCAAGTATAACTCACGCGACCGCAATCCTCTGCTGATGACGTCAGATATTACATCACTGATTACATATGTGTCTTTCTGAAAAATAAATATTTGTAATATATGTATAGCTAAAGATTAATGGAAGAAGACATGGGTAAATAGGTGTCTAAATACAGTGATGTAATATCTGACTGCAGTAAATGAGGAAATTAGGAAATTAGGAAACTTCATAACAAATAAGTCTCCCAAGATGGCCACCAGAGACAAAAGAGCCCAAATGTAGCCCAAATATCACCCAGATGTAGCCCAAGTATAGCCCAATGACAGAATGTCCCAGAGTGTTCTTAATAACAACTAGAGCGCTTACTGTCTCCATTATGACAAAAGTATGGCACACCTGAAGCCATCTTGATTGGAATAAACTCGTAACACTTAAAACATTTAATTTAAAAAGGAACACAATGAGGGGGTTAATTTTGCCATATAAATTATGATTAATGCTGAAGAAAGAAAATGAGGGCACATTTTGAGTGACTTCTCAAATCCTCTTCTATTTCATTAAAAAATTCTGACATGCAGACTGAAACATGCACTTTTAATACCAGGAGCAGACTTCCCTGGTGAACAGTAGTTTTACTACAGTGATCTAATGAGCCACTAGAGTGCTAACATTCAGAATTTATGGCAAGTGTGTGACATATCTGAATACCTTCATGATGGAATCAAAGTAAAAAACTGAAAGCATTTCCTACTGAGGAGACTGCAGTACATGAGGAAATTAGGAAACTTCATAACAAATAAATCTCCCAAGATGGCCACCGGAGACAAAAGAGCCCAAATGTAGCCCAAAATCACCCAGATGTAGCCCAAATATAGCCCAATGACAGAAGTGTGCAAAACACTTATTATTTTGTGTTTTTGCAGTGTTATATAGTGCAGACTTGTCAGATATTGGAGTGCTTTACATGAGCATTGGTTACATCACACAAGAACAAATTCATTTTGGTTGTAGACATGGGGAGACTAAGTGATTTGACCAGAATCACAGAATGTCGAGCTGAAGCAGAAACTCCAACCTGGTTCCCCAGTTGCAAAGTCTGCAGTTTTGGAAGTAACACAACCTCCTCTCCCCTAAGTGCAACATTTAATCAAGTGGTCAACTGGATAAAAAAACATAAAGATAACAAATAATTTAAAAGTGCTTTGTCGCTATTTGAAAACTCAGAAAATATGTCCTTATTTTAGCCTTTTAGAGCACTAACCATAATTTTGATGCCAATAAGACCCTCTCATATATGTAATTTCTAAAGGAAATACTCTAGGTATTACAGTTTTGATTATATCAAGATGACGTCAGGCGTTCCACACTTTTGTAATAAATATAGAATGTTAGCAATCTAGTTGTTCATTAGGATACTGTTGAGAGGCAGAGGCCAGGGGCACGGACTCTGAAAATTGAAGGCAGGTAGGAGGGTGCAAAGGCAACAATTTAACCACACCGAGCAGGCAGGAAGGGCCGTGGCAGCCCAACAGAATATGGAGGGCAGTGGAAAGGGGGGCAGGGGCAACAAACCAACAATACAGGACTTGCAAGAGAGGCTGTGGCAATGTAATAGACCATTGTGGGCAGGCAGAAGGAAGAGGCAATGGTAGTACAACCATACATGCCAACAGACCCGTTTCAGCCAGGAAACGTCCAATGTTTTTAAGCTCAAATGGGCTTTATTTGATCTGTCTCCTGTCTACAATCTCCTCTTTTTCAATGTAACTCAAAGGGGAAAATCAATACCCCAGTTTTTTTTCAAAATCTCCCTCTTACCAAGTTCAAAATGTTCGCAAGTATGGTACATTGGATCATGGAAGGAAATGGGGTAGGGACATAGACTTGGATAACAGAGGACAGGAGGGACATGGAGAGGTGCACCAAACTGACCCTGCAGGGCAGGAATCAGGGTTTGCAGCAGCACAATACACCACACAGGGCATGCGGGATGGGAGTGCAGCACAACAATCCATAGAAAGCAAGAGGGAGGGGACAGGACCATGCACATGGACAACAGAGAACAGAGGGGCAAGAGGCAATGGTAGCTAGCTGACCATAATGGACAGACAGGAGAGAAAGCTGCAGCATAACAGACCATAAAGGGCAGGAGGGACGGATCAGGGGCATTACAATGGAACAGACAAGCCAGGAGGGAGGGAATAGGGGGTCTGCACATGGAAACAGAGGGCTGGGGGCAAGGTGGCAGGGCAGGAGCAGTAAGATGACCATGGAGGTCAGGCAGGATGAGCAATAGTGCCCAAGACACACCATGAAGAGCAACACTGAGACTGTGATGTCATACACACAGACCATGGAGGGAAGGTGGGAGGGGGTCAGGGGCAGCTAACTGACCACACAGGGAAGGTGGGAGGGGCCATGGCAGCACAGAAGACCATGCATGGCAAGTGGGAGGGTTAGTGGCAGCACAATGGCTATGATGGGCAAGAAGGAGGGTGCAGGGGCATGCATGTTATGTTATGTTATCCGGATTTGTAGAGCGCACAGCTGCCCCAGCAAAGGGGCGTCCCGGCGCTATAAAGGACAAAGTACCGGACACAAGTAGTACCAAAGACAAGAGCACAGCATCACTAAGAATCCTGAAGAAAGAGGAAGGTTTTAACAGCCTTCCTAAAGGCAAAGAGTTCGTTAATTGCGCGGACATGGACAGGAAGAGAGTTCCATAGCCTGGCAGCAAGTACTCTAAAAGAGCAGCCGCCGGTCCTAGCTCTCTTAAAGCGCGGAACTGTGACCAAGTGAAGACCCGAAGATCGTAGAGAGCGCGAGGGAACATAAGGCAGAATGCAGTGCTCCAAAATCTGGAGAGAAGAATGCTTCACAATTTTAAACACAAGGCACAGAGTTTTAAACTTAATCCTCTGAGCAACAGGGAGCCAATGAAGTTTGACAATGGTATTTTTGGCCGAGCAAAATCTTGGTAAGCCAACCAGAGCCCTGGCGGCAGCGTTTTGAACACGTTGAAGTCTAGAAAGTTCGGCCAGGTTAGCCCCCACCAAAAGAGAGTTTGCATAGTCCAACCTAGACAAAATAGTGGCTTGAATAATGAGCTGTCAAAGAATTTAAAAATAGGTCTGAGCTTACGTAGAATCCCAAAACACATGGCAGCAGTTTTCTTAGTGTGACAGGCAAAACTGAGTTTGGAATCCAACCAAGTCCCAAGGTTCTTAACCTCGGTGACAGGAACAGGAGTTGAACCAAGCTCGGGTGGCCAGCAATGATCACCCCAGAGATGACTCTGCTTGCCTACAATGAGCACTTCGTTTTTTTTAGCGTTCAATTGCAGGCAATTATCTGTCATCCAGCGGGCCACTGAGCTCAGTCCCTCGCGGAACTTAGCAACCTCAAGGTCAGAAGCCCCACTTAATGCAACCGCCAGCTGCGTGTCGTCAGCATAGGACACCATAGTCAGGCTCCAACGCTTGGCGACAGCAGCCAGCGGCTGCACATAAAGATTGAAAAGTGTGAGGCTCAGGGCAGACCCTTGCGGCACACCCTGAGTGATAGGATAGGGTTTAGATTGAAAAGGAAAAGTGACAACCCTAAACGTACGACCGGATAAAAACGATCGAAACCACTCAAGAGCCACATTGTCGAAACCAGCCTCACCCAAACGCTGTAATAAAATGGCGTGGGAGACGGTGTCGAAGGCGGCACTGAGATCGAGAAGCACCAGTGCCGCCGTTTGACCAGAGTCGACCAAAGTACGTAGGTGCTCAACCGTAAAGAGCAACTCAGTCTCAGTACTATGGCCGGGTCGAAAGCCGTTCTGCGAGGGATCCAAAATGCTAGCACAATGAAGATGATTAGATGGGATAGCATTAATATGAACCTCAGTCAGTTTTGCAGCCCATGGAAGGAGAGATATAGGGCGATAATTCTCCAGCTTTAATGGGTCCAGGGCAGGTTTTTTTAAAATAGGCATCACCTGAGCTTGTTTCCAGCTAGCAGGAACAGAGCCAGACGTCAAAGATAGATTAACAAGATCACGCAGGGGAGGAAGACACAGTGACGCTGAATCTCTAAATTGGGCAGGTCGAAGAGGATCCCTAGTAGAGCCAGATTTGACTTTTGCCACAATATTATTAAACTCCTTCATCGAAAGCTCTGGAAAAGAGCCCAAAGACATAGTGGTCATTGGGCAAGGTTCCAACTTCTCCACAGAGACAGATGGAACAGAAAAGGAGCGATAAATGGCCTCCACCTTTTCCACAAAAAAGGCGGCCAGGTCCTCACAGTGCGAAGCAGAACAGATCTCAGCGACTGGAGCTCTACTAGCTGTAAGATCCTTAAGCACCTTAAATACTAATTTAGTAGGATTGGTGCTGATGTTAAGTTCGCGAGAATAGTAAGCAGCCCGGGCTTTATTAACCGCTCTGTGATATTTCTTAATCCTAGCACGGTAGATCGCTTTCCTGCAGGCCAAGTAAGACTTACGCCAATTTCTTTCAGCTTGTTTGCATGCTTTCCTAAGGAGGCGAAGCGAATCATCATACCAAGGACTAGGTTCGGCACGACGGCGTTTACTCTCCGCAATAGGGATCAAGCAGTCCAAGGCTCCAGTCAGCCAATTGCAAAACAGGTCATATCCTGACTCAACATCCAAAAAAGGACCCAAAGGATGTTGAACAAGAAGCCGATGAAAGTCCTCTAGTTTCAACTTTCTCCATGGACGCCTGAGAGACGCAGACAAAATTACTCTGTGAGGAAGGTCCTTAATCACAAGGTGTAACTCTATAAGATGGTGATCAGTCCAGGCCATAGGCCTGGGAGGCAGCACTTTAGCCGCAGATAAATTGGTGAAAACAGGGTCCAAAATGTGACCGCCAACATGAGTACAATGGTTAACCAGCTGAAATAGCTGGAGAGCTTCCAGATCAACAAGAGTGCTACTAAAAGCAGAGGAAAGGGGAGTATCAAAATGAAGATTTAAATCACCAACGATACTAAAGTTAGCAGCCCTTAAAGCTAATGTACTGACAGCTTCAGGAAGATCTGACCTGAAAGCGGCATCCGGGCCCGGAGGCCGATAGATAAGTAAGCCAGAGAAAGTGAAATGAGGATTAACCGGAATGCGAAAGTACGCACTTTTGCAGCCAGCTATATCCATAGCTTTCCAAACGCATGGGTAGCAGGATTTAATAGCGGCCGCAATGCCACCTCCTCTCGAGTTACGATTGTGAATAAAGATCACATACTAAGGGGGGAGAGCCAAATTCACCGCAGCCGAGGCATCATCATGCAACCATGCCTCTGACATAAACAAAACATCAGGGGCTTCGTCCGTAAGTAGACTATGCACATCCTGATGGTGTCTAACCAAAGACCTCACATTAAGATGGCAGACCTTAAATATAAACGGATCCTGAGATTCTACCAACGGAGGCGTAATAGCGGCAGGGCAGCCTAAAGGGACTTTCCTATATGCAGAGATAGGAAGAGGAGATGGAAGTCTAAATGCACACTTAGGGCAATTAATAGGGCCAGAGAGAGGATGAAGCGGAATATGCGTGCAGGGCGATGAGTTACGAAAACTAAGCAGAGCAGATCTAGTATGCATGATATAGAAAAGTGCAAAACTACAGCAACCGAAAGAAAGGCTACGGAGCCCTGCCCTAGCCCTGCCTCGGCGCGGACGAGCGCAGACGGGCAGGACTCTGGCATGACTCAGGCGCAAGGGAGGGCGCCCCCGCTGCGCGTCACCGCTGCGCGCTTGAGGGACTGGCTTAAATAGGGTGTCCACGAGTGACCAGGACGATGGAGGATAGAAGGGAGGGTCAGGACCTGTGCACAGACAAGAAAGTTCAGGGGAAGGGGCCTCACAACAGACCGCACGGGGCAGGCAGGAGGAGCAGTTGCAGCACAACAAAACAGGGAGGGCAGAAGAGTGTGGCAGTACAATGGACCATGTAGGACAGGAGGAAGAGGATAGGTGCATGGCATGTGGACAGGCAGGGTGGAGGTGGCAGGGACAGGTTACAGTCATCTGACAATGCTAGGCAGGTGGGAGGGGAGTGGCAGCTCAACAGAACACTCAGAGTAGATAGGAGTGGCAGGTCCATGGAACATGGTGGGCAAAAAGGATGGAGCAGGGGCATGCACAAAGACATCGGAGGGCAGGGGGAAGGAGAATAGGGGCAGCAAGCTAAGCACAGAGTTTAAGCAGGAGGTCAATGATGGGGCATAGAATTGGGCAATGGAGGGCAGGAGGAGTGGACTAGTACATCATACTAAATTGAGGGCAGTGGCAGCACATCAGACCATGCATGGCAGGAGGGAGGAGGCTAGTCCATGGATTCACACAACAGAGGATAGGGAGGAGGGGGATGGGGCAGCAAGCTAACTGTTCAGAGAAGGCGGGTATTAGGAACTTTATTGTTTTTAAAACGTGTGTCTGTGCGAACTACTTAAAATATGAACAAGTATGCAGCATAATCTCACTTTTATTCAGGAAGAAGAGGACGTTTGTGACTGTGACTCCGGGCTCACTTGGCAGAAACACCCCCTGACCCTCCACCCCCTATCGCAAAATGTAATGCCCGTGAAAAGGGTAGGTGAACACAGTGTTATATAGAACATAGTCCTGAGAGCACGATTGAAAATGAAAACTAGATATAGTGTATGGTATAAACGATGCACCAAAAGGTGTGATATAAGATGAACCAGGCGTGAAATATAATATGCAATACATTGTGCGCAATTACAGATTCATTGGAGAGCGCGAGATAGCACAGCACTAGCGCGTGCTATGCGATATGCGCCTTGGAGTGTAATATGCACAGGGCAGTGTTGTGTAACCTAACTAGTCTCTAAAGTTGTAATATAAAATATGTGCTGGGGAGTGTAACGTTGCATATGCACTGTGACAAAGATATGGATCCCAGATTGTAATATGTATGGCATAGCACTGTGCGTTATAACATAGGCATCGAGGAAGGCACGTTAGATGGGGCAATATAACCCGTGCGAAGACAAGTGTGGCATGACATATTCACGGGGTGGTGTTACAGTGCACATGGGCTAGAGAGTGTCATAGCATATGCACTAGCTAGTGGAATACAACACAGAGGTGTGTTGCACTCAGCAGGCAATGGTGGGTGTAACACAGCATTGGGCTCTGCCAGGAGCGCGCTGTGACTCTCAAGTGATGTTCGTTCCCTTTCCAGAGAGTAAAATAAAAAGTATTACACATCCAGCAGTGGATGTGTGTTTTATTAACCGTGAGGGGGGTTTCTTGCATAGTTTTGGTCGAATTTTTGTCGAATCCCCTTTGAATGGCTTGGTATGCATGTGTATTAAATGTGCCCGTCAATAGCTACCCATGTTTGTATAAATAAACGACAAGGGTGTCTACCGGGATTAGGCACGGTAGGGCATCAGACATGTCAGAGCTTCACTAGTGGTGTAAATGCATTCCACGTGGATTCATTGTATGCATAGTCACCTTTTAATGAATATCACGCAAATCGTCATGGTGATAGGTACGTACGGTTTGTCCAGCATGTCCTAGGTGTGTCTATAAATATATATTTTTTTAAAATAATAAAAAACAGTGGCCGGCCCTGGGGATTGGGGTCAAAAAAATATAATTAGGAGACAGGCCCTGGGGGATGGGGTCATCAGGGCCAATAAAGAAGGGGAACCACACAGCCCCCTTCTTAAAAAATTAAAATAAAGAAAAGACTGGCATCGTGCCAGAGGCCACGCCCCCTCCTTGCAGCACTCTGCAAACGCGCCCCCTGGCGAATTGTAAGTTGGGGAATTAATTCCTCTTCAATACTGAGGGTCCCTGAGGGCCAACTAGCCCAACAGGCATCTCCAGTATGCGCCAGGGAGCTGCGCTGCAGACAGGTGTTCTGAGGCCAAACCCCTTTTTATACATCTCTGCAACGCAGCTCCTCTGTGGCACTTACTGGAGGTACCTAGTGGTCTAGTTTGACCCTAGGGACCCTTAGGATTCAAGGGGACTTAATCTCTCAACTTAGAACAGCCACAGGGCGCGTTTACACAGTGGTGAAGGGAGGGGAAGGGGCCTGAGGTGACGTGTGCAAACACGCACTATGGCACGTTTTAAATTGGGGATATAATTTCCCTTCAATACTGAGGGCCCCTGGGGGCTAACTAGCCCACCAAGTGCTTCCAGTAAGCGCCACTGAGCTGCATTGCAGAGAGGTGGTCCAGGCCCTGCCACTTTTTACACCTCTCTGAAACGCAGCTCTGTGGCACTTACTGGAGGTACCTAGTGGGCTAGTTGGACCCTAGGGACCCTCAGGATTCAAATGAACTTAATCTCCCAACTAAAAACAGACACAGGGCGTGTTTACACAGTGGTGAAGGGAGGGGACGGGACCTGAGTTAACGTGTGCAAAAACGCCCTGTGGCCTGTTTTAAGAGGTAGTTTTAATCCCCCTGCCTTATTATATACTAGGGGCTTACAGAGGAGGTCATGCTAATCACAGGGGGACCCCAACGCATAATGTTCCCTAGTGTATGTAAGTGTTTTCACTGTATTCTAAGTGTCTTTTAACATAGCACTGGCTCTAGGACGGGTTAGTCAGACTCAGTTACCACCAGTATCCGTCTGAAAAAGTTGAGGGTACAGGATGATTTTGCAACAAGGCTTCTTTCTGCTCTTCCTTTTGTTCTTTCTGCACGTTATCCTTCTTCCTGCACTTTTCTTCGTCTTTGAGGACTTCTGTTGCTTCTTTCTGCACTTCTTTTTTTTCTTTCTGTGCATTTTTTCTTCTTTCTTCACATGTCCTATCTCTGTAGGCATAGTTAGAAATTAGCATTTAAAAAACCTTTGAAATTCACAGAAAAAACCATAGGTTTTAGGCACGTTATAGTTAGGAATTAGCATTTAAAAAACCTCAGAAATTCACTGAAAAAACCATAGGTTTCAGGGGTGTTATAGTTAGCTGGACTTTTCACTTGTACAAAACCATTGAAATTCCCCCGTTATAGTTAGTTCAGCTAACTATAACTCGCGCACCCGCAATGCACTGCTGATGACGTCACATATTACATCACTCATGACATGGTCAGTGACATCACTCATGACATCACTGATGACATCTCAAATGACATCACTGATAACATCACTGATGACATCATCCTTGTGATAGAGTGGCAGACCTCCTCTCACCTTAATATAACCTTTGATACACACATTCAAAAATAGAGACTAACATTTTCAAAACAATGGACATACCAATACCAGTTACAACAACCTCTTCAGTAATTCTAAGATCCACATACACATCCACTCATTCACCAACAGTCCTATACAGTCACTCATACATGTACTCACTCATCATATGTACTCATACACCTATACATCCTGTTACACAATGCCACTCATCCATAGAGTTACTCATACACATAGTCACTCATGCTAATAAAGAATCAAACATACATTTACTTGCATATACAGTTATACACACACCACCACACTTACTTCTACGGAAATTTACACATACTTAGTCTTTTAAACAATCACTTATAGAAACACATACTTATTCATACAGGAACTCTTTCAATCTCTCACTCTCACATATATTCACTTATATACACCAATAGTCACATATATGATGTAGCTCTTAAAAGGTTGAAAATTGTAGGGGTGCGGTATATTCACTGTTAGTCGGCACCCGCATATAATCAAATGTGTACTCAGGTATTTTGTGTGCGAAATGTATTAAGAGATGTATAAGCTGTATCGATTTAATTTAGAAGTGTTAGCAATGTACCATGATATTAAGAATGTGTTTAGAGAAATGCATAGAGTTTAGTTTATATGAACGCAATGTGAAGTTAATGTGTAGCCTAGAATACGTGCATGTAGACTGTTTAAACATACATGAAAGGGAAGACGTAAATGTCAATAGCCTGATTTAGGCATGCTTGTGTAACCGAAGTAGTGGCCCGAATTCACATATATCGTTGAGGCGAAAGGCCTGTTATTTTCTTATGTTAGCCGAGGGCAATAGGCCAAAAGGATTTATTCCAGTAGAGGTTTTAGGCTGTAGTAAATTGCAAAGTTAAAAGATGTGAAGTATGTCTGCATTGCATGATCTCACTCCAGGTGCAAGGACAGTTGCTCGTTAGTAGAGAAGTTCTTTGTTCACGAATTGACTTATGTAGTTAAAGCCAGACATGGGAGTGCATTGGAATGTGCCAATCGTAACTCCTAGTGCGGACGGTGTCTGGGACTCAAGGCCAAGCTGATGGACGATGGAACTGGACAGCGCTCGATGGAAAATTACTGAAAGACGACCCGGCTGAAGAGGAGGTGCAAAATGGCGTGTTCTGGGATTTGGGGTTCTGTATTAGGGAAAGCGCCCCGAGGGTGGAGGCAGAACAGAGCAGCCCAGAGCAGAGAAGAGTTAGGCGAGGAGCTAGAGGGGGCAACTTTAGATCAAGCTCTCTAAGTGAAGACTTCTTAGGAAGTTTCACTCTGACACCTTTTCTCGATTTGAGGGTCTCAAGGGATTGCTAAGTAGGGATGACATCTAGTACAGAGTAGGGACAGAGATGGTATGGTCCAGTGTCCCCAATATCGATATTGGCTTGGTAGTTTTCTACCTCATGCTTTTAGAAATTGTGCTTTTAGTCGTATGCGGATTCTCCGTAGAGTAGCATTTGTGTTAGTGCCTATGTACTAGTTGTGCCTCGTATTGAGGAGTTTGTATCTTCAAATTTTTATGCTGATAATAAAAGCCAGAAAGCCAAGAGATTAAGTCTGGAGTCCTTGATTATGACAAATTGCGGACAGCATTTTCCGATAATTGTGTTTATTCCCTCCACGCTATTGGGCAAGTAAAAAGTTCCATCCGACCAGAGTGGGTTCTAGTAGATAATTGTCGGATACGAAAATGGGCCGGAGCATATACTAGTTTAAAACATATGTAGTTACTCATAAAGACACTATTGAGACAGTCATTCACTCACTAACACACCCATACACACACTCATCCACCCATACAGTCCTGCAAACATGCTGTCTTCAACACATACAAACAGTGAGTCACTCATTCATGCACCTATGCACTACGTAATACCCCCCACCGAACCATGCAGACACTCAGACTGATACTCAAAAAACCAACTAATAACCTATATAGACACCCATGTAGCTACTCACCAACCCATGCAGCCACTTATACACAAAGTGAGAGACTGATACAGATATTTACATATTTAAACATTACTCACTAAGCCATGTATTCACTATGATACACTTAATCAGTCAGTTACACAATCAATTTTTCAAAAACAAATCATCCATTTAGACACTTATATACCCATTTATTCTTCCTTTGACCTTGAGATATACATATATAAAACATATTTAATTTTCAGAAAAACACACATTCACTGGATGATGTCATCAGTGATGTCATCAGTTATGTCATTTGAGATGTCATCAGTGATGTCGTGAGTGATGTCACTGACCATGTCATGAGTGATGTAATATGTGACATCATCAGCAGAGCATTGCGGGCGCACGAGTTATAGTTAGCTGAACTAACTATAACGGGGGAATTTCAATGGTTTTGTACAAGTGAAAAGTCCAGCTAACTATAACACCCCTGAAACCTATGGTTTTTTCAGTGAATTTCTGAGGTTTTTTAAATGCTAATTCCTAACTATAACGTGCCTGAAACCTATGGTTTTTTCTGTGAATATATATATATATATATATATATATATATATATATATATATATATATATTATCTACTGGCGGTCGCCAGTAGATAGTTGTAGTTAGGACCGTGTTTCCATAGGAAATCCGCAACATTCTATTTGGAATGACTTTGGCGCCGGTTGATGAATCCTCGCGAAATTGTCAAAATAGGTGGGGCGCTCCGCTTCGCTCCTACCCTGCAAGTCTCGGGAGGATTCGTCAAGCGGGGGCTGAGAAAAAAGGGGGGTCCCAAAACGCATTTTCCCCATGCAATTTTCCATAGGGACCTTTAGTCCAAGGTACAGCCCGAACGGCTGAACAGAAATACTTGAAATTTGGCAGAGAGGTAGTCCTCAGGTCAGGGAAGTGCCTTTTGCAGGTCTGGTGTCAATCTGTTCAGTAGTTCCTGAGAAAATCAAAAGTAAAATCATATATATATGTGGGCGGAGCCTAACCACACATCTCATCCTGAGATCTGATTGGCTGTTAGCACTTCATCCAAGAAGTGTTGGCAGCCATCTTGGGACCAATATACATGATAGCACCTCATTAAAAAGCATTGCAGTTAATAGAAGGTTTTAAGACTTTAGTTACATTATAAATAATTTGCTGATGGTACTATACTCATTTTAGGAACTGTGGTATGTTCTAAGGTGATTTCACCATGTGAAAAAGCCTTCTGCTGGGATATCATGATTGAGAGAAAAATATTTTCTCATGCTTTTCCCACAGAGGTTTGGAAGGTGATCTATAAGCTAAACTGAGAGCTTATTTTCTGTAAATTCACATTATCTTTCTCAGTCATGTGAGAATGAAGTCTGACATTCTCAGTAAAACATGTACATCCAACAAGGGCAGAGACTGTCAGTTGATTCCTTTGTGTTCTACTGCAGCTTCCCAGAGTGTTTCAAAGAACAACTAGAGCGCTAACAGTCCTACTTATGATAAACGTATGGCACACCTGAAGCCATCTTGGTTGGATTAAAGTGGTAACTCTTAAAACATTTAATTTAAAAAGGAACAAAATGAGGGGGTTCATTTTTCCATAAAAAGTATGATTAGTGCTGCAGAAAGAAAAATTAGGGCACATTTTGAGTGACTTCTCAAATCCTCTTCTATTTCATTAAAAAATTCTGACATGCAGACTGAAACATGCACTTTCAATACCAGCAGCAGTTTTCCCTGGTGAGCAGTAGCTTTACTGCAGTGATTTAATGAGCAAAAAGAGTGCTAACATTCAGAATTTATGGCAAATGTGTGACACATCTGAATGCCTTCTTGATGGAATCAAAGTAAAAAACTGAAAGTATTTCCTACTGAGGAGACTGCAGTAAATGAGGACATTAGGAAACTTCATAACAAATAAGTCTCCCAAGATGGCCACCAGAGACAAAAGAGCCCAAATGTAGCCCACATATCACCCAGATGTAGCCCAAGTATAGCCCAATGACAGAATGTCCCAGAGTGTTCTTAAAAACAACTAGAGCGCTTACTGTCTTCATTATGACAAAAGTATGGCACACCTGAAGCCATCTTGATTGGAATAAACTGGTAACACTTAAAACATTTAATTTAAAACGGAACACAATGAGGGGGTTCATTTTGCCATAGAAATTATGATTAATGCTGAAGAAAGAAAATGAGGGCACATTTTGAGTGACTTCTCAAATCCTCTTCTATTTCATTAAAAAATTCTGACATGCAGACTGAAACATGCACTTTGAATACCAGCAGTAGACTTCCCTGGTGAGCAGTAACTTTACTACAGTGATCTAATGAGCAACTAGAGTGCTAACATTCAGAATTTATGGCAAATGTGTGACACATCTGAATGCCTTCTTGATGGCAGCAAGTAAAAAACTGAATGTATTTCCTACTGAGGAGACTGCACTAAATGAGGAAATTAGGAAACTTCATAACAAATAAATCTCCCAAGATGGCCACCAGAGACAAAAGAGCCCAAATGCAGCCCAAATATCACCCAGATGTAGCCCAAGTATAGCCCAATGACAGAATGTCCCAGAGTGTTCTAACGAACAACTAGAGCGCTAACAGTCTTACTTATGACAAAAGTATGGCACACCTGAAGCCATCTTGATTGGAATAAAGTGGTAACACTTAAAACATTTATTTTACAAAGGAACAAAATGAGGGGGTTCATTTTGTCATAGAAATTATGATTAGTTCTGCAGAAAAAAAAATTAGGGCACATTTTGACTTCTCAAATCCTCTTCTATTTCATAAACAAATTCTGACATGCAGACTGAAACATGCACTTTGAATACCAGCAGCAGACTTCCCTGGTGAGCAGTAGTTTTACAACAAACAAATGATGGACGGAATGCTGACAATGCAGACATTCTCCCCCAGTCAAGAGATCTGGGTTAAATCCATCGTTCTTTTGCCCACTACGCCACCCCAGTTCAGACATGGCCATATGCAAATCAGTCTTGACCCTGTGCCTCATGGGAACAGTCCAGCCCGAACTGCCAAGCCATGTCTTCCCTGGACCGGAATCAAGCATCCTAGGACCGGTTTCTGGCTATCAGCCGTCATCAGCCAGGATAGCTTGACTCCAGTGGCGTAGTGAGCACGGGTCCCACGTCTGGGAATACCCATCCCACTTAGGGCGAAAAGCGTTGCAACAAACAAATGGTGGACGGAATGCTGACAATGCAGACATTCTCCCCCAGTCAAGAGATCTGGGTTAAATCCATCGTTCTTTTGCCCACTACGCCACCCCAGTTCAGACATGGCCATATGCAAATCAGTCTTGACCCTGTGCCTCATGGGAACAGTCCAGCCCGAACTGCCAAGCCATGTCTTCCCTGGACCGGAATCAAGCATCCTAGGACCGGTTTCTGGCTATCAGCCGTCATCAGCCAGGATAGCTTGACTCCAGTGGCGTAGTGAGCACGGGTCCCACGTCTGGGAATACCCATCCCACTTAGGGCGAAAAGCGTTGCAAGAAACAAATGATGGACGGAATGCTGACAATGCAGACATCCTCCCCCAGTCAAGAGATCTGGGTTAAATCCATCGTTCTTTTGCCCACTACGCCACCCCAGTTCAGACATGGCCATATGCAAATCAGTCTTGACCCTGTGCCTCATGGGAACAGTCCAGCCCGAACTGCCAAGCCATGTCTTCCCTGGACCGGAATCAAGCATCCTAGGACCGGTTTCTGGATATCAGCCGTCATCAGCCAGGATAGCTTGACTCCAGTGGCATAGTGAGCACGGGTCCCACGTCTGGGAATACCCATCCCACTTAGGGCGAAAAGCGTTGCAACAAACAAATGATGGACGGAATGCTGACAATGCAGACATTCTCCCCCAGTCAAGAGATCTGGGTTAAATCCATCGTTCATTTGCCCACTACGCCACCCCAGTTCAGACATGGCCATATGCAAATCAGTCTTGACCCTGTGCCTCATGGGAACAGTCCAGCCCGAACTGCCAAGCCATGTCTTCCCTGGACCGGAATCAAGCATCCTAGGACCGGTTTCTGGCTATCAGCCAGGATAGCTTGACTCCAGTGGCGTAGTGAGCACGGGTCCCACTTCTGGGAATACCCATCCCACTTAGGGCGAAAAGCGTTGCAACAAACAAATGATGGACGGAATGCTGACAATGCAGACATTCTCCCCAGTCAAGAGATCTGGGTTAAATCCATCGTTCTTTTGCCCACTACGCCACCCCAGTTCAGACATGGCCATATGCAAATCAGTCTTGACCCTGTGCCTCATGGGAACAGTCCAGCCCGAACTGCCAAGCCATGTCTTCCCTGGACCGGAATCAAGCATCCTAGGACCGGTTTCTGGCTATCAGCCAGGATAGCTTGACTCCAGTGGCGTAGTGAGCACGGGTCCCACGTCTGGGAATACCCATCCCACTTAGGGCGAAAAGCGTTGCAAGAAACAAATGATGGACGGAATGCTGACAATGCAGACATTCTCCCCCAGTCAAGAGATCTGGGTTAAATCCATCGTTCTTTTGCCCACTACGCCACCCCAGTTCAGACATGGCCATATGCAAATCAGTCTTGACCCTGTGCCTCATGGGAACAGTCCAGCCCGAACTGCCAAGCCATGTCTTCCCTGGACCGGAATCAAGCATCCTAGGACCGGTTTCTGGCTATCAGCCGTCATCAGCCAGGATAGCTTGACTCCAGTGGCGTAGTGAGCACGGGTCCCACGTCTGGGAATACCCATCCCACTTAGGGCGAAAAGCGTTGCAAGAAACAAATGATGGACGGAATGCTGACAATGCAGACATTCTCCCCCAGTCAAGAGATCTGGGTTAAATCCATCGTTCTTTTGCCCACTACGCCACCCCAGTTCAGACATGGCCATATGCAAATCAGTCTTGACCCTGTGCCTCATGGGAACAGTCCAGCCCGAACTGCCAAGCCATGTCTTCCCTGGACCGGAATCAAGCATCCTAGGACCGGTTTCTGGCTATCAGCCAGGATAGCTTGACTCCAGTGGCGTAGTGAGCACGGGTCCCACGTCTGGGAATACCCATCCCACTTAGGGCGAAAAGCGTTGCAACAAACAAATGATGGACGGAATGCTGACAATGCAGACATTCTCCCCAGTCAAGAGATCTGGGTTAAATCCATCGTTCTTTTGCCCACTACGCCACCCCAGTTCAGACATGGCCATATGCAAATCAGTCTTGACCCTGTGCCTCATGGGAACAGTCCAGCCCGAACTGCCAAGCCATGTCTTCCCTGGACCGGAATCAAGCATCCTAGGACCGGTTTCTGGCTATCAGCCAGGATAGCTTGACTCCAGTGGCGTAGTGAGCACGGGTCCCACGTCTGGGAATACCCATCCAACTTAGGGCGAAAAGCGTTGCAAGAAACAAATGATGGACGGAATGCTGACAATGCAGACATTCTCCCCCAGTCAAGAGATCTGGGTTAAATCCATCGTTCTTTTGCCCACTACGCCACCCCAGTTCAGACATGGCCATATGCAAATCAGTCTTGACCCTGTGCCTCATGGGAACAGTCCAGCCTGAACTGCCAAGCCATGTCTTCCCTGGACCGGAATCAAGCATCCTAGGACCGGTTTCTGGCTATCAGCCGTCATCAGCCAGGATAGCTTGACTCCAGTGGCGTAGTGAGCACGGGTCCCACGTCTGGGAATACCCATCCCACTTAGGGCGAAAAGCGTTGCAAGAAACAAATGATGGACGGAATGCTGACAATGCAGACATTCTCCCCCAGTCAAGAGATCTGGGTTAAATCCATCGTTCTTTTGCCCACTACGCCACCCCAGTTCAGACATGGCCATATGCAAATCAGTCTTGACCCTGTGCCTCATGGGAACAGTCCAGCCCGAACTGCCAAGCCATGTCTTCCCTGGACCGGAATCAAGCATCCTAGGACCAGTTTCTGGCTATCAGCCAGGATAGCTTGACTCCAGTGGCGTAGTGAGCACGGGTCCCGCGTCTGGGAATTCCCATCCCACTTAGGGCGAAAAGCGTTGCAACAAACAATGTATGCATTGTCAGCATTCCGTCCATCATTTGTTTGTTGTAACGCTTTTTGCCCTAAGTGGGATGGGTATTCCCAGACGTGGGACCCGTGCTCACTACGCCACTGGAGTCAAGCTATCCTGGCTGATGACGGCTGATAGCCAGAAACCGGTCCTAGGATGCTTGATTCCGGTCCAGGGAAGACATGGCTTGGCAGTTCGGGCTGGACTGTTCCCATGAGGCACAGGGTCAAGACTGATTTGCATATGGCCATGTCTAAACTGGGGTGGTGTAGTGGGCAAAAGAACGATGGATTTAACCGAGATCTCTTGACTGGGGGAGAATGTATGCATTGTCAGCATTCCGTCCATCATTTGTTTGTTGTAACGCTTTTTGCCCTAAGTGGGATGGGTATTCCCAGACGTGGGACCCGTGCTCACTACGCCACTGGAGTCAAGCTATCCTGGCTGATGACGGCTGATAGCCAGAAACCGGTCCTAGGATGCTTGATTCTGGTCCAGGGAAGACATGGCTTGGCAGTTCGGGCTGGACTGTTCCCATGAGGCACAGGGTCAAGACTGATTTGCATATGGCCATGTCTAAACTGGGGTGGTGTAGTGGGCAAAAGAACGATGGATTTAACCCAGATCTCTTGACTGGGGGAGAATGTATGCATTGTCAGCATTCCGTCCATCATTTGTTTGTTGTAGAGCAGTAGTTTTACTACAGTGATCTAATGAGCAACTAGAGTGCTAACATTCAGAATTTATGGCAAATGTGTGACACATCTGAATGCCTTCTTGATGGAACCAAAATAAAAAACTGAAAGTATTCCCACTGAGGAGACTGCAGTAAATGAGGAAATTAGGAAACTTCATAACAAATAAATCTCCCAAGATGGCCACCAGAGACAAAAGAGCCCAAATGTAGCCCAAATATCACCCAGCTGTAGCCCAAGTATAGCCTAATGACAGAATGTCCCAGAGTGTTCTTAAGAACAACTAGAGCGCTTACTGTCTTACTTATGACAAAAGTATGGCACACCTGAAGCCATCTTGGTTGGAATAAAGTGGTAATTCTTAAAACATTTAATTTAAAAAGGAACATAATGAGGGGGTTCATTTTGCCATAGAAAGTATGATTAGTGCTGCAGAAAGAAAAATTAGGGCACATTTTGAGTGACTTCTCAAATCCTCTTCTATTTTATTAAAAAATTCTGACATGCAGACTGAAACATGCACTTTCAATACCAGCAGCAGACTTCCCTGGTGAGCAGTAGCTTTACTACAGTAATCTAATAAGCAACTAGAGTGCTAACATTCTGAATTTATGGCAAATGTGTGACACATCTGAATGCCTTCTTGGTGGAAATAAAGTAAAAAAACTGAAAGTATTTCCTACTGAGGAGACTGTAGTAAATGAGGAAATTAGGAAACATCATAACAAATAAGTCTCCCAAAATGGCCACCAGAGACAAAAGAGCCCAAATGTAGCCCAAATATCACCCAGATGTAGCCGACATGTAGCCAAATGACAGAAGTGTGCAAAACACTTATTTTTTGTGTATTTGCAGTTTTATATAGTGCAGACTTGTCAGGTATTGGAATGCTTTACATGAGCATTGGTTACATCACACAAGATCAAATTCATTTTGGTTGTAGACATGGGGAGATTAAGTGATTTGACCACAATCACAGAATGTTGAGCTGAAGCAGAAACTCCAACCTGGTTCCCCAGTTGCAAAGTCTGCAGCTCTGGAAGTAACACCACATCCTCTCGCCAAGGTGCAACATTTAATCAAGTGGTCAACTGGATAAAAAAACATAAAGATTACAAATAATTTAAAAGTTCTTTGTCGCTATTTGAAAACTCAGAAAATATGTCCTCATTTTAGTTTTTTAGAGCACTAACCATAATTTTGATGCAAATAAGACCCTCTCATATATGTAATTTCTAAAGGAAATACTCTAGGTATTACAGTTTTGATTACATCAAGATGACGTCAGGCGTTCCACACTTTTGTAATAAATATAGAATGTTAGCAATCTAGTTGTTCATTGGGATACTGTTGAGAGGCTGAGGCCAGGGACACGGACTCTGAAAATTGAAGGCAGGTAGGAGAGTGCAGAGGCAACAATTTGACCACACTGGGCAGGCAGGAAGGGCAGTGGCAGCACAACAGACTATGGAGGGCAGTGGAAAGGGAGGTAGAGGCAACAAACCAACAATACAGGACTGGCAAGAGAGACTGTGGCAATATAATAGACCATTGTGGGCAGAAGGAAGAGGCAGTGGTAGTACAACCATACATGCCAACAGACCCGTTTCAGCCAGGAAACGTCCAATGTTTTTAAGCTCAAATGGGCTTTATTTGATCTGTCTCCTGTCTACAATCTCCTCTTTTTCAATGTAAATTAAAGGGGAAAATCAAAACCCCAGTTTTTTTTCAAAATCTCACTCTTACCAAGTTCAAAATGTTCGCAAGTATGGTACATTGAATCATGGTAGGCAGGAGGAATTGGGGTAGGGACATGGACTCGGATAACAGAGGACAGGAGGGACATGGAGAGGTGCACCAAACTGACCCTACAGGGCAGGCATCAGGGTTTGCAGCAGCACAATACACCACACAGCGCATGCGGGACGGGAGTGCAGCACAACAATCCATAGAAAGCAATAGGGAGGGGACAGGACCATGCACATGGACAACAGAGAACAGATGGGAAAGAGGCAATGGTAGCTAGCTGACCATAATGGACAGACAGGAGAGAAAGCTGCAGCATAACAGACCATAAAGGGCAGGAGGGACGGATCAGGGGCATTGCAATGGAATAGACAAGCCAGGAGGGAGGGAATAGGGGGTCTGCACATGGAAACAGAGGGCTGGGGGCAAGGTGGCAGGGCAGGAGCAGCAAGATGACCATGGAGGTCAGGCAGATTGGGCACTAGAAACAAGACACACCATGGAGAGCAACAATGAGACTATGGTGGCATACACACAGACCATGGAGGGAAGGTGGGAGGGGGTCAGGGGCAGCTAGCTGACCACACAGGGAAGGTGGGAGGGGCCATGGCAGCACAGAAGACCATGCATGGCAAGCGGGAGGGTTAGTGGCAGTACAATGGCTATGATGGGCAAGAAGGAGGGTACAGGGGCATGCACAAAGGACCAAGGAGGATAGAAGGGAGGGTCAGGACCTGGGCACAGACAAGAGAGTTCAGGGGAAGGGGCCTCACAACAGACCGCGCGGGGCAGGCAGGAGGAGCAGTTGCAGCACAACCGACCAGGGAGGGCAGAAGGGTGTGGCAGTAAAATGGACCATGGAGGACAGGAGGAAGGGGATAGGGGCATGGCATGTGGACAGGCAGGGTGGAGGTGGCAGGGACAGGTTACAGCCATCTGACAATGCTAGGCAGGTGGGAGGGGAGTGGCAGCTCAACAGAACACTCAGAGTAGACAGGAGTGGCAGGCCCATGGGATGGAGCAGGGGCATGCACAAAGACATCGGATGGCAGGGGGAAGGAGAATAGGGGCAGCAAGCTAAGCACAGAGGCTAAGCAGGAGGTCAATGATGCGCCATAGAATTGGGCAATGGAGGGCAGGAGGAGTGGACTGGTACATCATGCTAAATGGAGGGCAGTGGCAGCACATCAGACCATGCATGGCAGGAGGGAGGAGGCTAGTCCATGGATTCAGACAACAGAGGATAGGGAGGAGGTGGATGGGGCAGCAAGCTAACTGTTCAGAGAAGGTGGGTATTAGGAACTTTATTGTTTTTAAAATGTGTGTCTGTGCGAACTACTTAAAATATGAACAAGTATGCAGCATAATCTCACTTTTATTCAGGAAGAAGAGGACGTTTGTGACTGTGACTCCGGGCTCACTTGGCAGAAACACCCCCTGACCCTCCAACCATCGCAAAATGTAATGTCCGTGAAAAGGGTAGGTGGATGCAGTGTTATATAGAACATAGTCCTGAGAGCACGATTGAAAATGAAAACTAGATGTAGTATATGGTATAAACTATGCACCAAAAAGTGTGATATAAGATGAACCGGGGCGTGAAATATAATATGCAATACATTGTGCGCTATGACAGATTCATTGGAGAGCGCGGGATAGCACAGGCACTAGCGCGTGCTATGCGATATGCGCCTTGGAGTGTAATATGCACAGGGCAGTGTTGTGTAAACCTAACTAGTCTCTAAAGTTGTAATATAAAATATGTGCTGGGGAGTGTAACGTTGCATATGCACTGTAACAAAGATATCGATCCCAGATTGTAATATGTATGGCATAGCGCTAAGCGTTATAACATAGGCATCAAGGAAGGCATGTTAGATGGGGCAATATAACCCGTGCGAAGGCAAGTGTTGCATGACATATTCACGGGGTGGTGTTACAGTGCACATGGGCTAGAGAGTGTCATAGCATACGCACTAGCTGGTGGAATACAACACAGAGGTGTGTGGCACTCGGCGGGCACTGGTGGGTGTAACACAGCATTGGGCACAGCCAGGAGCACGCTGTGACTCTCAAGTGGGGTTCGTCTCCTTTCCAGAGAGTAAAATAAAAAGTATTACACATCCGGCGGTGGATGTGTTTTTTATTAACCGTGAGGGGGGTTTCTTGCATAGTTTGGTCGAATTTTTGTCGAATCCCCTTTGAATGGCTTGGTGTGCGTGTATATTAAATGTGCCCATCAATAGCTACCCACGTTTGAATAAATAAACGACAAAGGTGTCTACTTGGAGAGTACCCACCGGCGGGGGCGCCGGGATTAGGCACGGTAGGGCGTCAGACTCGTCAGAGCTTCACTAGCGGTGTAAATACATTCCATGTGGATTCATTCTATGCATAGTCGCCTTTTAATGAATATCACGCAAATCGTCATGGTGATAGGTACATACGGTTTGTCCAGCATGTCCTAGGTGTTTCTATAAATATATATATTTTAAAAATAATAAAAAACAAAGGCCGGCCCCGGGGGATGGGGTCCCCGGGGCCATAAGTGGCCTGAGGAGGGTGGCAACGCAGCCACCCTCCTAAAGAATTTAAAAAAAAAAAACATGACCCGGGGGTTGTGGTCCCCGGGGCCGATTAAGGCCTTGGGAGGGGGGGCCACATGGCCCCCTTCCAAATGTATTTTTTTCAACAACAAAAAATTAGGGTGAGGTCCCCTGGGGGATGGGGTCCCCAGAGCCAATAAATTAGAAAAAGAAGGGCGGCCACACAGCCCTCCTTCTTAAAAAAATTAAATAAATAAAAGACCGGCATCACGCCGGAGGCCACGCCCCCTCCTTGCAGCACTCTGCAAGCGCGCCCCCTGGCCAGTTCTGCACGTTATCCTTCTTCCTGCACTTTTCTTCGTCTTTAAGGACTTCTGTTGCTTCTTTCTGCATTTTCTTTTTTTTCTTTCTGTGCGTTTTTTCTTCTTTCTTCACATGTCCTATCTCTGTAGGCATAATTAGAAATTAGCATTTAAAAAACCTAAGAAATTCACTGAAAAAAACCATAGGTTTCAGGGGCGTTATAGTTAGCTGGACTTTTTACTGACCATGTCATGAGCGATGTAATATGTGACGTCATCAGCAGTGCATTGCGGGCACGCGATTTATAGTTAGCTGAACTAACTATAACGGGGGAATTTCAATGGTTTTGAACGAGTGAAAAGTCCAGCTAACTATAACGCCCCTGAAACCTATGGTTTTTTCAGTGAATATATATATATATATATGTATATAACCTACTGGCGATCACCAGTAGGTAGTTAGAGTTAGGACCTTTTTCCACAGGAAATCCGCAACATTCTATTCCCAATAAGTCTGGCGCCGATTGACGAATCTTTGCGAAATTTTCAAAACTTTTGGGCAGCTCCGGTCCGGTCGTATCCTGAATGTCTCGGGGGGATTTGTCAAGCGGGGGCAGAGAAAAAAGGGGCTCCCCAAAACACGTTTTCCCCATGCATTTTCTTATAGGACCTTTAGCCGCCGCTAAAGCCCGAACTGCTGAACGTAATTACACCAAATTTGGCAAAGAGGTAGTCCTCAGTTCAGACTCGTGCCTTTTGCTTAAATGGTGTTAATCTGTTGAGTAGTTCCTGAGAAAATTACAGTTAAAAGTACATATATATCTATGACCTCGGAGGATCCGCGCACCCTATGCGCACCCTGAGCGCACCCTCTGCGCACCATGCGCGCACCCTCCCGGTCACGCGCTGAATGCTAATTGGTTGTCAAGTGGTTGTCAACATTCAAAACCAGAAACTTGTGGTACTGAATATTCTGAACCCGTGTTATAAACATCTTCGCATCATGACGATTTTGGCATCGACAGACCGAGAGTGATTAAAATACTATGCACAAGCATTTTCGTCATATTCGGGTGACGAAATTACCCTGAAATCAGAGTTTCCATCCTGAACCCTCGGTTTCCATTTGAACGGCAGCCATTTTGTGATTGCCCTCACATAGGCCAATGACTAAGGCCAAAAACGAGTCTGAAGGACACATGCACCTTTGCTGACTCCTCTGTGACCTGGGCAAGCTGACTCCACTGCCTGAAGCCAAACCTGTTCGGCCAGTTCCTTTCCCAGTGGCCGAATGAGATTAGTATCAAGGCACAACATATCATAAAACCTTTCATCACACACAAACCATGCCTAATCTTACACACACCTGTCCCTGTTTCTTTCTTTATGACTTGCTTTACGAGGAGGAGGTGCCCGTTTTTATTGGGGGTCCGCCGATATCTGACTGAGCCTTGCCGGGTAATTGATTGAGGGCTGGTCAAACTGAAATATGGGCTTGTCATCATGACTCCGCTTTTTCTTTGTAGTGAAAATATGTGAATAGTCAACTGTAAAATAAGGATAGTTTGCCTAAAGCATAATATTTTGTATAGAAAGAGAAGGCTGGCTTTGTAAGGTTGAGCACTCTCCTGAGAATATACACCGTGTTGTACTTCTAGGATACCTGTTACTGGTTGCAGCCAATAAATACGATCTTTGACTTTACCGAGAAGACTCTGTGTTTCTGTAGTCTGAAACAGGAAGAACTCGAAGTTTTAGGGTGTGTTCGCTGGCACCGCTGGGTTCTGAAAAACCCAGTACTTCAGTTGGCGCCCAACGTGGGGCGATTTCAGCGGTACCGGTCCAAGCCAGAGGTTCGTGAGGAGCTTCGTGTGAAAATTCTGAAGGAAGGCCGCCACTTCATCGACCCCTGTATGTCGACGCGGTCCGAAAGTCTTTGCTCCGAGGTTCCCCGCTTCCCGACGGCTACGAAGGACTGCTGCCCTGACTATCGCCATGTTTTGGACCCTTGATGATTGGTAGAGCGAAACGATAGACGAGTCTTCTGGTGACGTCATCGATACCTCAGTTATCAGTTAGCAGACTTGGAAATTTGTTTTGTCTTGGTTGTAATAGGGATTCCCAATTGGAGGACTCGTGTCCGGTTCCTCCGATTGGAACTCCAACCTATGAACTATATGTGAAACATGGCATAGGCCCCCTTACATATAATGAAGTATGGATCCGATACACCAGGAAAGATGGTGTTTTAAAATGGCCCCAATATGGTAGTTTTGACACAGAGATTCTGGATAATCTGGAGGTTAAACTTTTTAAGAAGAAAGCCCGGCCGGCGATGTTTGACTCTTTCCGCCTATGGCGTAAGGAAGCCAAACAGAAGGAAATTAAATTAGCAAAGAGAAATAAGAGAGAAAATGGTATCTCGATAATGCAAGCTGCTATGCAGTTTAAAGATAATGAAGAAGAACAGATGAGTGAGCAGTTGCACAGGCAACGTAAAATGGTGATCGATAGATGTTATCCAGTTTTGCCGCTTCTTCAGCAAGATGCAGCAAAATAACTTGAGAAAGATCCTTTAATGTCACACTTGTTGAGTTCGCCACCCTCTTATGCGCACCTCCGCAACCTTTAGCTGTGCAACCTCCGGTTATTGTGCCTCAGGTTCTTCCACAGCCGCCAGCTCCTCTTCAGTTGGCTCCTACTCCTATGGCGCAGCCCCCTCAAGGGCCGCCGACTTTGCTACCTGCTTCATCTGTACTTCCTACGACTTTGTCTGCTACATCGACTGCCTCTTCTGGTGTTCTTCCTGATACTGCCTCTGCGTCTGCATCTTCGTCTGCCTTGCCTCCCTCTGTTTTTTCTCCTGTTCTTTCGTCAACTTCTCCTTCTATCCGACAGAGAATGACTGATACTGTTGCTAGCATTATATTTCCTCTCTTCGGGTCATCTGGTGTGACCCCTGATTCGGAGCGTAAGCAGTCGCGTAGTCAACTGCCTGATTCGAGAGAGAGAGAAACGTTTGACCATATGGCGCGTAAATGGGTTACTTACCCTTTAAGATATGATGTGGAGTCTGTTATGGATGTCTTCCGTCAATGGGAAGCACCAAAACAAAGATACGTTTTTGAGAAAATGTGTGCTTTTCTTTGTGAGGAATTGGAGGATAATGATTTGGAAACAAATCCGCCTGATTTGTGCCGTGTACGGTTTGAGTTTTCAAAGGGCACGATTGTGGGTTCTGATGTTGAGAAAGCACTTACGACGTTGTTGTCCTTTAGGAATAAGGATCCTTCTCAGTCACTGTTTGAACATGACTCCTCTGTTAAGAAAAAAGTGAGACAGTTCCCAATGAGAGAAGTCCCTCCGGTATGGAAGGACGCCGTTGCGGCTGATGCCGCTAATCAAATTGATGCTGTTCCAGCACATTTTCGGCGTGTTTGGGCACATGTTCCTTGGAAGCGAGCTGAAGTTTTAGCCCTTAAGCAGACCTTGCCTGACACTCGTAAAAACCCTGCAGGGTATTATAAGGAATTATTACAGACTGCAGAATCATGCATTATGAATTTAGCTGACATAGACATGTTATTTGGGAATGTTGTTCCGCAGCCTTTGTGGGGATTGGTTCGCCATACAGATCATGCGCAAGAGTTAGGTGACTCATGGGCTAATATTAGTACTGCAAATGATAGACAAGTTGGTGGTGCCAAGCCTGAGCCTTTGGTAGCAGAACTTCCTGCTAGGATCATTACTTACATGAAAACGTTAATGCCTGCGATGCGTGTGAATTGGGATAAATTGTCTGCGTGTAAGCAGAAGAAAGATGAAACAGTGTCTGATTTCTTCACCAGGTTTGAGGAAACGTTTATCGACCACAGTGGTCAAGATATGAGTACAGAAGGTGGTCAACGGTTGTTCATTGACAAGTTTGTGCACAATTTGCTTCCCGAGCTGTGTAAAAAATTGAAAGATTCAGAGAGTTCTTTGGCCGTTTCCTCTTCAGCACAAATATTGGCTACTGCACAGTACTACGAAAATAGGGATAAAGATGAGAAGGATAGAGCAGACAAGAAAACAAGACAAGACAAGAAAACGAAAGAATTAAAGACGAAGGTTCTTTTACAACAGGCGTATCCGCCACGTGGTGGTCAGAGTAACTATCAGCAACCTCAACAGTTTCAGAGAAACTCGCAAAGGTTTGAGTTTTCTCAACCATGTGTTCCTGTAGGTCCCAATCAGTGTTCATATTGTAAAGAAGAGGGTCATTTCAAGTATAGTTGTCCTATTTTGTTACAGCGTACGAATGGTGCTTCTGGCGCAAGAGGTCGAGGCGTTCAACAAGCTCCTAGAGGTAGAGGACGTGGAAGTCTCCCCCAGAACGCACGTTCCCTTCCGTCTCAGAATTCAATGAATAGTTTTGACCAGCAAAATAATGCGTCTGGTAGGACGGCTCAGTACTATGCTGACGACTACTATGCAGAAGATGAGAATATCGAAGGTAACGATTGCTAGGACAGCCATAGACAAAGAGAGGGAGTTGTTTCAGTTCCAGTAGATCAGAGTGGACCTTATGTTAAGGTGATTACATCAGGTGTGTCAGAGCCTTTTCTGTTGGATACTGGTGCTACAAAGAGTTCTATTATGCACTCAAAACTCCCTGGCGCACCTTTGTCTGGCAAGATGAATGTTTCAGTAGGTTTTTCTGGCGCCCCGGTTAGGAACCCGATTTCAAGTCCTATGTGCCTTTCTGTTGGACCTTGTAAATTGGAAGCACCCCTTATTCTGACGACAGGTTGTGGTGAAAACTTGTTAGGATTGGATTTGTTGAAAAGATTGTATGCAACATTATATTGTTCTCCTTCGGGAGTACAACTTACACTGGGTAAGAAAGTGATCTCTCCAATGTATTTGTCGAAGGATAAACTTCCGACCGAATTGTCATTTCTTCCTGATATTCTTTGGGCTACTGGTCCTAATGATGTGGGTCTTTTGGAAATACCACCATATGTTGCGACATTGAAAGCCAATGTTAAATTGCCACACATTCCCCAATACAAGATCTATAGTGAAGGTGAAAAGGCGTTGCTAGCGATCATTTATGATTTGATTGAAAAAGATGTAATTGAAGAGACAAGAGGCAACGTTTGTAATAGTCCTGTTCTGCCTGTTTTGAAACGTACTGACCCTTCTCAGCCACCTGTTTACAGGTTCGTGATTGATCTTAGAGAGGTCAATAAAATAGTTGTGCCACAGTTTCCAGTTGTTCCTGATATCACTGCCCTATTGACTATGATTCCAGCTTCCGCCACCTGGTTCTCGGTGATTGACTTGAAGAATGCTTTCTTCAGCATCCCGATAGCCGAGGAGAGCAGGGATATTTTTGGCTTCAGTTTAGGAGGCCGAAGCTTCCGCTTCAAACGCGCTCCTCAAGGCTACTGTGAAAGTCCATCAATATATAGTCAGGCTTTAAAAACACAGCTTGATGCAATTGTTTTACCTGATGGCGCTACCCTTATTCAATACGTCGATGATTTGCTAATCGCTGCAGATACTGGGGAAATTTGTAAAGAAGCCACCTTGTCGTTGTTGCGTCATTTGTCTGATTTACATCACAAAGTGTCACTTTCAAAACTGCAATATTGTCGACAAGAAGTGACCTACTTAGGTCATCTCTTATCGAAGGAGGGAAGGAAACTGACCCCAGAAAGAATTCAGGCAATTGCAAAATTGAGTGTGCCAAGGACACAGAGAGAAGTACGTGCTTTCTTGGGCATTACATCATACTGCAGACAATGGATACCGAATTTTTCTTTGCTGGCCAAACCTTTGGTAGCATTGACCTGTAAAGATACACCGAATCCCGTTCCGTGGTCTGAAGATTGTCAGAAAAGTTTTTCCGAATTGCGTAATGCATTGTGTTCGGCTCCTGTGTTGGGTACCCCCGACTACAGTAAGCCCTTTACACTGCATGTCCATGAGAAAGAGGGTTGTGCATTGTCAGTGCTGACACAGTCTTTTGGAGACAAGCAGCGTCCATGCGCGTATTTTTCGTCGACTTTGGATCCGGTAGCTAAAGCATTGCCGAGTTGCTTGAGAGCCACAGCGGCAGCAGCTGTTTCTATTCGACAGTCTGCTGGGTTAGTGATGAATAATATGTTGATTGTGATGGTTCCACATGCAGTGGACACGTTGTTAAACAGGACCAAGACACAGCACTTAACTAGTGCTCGATTGTCAGGTTACGAGTTGACACTGTTAGCGAGTCATGTGCACATAAAGAGGTGCAATACATTAAATCCAGCCTCTTTATTGCCGATTTCAGTAGAGACAGATGATGTTGAACAGCATGATTGTTTTCTCAGGACAGAAGAAGAAACGAAAGGGAGAGTAGATCTTAAAGATACTCCTCTTGTAAAGTGTGATGGTACCTTATGGGTGGATGGTTCATGCTTCAAGCTTCCGAAAGGTGATACGACTGCAGCATATGCTGTCACGACTTTGCATACGATTGTTGAAGCTGCACGTATACCACATAATTCAGCTCAAGCAGCAGAGTTGATTGCACTTACGAGAGCGTGTGTGTTATCGAAAGGAATGAAAGTGACCATATATACCGACAGCCAGTATGCGTTTGGTGTGGCTCATAGTTTTGGACGATTGTGGAAAGAACGTGGGTTCCTGACTTCGCATGGAGCTAAGATTCAGCATGGTCAGTTGGTGAATGAGCTTCTCGAGTCACTGACCTTGCCGTTGCAAGTTGCGATTGTGAAATGCAGTGCACACAAGAAGGTTACTGATGATGTTGGTCGTGGCAATGCATTTGCTGACGAAATCGCAAAAGAAACAGCAAAAGATGTGATGAATCGAATGTATGTTGCAGGCCCTGCAAGATGGGTTGGTGATGTTGGAATGTGTGAAGATACGATAGAGAGTGTGAAGTCCCTTCAAGCTGAAGCTTCAGAGAAAGAGTTGAGTGTGTGGAGAGAAAGTACGGGTAAATTGGATGAAAATGGTTGTTGGGTTGACTTGTCAGAACATCAGCGATGGTTGTTACCCGATGCGTATGTGCTTGCAGTGGTGACAATGGCTCATGGAATGGCCCATATCAGTGTGAAAGGGATTTGTAAGTTGTTGGCTCCAGTATGGCAGAATGCTGGAATTCCTAAATGTGCAGAGAATGTGGTCAAGAATTGCATGGTGTGTCTGAAATACAACCCCAACTCCAGCTGGTCATTTTGCACCCCCAACATATCCGTTCGAGGTTTTGCAGCTAGATTTCATCCACATGGAAAGGTGCAACAATTTGAAATACGTACTCGTTGTTGTTTGTGCCTTTTCAAGATGGGTAGAAGCATATCCCTTAAAAGACAACACTGCCTTATCCACAGCTAAAGCCCTTGCCAAAGAATTCTTCCCTAGGTTTGGAATGCCGAGAATGGTTTGGAGTGATAATGGGAGTGAATTTGTGGGTCGAGTGATGAAAAAAGTATGTGAGGGGCTAGGTATCCAGCAAAAATTCCACGCTGCAAATCACCCCCAATCAGCTGGACTAGTAGAGTGCTATAATGGCACGCTAAAACTAAAATTGGCAAAGATACAAGCGAGCTCTGGTCTTAAATGACCTGACGCTCTGCCTTTAGCACTCCTATCAACAAGAATGACTGTGCATTCGCGAGTGGGACTTAGTCCCTATGAAATTGTGTTCGGCCGCCCGGCCAACATATGGGGAGTGCCAAGGCCGACAAAATTCAATGAGATCGACCACCCTGGACTGCTTGATTATTTGTATGAATTGACGGCTAAATTGCGTGTATTACACCAACAGGTTCACGATACTCTGCCTCAGGTCTCTGAAGCTCCAGGACATCCTATCGATCCTGGATCATAAGTGCTGGTCAAGAACTTCCAGCGGACGAAGAATGACCAGCCCCGTTGGACTGGCCCCCACCTCGTCCTTCTCTCAACAAGATCAGCTGTTCGAGTGGAAGGGAAAAAGAACTGGATCCACGGCGTACACTGCAAGAGGGTCCCTTTGCCTCTACCGTACGACCGGTGGGTCCAGGAGGGGATCGCAGGAAAGTGAATATATTTTGCAAGAAGCTGTGCCACCGTCGATTCGATTGAACACTACAGAGCCTGAACTCTTGTTCCAGAACCAGACAGTACCTGGAGAAAGCCGTTATAATTTGAGGCCGAGAACTATGGACAAATACAAATTCTTTTTCTTTGCTATTTTTGAAAGTGCAGCTCTCTCAACTGAGAAACTTTCTTATTTTTTGTTTTTCGAACCGCCATCTGGGTTCAGCTGTAGGGTCGTGGTTGCCCAAGTCTTTGGAGTGCAGCTGAAGACGTTAGGTCGACAGTTCTGGTCGGTCTAAGGGAGTTGCCCTGGACTGACAGAAGCATTCCTTAGCATAGAACACCCTACCACCGCGAGCAGAAATTAGAGAGGATGGAGTTTTTCGAGAATGAGAGACCTGCCAAACAGATGGACTTTAAAGCCAGAATGTGTATAATGATGACAAAGAAACGATTTTTGATATTATGTATTTTCATGTTGCTTAGTGTAATGACGTTTTTAATAGGATATGTTTTATTCTCTTTTCAAGTGACATTTGCACCCACTACACAGCCCATACCTCCTTCTACTGTTTCCTCGCATTCTTTTCACCCTCTGCCTGAACACAAGTCCGCTAGAAGATTAGAATTTGTCAATAATTCATTCATTCAGCTTCTACACCAACACCAATTAGTGGTGAACACGACTAACTGTTGGGTGTGTGGTCTTATGCCTCATACTACTGATAAAGGTATCCCTTATCTGGTCCTGCCTTTCAGCCATAATGGTTCTGTGTGGGCATATAGAACGATGTTCATATACGCTCATGAAGCCAACCCCCTACGTTCTGTGAAAGATAATCCTAAGAATAGTGCTCTAGCTAAGGGTATAGTAGATATGATTAGGGAAGATATTTCCTATGAGACTATCCCGAGAGATGAGACACTAGCATATATTGGATGAAACATAACAGGATATGGAGTTACTCTGAGTGAGAACCAGCGAGCAAAGAGATCCTCCCCGATCTGGATTGTACCCCATCAGGGTAACCTATGTCTGCAAGGTAATGGCAAGAATCCCAGAGCTCAGTTAGGGAAAAGTATCTGCACTAAAACATATGTTTTTGCGTCTCAGACTTCCCCTTCGTTCCTAGCAGCTAAGGGTACCTATTTCATCTGCCATAATAGAGCCTATACATGGTTGCTCCCTGACTTCTCAGGAACATGTTTTGTTTCGTTCCTGTTGCCTCCCACCTACACGGCCACGGCAGATTACCATAAGACAAGGATAGCTAGAGGTGTCATCAGTAAAGAAGACACTGCAGGACAAGAACTTGGAGATTTCGTAAAGGGTTTTCTGCCGTTTTGGGGGCCTATGGTTAACAGCAGGAACATAAGGCAATTGACAAGGGTGGTTGAATCCACGGTAGATGAAACCGCCGGTGCCCTTAGTAATTTGACTGCTAAGCTCCAGTCGGATCGCCTTATGACTCTTCAGAACAGGGTCGCATTAGACGTCATACTTGCAGACCGAGGTGGGGTATGTACAGTGATCCAATCAAGATGCTGTGTTTTCATTCCAGATAACGCTCTGACAGTTTACCAGGCCATTTCCAAATTGCATAAGATCTCCGAATCTATCCATGTGGATGAAGGAGATTGGTCATTAATGGAGTGGTTCTGGGAACTGATATCCGCCTGGGGATGGAAGATTCTGATAGTCATTGGGATGATCTTAGCCATTCTTTTCCTGTTCTGTCTGTGTGTACAGTGTGCTCCTGCAATATGTGGCCTCTGTGCTACATCGTGTGTAAGGAAACCTGTATCAAGAGACGAGCTAAGTAATAGGATGATGCTACAGCAACATCTCAACGACTTTATGAATATAGACCTGGACTCAGATTAACGTGAGTATAGGTTATTGCCTATGTAAGGGCAAAAGGAGGGTCTGTGGTACTGAAAATTCTGAACCCGTGTTATAAACATCGTCGCATCATGACGATTTTGGCATCGACAGACCGAGAATGATTAGAATACTATGCACAAGCATTTTCGTCATATTCGGGTGACGAAATTACCCTGAAATCAGAGTTTCCGTCCTGAACCCTCGGTTTCCATTTGAACGGCAGCCATTTTGTGACTGCCCTCACATAGGCCAATGACTAAGGCCAGGGTGTTGGAGATGCAAAAAGGATTTTACCAATAGCATCAATTGGTGCCACTTTAACCCTCTCTGTCCAATCCATTTAGGTGCCGATTACGATCCGGTAAAAACCGGGTACGAACTGTCGGTCGGAGCGTTTTCTCCGTCCGACTCGTACCCGGTTGTAAAACTTTACAAACATGGAATTACGATTCGCACGGAAACACCATTTCCGTACGAATCGTAAAAAACACCGACCAACGAAAATATACATACGAATGTGATCCGGGAATGCTGCGACGTGACGTCGGGACGCTTTCAGGCAGCGTTTCACGACCCAGGAAGTACGATTCAAACCGACAGCAGTCCGGACGGCAATATTTTCATGGCACCCAAAAAGTGCCGGAAAAGCGAAGTACGCCACGAAACGACCAGAGTAGGTTGCCCGGTACGCGCCGTACCCCCCCCAGCCCCCGCATGTACGCGCCGACCCCCCCAGCCCCCGCATGTACACGCCGACCCCCACCCTCAGCCCCCGCATGTAGGTGCTGACCCCCCCCAGCCCCCGTACGGTGCGTACCCCCAGCGCAGTACATACACGGGTGGGGGTGCGACTCGAACGTACACGGGTGTACATACACGGGGGTATGACACGTACACGGGTGTACATACACGGGGGGTACGACACGTACACGGGTGTACATACACGGGAGGTACAACTCGAACGTACGGGGGCAGGGGGGACGACTCGAACATACGGGGGCTGGGGGGGGCGGCGCGTACATGCGGGGGCTGGGGGGGTCGGCGCGTACATACGGGGGCCGGGAGGGGGGGATTCGACTCGTACATAGGAGGGCTGGGGGGAGTGTGGGGCGCGTATGCGGGCACATGTCTCCATGGTTGCTATGGGAGTTCGGTGCGGACGGTGTTTTTTCCATACGGTTGTAACATCGGACGCACGGGATGGATCGTAATTCCGCGGTCGGACTTCACTTTTCACATTTGTACGGTAAATCGTCCGTGGACGTGTCGGACACATTTTCCGACCAGAGGACGTGTGGGGAATAATTCCCAATGCGATTCGTATGGACTTTTTCCCATGCGAATCGTAATTGGCAGTTTGTACGGCACTTGTACGATTCGTACGGTAAAAAGACCGGATACGAGTCGTACGGGGAATTTTTTTACCGGATCGTAATCGGCACCTTAATGTCTACATTTGGCAAACCTAGATATTTTACAAATATATCTTTTTTTAAATTCATTAAAAACATGTAATATTTATTATTATTTTTTAAAAATATGTAAAAAAACTTTAAATAATGGTGAAAAACAGTATGAAAAACATAAATAAAGGAATTGATACACTGAAAAATAAATATTTAGAAATCCTATGAAATTCATTAAAAATTATAGGTTAGAGATAAGTTCCAGATTGGAATTAGCATTTAAAAAACCTTTGAAATTCACTGAAAAAACCATAAGTTTCAGGCATGTTATAGTTAGGAATTAGCATTTAAAAAACCTTAGAAATTCACTGAAAAAACCATAGGTTTCAGGGGCGTTATAGTTAGCTGGGCATTTCCCTCGTACAAAAACATTGAAATTCCCCCGTTATAGTTAGCTCAGCTAACTATAACTCGTGCCCCCGCAATGCACTGCTGATGACGTCACATATTACATCACTCATGACATGGTCAGTGACATCACTGATGACATCACTGATGAGGTCATCCATGTGATAATTTGATGCATCTTCTCACAACCTTATATAACCTTTGATACACCCATTCTAAAAAATATTTTTGGAGAGTTTAATATAGCGCTGGTTAGACCCGGAGGTATCAGAGCACTTTACATAAGGTTCCATAGAAATTACAAAATTACATCAGTTACACGTTACATCAGTTACTAGAAGTTACAAGAAGCGCTGGCTAGACCCGTGGGTATCAGAGCGCTTTACATTAGGAATCACATTATTACACAGTTAAAAACAGTTACAGGTTACATTGATTATACGAAACACATTTAAATAGTATGGAGGAAGGATAAATAGGGCGGATAGGGGCAAGGGTGTAGGTGGAAGGAGGGAGATAACGGCAGGAGAGACGAAGGAAGGTCTGCCCAATGTCCGGCTGGGTAGGTGACGGCCGAGGAGGGAATTCACAGCCCATCTCTCCTATAGCTATCAGGGTAGCTCCACCGGGCAACGGTCAGGTAGCAAGGTCTCAGCTGTCGAGGGAAAGTTCACAGGGTAAATGTCCTGAAGGGTGTGCAGGATCCAGGTAGGATAGGGGTAAGAGGGAAGGGTGTAGGGGGAAGATAACGGCAGGGGAGACAAAGGAAAGGTCTGTCAAATGTCCGGCTGGGTAGGTGACGGCCGAGGAGGGAATCCACAGTCCATCACCCCTATAGCTATCGGGGTAGCTCCACCGGGCATCGGTCAGGTAGCAAGGTCTCAGCGGTCGAGAGAAAGGTCACAGGGGAAATGTCCTGAAAGGGTGTGGAGGATGCAGGTCGGTTGAGGTAGCAATGGAGATAAGGACATCGAACGACAAGTGAACTGAAGGGGATGAACGCAGAGGATTAGTGGTGGGGACATGGAGTAACCAGGAACATCACTGGTGCCATGTCGGCCCGAGGCCACGCCCATGCCTTCTTAGTTATTCATAGTGCAGCCGCCGGGTGACGTTTTTGAGGCTGCTTCTTGTTCTTCCAGGGTCGCTGAAATCTTAATGAGGGCTCCCCTTGTACCAGGTACGTCCGTTCGCTTTTACTTATATCTCTCAGGAAGGGACTGAATATTGGCTGCCCAGGTTCTCCTCCTCTGCGTTATAGTCGGCTGGGAACATGGGTTATGATCACTGAGGCTTACATCGCCTTCCCTTGTTTACCCTCGCTGATGTGGTGAACCGCTACAATTTTACCCTCAGTGAGGGGTTCGAACTGCCTTTAACTGCTTGGAAGATCCTTTCATTGCTCCTTCCCTCTATCATCCCGTCTGCTTCGCATCGCTGCCTCTAGAGCTCGTTGGTTCATGGAAGCCATGCCTTTGTCCCAGCGGTGCTATTTTAAAGTCAGGCAGACCGCAAGGGGGCTTCATAATATAACCAATGTCTGCAGGGGGACCTCAATACTGCAATCCCCTGGCCTCCCAGTATCCAGGCTCCCTGAGGCGTCTCGGCTCACCCGTTAATGCTGGCGGCATCGAGGCTCTTCTCCGTTGTGCAATGCTCCCCAAGGTTTCACCCGCTCAGAGCTCCGTTTATCAATTGTACGCTATCCCTTCCTCTCGGACTCATCGTCTCATTGACCCCTAGTAAGTGTCTTACTGCTGTTGTTATGAGGCTTTTCCAACCCGTTGGATAGGACGGTGTTCTGGGGGAACACGGAGATCTACCATTTGCTTCGGGCGCGATTGCTTCACTCTCTTAGCACATTCCCAGGGAGGGACGTCACGGAGGAATAACTCGATAATGCTCGATCGGCGAAGGTCGAACTTATTCTTAATGTAAACTGCCTGAATTCCAGTTTCGGAATCTTTGTACCGGTGGGAAAACACTGCAGTGGGAACGCTGTACAGGAGGCAGGCATGAGGGTTCGCAACGGAGCATCAGCTCCGGGCGGCCATGATGGGTGCAGGCTCCTCCCCTTCTTAAAATACATACTGCCATTCTCAAAACCATAGACACTCCAACACCAATAAGTACATACCCACTCACTGATTCTTAGGTCTACACACCCATCCACTCACTCACCCGTACAGTCACTCATACTTATGGTCACTCAGTACAGGACTATCATATGCACTCATACATCTATATAGACACTCACACACCACCACTCATCCATAGAGGTACTCACACACCTACTCAGTCATGCAAATAATTAATCACACTGCCATTTACTCACCTATACAGTTACTCTCACAATCACACACTCTCACTTATAGCCATTTCTGTACTCCAACACACATATATACTGTCGTTCACATTTGTACTAAATCACACATGTACTAATGAAATATAGATTCACTCACTAACACAACCATACACACACTCACCCACCCATACAGTCCATCACAGATCTAGTCTTGAAACCATGCACCCGGTGAATCACCCACTCACATATCTATAGAGTCACACACACCCCACCCACACAAACACTCAGGCACCCATACAGATACTCAGACAACCAATCTATAACCCATATAGACAATCATATAGCAATTTGCAAACCCATACAGCCACTTACACACCAGCAGACAGACGGATACAGACAAACACACAGTTTAGTCACTAACCCATGCATTCAGTAAGATACGTTTAATCACTCACTTATAGAGTCAGTCACGCACCTACAAAATCATCCATTCACACACTTCTACACCCACTCATTCTTCAATATGCCTTTCCCTATATATAATAAACATATTTAAACTTTATAGAAACACACAGACACTGGATGATGTCATCAGTGATGTCATCAGTGATGTCATTTGAGATGTCATCAGTGATGTCATCAGTGATGTCACTGACCATGTCATGAGTGATGTAATATGTGACGTCATCAGCAGTGCATTGCGGGGGCGCGAGTTATAGTTAGCTGAACTAACTATAACGGGGAAATTTCAATGGTTTTGTATGAGGGAAATGTCCAGCTAACTATAAGGCCCCTGAAACCTATGGTTTTTTCAGTGAATTTCTAAGGTTTTTTAAATGCTAATTCCTAACTATAACGTGCTGAAACCTATGGTTTTTTCAGAGAATATATATATATATATATATATTTACATATATATATATTCACTGAAAAAAACATGGGTTTCACACACGTTATAGTTAGGAATTAGCATTTAAAAAACCTTGCAAATTCAGTGAAAAAACCATAGGTTTCACACATGTTATAGTTAGCTGTACATTTCACTCGTAAAAAACCAATGAAATTCCAGTGTTATAGTTAGTGCAGGCAACTATAACTCACGCGACCGCAATCCTCTGCTGATGATGTCAGATATTACATCACTGATGACATATGTGTGTTTATAAAAAATAAATATTTGTAATATATGTATACCTAAAGATACAGTATTTGCATCAACAGAGGATTGCGGTCGCGTGAGTTATAGTTGCCTGCACTAACTATAACGCGGGAATTTCATTGGTTTTTTACGAGTGAAATGTACAGCTAACTATAACATGTGTGAAACCTATGGTTTTTTCACTGAATTTGCAAGGTTTTTTAAATGCTAATTCCTAACTATAACGTGTGTGAAACCCATGGTTTTTTCAGTGAATTTGTACGGTTTTTTAAATGCAAATTTTTTTTGAGATTTTTTGTAAACCTATGTATAAAATAATATATGTACTATATCCTGCATTATGGAAAGTTTTTTTTTTTTTTAATGTATTTTTTTCCGTGCGCGTACGGTAAGCTGACGGTACGCGCTCCGTACGTCATAAGTACGGTGCGCGTACGTAATAGGATACGCGTACGGTAAGCTCACACTACGCGCTCCGCGCGTCATAAGTACAGCGCGCTTACGCGATACGTGCGTGACGTACGCGTACACCCGGTAGCAACGTCGCGGTTACGCAGGGGCGTGTAATGCGCATGCGCGAGTGCATCTTACGTACGCGCTCCGTAAGCGCTCCGTAAGCGTCACTTTCGCGCATGCGTACTTGTTTACGAGCGCGTACCGTAAGCTTACGGAGCGCGCACGGTAGGTCATGTGATCCACAAAGAACACTTTTCATTGGTTGAAATTACTTTCAGTTCCAGAAACTTCCCACACCACACCCATTCCCCTCATTACTGCTTGAAAAAACACTTTTCATTGGTTGAAACTACTTTCAGTTCCAGAAACTTCCCACACCACACCCATTCCCCTCATTACTGCTTGTGATTCTCTAGGAGCAGGAGCTGAATTGTCTTTGGGATACAATGGCAGAACAGCAGACCTCTTCTGAGAGTGAGGCTAGCAGCACCACCATCATCCAGAGAAGGAGGAAACAGAAGACTTCTTTTGTATGGGAGTATTTTACTTTTCCAGAGGGGGAGAAAAAGGTCAATGCTCCACTGGTCACTTGCACACTTTGTGACCGTGTTTTATCTAGAGGAAATCCTAGGAAAAAGTATTCCTTTGGAAATCACTCTATGATGAGACACCTTAGGGATAAACATCCCAGGACCTTTGATCGACATACTGGAGAAAACTCTTCAGTAAGTCACCAGAGCCCAGCCTCAGAAGCTCAGCCGAGTACATCGGCAGCTCAGCTGAGCCCTTCCTCTGAGGTGGGAGCATCACCTTCTTCTGCTCCTCTGGACGTTAACCCTCGATTTGGGAGGGTTGTAATGAGGTGTATAACGTGTTCTGGTCTTATTGTTTTTGGGGAGACCAGTGTTCCCCTTATTAACAATAAGATAGACCAGCACGTTTGTGGACGCTCATAATATTCCCATTCTTTCTTTGCTCCATCCCTCTATGAACCCAACGGCTCTTTTAAGAGCCAACCTTACCTCACAATTTTTTTTTAATTTTTTTAAGCTTTCCTTTTTGAAAATTTTTTTTTACCGTGCGCGCACGGTACGCGTAATTACGCGAATTTCGCGGAATTTCTCCGTTTACGCCGTGCGCGTACGCTGCGCGCATTCGGCGATTTTTAAAAAAAAAAATTACATTAATTTTTTCCCCTTGGGGGTCCTTCTAAGACCCCCTGACAAAGGCTAGGGGGTCAGGAACTGTCCACCCTGCCCCCTTTTCACATTCTCCACCTTTGTTTTACACCCCCTCAGACTGCGAGAGACTAAATGGCGGCCGACACTTTCTGATTACGACCGATTCGAATGTTTACTAAGATCTAACAACCAATCAGAATCGTGCTCGCGCACAGCACCGTGCGCGTACGGTACGCTTACGGTAAGCGCACGGAGCGCGCCCACAGATATATATATTGATTTAAATGCTATTTTCTCAGGAAATACTGAACAGATTTACACCAGACCTACAAAAGGCACTTCCTTGACCTGAGGACTACCTCTCTGCAAATTTCAAGTAATTCTGTTCAGCCGTTCGGGCTGTACCTTCGACTAAAGGTCCTATGGGAAAATGCATGGGGAAAACGCGTTTTGGGACCCCCCTTTTTTCTCGGCCCCCGCTTGACGAATCCCCCCCCCCGAGACTTTCAGGGTAGGAGCTGAGCGGAGCGCCCCATTAGTTTTGAAAATTTCGCGAAGATTCGTCAACCGGCGCCAAAGTTATTCAAAATAGAATTTTGAGATTTCCTATGGAAACACGGTCCTAACTATAACTATCTACTGGTGACCGCCAGTAGATAATATATATCCTACTGGCGGTTGTCAGTAGGTAGGTATAGTTAGGACCGGTAAACAGTCATAATATCGAAAAATAAATATCGACTGGACAGAATATCGAGTTTTTAATATAGAATGGACAGAATATCAAATTGCCAAAATATAGTGGTGAAGAATATCGAAAATCAGGTAAGAAATATCGATTTACATAATATAGAAGTAAGTATTATCGACAGTCATAATATAGTTGTTAAAAATATCGAATTTTTTTATAGTGTCAAGTGTTAGTATATGTGTTAAAAGTATGTAATAATTTTGGAATGTATGTTTGAATATTTTTAAAGTAATGAATTTTATGTTATTTAATTTTTGTGTAATTTAATTCCGTAGTGGGTTGTGGGTTTATAGGGGATTAGGGTGGGAAGTAATTTAATTATAGTTAAATAATAATTTTTAGGAATTATTAATTATTTTTAATTTAATTTTGCGTTTTACTTCTGTAGCGGGTTGTGGGTTTATAGGGGAATAGGGTGGGAAGTAATTTAATTGTTATTAGGTAATTAATAATTGGTTTTGAAAATTAATTGGTTGTTGATTAATTATTAATTGGTAAATAATTTGTATTAATTGGTAATTAATTTGTATTAATTGTTTAATTGATAATTATGTTAATTGTATTAATTGATTATTTGTAGCGGGATGTGGGTTTATAGGGGAATATGGTGGAAAGTAATTTAATTGTAAATAATTAATTATTGAAATAATTTTTTATATTGAGAATTAATTTATTATTAACTCATTATTAATTGGTATTATTTGTATTTATTAATTTTTGGTATTGAAAAGTAATTGGTTGGTAATTAATTATGAATAGGTAATTAATTTAAAAAAAGATTGGTATTTATAATTAATTAATTATTAAATATTGTGTGATTGGTAATTAATTTTAATACTTTTTTTGGTATTATTAATTAATTTATTTTTCATAAAATATTAAATTTTTATTTTCCCTATGATTGCACTCACTGGAGTGGGAATAGTAATTTTTACCCCTACGCTATCCAACGCTTTCCCTACTATTGCACTCACTGGAGTGGGAATAATAATTGTTACCCCTACGCTATCCAACGCTTTCCCTACTGTTGCACTCTTTGGAGTGGGAATAGTCATTTTTACCCCTATGCTATCCAACGCTTTCCCTACAGTTGCACTCACTGGAGTGGGAATAGTAAATCTTACCCTCTCGCTATCCAACGCTTTCCCTACTGTTGCACTCTCTGGAGTGGGAATAGTAATTTTTACCCCTACGCTATCCAACGCTTTCCCTACTGTTGCACTCTTTGGAGTGGGAATAGTAATTTTTACCCCTACGCCATCTGACGTTTTCCCTACTGTTGCACTCACTGGATTGGGAATTGTAAATTTTGCCCTCCCGCTATCCAACGCTTTCCCTACTGTTGCACTCTCTGGAGTGGGAATAGTAATTTTTACCCTCCCGCTATCCAACGTTTTCCCTACTATTGCACTTACTTGAGTGGTAATAGTAAATTTTACCCGCCCGCTATCCTACGCAAAACATATTGCATTTTTGTAATTAATATTACGTTAATATATATGTATTAATTTTTTTTTTACTTACATTAATTATTTATTAATTTTAAAGTTATTTAAGTATTTTTAAGTATGTTTTAGTTAATTATATGTATTATTTAATTAAATTTACATTACTTTTAAAACATTAAAAAATTTGATATTTTGACCAACTATATTTTTTACAACGATATTTTGGATTCTATATTTTTGTACTTACCTGTTTGGAGATAGGGATTCTATATTTTGGCATTCTATATTTTTTCTTCGATATTTTGGTAGGTCGATATTCTCCTTCTCGATATTTTGTCAGTGATCCGTTAGGACCTAGTTTCCATAGGAAAAGCGTTTTTGTTTTCCCAATAACTTTGGCGCCGGTCAACGAATCTTCGCGAAATGTTCAAAACTGGTGACCCGCTCCAGTCAGCTCCTGTCTTGAAAGTTTCAGGGTGATCCGTCAAGCGGGGACCGAGAAAAAAGGGGGGTTCCAAAACATGTTTTCCCCGTGTTATTTTCCATAGGAAACTTTAGACAAAGCTACAGCCCGAACTGCTGAATGGAATTACACCAAATTTGGCAAAAAGTAAGTCTTAGTTTAGAAAGAGCCCTTTTTGTTAAATGGACCAAAATCCGTTCAGTAGTTCCAGAGAAGTTTGAAAAAGAAAAAGTTTCGATATCTATGGCCGCGGTGGGTTCCGGAACCCTCCCGACCACGAGCTTCATTCTAATTGGCTGCCAACACTCCAAACCAGGAAGTGTTGGCAGCCATCTTGTGACTCGGTAGAACCGAGTCACAAGAAAACAGTAGAAAAAACATTACAAACAAAGAAAACAGGGCAGGGTAGAAACACCCTGACCACCTAGGTCTGCTCAGGGGGTCCCACAAGGACCCCCAGGGACAAAAAAAGCATTTACTTTCTTTATAATTTTGGCGGAAATCGCGACGGGGTCGTGAATCCTGCCGAAATTATTTTTAAGAAACGAAGCACGGGCTCCCGCGCTTTATTTAAAAAAAGCCCCTGTGTGGGCCAGGTCCCGGGGCCACTGCCAATTTATTAGCGGAGGCCTGCGGGGGCTGCCGCAGCCCTGGGGACTGCCACCTCCCCGGGGCTGTGAAAAAAAAATGCATGGGGGGGCCCCAATCCCCCCAAGTCTGCCCCAGGAACTGCCACCTCCCCGAAGCTTAAACAAACAACCGCAGGGGGGCACGCAGCCCCGCTGCAGCCCCGGGGACCTCCACCTCCTCGGGGCTGTTTAAAAAAATGCTTGGGGGCGTCCTAATCCCCCCAAGCTGCCCCGGGGACCGCCACCTCCCCGGGACTCTTTTTTTAATAAAAACCTGTGTGAGGGGCTCGCGCCCCCCAACACGCCCCCGGGGACCACCACCTCCCCAGGGCACTGAATATGGAAAGGGGCGTGGCTTTGGAACACCTCGCTGCAAAGCAGCTCTCTGGTGCTTACTGGAGGTACCTGGTGGGCTAGTTGGCCCACAGGGACCCTCAGGATTCAAGGAGAATTAATCTCCCAACCTACAACGTGCTAGGAGGCTCGTTTGCACAGTGATGCAGGGAGGCGGCGGCCTGATATAAGAAGTTAGCAATCCTGCTGTGTGTGACTTACTGGTGGTAATAAAAGGGTTAGTTGGCCCCCCAAGGTTGACGTTGGGGGCTAACTACTCTTCCTGTTACCTCCAGTGATCCCACACAGTGGGATTGCTAAGAGGTGTTTGAAGGCCACACTCACCTTTCTCCACCACTCTGCTCTGCATACGTGACTGCAATGTTATAGTTAGAAATTCGCATTTAAAAAAATCTTTGAAATTCACTGAAAAAAACATAGGTTTTAGGGACGTTATAGTTAGAAATTAGCATTTAAAAAACCTTTGAATTTCACTGAAAAAACCATAGGTTTCAGGTACGTTATAGTTAGATATTAGCATTTAAAAAACCTTAGAAATTCACTGAAAAAACCTAGGTTTCAGGGACATTATAGTTAGTTGGACATTTCTCAGTGATGTCATCAATGATGTAATTTGAGATGTCATCAGTGATGTCACTGACCATGTCATGATTGATGTAATATGTGACGTCATCAGCAGTGCATTGAGGGTGCGCGAGTTATAGTTAGCTGAACTAACTATAACGGGGGAATTTCTATGGTTTTCTACAAGAGAAATGTCCAACTAACAATAACGTCCCTGAAACCTATGGTTTTTTCTGTGAATTTCTAAATGCTAATTTCTAACTATAACGTTCCTGAAACCTATGGTTTTTTCAGTGAATATATATATATATATATATATATATATATATATGTTCCAAATATGCAGATGTCGTGCGCTCTCAGGAACAAAGTGATCCAACACAGATGGCAGAACAAACGGGTGTTTATTCACAACGCGTTTCGACTTACAAAAGCCTTGCTCACGTGAATAACAGTGCTACAGTGAAAACAAACTAAGTAAAGTTTGGAGAGCTGTGAAAACAAACAATGGACCAAAAAATCAAGGTGGCCGAAACCCAGCCCAATGCAGCAGCCATCTTGGAGTGGTTGATAACCATCTCAAACATGAATGTAATCATATATACGTTGTCCAGATAAGCTATAGGCAATCAAATTGACTACAAAATCTTATGAGAAGTAGGTACTAATGAGGCATGATGTTAAAATACCTGGCAAGTGCCTGTGACGAGTTTATGTAAACCACCCCATGTAACTACATTTCAATGGTTGTCAGAGGCAAAGACCTAACCCATATGTGCGGGATATCCTCTATCAACAGGTAAAATGATGGACAACAATCAGCAAAACGGGGGGGGTATATAGTATGTGTTCCCCAAGTGGGGCTAACCGTATTGACCAGAAGAAGGACCAAGTCTTTCACACGCCCAGATATCCAGAACTGGTGATGACCTCGGTGAAGTGAAGGGGGAGAGAGGGAGAAACTGCCCGTGCAGAGTGAGTGTCAGTGTTGGGGCCCCTGCCTCTCCTCCTAGAAAGAAATAAACAAAATCAAATGAAAAACATGGTTAAAAAACAGATGCAAAAAGAATCTGCATCTTTACAGTTCTAGTACATGTTCTAAAATTGGAAGAAGGGAGGAAGGGAAAAATGTATACTGGTTACACAGACATGACATAATGTAACTTGTAATATATCACACAAATCAGATGCAGATAGGCTGGCGACAGAATATCAATTTTCACTCTCTGAGGTGTACGGCTAATTCTTCGTCCTGGTTGAGACCGCCAGGGTCCTTGCTTTGAAAGTCAACAATGTATTTGGATTCCCTTTGTCTCAGCCTCAGTACCCTATCTCCTCCCCTTGGATTGCTGAGGACTTGTTCCAAGATGAAGTACCTAAGTAGAGTGGAATCAGAGAAATGGTGGTCCCTGTAGTGACGTGCGACAGGATATTTTTCGTCTCTGTGTGTTATGGCTCTACTGTGCTCAAGTACCCGTTTTTTTGCTTGGAGGGTAGTGCTTCCTATGTACCACTTGTTGCAAGGACACACAATCACATAGATGGCAAATGTGGTGCTGCATGTTAGAAATTGCTCTATCTCCTTGTCAACTCCATTGTATGTGGTCGTTTTGAGGAATGTACTCTGTTTGCATGCTTTACAATGGCCACAGGGAAAAAATCCCTGAAGCCCATGTGTGTATTTGTCAGGGTACTCTGTCACATCACTGCGTACCAGCATGTCCCTAATGTTCTTACCCTTCCTATAGGTGATACTAGGACGCTGGGGAATACTATTGCCAATAACATTGTCAGCAGTAAGAACATTCCAATGTTTGGTCAGTATGTATTTGATATTGTCAGAATTAGTGTTGTAGGTCATGATGATACGTGTGACATCGTCACTCTCCTTAGATGTCTGAGTAGGTTCACTTTCCAACGTTAAAGTTCTAGAGATCCCGTTGGCCCTCTCTTTGGCTCTATTGAGTACCCAATTGGGATAGCCTCTATTCCTAAAGCGTTCAAACATCTCCTCACTTACTTGTAGATAGGCTTCCTCTGAATTGCAATTTCTTTTTGCCCTCATAAGCTCACCAAAGGGGATGCTCCATTTAAGGGTCTCTGGGTGACTGCTCAGTGCATGTAAAATGCTGTTGCCAGCAGTGGCTTTCCTAAAGAGAGTGGTACACAGTCGGTTGTTGGTGATGTCAATTCTGACATCCAGGTATTCTGCCCTAGTGCTGCTGACCTGTCCTGTGAGAACAATATTGCTGGAATTTTGATTAAGGCATTGGATAAAATCCAAGGCTTCATCTTCATCACCCTCCCAGACAATGAAAAGGTCATCAATATAGCGCATCCATTTAATGACATGCGCAAACTGATGGGCAAGCTCCTGTTTGGCCAATATGGTCTCCTCCCAGTGACCCATAAAAAGGTTGGCAAAGCTAGGGGCAAAGCAGGATCCCATCGCCGTACCTGTCGTCTGCCTGTAGAGTGTACCGTCAAATAGAAAAATGTAGTTGGAGAGACAGAACTCTATCATCCCCAACAGCATCCTGCTATGTTCCCTAAGTCTAAGAGGTCTAGCATTAAGGAAATGCTCACAAGCCCTCAGTCCTTGTTTGTGATCGATGATTGTATAGAGGGATTGCACATCAAGTGTGATGAGAAAGAATTTCTCATCCCACTGGATGTCCTGGATCTTGGTCAAAAAATCTTTCGTATCCCTCACATAACTGGGTAATGCCATAACAAACTCCCTGAGGAAGTGGTCCACGTATTTGGAGACATGTTCCGTGACACTGCCTCTCGATGACACGATGGGGCGCCCCGGGGGGTCGATAGGATTCTTATGCAACTTAGGCAAAAGGTATAATACTGGGAGCACAGGATGATCGTTTTTGAGGTATCTGTACTCCTCCCATTCTAGAATCCCTTTGTCTTTCCATATAAGAAGTTTGTCCCATAGGTCGATGATGCTGCGGTTATATGTTTCCATGGAAACAGAGACATAACTGTTGGAATCATCCAGCTGTCTAAGAGCCTCCGCTACATACTTGTCTCTGTCTCGTCACAGGCACTTGCCAGGTATTTTAACATCATGCCTCATTAGTACCTACTTCTCATAAGATTTTGTAGTCAATTTGATTGCCTATAGCTTATCTGGACAACGTATATATGATTACATTCATGTTTGAGATGGTTATTCAACCACTCCAAGATGGCTGCTGCATTGGGCTGGGTTTCGGCCACCTTGATTTTTTGGTCCATTGTTTGTTTTCACAGCTCTCCAAACTTTACTTAGTTTGTTTTCACTGTAGCACTGTTATTCACGTGAGCAAGGCTTTTGTAAGTCGAAACGCGTTGTGAATAAACACCCGTTTGTTCTGCCATCTGTGTTGGATCACTTTGTTCCTGAGAGCGCACGACATCTGCATATTTGGAACATTTAATTTCCGGCGTGCTCCGCCGGCGTGTGCGCCAGCTCTCTCGGGTCCCAGCAATCGGAAGGAGCGCTGCTTTGGATGATATATATATATATATATTATCTACTGGCGGTCGCCAGTAGATAGTTATAGTTAGGACCGTGTTTCCATAGGAAATCTGAAAATTCTATTTTGAATAACTTTGGCGCCGGTTGACAAATCCTCGCGAATTTTTCAAAATAGGTGGGGCACTCCGCTCCGCTCCTACCCTGAAAGTCTCGGGGTGATTAGTCAAGCGGGGGCCGAGAAAAAAGGGGGGTCCCAAAACGCGTTTTCCCCATGCATTTTTCCATAGGGACCTTTAGTCCAAGGTACAGCCCGAACGGCTGAACAGAATTATTTGAAATTTGGCAAAGAAAAAGTCCTCAGGTCAGGGATGTGCCTTTTGAATATCTGGAGTCAATCTGTTCAGTAGTTCCTGAGAAAATTTCAGTTAAAAGAACATATATATCTATAGGCGCGCACCGTGCGCGTACGGTAAGCATACCGTACGCGCACGCTGCCGTGCGCGAGCGTAATTCTGATTGGTGGTTACATGACAGTAAACATTCCAGTCGGTCGAAATCAGGAAGTGTCGGCCGCCATTTTGTCTCTCGCAGTCTGAGGCAGTGAAAAACAAAGGTGGAGAATGTGAAAAGGGGGCAGGGTGGACAATTCCTGACCCCCTAGCCTTTGTCAGGGGGTCACTGAAGGACCTCCAAGGATGAAAAAAAGAATTTTTATTTTTCGAAAAAGCGCGGGGTGCGCGCACTTTGCGCGCACGGCACGCACGACGCATTGTGGGCGCTCGGTGCCCGAAACGCACCGAGCGCCCACAGCGCGCGCACGGTGAAGAACCTGAAAAAAAATAATATTAATAAATACATAACTTAGCATTTAAAAAACCATACAAATTACAAATTCACTTAAAAAACCATAGGTTCCCCAGACCCGGACCCGCCTGAGGAGCAGCTTTCCCCTTAGCTTTCTTTCCGGCTTTGTACTTCTTGCTGGTATGTGTTTGTCTTCTTGAGTCTCTGACTTCCCCTCCTTTCCCTTGCTATCGACCTGTGTCTGTTAGACGAAGTGGGGCTCGCCCCCCCTGATGGGAACCCTTTTTGTGCTTTCAGTACTTATCGACTTGCTTGTGTTTAGGTTTGGGTTTGTGTTTATTTAAAACTGAACCTTTGACTCTCCTGTCAGTGAAATGTGGACGCTCGCATGTGTTGTGTTTCTAAAGCTGCCGTACCTTCGGGTTGTCGGCTGAATAGCTGTGTCACTGATTTAAAAGAATAAAGGTTTTGGAAAAAAAAAAAAAAAACATAGGATTCACACACGTTATAGTTAGGAATTAGCATTTAAAAAACCTTGCAAATTCACTTAAAAAACCATAGGTTTCACACATGTTATAGTTAGCTGAACATTTCCCTCGTAAAAAACCAATGAAATTCCCCCGTTATAGTTAGTGCAGGCAACTATAACTCACGCGACCGCAACCCTCTGCTGATGACGTCAGATATTACATCACTGATTAAATATGTGTCTTTCTGAAAATTAAATATTTGTAATATATGTATAGCTAAAGATTAATGGAAGAAGACATGGGTAAATAGGTGTCTAAATACAGTGATGTAATATCTGACGTCATCAGCAGAGGATTGCGGTCGCGTGAGTTATAGTTGCCTGCACTAACTATAACGGGGGAATTTCATTGGTTTTTTACGAGGGAAATGTCCAGCTAACTATAACATGTGTGAAACCTATGGTTTTTTAAGTGAATAAAAGTGAATAAATATATATATTTCAATTCAGAATGGCTGAGGATTGGGTCAAGGATCGCGAAGAAGCAGCGTTTGATATCTTCAGCGAAAAAGACAGCTACGATGAAACGCCGTCAACTAGCGGCAATGAGCAATTACCTACTGCAGGCAGCAATCTGAAGCACCTACTTGGCGAACTAGAGAAACTTCGAAGGCATGAAGTAGCCAAGTGGTGGGAATGCACATCACTAAAGAAATACCTGGAAGTGAATCGAATTCCAAGAGGTTTAAGGATTCTAGTAGCGCCAACCTACGAGAATCCGGACCCCGCCATGCTACAGGAATGGGCAGATAACAGCGCCCAATCATCACGCAATCTGCTACAAATACTTATTAAATTTGCTACAACAGACAGAGATAAAATCCTGGTACGAATAAATGAAATATACAAAGAACTTGAGAAAATAACTAATCAAGACGAAGTGAATACAGGTTTAGCGGACATAAAAAATCGTGTTCTTAAATACGAACAAATAATCAAAGAAAGGAAAGCTAACAAGTTTCAGCGGGACAGGAATGATTATCTACAGGGCAGAATTTATACCTTTTCAAGACGTTTTGAGAACATTCGTCGTCAGGAGCTATCAAAAACAATGGCAGGCTCCTCAAGTCATCATGAACCTAGTGATACAGAACTAAGTTCTGAAATTGAGTCCGAACCGGAAACGAGCAGCAACAAGCATCAAGAACACAAGGCACCAACACCGATCCAGGAACTCGGTTTTTTACGAGTGGAGCGTTTGATGAGTTTACGTCCAAGACCTCAGAGACAGGCGTATTCATCAAACAAAGCTCAAAATCAAGGAGCAGAAGGAGGAAAGATCGCAGATGGGGCAAACAAAACACAACAACAAAAAAACACATACAGACGAAACAAAAGGAGATAAACAACAAAGTAAAATCAGACAACACAGTTGTAAACCTAACGAATATGGTTTTGACTCCAGATGAAGAAAAAATCCTTGCTCTAGGACTTTCGTACTGCAAGACAACGAACTTTGATTATACACAAACCAGAATAGATCTTTTTCAATTCACACGTAAACTAAAATTACGAAAGCATTTTTTCAATACCAAGGAAAAGATCAATATGAAAGATCAGGACAGTAGCACACATCAAGAATCAGACATTTTAACTGTAGCAAATTTATCTTTCCTGAGAGACATGATGGAATTAGAAAACGAGAGCCTAACAGAGGTAACAACTTTGGAAAATACAGGAACGAATTTAGATCTAAACACATCTGCAGCCGTGGTAACACCATTTCGACCGAAATCTATTTTTAATCCTCTGATGCCAAGGGACAACATTGATATTTTTGCAGACAGAATGATCCAGGATCTTAAAGTTTTGGCAACTGAAAGTAGCAATATGTTCGACATGAACAAAAGGTAAAGAACCAGTTGGATACTCCAAGGTAATGCAAAAAATAAAAGAACGTTCCGACATAGTTGTACGTTGGTCGGACAAAGGGGGCAATATTGTACTCTGGCCTCTAGATATGTACAATACAGAAGCACTAACCCAATTATCAGACAAGAACTGCTACACAAGGATCAGTGCCACTAACATTATCAGTACCAAAGAAAAATATCATGGATGCCTGTATGAATGGAGACGAAAGGGGCTACTAACAAGAAATGAACTGGACTTTTTAAAGAATGATTATCCTGTGACACCGCAATTGTATATATTACCAAAAATTCATAAGGATGCGGTCTGTCCTCCTGGCAGACCAATTATATCTGCCATAGGGAGTTTATTTGAGAACACTAGCAAGTTCATTGATTTCTTTCTCCAGCCATTCGTACAGACTTTACCATCCTATACTAAAGACACTGGTGATTTTCTTACTAAGATCTATGATCATAATTGGCATGAGGATTATTTATTTGTTACACTTGATGTACAAAGTTTGTACACTAGTATAAGACACCAGGACGGTTTGAGAGCCACCAAACATTATTTGAGTACCAGAGATATGAGTTTCCATGAACACACGTTAATGTTGTTGCAAATGGTAGAGTGGTGCCTGACAAATAACATCTTTATGTTTGACAGGTTATTATACAAACAGGTACAAGGTACAGCCATGGGTACTTGCTTCGCCCCCAGCTATGCGAATTTGCATATGGGCTGGTGGGAGGAGCAAGTACTCATGAGGGCATTCAACACCCAAATGTCTGAAAATATAGCCATATACCAACGCTACATAGATGACATTTTTATTGTGTGGAGAGGCAGTGAACAAAGTGCCATTGATTTTGTAAATGCCATCAATGCAAATGATCTAAATCTTAAATTTACAGGCACTTTAAACAAACAATCCATTGTCTTTCTTGACTTGGAACTGTACACTATGAATAATAGAATACATTCGCGTACACACCTGAAATTAACATCAGGGAATGCTATTTTACATGCTCAAAGTTTCCACCCTGTTAAACTTATTGAAAGCATTCCCTGTGTCTATGTATGAAAAGAATCTGCAGTACTGTTGAGAGCCTAACAGATTCAACTAATAACCTGTTTGAAAGACTCAGCAGTAGAGGGTATAAAACAAAAACTTTGGAGTCAACAAAGCAAAAATGTTTGAATATCTCCAGAAAAGACCTTCTATTTAAAAGCAAAGTAAACAAAACAACAATAGGGGAAACAACGAAACAGACACCTAGGCTAATCACAGGATACAACATTTTTCATCAGAAATTAAGGAAAATCTTGTATAGACACTGGCCAATAGTACGTTGTGATCCTATTATAGGCACCTCCTGCACCAAGCTCCCCCAGTTAACGTTCAGGAGAGCTAAGTCAATGAAACAGGAACTTGTATCCAGTGCTCCTGTTTTGGACAAAGGTACCAGTTGGCTTAAGTCCCAGAAGGGATTCTTTAAGTGTACAAAGTGCAAAGCCTGCCAATATGGAATCAACACTAAATCAATTGTGACTCCACTAAGAAACACCCCTATAGAGATCAGGGAGCATTATACATGCAAAACAGAGTTTGCAGTATATGTGCTACGTTGCACCTGCAACAAGCTGTATGTGGGCAGCACCATTCACCCTGTGCACGTTAGAATTTTGCAGCATCTAAGGGCAATCAATAACAAAGACCCAACATACCCAGTTGCCCGCCAGATCAACAAAGTACATGATGGTAAAGTCGAAGATCTTACGTACTTTGTTGTTGATAGTGCCAAAAAGAATATCAGGGGTGGTAACAGACAACTAGCACTCAGAAGGCTAAACGCGTCTGGGCCATAGCTTTGAAATAAAGCATTATCTTTGAAAATATATCCCACGGAGTCAGTGCCTGCTTCGAATGTGAGAAATCAGGATTGGAACGAATATATATATATATATCTTCCAAAAAATGCCCTGCATTGGAGACGCACTCCTCCAGCCGGCGAATTTTCACAATTCATTTATTTCAGGAACAGGCATTTTCATTCTGCTTCTATACATCCTCCTGCCTGACGCGTTTCAGAGCATTCACGCTCTTTCTTCAGAGGCAATTTAACTGCAGACAATGTTTTGGCTCCCACAGTTCCCTGCGTTTTCACTTTTTTATAGGCCTCTGGTGTGCCTTACTTGAAAGCTTTAATCCTGGTGTATGCTGGAACTTGTGATTAGGCGCCATTAATTTATATCCTCCAGTGGATTTTGCAGTTAAAAGCACTCCTACTCAGTTCAGGCGCAGCTGGCTTTTGAGCGAGGGACAGGATTGTCTTTCTGAAACCCACTGAAGGGTAATACCGATCCCTGAAATCTTTTAACTGCACAAAATCCACTGGAGGATATAAATTAATATATATATGAATATATTGCCCCCCGGTGGGCTTCACAGGTGAGTATTTTACAAAGCATGCTGGATTTCGTAGTTTGTTGGCAGCCACTTCTTACCCTTCAGTGGGTTCTACATGATTGCAGTTAATAGATTCATATGTACAGCCCTCCAGTGGGCCTCAGAAAAACGATTGCATGATTTCATTTTCAAAGCAGCTCTGCCACTTGGAGAATTACTGGACCCAGTTTGTTGTTTTATAATTTCAAAGACTGCACATGGGCGATTCTTGACTTTAACAAGTTGGGGTTTGAAGAATGGTGATTTTGCCATCCATACACTCTTTTTGTAGGTGTTTATTGGCTCCCTGGGCTTTCAGATGCATCTGGGAGGTTTTAGGTCCCCATCGCCTGTCAGCGAGGATCTCGTTCTGTCTTTTGAGGTGAAATGGGGCTGCTCCATCCATTATGTCAGTCATTGCTCTGTTACTTCTTATTCAACTTGCACCTCGCATGGGGATGCAGGTCCCTCTGGCACAGTGAGGAAAGATCCCCCATGCTTAGATTTCTGGTGTCTCTCATCCGGTCTTTAAGTTTGATCCCTTGGTTTTTGGTTTCCTGTAGCATGCAGAGCTTTGATACATGATTCGATGATTTTCAGAGCAGTCAGTAAGATTAATAGTTGATGAACGTCCCTCCTTTCTTTGCTATTATTAGATCAAGGGTTGCTCCTTAGATGTGCATTGGGCCTCTATATGTTTCTACCTGGTTTAGATCAGTGAGGATTTTTTTTATGAGTCATGACCTGTATTCATTCTCGTAATTCCAGTGGTGGTTTTAATCCCCAAAAATATGCCCTTCGGGTGAGTCACGGGTAGTACTGTGACATCATTTGCTCTAGGTACAGCTGGTTATCCCCAGGTGGACGATAAATGTGATGCAGTTTGGCTAGAGGTCTGCTGACGGTGAGGATTTCCACTTCCATGTATTTACAGGACACTTTATCCACAGGGAGGCTCCACGTGCAGGGAGTTGCTGTGAATTCTGGATAAACCCGCCCTGCATCTCCTGACGGTCTAGTTGTTTGATGTTGAGGTCAGGGATTGATAGGACATCCATAAGGGGAGCAGAAAACTCATGTTGCCAAGTTTCAGTCAGGAATATGATGTCAAGGTCAAAATGAAGGGCAGCTTCTGCTATTTTTGTGGCACATGTAGTCACCGGTCTGCAATTGTGTAGCTTAAGCTTCAGCAAAGTTCCTTTCTCCCTGGGCAAGGCGCATGGCCATGGATCAACTGGATCTCAACCAGTTTCTCAAGGCTAACGTTCTGAGCTTTACAGAGTGTTCTCCGTTGCTTGTATGTTATAGAGCATTAAAGTGTGGGTCTGTGGGGGCCTTCATTGTTATCTGATATTTTTGTTTTAGCAGGGTCAAATATCTGCCACGGATAGCTGGTTCCGTGCACTCTTGGTCTAAAGCTATTGTTTGACACAGGTATGTAGGCCCATGGTCGAGTGGTGGCTGCTGGAGGTGTGGGGGAGTGGCTTTTATGAGTGGGGGCTAACAGATACTGCATATTTAATTCTATATCTTGTATATCTATAGAGGCGCCTTTATGGTACATCAAGATGGCGTGAACTTCGATAAGACTGTTGATTTTGTGCACAAGCTGCTTGAGGCAGTGTTGCCATTGTGAGGTAGCGGTGCGTCTGAAACTAGAGACATTCTCAAAGTTCACTTCTAACCATTGCTGTCTGTGCCGTTTCATCTGGCATCCTGTTCTGAGATTATAGGAGTTGGACCCTTTGGTTCCTTGGTTGTGTGTAACCTGCTGTGGGGGTGACTATCTGCTGGGTGACTGGCAGACTATTCTATATGATGTGTGTGAGTGTCGGGTTTTCCAGTGTTTAAATTGGGTCTTATCTAAGGAGAGGATGTCAGACTGATAGGTGCGAATGAGGCTGTCCTTGTTCTGAGGTGGTGACGACTGGGCCTCAGTCCCTCTGTTCAGCTGAGGTAGTTCAGTTAGAGAGATAGGTTTCATGTGCAGGGCAAAGCATGGTATACTGCCATCTTGGTGCGACTTGGTGGGGAGGGTAAGAAAATGGGTTGGAGATCTGTTTTGACAGGCGGGAATTTAGTCTGTTAATACTGATAACATCAAAGACAATGTTTATAATGATACACTCACGTATACAAGCGCAATCACATCACTATTATCAGACTTGCCCGACATGAACTCTCCATAAACCCCAACTCAGAAACACGTGCTCAGGCAGGCTCGGCAACCTAGGCCTGAGGTTACAGACTGGCAGGTCACGGGTGGGGTGGCACGCAGCCGGCAGACAAGCGCGTGAACAGGAACTCAGGTCAATCCCCCAGATAAGCGCAGCAACACCACAACGCTCCAGGGAGATGGGCCCCAATGAAGCACGCAAGGCCAGAGGGGTGCGCACCTTCCCAAAACATCATATAATCGCATGCCACATGAAGCTAGGAACACATACCCAAACAGAACACAGCACACACAGTGGTCACGTGCACCTCATGCCAGACATCTGGACATGTTACCCACTGGCCGACCTTGTGTCCACGCAAGGTTGAGGCCCACCTGCATTTGTTATGAGGGGCCATATTTAGGACTCCACAGACAAGGCGCACATTCTTTTACCAAAAAAGGTTTGTCTCAAGTACTTTAAGACACCCAAAAACGGTATAAAGAATCGTTCAGATTGATTGTACTTTGAGACAGTCCTCAGATCTGCTTCTGTAACTGTGCTCACTGCCAAAGTGTTTAATAAACCAAGTGTTCCTGTTTTGAAAAATGCCTCGTCTTTTGTTTTTTCAAGATAAATTCATATTCAAGCAACATTTTGGCAAGCCAGATAGGAGAGATTGGTACCTCAGACTCGACTGCAGCTGAAGGAAAGGGACCCTGCCCGGATGGATTCACATCTGTGCAGCAAGGAAGGTGAGAAGGCGCCGCAATTGATTGGAAGTTCTGCTAAATTCGCGGGGCGGAGGTCTGCCCTGAAGCTACTGTCAGAGGGTAAGAGACTACATCTCATTCTTTGTCCACAGCATTTGGCGTATTGCAAACTAGGAAGAAGCACAAAAATGTAACCCATAGCGCCCTGCCACCGACAAAGATCTAAAAAGAACTATTGATGGACAGAATGCAGAACAATGTCATACATTCACGCCAGTACAGAGATCTGGGACTAAATCCATCGTTTTTTTTGCTCACCATGCCGCTCCAGTTTGGACTCAGCCATATGCGAATCAGTCTTGGGAACAGTCCAGCCTGAACTGCCAAGCCATGTCCTCCCCGGACTGGAAACAAGCTTCCTAGGACCGGTTTCGGGGTTTCACCCCTCTTCAGCCAGGATAGCTTGATTCCAGTGGCATGGAGAGCACGGGACTCACGTCTGAGTATACCCATCCCACTCGGGGTGACAAATGCAAAAAGAACTATTGATGGACAGAATGCAGAACAATGTCATACATTCACCCCAGTACAAAGATCTGGGCCTAAATCCATTGTTTTTTTGCTCACCATGCCGTTCCAGTTTGGACCCAGCCATATGCAAATCAGTCTTGACCCTGTGCCCAATGGGAACAGTCCAGCCTGGCTGATGAGGGTTATGAACCCTAAACTGGTCCCAGGATGCTTGTTTACGGTCCAGGAAAGACATGGCTTGGCAGTTCGGGCAGGACTGTTCCCATGAGGCACAGGGTCAGACTGATTTGCATATGGCCATGTCTGAACTGGGGTGGTGGAGTGAGCTAAAGAATGATGATGGATTAAACCCAGATCAATTGACTGGGGGTGAGTGTTTGATTTGCTCAAATGCTCCGTCCATCATCCCCTTTGGTATCGCACTGACAAAGATCTGGCATGTTAACTATTTTATGAGTTTGAACTGAGTAGTCGCAAAACAGCCTCTGAGGCCTTCCCTTTGAGATCACCTTTTTTCGATAGTCCGCACGCTAGAAAGGGTGAATATTGGTTGGCACTTGGACTGCTGGGCATGACATTGAATGTGATTCAGGGTTTGTCGCACAGAGATAGGGACCACTAACCTTCGAAGCCGGATACAGCGGGAACGATGGTGATGCCAATTAATCCCTTCCCCTAGATGGCAATATCCATGAGTAACATGTGACACTGCAAGGATAAGGCCACCACCGGGGAAAGGGAAAAAGGGGACAAAAGAAACAATAACGCTGCAGCTGCTAGGCAAAAATAAGGGATGTCGTCAGATGCTGTGGACCTTGCTCTCCTGCACTCCACCCCATCAGCCCTGTAAGGGAAACACTCAACACACATAAGATTGCTCTCCCCTAAGCATAGCACCCACAGAAAACCCCTTATGTGTAGTGTACTTACTTAACTGACAACTGCACTTCTCCTATGTTAAACCAGGCACAAAAGAGAAAAATAATGAAAAGTCTTGAGCGAACACTCAGCCCACAGAACAAGAGGTACTTATCTGACTGCCGATAGTCCTCTAGGGTTGATAGTCACTTGATCCACCTGGTTTCTCTGCTTCTCCTGGTAGTTTCCAAGATAGAGCATTCCAGGCACTCCCCCAAACGTTTGTGCTCACCAATGCTTGTTGGGTAGGTTCTTAGTGAAGTGGCGCTGCCTCGCGCTTGATCCCTCGTACTCCGAGGGCAAGTTCAGGTGAACTACGATTCCGGCGCTTCCGCGTTCACCAGAGCGGAAAGCCGGTATTCAATGTACACAAAACACAAAGGCGCTTCCTCAACGTCTAAAGATATGTCGGCGTGCAGTCCAGCGTGGCTTCAATGCCGCTGCGCCGATAAGCAATGGTAGTTTCTTCTGTGTCTAGCGTAAGGGACGCTACACGGTCCTGGCGCCTCCCTTGGAGCTCCTGGGTCGCGCACGTAGGCACGCGCTGAACCCGGAAGGGAGCCGGCAGGAAAGGCTGCAAATGCACACAAAGCGAGAGGCGTATGAGACGCCAAACAGACAAGCGGTGTTCTTTCAACCCCACACGGGGAAGACAGGGAGGCAGCCGTCCCAAGGTCGATGCTGACAGAAGTCCATGACATAACGGGCCGTCCACGCCGTTAGGTAATTCACGTCCTCCTCTCTGTTGGCGAGAAGACGCAAGTGACAAGCCCCAAGCCTAGCAAGGCTGGGGCTTAAGTATTCTAGTCAGGCGCTCTGAGTGGCTCTCCCTCGGGATTGTGGGAGAGGTAGTTCCCTGTTGCATCACTCATACGGGGTTGCGTGTTCCTACTCTGCGTGCCTGCCTCCGCCTAGCCATGACATGGTTGAGCTTTCACCACTCGGACCGCTGGGCTTGATACAGATGGTACGCATAGGCCCTGGGTGTGATGTAGGGCCAGCAACGCAATCTTATTTTTTACTTATTTTTTACTCTAAAGGGTGTTCTTAGTGCTACCAGTTTCTTAACACTGTTGGTATCTGAAAAAAGTGAAAGGTGTGGTTCGCTTGGACTGCTGGGCATGACACAGATGGTACGCTAAGCTCCTGGGTGTGAAACGGGGTGCAATTCGGATGTCAGGAAAACGATTTGGATCTGGGAGATCAGGTGTGGCTTGTATTCGTCTAAGAGGGGCCTGTGGTTCTTCGAGTTATTCATTTTCTCAGCACAAAATGTCATTTTCTTTGTCCCAGAGTTGATATTGACAAACGGGCTCACTTAGTCCTGTGTACCATGCAGGGCTTCCCCTGGTCACAGGATAGCATGCGCTAGGAGCGGGCTAAGGTATTTATGACAAAGTCATCACTTTTTTTCTGTCAAGTTTTTTTCTTATCGTAGTATTGAAATTAAGGCAAAGTATATTTGATAATATTTGATGCTAGTAAATTAATGGAACTGTATTTTGTCTAGAGTATTGTGTTTTGTCTCAATGTGCTATATGAAGGCATTGCTATTTCTCACAATCGTTATTTCATATCAAAGTAATGTCTGCAATTTGCTGCCAAATTTCATGATGTTATAACAATTGCACTTTGCATGTCGTGACTCTTCATATGCATTGCTATTTGTGTTTGTGAAATGTTTATATTAATACATCTGTGAATAGCGTCAAGCTCATAGTATGTAGCTAGAACCAGTAATCCCTGTTTTTAATATCCCCCCATAACCAGAGTAGAATTTAAGATTACCTAAAAAACTAAAAAAAACTAGGGTGCATCTCCCCCTTAGAAAAAGTACCCAAATTATCATGGAGTCGACACTAAAACACATGAAAACCAGGTTCCCCTCACAGGCTAAAATACTTTACAAGTATTGCCACAAATGGCACGCACACACTAAGGTACATGCGTTCCCCTGGCCAAAGGAGGGAACCTTCGACACTAACATAATCGAACATGAGGAAACACATACGAACCAAATACACAGGACAGAAGTAGTTCAGGAGAGAGGCACTAATAGAGCTGTGGGTTATCTTCGAGCAGGCCCAGAACGACAATCCTATCTCATCCACAAAATGGAAATCATTTGCACCTCCCCCACCATACGATGGTATGGAGGTGCTCTCCCCGATGCTGGCTATCCCTGCATTAGAATAAACCGACCCACCAGTTGAGGGAGCCGGAGGGTCACCTATCACGCAATGATTTGTTAGGTCTAGGCATGAGAATCTAACTGGCCAGCAGGCCTGGAAAATCCCAGCACCACCCTAGTCCAGTGATACAGCTCCTTGAAGTATGACCCCCCCCCAACCCCATCCATACCGTTTAGCCCATCAAACCCGAGCGGCGCGGCAAACATGCACTCCCACAGGGTCAGGTGAACACATCCGAGTGACAGGGAGATTCATAGAGGTTCTGGACAATGATACAACTAGCGGGGTGAGGCGTGATTCCAGTCCTCTCGATGAAACAACATTAAACGAGTTTGAAGGCATGTTCCGACCAATAAAAACCAGTGCATAGCTCAGAGCGAAGGAGGTCATCAAAGTGGGAGTTAGAGGAAAGGTGCGAACTAAGGAAGGAGAGAGAGAGAAAGCTCGCAGCCTGGAAGCACAGCATGAAAACAGAGCAGCGCGCCCGCCACCTGAGGAGAGCAGGTGCAGGTAAAGAGCACCGTTCAGGGAAGAGTTCGAGGCAGAACTAGAGGACAGGCTTTCAGTTGGGATCCAACCCTCACTAGATTGTCAACGCAGGAGAGAGGCTGATCAGGAAATTGGAGACCAAGGTAGCCTAGCGCAAACTCAACTAAGACATAGGAGAAGTAAGATGGCCCCTTTGCGTGCACCTGAGGGGAGCAGCGCCCAAGACTCCGATGCTCCTCCCAAACACATAGTACAGATAGACTGACTCCAAGGGAAATAGTGGTTAGTCTTGAAGGGGCTCCACTGCCAAACACCAGAGGGTTTCAACATAACTATAGCGGTAGAAGTCAGGGAGATTCGCAGCACCCAGTTCTTAGAGAATGTTACTATTGCCACAGAATGGGCCACAAGGCCGACTGATGCCGGCTAAAGGCATACCACAAACAGAGGTTGATAAACCTGGGCCAGTCCCCGCAAAACCTCCATCCACAAAACCAAGCCCAGTGAAGCCCGAATACACCCTGCAACAGAGATCAGGTAGTTGGACAAACATGTGGCAACAGCAACAATAGAAAAGAACCCCAGCCCACCAGGGACCGGGCCCATTACTACAACACAGGGGAGTAAATGTCTGGGGAGGCAATGCCTTTGCACAAACACAGAACCCAAATGTGCAGTAAGTCAAAACCCCCAATGCCTAACAGAATGAATAAGTATTGGCAATTAGGGGACCTGTTTGCCGCACTACCAAATGCATTATTTCTTATTATTTAAAACAACTATTGCCTCCCTCTGATGGCTTGTTGCTAAATACGCCATTAATTAATCATATTCACACACTATTGAGAGGCAACATTACAAGAGAGCATAAGTGAAGTCAATGTGACGTATATAACAAGAACAGATAGAGAGGTCCTTTTGTTGATTCTTTGAATCTTTCTTCAAATTCTTCTGTGACAAAACAGTTGTGCGCGCCCAGTTATAGGCTTCCTCAGTGCAAAAAATACAGGGCTCAAACCACACACGACTCTCTTGCATAAATTCTTGGGACACAATCCAATTAGTGAGCTGTGTCAGTTGCTTATACGCATAAGTTGTTGATACCAGGTGAGGGTCAGCACTGGCATCTATTCATCCGGGGCCGTGCACGGCAGCCAACGATTCACATGCCCACACGTGGCCTCTTCCTACACTGCAAAGCACCTCACAATTCAGTGTACCAAAACTCGAAAGAAGTATAAATGAGACAACACTGCGAATTCAAGCTTTTACTCACACTCGAGAATTCAGGGCTGCTGGATGTGTTATGTCGATCGGGTATCCTCACTAGAGTCCGCTATTCAAGGTGCCTGCAGCAGCCTAGGCTCCACTCTGCTGCTTATCCCCCAGGATGGGCTGGCTGACCACACCCCAGGGTAGGGCAGTCTGACAAGGGGGCAAGGCTGCTCCACGACCAATCCTTAAAAGCAAGCACCCAGGTCCCCGTGTCCAAAAGTTTATTAGGATGGGTTCTGATTACCAAATCGAAAGGGCCCATTCTCTGGCCCCCAATCTGGAATCAAAATTATTTCATGGTGTGCGGTTCCAACAGCTCCCCATAAAAGCTAGCAGCCTCCAGCCAATGGAAGCTCACCTTTAAGTTCCAAAACCAAGCTGTCCTCCAGTGTTGGAAGCCAGGTTTCCTGTACGCTCAGGATAACAAAGACCCCATAACATCCATTGCACAAGATCAGACAGGTTACGAAGCGCCAGGTCAGGCGGGAGTGGAGGTCTGCCCGAATAACCAACTGATCCAGTCCATCGCCTTCATTAGGCGAATTCTGACGAGTTCTTGACTTTCAACTCTGGCTTCTCCATGCAGCAATGTTCTTCCTCCCATCTCACTCAAACTTTTCCAATTGTCCAAAGCCTGTTCGCAGAGTCGTGCCCCTCTAGAATAATAACAGAAGCATGCAATCTGTTAAAAGCCTCTAGTCACAGCTAGGAACTACGTCCAAATTCCCAGGGAAAGAGATCATCCGAGGAAGAGGGGGCTGCCAGGGAAAAGAGAGTCTGCAGAAGTCCATCCCAGCTCGGTGTCGTATCAGGCCTAGCAATCACCCAAATACACCAGGCTTAGCATACACCATCTGAAGGAAACAGTAAGCTGAATCTCAGACACTGCACTAACAGAAGCACACAGAGGCCACAGGACAGCTTTCCAAGCAACTCCATATTTTCCACATAACATGGGAATAGCAGATCACGTGAGATTTAGGGAAAGCTCCCAAAATACAGGTAAAAAGGAGTCCAAAACTAAACGAAAAAAAGGAAGGTTATAGAAAAAGGGCATAGTCAAGACACCTGGCGTCACTAGGGAGAGTCACGTTGCACACCGGGACTAGAGGGGTATACATGTGAACTCAAGGCTTGCTGCGATCGCAACAACATTCAATTGCAACACCCCCTCTTTACACATCGTCCCATGCATATGTAGGACAAAAGACACTACCTGTTCAAATAGCAACCCCCTTACACACACTGGAGAGAGGGGCTGGCGAAGCCCATGGAACCCTAACTAAAATTAATACCATCCCATGTTCACAAGATTACCCAGTAAAAATCTTGCACCAGCCAAAACTCCCAGCTCAGTACGAAGAGTGGGGAGACCCAAAAACCCATAAAAATGAATAAGTCCCATGAACGATAACACACTTTCAAAAATAGCCTTCCGGTGCCTCGTAGAAAAGTGCGTGATTAGAGTATGGAAAGCACACCCTTAAAAGGAAGGCACAGGAACCCCAAAGGACAATGACAGCACATGCAATAATACACTGTTTTCGAAATAAACCAATGAACATAGCTCTTAATTAACAGGTTGGCAATCGAACATCCAAGTGCGCCACTGTTTCAGCAGCAACATCAACACCCCAACGAGATCTACGGAGTATGAATTAAGAACTATGAACTATATCTTGACCTTTTGTTTCGAACTTTCAAGTCAATAACCCTCAATCACCAGAGAGCTACAAGACACCTCCCCTGGACAGTCCTCAGACCAGTTTCGGTATCTGTGCTCCCGGCCGAAGTGTTTAATTAAACCAACTGTTTCTGTTTTGCCAAATGCCTCTTGTCTTTTGTGTTTTTTTTAAGGTAAATTCATATGCAAGCAACAAGTCCTTATGGATTAGAGGGTTGGTGACTGTTTTCGACTGAGGGTCTCTATCATAGATCACTGGTTCTGTGTGGTAGGTCATTGTGTCTAATTTGGTACCTTGGGAAAGAGGGAACGCAGTTCTTGTATCCATCCTGTGAGTGGTGTAGGTTGTAGATGTATACTAGGGTTGGGTTGGGTGATGTAATGTGGCGTGTGTTGTGGGTGTAGGGCAGAGGTCTTCAATCTGTGGGGTGCGACCCCCATAGGGGCCCTGGAGTCATGGGAAGGGGGTCGCGCATTCCCGGGCCTTACTTCTGCCTGGACTCAGACAGTTCATTATGAAATACGAAAAGCTGCAATGCCATTCAGGGAGTGTTCTCTTGTGATGTGAAACCGGAGCTGATCAGACAGCTAAACAAGGTTTTCTTCCAGGATGCCTGTTTGCCTGAAAGGAATGGAAATATGCCTACGAGTTAATCTGAAAATGTAAAGGGCAATTTGGCGCTGTAAAGAATGCTTGGGAGCGGGCACTGGCTTTCATTGATCAAATCACTGAAAGCTTTGTGATGAGATGTGAAGTGCGCGCTTCTAATTGTAAATATATTCACATAGCGATTACGATCCCGGAGGAGGTGTTGAAGGCTGGTAAGGAGCAAGAAAAACAAGCATTTGCAATGCAATAGGCCTCGCAATTACATGAGTTTGAGCTATTGGCATTGTAAATAACAATGCCTTTTATTTATGTTTTGGTTTTTAAAACTTAAATAAAAGGCATTGTCATTTACAAACCAATAGCTTAAACTCACTTAAATGCGAAACCTATTGCATTGCAAATCTATTGTAAATCATTGTGGCCAGTTTATTCTCAAGCACATTTCTGTCTAGGAATTTTCCTCGAGTATATTACTTACAAACTGTAGCAGCTCTTCAAGCTTGAAATACCACATAATTAAAATAAATAAAAGTAGTCCCAGTATTTCTGAAATCTGGGTGAGCGGCCAGAGCTTTGGGTGTTTTGAAGTCTGCTGTCTAAGCTTAGGAAAGAGATGCGTGGTGTCTTGCATGTCCTCCAGTGAGTTACCCATCTGCTCTGCTCAATGTGGCGCATAGCGTCGTGTCAGACGTCACAAATGGGGAGGAGCACTACCACGTGTCAGTAGCAGGGATGCCTGGCAGTGAAGTTGTGCTCAAAGCTCGTGCAACACTAAGGCCAGGGCCACTGGAATTATGTGATTATGCAGCCACAGCGATTGTCATATAATTATACATTTGCCACATAATCCATCATCAACTGCATAATATGCAGATTTTAACATAAAATAGTTTCGAGCTCAAATGGTTCAAAAGTTATTAAAAACAAAGCAACACGTGTTGCTGCGCAGTTGAAGATACTTTGTAAAGGTTGACTGGTCATAATTCTGTAACTTATGGCTGTGTTTGGGTGTTAAAGTGGTACTAATGAGTTGCAACTAAAGCTCAGACAATGTTAACAAGTTTAGAAATGTCAAAATAATGAAGTGATACTTTCCCAAAATGTGCTGCTTAATTTGCCTTTGCTTGCCACATCATTTATCCAACCCTGCTGCATAATTTAGGCCTCCCCTGCTGCATAATTCCAGTGGCCCTGACTAAGGCCACTGAAAACAGCTGCCTTACAGCTTGCATAAACAAATGACCCCAAAAGGGGGCCATATAACAATAGTGTCCTCAAAACCCTTGTTAGGGAAAAATGAGCACTCAAACAGGAAAATGTAATTTTCAGTAGGGCTCCGCAGATTTGTGCAGCGAGGGTATTTGTGCTGCTCCCGGTAATGCAGCTTTTATAGTCTGTATTGTCATAAATACGAGGCCTGCTGCTTAAAATAAGAGGCAGATTAAGGGACCGTGCGCTACTGCTACATACTGAATCAGTGAACACTTTTTTACAAGACAAGCAAACCTTCAAAATACTGGTTTGTAAACACCTGCAACCCCAGTGAGCGGCGCACAGTGCACGGGCACAGATAAACATCGTATGCACACTGTAAACTTAGGTCTCTCCGAGCTGCCTAAAAATGTACAACCTCCTGCACGTTAAAAACCAAAGCCCAAGTGACTTAAACCACAAAACTGCCCTGCTGATGGTGTTAATAGGACATCTGAAACCACAAGGGCACAGCGTGTCCTGCTGGCAACCTGCCGGGGAGGGAAGCAGAGGTTCAAATACCCAAGTCACTATTCTCCACTGCACCAACCAAGATTTAATTTAGTGGCTTTGTAGTTACACACAGACCGTTTATTAAGGTAGATTAACTACTAGAGGTTTAATAATGTACTATATTGCATTGCCCACTAAGTAGTACTTTTTTTTATTTATTTTTAATTGAAGCTGACCCTTAATTTATATGTAGCTACTTGATGGTGGAGGATCTGAGAAACATACAGCATATTTTGTTTTTAGTAAACCTTTGACACACCCAAGTGCTCACACTCTCAAGACCCTCCAGCCACCCCCCATACATGACTGAAATCAACAGCAGCAAAGTAATATAACCAGGAGTCAGTTCTTGCTAAAATAGAAGTGTCTGTTTTCATAATGTTAAAAATAAAACCTTTTAAGAAAAACTGCGTGAAAGAAGCTTAAGGGACCACTTCCTCCCCTTCCCCACTCGAAAAATGATTTGCTGAGGGAATTGGGGACGTTTTTTGGTTGTCGAGGAAGAGGAGTACCAGGTTCCAGAAATGTTTGTCAGGAGGGGGTCCTTTCACCTACAAAATTGTGATGGGGGTCTCGGCATAAAAAAAGTTTGAAGACCTCTGGTGTAGGGTGTCAGGGTTCCAGTGAGGTTGCTGGGGATCATGTGCAACATTGTGGATAATCGCATGATTTTCAGTGGAAATGTGTGCGCTTTTAGTATGTGAAAGAGTTGACTTCATATTTCCAGATTTGGGTCCCACGCTTGCACCAGAATATTCTCTTTCCTGTAGGTTATCACTACTTCAGTGTTACAAAAGTGGGCATATTTTGAGGATATGGGTTATTTTGATGGAGGTCGAGACAGCCCGAAGTTTGTTCAGCGATGTTCTATGCATGAAAAAGATGAAGTCCAATTTCAGGGCTCATTCATTAGTGCAGAACAAGTTTCAGAGAGGAGTGTTTCTGGAAGCTCTTTTAATAGTCTGTACTTGAATATTCTGGCTGCATTCTTGGATAGATTAGGTAGGTAGTTTTTTTTAAGATAATCTTTTATCCGTGGTCCGATGGGCTGTTTCCGTCAAGGCTGGTGATAGAGTAGCATGTCATGTGTGGAAATATCCCTTAGGTAGGTCTTGGGGCTTGTGGGTGTTTCCTGTTGGTCTGGGCGTTGCCTTTAGTGTGAAAACTGCCTCTCCCACTCCTGTTATTTAAGCAAAGCGAGCTTGCTCAAGTGATCACAATCATATGATGATCAGCTCATGAGTCTGGTCAGCCTCTTTGTCACATGGGTTTCGAACATTTGTAGCTTGTATGTTCTGTTTTTATGGGTGCTGCTTATGATGAGTGAGAGAAGACTTAGAATTATTTTGAAAGATTTCTATACCGCGTCCACTTATGTTCCTTGCCACCGTGGTGCCTGTCATTGTGCGTCGACTCCTTCTTAACCCCTTCCATGCTCATGACGGAACGGTTCCGTCATGAGCATCGGTTGAGCTGTGCTCATGACGGAACCGTTCCGTCATGGCCC